>NC_137170.1:56440000-57105937 GCF_951804945.1 Podarcis cretensis | reverse complement strand
ATGCTTCTACTAAGATTTCAAAAAGCCCTAAGTTAGATGGGCCAAGGATCTGACTCAGATTAAGGCAGCTATATAAATATGTTTATACAGGAAGCTACTGTATACAAATTGTATTGTATTGTATACAAATATACAAACCATGGGTCCATCTAGCTCTGTACTGTCAATGTTGACTGGTGGCGGCTCTCCAGGGTTTCAGGCCCTATCTGGAGATGTCCCTAGTTATGACCATTCTCCATCATATGGGAGGAATATAAGACCTGATGATCACCACCATCATCTGTTTACTTGTAGGCCACTTTCCCATAAAATCCTGGCCAAAGTTGCTCACAACATATCAAATGATCAATAGGTATTCTGATTCAAAACACATTAATTCCATGTGGATATCATTCCACCAGCACAAGCATTTCTGATTGCCCGATGCAATGATCTCCAGTGGCTGGGGAACCCCAGCCAGATGGGCGAGGTATAAATAATAAATTATTGTTATAAAATTATTACCTCCCCTTTTCTCACCTCATGCACTGTTCTGAGGGTTCCTCAGACCCCCCCCCCGGGGGGGGGGGAGAGAACTAGCAGAAGTTCTCACCAGAGCCAACTGAAGACGTTTTGGCAACTGAGACAGACCCCAAAATGGCCTAGGGAAGAAGGGGTGTGGAAAGATCTACATCAGGAACAAGAGGGGGAAGCAAGATTGGCCTTGGGATCCACTGCCCTGGCGGATCCTGCTGCCTAAGACAGTCACATCACATTGCCTCAAGATTGGACTGGCCCTGAATAAAGATCTACATTGGGATCTGCTGCTCCTGCGAATTCTGCCACCCGAGACAGTTGCCTCACCTTGCCTCATGACCCTGGTTCTCACACTACGTCCCCTAACAGAACTAACCTCAAACCCCTAACAGAACTGACCTCAAATAAGCATAATATTAGTAAGTCCTGAAAAATCAATTTTTGTAAAATAATAAAGGTAAAGGTAAAGGTACCCCTGCCCGTATGGGCCAGTCTTGACAGACTCTGGGGTTGTGCGCCCATCTCACTTAAGAGGCCAGGGGCCAGCGCTGTCCGGAGACACTTCCGGGTCACGTGGCCAGCGTGACATCGCTGCTCTGGCGAGCCAGAGCCGCACACGGAAACGCCGTTTACCTTCCCGCTGGTAAGCGGTCCCTATTTATCTACTTGCACCCGGAGGTGCTTTCGAACTGCTAGGTTGGCAGGCGCTGGGACCGAGCAGCGGGAGCGCACCCCACCGCAGGGATTCGAACCGCCGACCTTTCGATCGGCAAGTCCTAGGCGCTGAGGCTTTAACCCACAGCGCCACCTGCGTCCCCTTTGTAAAATAATACAAATATACTAACCAATTTAACAGCTAAACAAATGATAGGTGTCTGTCATTCACCAGCAGGGCACTGCATACTGCTTTGTGAGCTTCCCCCCTGACTTGGATGCTTCCTTTTGATTGTTGGCTGTTAAGTGGCAAGGACTATTAATCGCTTTCCACCTCACTGTCTATTGCTGGCTTCAGCCCACATCTCAGGTGTAAGTAGCAACTGTAACTAACACACACACACACACACACACACACACACACCTACCTTCTAGCATAATTGCTAAATATATGGGTGATATATGACAGCTCAAAGTATGTAGTAAGCCAAGAATTCAGCTATTAGAATAACAGATTACTTACAGGGCAGGTTGATAGATTTTGCCTTTGTAACTTATTCAGGCTTTGATGTGCATTTGTGTGGCTCAATAGCACAGACATGACAGATTAAAACATGTGGAGAGGGAGGAAAGAGGCACGATAAACTTTAAAACCTGTCTAATTTATGCAAAAGCTGCATTTTGCAGTATAAATTGGGTATACAAAGAAAGAAACTGAGAAGTGGTTGCTTTGTATTCATGGACCGGTGTGCTCATTTAACTCATTTAGAGCATACGGTGGAATAGAGAAAACTAGCATATACAACATAAACAGAAACAGGGTGGCCAGTGGAAGAAAATATGTGATAAAATATGCCTTGTTTACTTACCTGTCTTCTGGAAATTCTTCTGAGGAGCAAAGCAAAGACACAGATGTATCTAGTTGTACCAAAACACCTTCATTTCTGTTTGTAAAGGGAGTAAAATGATTTGAAAGCACACAATAATCAATTGATAAGTGATGTGGCCTGCAAATGAAGCTTTCACTCTGAGCAAATTATCTCAGTGCCCTCCTCCTTCAATCTTTGCTGCTCCTTTAGAACCAGCAGTTTACAGCCAAAATAAGTTTGATCACAAGTATTACTCTAAACATAATATCAACAGTCAACATAATACAATACCCACACCAATATATTATCTAGATGCTATATTCAGTAGGTGTGGGAACTGACTCTCTGTACTTCTTAAATTAAGAGGCAAATAGAGGTGGTTTGGATAAGATTGTCACATGCCTGGGTTAAGACTCTGGCACCAAATCCTGGACTCCTTTAGACATATGCCCAGGGCAGCATGTGATCAACCCTCTTAAAATATTCCCTTCCTTTACACAAGCAGGTTTAAAGGTCACATGCGAAGTGTGCACACTTGTGCGTTCTCAGAAGCACATGTTTTCATTTGCTTCCTCTTTTACCAGCTTTCACCACTTTAGCCCCCTCCTTTTCGTCTGAATGCTGAAGTACCGCTATGCAGCCACACCTCTCCCTCCTTTCAGCAATTTCACTTGCCATTTTCCTTTTATTTTACTTTCCCAAGTTAATACTAGAGTGAATACTCTTCCCTCAATCTAGTATTGTCTCCGCCTGCATGTTCCTGCATTGAAGGTGGTCGGACTAGTCACTGGAGGAGGAAGAGGAATGCGGGGGGAGCACACCGCCCCTGGCAGCACAATCCCGGTGGGGTGCCATTGCGGCTGCCCCCCGCCTGCTCTCCACCCCCCCCCCCCGGTGCCGGAACATGAAGCTCCACCAATGGGACTAGTTGATTCTCAGGGGTCTCTTCTAACTGTACCATTCTATGATTCTGTGTTTCTTGGGTACCTTACAAAGACTAAAATTAACAGAACATAGGAAGTGGCCTTATACTGAGCCAGACCATTGTTCTACCTATCTCAGAGTTGTCTATACAAACTGGCAGTAGCTCCCCAGGCTTCATGGAGGAATCCTGGAGATGTCAGGGACTGGATGTGGGACCCTTTGCATGCCAAGCATGTTCGTTCTTTCATTCATTCTTTCGTGTTGTTATGCCTTTGAGATATATGTGAGCTATTACACTTCATTATCATTTAGTGTTTAATCAAGTCATGCTTATTTAATGCTTTTATCTATCCTCATAAATAAATCTCTCCATCATAGCCCTTTTAGCAACTCTCTGTTGCTTATGAAGTTCTCAGATTAGGATGAAGCCGAACAGCCCTTGGCATTATTTCAGAACAAGAGGATACTCGCCTACTTTCAGGGCTTTCTTAGACATTGAGACCCCACAGTCCAGTTGGTGCTTCACATTCAGCTAATCACTTACAGTTTTCTTATTGGTTCGGTAAAAGGAAAATAGTAAGGGTAAAATAAATAGGGGAATGCCCTGAATGGCTAAGATACAGGTTTGGGGCAAGTACTGTTTGGTACTGTTTGTGGGATGCGGGTGGCACTGTGGGTTAAACCACAGAGCCTAGGACTTGCCAATCAGAAGGTTGGCGGTTCGAATCCCCACGACGGGGTGAGCTCCCGTTGCTCAGTCCCTGCTCCTGCCAACCTAGCAGTTCGAAAGTACGTCAAAGTACAAGTTGATAAATAGGTACCGCTCCGGCGGGAAGGTAAACGGCATTTCCATGTGCTGCTCTGGTTCGCCAGAAGTGGCTTAGTCATGCTGGCCACATGACCCAGAAGCTGTACACCGGCTCCCTCGGCCAATACAGCGAGATAAGCGCCGCAATCCCAGAGTTGTTCGCGACTGGACCTAATGGTCAGGGGCTCCTTTACCTTTATTGTTTGGCAAGAGAACCTCAGCAGTGATTTAAAATCACAAAAGATGCAGCAAAGTAAAGCATGGAAATATAGTCTTTAGACCTTTAAAATATCCTTCTAAGTTGCTTTCAAAGTTCCAAAGTGGTTTACATACAAACTCTTCAAAGGTCAGATTCATGAGTTTTTCCACACAGCAGCAAGAAAAGACATGCAGTATAATTTAAGTTCCCAAATGGTAAATGTTTCTAAATTATTTGTATAGAAACACAAAGGTAGCTGCTTGAGCGACACAGTCTAAGCTTGGAGTATCCACCTTAGACTTCCACACTGGTGCCATGCAAAGAAACAAAACAAACAAAACAAATTCTCAAATTTAGGCTTCTCTAAATCAGGGACGTCCCTGGAAAATAGGGACACTTGGAGGGTCTGCCGTTATCTTAGCAGACATAAGTACAAATATTATTAATCTAAAAATGATTGAGCCCCTAGCTGCCCTGGAATCTCCCTGCAAAACGCTTGATGGGAATAACATGAAATGAGAGTGCTTTCATAATTAGTTACTAAAACAAAGATGCTCAAGATGTGATTGACTTTGCCATAATTTGCTCCAGACTCTTGACATGGCAAACAATGTGCCAGATACTCAGAGGGGTCTTTCTGAGTAGTATTTTGTTGTTGTTGCCACAAATAAACTGGCTGAAGTTTACTCCCCAATTCTGCTTACTGATTTTGTCATGCCCTGAGGCCATCTAGCAATGCTTTTGCACAAGAAATAAAAGGCTGCCTCAAATCTGTGGGAGAACCACAAGCTTTCAAGAAAGAGCTAACTTTAAATCTGTCAAAACCCTCTAGTGCTCAGGAGCCCATCCTGCAGGCCGGAATTTAACATTTAGCAATCAATCGAGACGTACTTTTAACAAACTTTTTCTTTCTTGGTCTCAGGAGCTATTTAGACAAAGTCTGCCAGAACTTCAAATGAACTGTTTATAGACTTTGAAATGGAATGGAGATAGATCTGATTTACAGATTTGTGACTGAACTGTTTCCACTGTGTTCCCAAACAGTCTATAAAAAAAGGTTCATCTCATTAAGATCCACCGTTACATTTTTCATAGATGTCATTTCCCAGAATGTAATCCATGTTTAGTCCCTTTAACTGATATTCTTAATGCTAAGTAAAAGGGTAATTAAATGAAAAAGATAGAAGGAAGGGATGGATGGATAATTAGAATTTCTGCAACATCTTTCAATGGTTCCGCATAGCACATAGAATCATTGGGCAAATGGCAGGGCCTTGGGGCTACAAAAGGGCCAATGCCACTGGGGCCAGACCTGGTTTTGATCTCCCACTTCTTTGTGACAGTGCCTGCACTTCCTGCTGTTGGCACTTTGCATATGGCATTGCACTGCAGGATAATAAAAATGATGGTACCAACAAGTCCAGCTACATAACCCAATGCTCCTGCCTGTTCCTAAGGCCTGGTAGGTGGCAGTCCAGCTATGTCAATCCAGTTCACCAATGGGGGAGGACTGTTGGATATTCTCTCTGTGTGAGAGAGAATCATTTATTCCAGAAGCAGAAAAGAACAGAGAAAAAGTTTCAAGAAGCAGCAGAAGGCTGAGATTGTTTTGCCTATGCAAGGACGTTTTCTGTGGGAACTGTTATTTGGACATACACAGTGTGACAGGAAGTGCTGCTAACAATGGTTCTGTGTAACTTGTAGCTTCTTGTGAGTCTCTTGCTTGTGCCTTGTGGTGAGAGATGCAGAGAGAGATTACAGTGGTACCTCAGGTTACATACGCTTCAGGTTACAGACGCTTCAGGTTACAGATTCCGCTAGCCCAGAAATAGTACCTTGGGTTAAGAACTTTGCTTCAGGATGAGAACAGAAATTGTGCTCCGGCAGCGCAGTGGCAGCGAGAGGCCCCAATAGCTAAAGTGGTGCTTCAGCCTAAGAACAGTTTCAGGTTAAGAACGGACCTCCGGAACGAATTAAGTTCTTAACCTGAGATACCACTATATTGGACTTTTGTTGGACTCTAAGCATGCCTTGACCACAGCAGTGGTGAATGTCTGTATATATTTGCTACCAATATAATAATAATAATAATAATAATAACAATAATAATAATAATAATAATTTTTTATTTATATCCCGCCCTCCCCAGCCGAAGCCGGGCTCAGAGTGGCTAACAACAGTAAAATGATACAACATTCTAAAATCATTTCATTATAAAATCAGTTCAAATCAGATTAATGGCAACCATTGGGCTAGAGTTCTGTGAGGATTGCCAAAGGAGGGGGTCAGGCTGTGCCCTGGCCAAAGGCCTGGTGGAACAGCTCTGTCTTGCAGGCCCTGTGGAAAAATGTCAAGTCCCGCAGGGCCCAAGTCTCTTGTGACAGAGCATTCCATCAGATTGGAACCACAGCCGAAAAAGCCCTGGCTCTCGTTGAGGCCAGCCTAACCTCTCTGTGGCCTGGGACCTCCAGGATGTTTTTGTTTGAAGACCGTAAGGCCTTCCGTGGGACATATCAGGAGAGGCAGTCCCATAGGTACATGCTTTTATGCCTGTCAAGTAATTCTCTATACTTGGCTGAATCTTTATGGCATCCGTGAGTGTTTATTGCTTACTGTGTGTACGTTCAACCCCAAAGACACTTCCAAGGAAGGAGCTGTGAGTGACGTAACTCTGCTGAGTATGGATACTGGCACAAACACACAGTGAAAGTGATCACAGACCCAATCCTTCTATCAAAACAAAAAAAATTCCTTCCAGTAGCACCTTAAAGACCAACTAAGTTAGTTCTTGGTATGAGCTTTCGTGTGCATGCACACTTCTTCAGATACTTCAGAAGAAGTGTGCATGCACACTTCAGATACTTCAGAAGAAGTGTGCATGCACACGAAAGCTCATACCAAGAACTAACTTAGTTGGTCTTTAAGGTGCTACTGGAAGGAATTTTTTTTGTTTTGACTATGGCAGACCAACACGGCTACCTATCTGTAACCAATCCTTCTATATCATCCATTAGAGGTTGATGGATTGATCTAACAAGGATGTCTGGTATGACTCACCTGAGGCCCCTTCAACATGGAGTCAGCATTGCTGCATAGAGCTTCTCATACATTGACTTCTTCTTTGCAAGGAAATGGCACAAGGAACAAACAAATGAGATGGAGCAAAATATTTTATTAAATAGCACAAATATTTCTCTTATGCCCTTTTGGTCTTTGCATAGAACCTTGTCAGCAGCAGATTTGAGCCCTGGAAATGGACCAATGGCAGGATAATAACTTTCCACCCTTAGTAGAGGTTCTCACTAACAGAAGTATTCTTGGAGCTTTTATACCCTTAGGGTCCATTCTCACCAAAATGTGAATCACACCACCATCCCTTCTCTCTTCAATAGTAACACAGAAGAGGCACAATGTTCTTTTATTCAGAATATTTTTGGCTCACCCTACATCCAAATATCTCAGGGTAGGTTACAACATTGTTTTAACATTGTTTTTACAACATTGTTTTAAATTAATGAATAGAGCACATGAAAATGCATAAAACCTACATCCCATAAATCCCCAGGCAAAATGACAGAGCTAAGCCTAACCATGTCTACTCAGAATTAAGTCTTTATTGAATTCAGTGTGGTTTACTCCCAGGTAAGCGGGTTTAGGGCTGCAGCCCTAGACTCATGCCGTAATGCTATAAGCATCTTTGGCATGTGATCTATTTCCAAGGGATATCAATTGCTATAAAATTAGAAACTTACAGAAACACCTGGCAGCTGAAATGCTGGAAACACATTTGTGCTTTTTAAGAAAGTAAAAGAGTGGAGTGCACAAGATATGCTTTTCCTCTTGTCACCTTCCACAGGCCACAGATTTCTATGGGAAGTGATTTTTTTAGAAGTGACACTAAATCCGGGTGGGGAGGGGAGGACAGCACTGAAGAATACTTCTAGAAGGAATTTGCTTGAATTGTGCCTTTTGGAAAATGACTGACAATTTGCAGCATCTGCTGGCATTAGAGACTCCATCATAAAACTTGCCTGAAGCCTCCCAGATGGGGATATTTAAATCTGCAGAAACAAAATTTTAATTTGGGTGACAATGTGTTCAGAGTTTATTTGCATCTGTTTAGGCCAAAAAGTATGCAAACAATTGATCTAATCTCTTAAATGGGAGACATGGATATTGTCTCCTACAGTAGAAAAGAAATGTTTGGTCACAGGCCAGTTTCTTCCACAATGGCCATCATCACAAACATCACCATCAGAATGGGCAGTTTTGCTTGACATGGCATATTGGCATCCTGATCAAAAGCAATGCATCTGCCTCTGGCATTGGCGTACAACTGCGAGAAACACCACTAGCATGATGCCACATCTTCTCTGGTCAAGGCCATCTTGGCTTGGCTTTCAAAACACACTTCGATAAACACTTACAATGGCTGTGGAGGCCAACGTTTTCAGCAAGAGTACAAGCCAAGCCCAGAGGATGAAAAGGTATTGTGTTGCACACTAGAGTAAAAATGCAACACACATGCACTTGCCTTTCTTTTGTCTCTAGACTACTAAACCAGAAACCAGGGAACAGTACAGCATAGCAGAGACAGCAGGCAGGAGTAAAGAGCTGACTCAGTGTCATAGCCTTGTCCACTATCCCTCTTCCTCTCATTCAGGAGTGCCACCATCTCCTGCTGCCAATGCCACTTTTGGCACTCATGATTTCTGAGCTGGTGTAGCAAGTTGGCCTATTAGTTTTGCCATTCCCACAAACCATACACCATTAAGGTCCCTTCACACAACATGGTTTCATATGGCTCTCTATCTGAAACAACCTAGGAAATTGTTTTGAGATACCACCTTGAATGTCAATCTTAGTGCATATTGTTGCATGCCACTCCAGTCTCCAAGCTGTGCAAGATTCCAGGCGTTCTCGGCACTTACCCAGAGTTTGTGTTTCCTTGGGAATGAGGGACAGTGGAGACTGTGATGTTTTTATGATATATTTACACACACACACACACACACACACACACACACACAGAGAGAGAGAGAGAGAAAACCTGAGCCTACAGTGGAGGGGTTCACAGCATTAACAACCCTAGAGGGTTCTGCTTCCCTCATAACTGCAGCCTTGGGTTCAAACAGAAATCAAACATCACTCTGACTCTCTATCCAGCTTGCTGCTTTGCTTCTACATCACTGTAAATCTCTCCCCCAACCTCTGACTTTCACCTTCTAACTATCTGTGAGTAGAGGGAGGGGCCCCACCTATTTGCTGTCTTACCCAGAGCCCCTTTGCTTTTTTTCTCCATAATGGCCCATCACCCAGGCTCTCACCTCACCAGGAGGCTAACCTGCCTAGTCCAGTTACAGATAGGTAGCCGTGTTGGTCTGCCATAGTCAAAAGAAAATAAAAAAAATCCTTCCAGTAGCACCTTAAAGACCAACTAAGTTAGTTCTTGGTATGAGCTTTCGTGTGCATGCACACTTCTTCAGATACACTGAAACAGAAGTCACCAGACCCTTCTATATAGTGAGAAGGTGGGGAGGGGTATTACTCAGGAGGGTGGTGGGAATGGGTGATTGGCAGATAGTTGTGATGAGCCTGTTGACGACTCTTAACGACTGCAATAGGTCTTACAGGAAAAAGCAAGGAGTGGGAAGGTGAGAAATGGCTTTGTCATGTATAATGAGATAAGAATCCAATGTCTTTGTTCAGACCAGGTCTCTCCATGGTTTTAAGTTTGGTAATAAGTTGCAATTCAGCAGCTTCTCTTTCCAGTCTGTTTCTGAAATTCCTTTGTAATAGAACAGCTACTTTGAGATCTTGTATAGAATGTCCTGGGAGATTGAAGTGTTCTCCTACTGGTTTCTCTGTCTTGTGATTCCTGGTGTCAGATTTATGTCTTTTTATTCTTTGGCGTAAGGTTTGGCCTGTTTGTCCAATATAGAGAGCTGAAGGACACTGTTGGCATTTGATAGCATACACAATGTTAGACGATGAGCAATTAAATAGTCCCGAGATGGTATGTGTGATGTTGTTGGGGCCAGTAATGGTGTTGTCCGGGTGTATGTGGCAGCAAAGTTGACATCTGGGTTTATTGCAGGCTCTGGTGCCAGTGTCCGTGTTAAGTCTGGTTGTAGTATTATTGTGGGTTAGGAGTTGTTTAAGATTGGGTGGCTGTCTGTAGGCAATGAAAGGTCTTCCTCCCAGAGCTTGAGAAAGAGAACTGTCATTGTCCAGGAGAGGTTGTAGATCTCTGATGATGTGTTGTACTGTTTTAACTTGGGAGCTGTGTGTGATGACTAGAGGTGTTCTGTTATTTTCTTTTTTGGGCCTGTCTTGCAGCAAGTTCTCTCTGGGTATCAATCTGGCTCTGTTGATCTGTTGTCTAACTTCATCTGCTGGGTATTTTAGTTCTAAAAAGGTTTGATGTAGATCTCTTAGGTGAGAGTCTCTGTCTGTAGAATTGGAGCAGATGCGGCTGTAACGTAGTGCCTGGCTATATACAATGGACTGTTTGGTATGTTTGGGATGGTAGCTAGAGGCATGTAGATATGTTTGTCGGTCAGTTGGTTTACGGTATAAGGTGGTGTCTATGCGCCCATCCTGTATTTTTATAGTAGTGTCCAAAAAATGTATTTCTTGCATAGATTGATTCATTGTTAGGTTGATTGTGGGGTGAAAATCATTGAATTTCTGGTGGAAGGTGTCCAGGGTCTGTTGACCATGTGTCCAGATGATAAAAATATCGTCAGTGTATCGCAGGTACAAGAGAGGTTTGAGTGGGTAGGAGTTTAGGAAACGTTGTTCTAAATCCGCCATGAAGATGTTGGCATTCTGTGGGGCCATGCGGGTGCCCATTGCTGTGCCGCTGATCTGAAGGAACAGGTCATCACCGAATTTGAAGTTGTTGTGGGTAAGGACAAATTGGCAGAGTTTGCTACACAGCGGACTTTGCTACCAAACTCTGCAAACAGGCCAAACCTTACGCCAAAGAATAAACAGACATAAATCTGACATCAGGAATCACAAGACAGAGAAACCAGTAGGAGAACACTTCAATCTCCCAGGACATTCTATACAAGATCTCAAAGTAGCTGTTCTATTACAAAGGAATTTCAGAAATAGACTGGAAAGAGAAGCTGCTGAATTGCAACTTATTACCAAACTTAAAACCATGGAGAGACCTGGTCTGAACAAAGACATTGGATTCTTATCTCATTATACATGACAAAGCCATTTCTCACCTTCCCATCCCTTGCTTTTTCCTGTAAGACCTATTGCAGTCGTTAAGAGTCGTCAACAGGCTCATCACAGCTATCTGCCAATCACCCATTCCCACCACCCTCTTGAGTAATACCCCTCCCCACCTTCTCACTATATAGAAGGGTCTGGTGACTTCTGTTTCAGTGTATCTGAAGAAGTGTGCATGCACACGAAAGCTCATACCAATAACTAACTTAGTAGGTCTTTAAGATGCTACTGGAAGGAATTTTTTTATTTTGTTCTGCCTAGTCCAGGAATTAGAAGCCTTGATTCAATTTTAATTCTTGCTGGAGCCAGGGATTAGAAGGATCTCTGCATCCAGCCCAGCCCCCCCAAACATATAACAATATACATTTTTACTGATGCCCTACTGTTACACAGATGTAGCAAGCACTTAAAAATGTGCAGACTGACAAACAGACACTCTTCCTTAAAAAAAAAAAGTCTGCCTGACATATCAATATATAATCCAAGTCAATTTGATAAAGGAAAGAAGTCTGATTCTCTCTCTCTCCTCCTCCCCCCCCCCAAAAAAAAAAAATCTATTTCGGAAGCAAACAGATGTGCTGTGTATAATTTTTTGATCTAACATCTGACTACCTTCAGAATTCCACTGGCACTCCACCATTTAACAACTTCAAATCAGAGTGTTTCCACAGCAGATACAAAAAGCATTTTGACATGTTGCAAAGTGTTGTCTTTTTTTAAAAATAACCAAAAACAAAAACCCAACTTCTGCATATAGTTGGCATGAGCCACTTTCAGATGTTCTAGATATTGCTAATGAGTTTGTTCAAGCAACTCAGCTTCATAAATCACAGTCTGAACCTGTTGTATTTTATTTTATTCATATTCTATTCTGTTCTATGATTCTGTGCTTTTTTTCCTATTTTTCTATTTCAAGCAAAAAAAGAAAAGAAAAGAAGCCAGCTGAGACTAACTGTTTGAATGGGTTCAGATGACACAGTAAGGTGTGGTTTGCTGAAAATGGAAGCATAAGTTTCTGAAACTCTTGCTCACAGTTGCATCTGTTGGGGCAGGTTGAGTATGAAAGTCTGGGGGGAAGTCTAGGCTTGTCCCTATCACAGTAAACCATGGCTTATAGTGGTAAGCAAATATAGCCATGGTCTTTCTTTTTAAGTATGTTTGTCCTCAGGTGGGTGGCTTTGCAGACGGGCACCGGGCCTCCCCTAGGAACCAGCTTATTGCAGGCCAGATTGTCCTCCTGCCACTGAATTGGCCAATGGCAGCAGGAATTTAGGGGGCAATGCACCAAGGACAAGGATAAATACCCAGCCTGCAAGGCCTTTCGGCCTCTTGCTGACCTCGCTGGTTCTCCCACCCACCTTCTCTCAGATTAGGGTTTTGTGCAGATGGTACGATCTTACTATGGATAATCTCGGTTGCCAGGTTTAGGGGCTGGGCAGGAATTTTTCCTATCTGGCAAATTGGCTCTGCCATTTGGGTTTTCATCTACCACATAGCAATCATCACAACTTTGTAAGGCAGACAGGAATTGGGTAAACCTAGTCTTGGTTGGAGGGGAGGTTGTAGCCCTTGTAACAGAGGATCCAGGAGGAGTGGCTCCTGTCCAATGCCCAGACGGGGGCCAGGGCCATACCATGCTTCCAACAGGGACCGCTTGGGGCAGGCTTCCTCAACCTCACCCCTCCAGATGTTTTTGGCCTACAACTCTCATGATTCCTAGCTAGCAGGACCAGTGGTCATGGATGCTGGGAATTGTAGTCTCAAACCATTTGGAGGGCTGAGGTGGAGGAAGCCTGGCTTGGGGGATGCCCTGATTTGACGTAGCTCATAGGGTGTGTGTCCCCCACTAGCTTCACCCTTAGAAACACTCCCAGCAGATGGGAGTATGTGGCCAAACGTTCACATCTGTAGCCAATAAAGTTGTGGCCTTTATTTGATCACAGAACCAATATGTCGTGTGTTGTCTAGTTACTTGTACCTTAGGGAACAGGGTGGTCATGAGGCCTTGCCATGCAAAGTCATAGCTGAACATTCATTCTGGTATCCACCAAGCTTCCAATCTGTTCAATGATGGTTTTTAAATAGGTCTCCTCTAAGAAAAGAAAGGAAGACACACTCAAACACACATCAGGGTCGTTGTTGTTGTTTTTAATCAGGATTAACGGAATCAAATTGTTTACTGTCTACTTTGTCAAGGCAGATTTCTTCACAAATGCACATATGCACTGTTCTCTAGACAGCACCAAAATAGCAGCATTGTTTCAGCTGAAAGGGAGAAAATAAGAGAGGGTATTAGATGTACAAGAGCATTGGAAATGTAGGATACAGGCTTACTAGAGCAAATGATGGCTATCAGCAGTTCCTATGCCCTGTGGAGAGAATGCAATCTACAAAAAGGAGCTTATCTAGATTGTCAGATCTTTTATAATGTTCACTAGAAATGAAAGTACGTGTACCTCCTCACTCCCCTCAGCACCGCTTCCTTCATGTCTTTGTAGCAACATGGAGTGAAATGTTTCACGGACAATGGACCTGCTTTAAGTTCTTTTCACGCCACCATAGACAATTATTGGGCGCTCACCGTTTGAATTGTCATTTCATGAACATTTTCAATCTTTTGTGTCTCATAGGGTCATTTGAAACAACTGCAGCTTTTATTATGCATGTTAACTGAGGGGAAATTAAAGAAGGACTTCACAGTGTTCTCTGTGGCAGAAATTCTATGCCTACTCAGAACAAAATTCCCTTTATTTAAAAAGTAATAGATTTAAAAATAAAAATAAAGGGCCATGACAATTGTAAGGCAATCTATCGGCATTGTGGATTAAAGCACAGAGGGACCACAAAATGATTGACATTTAAGAAATGTTTGCAGTGAGGACTAGGAACCAATTCAAATGATAGCTAGGACATGTGGTAAGTGAGATAGTCCTATTGTGACTCATAGATACAGGAAGCTATCACATACCAGGTCAGGCTACCTGTGTGCCTAGCACAAAATTGTGTACTTTACCTCTCTCCAGGATTTCTCCTATCACTTGCTATCTGGGTCTTTCAACTGGAAAATGCCAAAGACTGAGTCTGGACTCTTCTGCATGCAGAATATGTGCTTTACCACTAATCTGTGGTTCCTCATCTCCCAATTTAAAATTTCCCTGTCTGTGCAAAGCTTAGCCTTTTCCACTGGCATGCTAGCTTGCCATTTGCAGGGAGTATTGTAGCACCATCTCTTGTGGGTCAGACTGCACCACTGCTTCCAGAGACAAGACACATATACCTGAGTACAAAGTAAGCACCATATACTGAAGTGTATAATCTGTTGTATTAACGCTTATCCGGTCTAAATATTTGCTCACGGATCATTTGAAGGGCTTCACATGTGATGTGAGGATGGGTATACGTACTTGATGGCAACATCAATAAGTGACATAAGGGGGTGCGGTTTGTAGGAGTGTGTAGGGTTAGGGCATGACAAAAGTGCTAAAACAGCAGCACAAATCTCTTTGGGATAGGAAGAGAAGTAGGTGAAGTTCATATATGTGAGCTGAGGAAATATTTCACTTTTTACACTAAGGACTCAGCTACATTAGTCAAAAACAAAGCTTTGAATGTGTTATAAACATGCAACACCAGATGGTACTGGAGAGCATAAAACGTTCTTTGCGATTTTACATAGAGTTTATTTTCTTCTGTTATAACGACTTAATTTCTGACTTATTTATAGTGGGTTTTTCCTGTGTGTAGATCCACCCTAAGTCATTTTTACCGCATAATTGCTATCCTGTGTAAAAATAAAACCTGTAAATTGGGACTCACTGGAGGCAGTGGAAGACAGGAGTGCCTGGCGTGCTCTGGTCCATAGGGTCACGAAGAGTCGGACACGACTAAATGACTAAACAACAACAACAACAAAAGAGTGGTGAGCTATAATAACGTCCTGTCTTCCCTTTTCATGCTACTTCAGGAGGATGAATAAGAAGGAGAAGAGTCAATCACACACCCCTGCCTTAGTATCTTCATGCCAGGCTAGCAGAACAAAACCTCCAACCAGGGACAAAGGAAGATGAACAGGGATATCCAGCCTGGCCATTGAGCAGAATGTGTTGGCCACCTCGGGAAGCAGATGCTGAGAATGTGTGGGGACGCAAGGCCCTCTGCATTCCCATGTAGCTCCCCTCCCCTCAGTCATTCCCCTCAGTTGTGTGTGCTCTATGGCCTCTCCTATGCCCCCTACGCTAGATTGCTGCCCTCAAGTGCAGTGAAGGATTCCATTCTGGTGACAGTTTCAAAAGAAGATTCAATTGCCAGTCCTGTATACTGAATGGAGTGGACCATCTTGCCTTTCAGCTCAGGCAACAAATGCTCTAGAGGTTAGTCTATAGAAGATATTTTTTCATGTTATATATCCACCAGGGTCTCAGATCTCATTGTTTCTTCCTTTCTTTGTATGGTCTCTTACGTAGTTATCAAAGTGGATCATGGGAAACTTCCTGAAGAGTGAGGGCAATGCCACCACCAACTCCCACTTTGCAGAAGAATATGGAGGACATAAGCTGATGTTTTAGACGTCCTGTTGAAGGGATACCCCTCATTTCAAGGCATCGCAGCCCCACAGAACAAGATCAACATCTCTTCTTTCAAAATAATGTGCTTCTATATAATTGACAGTGTTTTGGAGTTTTGATATTTTGACATGACAGCTCTATTTCCAGCACCCCTCAGAGTGACAGAAGCAATGGGCTTCACAAATATGGTAACATATGTAGGAGTGCTAGGCAGTTGAAACCTGGGGGAACTATAAAAAGAAGAAAATGCACTTTCTATAAAGTCCTTTTTCTACATTCCAAATAGAGCCATCGGTTGCACCCTGCGAAACTGTTTCCCAGACTTATGATTGCTTTGAAGAAGATGGGAATATCTCTGAACATTCATGCAGTGCATCACCTTTTAAAGTGACAAAGGCCACCTGAAAGACCAAAAATAGATTCCAGGACTAGTCAGACCACAGAAAGCTGTTTTTTGGTGTGTGTGTTTTGGTTGTTGTTGTTTAATTATCAAAGCTTTATTTGTTTTTGCACATTTTGGCCAGTTGGAATAATGTAGCATTGATTAAAAGCACATTTTGCTTAAAGTAAGTCAAGTGAGTCATGGGGTAGACGGCAAAGCATAATTTTCCAAGCACTGCTCTCCCAAGTAGATATGGCCTCTGTGTATGTGTGTCTTCTTCTTAATGGAAGATGGCAGACAGCAGTGCTCCACCAGCTGTCATTGCAGCTTTGGTAGCAATGGACAGCCCAGCAACACCGAGCCGAGCTACACCTCCCAAGACCATACCTGGAACACCTACCATGTTGGCTTTAAGAGACCCACTCTTCTCCTTGTTATACTGAGTCAGAGCGCTGGTCCATTGTGCTCAGCACTGTATACATTGATCCCCATCTGGAGATACTGTGAATTGAATTTAGGACCCTCTGCATGAAAATAAGATGTTCTTCCATTCCTTTTACATTTTCTCCAGTGTCACAGCAGCTAGAGGACCCAGCATGCATCCAACTGGTAGGCCCAGGCAAAGAGGCATAAAAGCTTTTTTTGGTTCTTTAATGGTGAATCTAAGTTTTTGATCTGAAATCACCACCAAATCATAGTACAAGGCACAGCATATAAACTGAATGTGCAAAGAGGGTTTGTTTTTTGCAAGGAAGTTGTGGTGAACCCTCTCAAATCCACACTTGCCGAAGCAATGTGAAAATCAAAACACCACCATCTTTTGAATTTTCCACTAATCCAAATTTTTCAAGGCTCTCCTCACTAATGTTTATAAAAATGCATATGTTAGGCAAAAGTGTGTATAAAAACAAACATATTAGTGAAAATAACTTTCAAAATTGCAGTACAAATCAGGATAAAATGCTTGCAAAAATGTGTGCATTGGTCCATACTAGAAAGATTATGCCAGATGCCAGCTCAGTTGGCTCTCTGGTGCTGTTGACAGGCAACTTCAAGGCCCTTTCTCTCCCTTCTCATAGTTCTTTGTCTTCAAAATGGACTTGAACTTGACAGCCCCTTCAAACAGAGGAGCACCTGACATCCCTGCAAAGGAAAGGAGCATCTTCTGTGATGTAGGATATATGGTCACCTTAGCCAAGCTATGGGCTGCTTCTTCACATGTAAGCATGGTTTTCCTGGCAGAATGATTAGATTTTTAGCATTAGCTCACATAGAAAATGCTTAAGAAGGCCTAATATATCTCAGTGAAGGTAAACATTGCATGTAAAAGCTATGATGTATGTATTTATTTAAAACCCATATCCCCTAGTTCTTTGCATCGTTTCATTTGACTCCACACATTTTTGATATGTCAAGCAATCATCCAGTAATAACAGCTGCATTTAAGATGAAAGGAGTGAGCAAAAATTTGATTGCTTAACCAAAAAAAGCTATTTGGCAAGGGGGCAGGGAGGGGATTTAAATATTTTCCCCCTCCTCCCACTTCAATCCCCAGTTTAATTTCTTGCAGAAGTGCCATTTGCTTTTGCCTTTCTTACATATGGAAAAATTCCTCATGTTAATGAAAATCATTATACTAGCAATATACTGCACTATTTGTTTGCCTCCTTGAAAACAAAGGAAATGTTGCCCCTTGCTCCCCAGGCAAGGAAGAAGATGACTTTCTCCCCATTTCGCTAGATTTTGAAATGTGTAAGGAGTGTTTAATATTTGTCCAGCGCACAGTTCTAATATTGACTGATTCCTTTGGAAAGCGGCTTTGCGTGCCGTTCTGGAGCTGCTTTACTCACGAGGAAGTTTGCAAATGTAGGGCTATGTGAAAGCTCGGAGGGAGGCTGGCATTGTTTCTTCTGAGTCTGGGTGGGAGCCTTTCTGGGCCCTGCCGTTCATCAAGAGTGTGATGCTTTTCTTTGGGAAATGTAGAGGCAGCAACATAGGCAGCTGCTGGGAGTGACCAGCCTATATTAGGGAGAATGTAAGGTTATGCTAGCAAGGTTATGCTTAAAATTCTACAAGGCAGGCTTAGGCAGTATGTGGACCAAGAACTCCCAGAAGTGCAAGCTGGATTTCGAAGGGGCAGAGGAACCAGAGACCAAATTGCAAATATGTGCTGGATTATGGAGAAAGCTAGAGAGTTCCAGAAAAAAACACACACATCTACTTCTGCTTCATTGACTATGCAAAAGCCTTTGACTGTGTTGACCACAGCAAACAATGGCAAGTTCTTAAAGAAATGGGAGTGCCTGATCACCTCATCTGTCCCCTGAGAAATATCTATGTGGGACAAGAAGTTACAGTTAAAACTGGATATGGAACAATTGATTGGTTCAAAATTGGGAAAGGAGTACAGCAAGGCTGTATATTGTCTCCCTGCTTATTTAACTTATATGCAGAATTCATCACGTGAAAGGCTGGACTGGATGAATCCCAAACTGGAATTAAGATTGCCGGAAAAAATATCAACAACCTCAGATATGCAGATGACACAACCTTGATGGCAGAAAGTGAGGAGCAATTAAATAACTTTTTAAGGAGGGTGAAAGAGAAGAGCACAAAATATGGTCTGAAGCTCAACATAAAAAAACCCTAAGATCATGGCCACTGGTCCCATCACCTCCTGGCAAATAGAAGGGGAAGAAATGCAGGCAGTAAGAGATTTTACTTTCTTGGGTTCCATGATCACTGCAGATGGTGACAGCAGTCATGAAATTAAAAGACGCCTGCTTCTTGGGAGAAAACCAATGACAAACCTAGACAGCATCTTAAGAAGCAGAGACATCACCTTGCCAACAAAGGTCCGTATAGTTAAATCTATGGTTTTCCCAGTAGTGATGTATGGAAGTGAGAGCTGGACCATAAAGAAGGCTGATCGCCGAAGAATTGATGCTTTTGAATTATGGTGTTTGAGGAGACACTTGAGAGTCCCATGGGCTGCAAGAAGATGAAACTTATCCATTCTGAAGGAAATCGGCCCTGAGTGCTCACTGGAAGGACAGATCCTGAAGCTGAGGCTCCAATACTTTGGCCACCTCATGAGAAGAGAAGACTCCCTGGAAAAGACCCTGATGTTGAGAAAGATTGACGGCACAAGGAGAAGGGGACGACAGAGGACGAGATCTTTGGACTGTGTTCTTGAAACTACCAACATGAATTTGACAAAACTCCGGAAGGCAGTGGAAGACAGGAGTGCCTGGCGTGCTCTGGTCCATGGGGTCACGAAGAGTCGGACATGACTAAACGACTAAACAACAACAAAGGGTAAACAGAAGCAGTGAGATTTAGCAGGCCTTCCCTATGTCTGTTGTTCATGAAAATAGTTCTCATCTCACTTCCTCATCTCATTTCCTCACTGATGAACATGATGACCTAATTTGATGACTGCTGGCTGTAGCCTCTGAAGCATCCTCGTGCTGTAGCCTGTCTCCACTCAGCTGTGGGGCTTTTCACTATTATTCCTTAATACCTGGGTTTAGAATTTTAGCATCAGATCTGAGAGCTGCATAATCAGGCAGGGGAACAAAGACCTGCACATCATTTGTGCAGGGGGTGGGGGTGGGGTTGCTCAGCACACTTACAACTTGGGGTACATTCCCCAGCACCGGGATCCTATTCTATTAACTACAATCTCATGAGTCATGAAATAATTCTCTATTTTAATTCTGAAATTGCATTTTGAAATTAAGCTGTATTCACACCAGGACTTTTCTACTATGCCCTCAAATATTATTTACTATTTTTAAAACAAACAAACAAACAAACAAACAAACAAACAAACAAACATAACATCCTTATTGAAATAAAAGCTCTATAAAGCTTGCTGATTACTTGGTAACTATTTGGTTGATCCAAATAAAGCTGTTATCCTGTTGTTGCTAGTGATCAATGCAGCTGAAAACATTATATAAACAAACACATTCACTTTAAAGCTTTTTTCTGGCCTTGTTCATTGCACATTCATGAAGTACCTCTGCAAAGTCTTTCCCTCCCCTTGAATATCCACTTAACCTCAGCTGGCTTAACTATTCTTGCTGTGCCTCTCTCTATGTGTAAACTGGACATGTACTCACTTCAAGAAGGGCATGTAAATCTAAACCAACAGCAATAGCAATGGGTCTTATTGTTCCTTGGATCAATGTCCCTGATTTATTATGTTTGTCCCTCCCTCTTGTCTTTGCACAAGTCTGTGAGTAGTCATTCTTAAGAGTTTATATCTCATTTCTCTCTCTCAAACAAGTGCTACATTTGTTGCACAAACACCCCCTCTTCATTCTAGAGAAGCAACTCATTGGTTAGAATATTGCTCATTCTCCAACAATGCTTCTGATTTATCTCTAGCAAATCTCACAGGATTTGGACAATAGGTGCACAGAGGCAGGGAAATAAGTTTCCATAAATATAGTCCATCATGATCTACAGTTGGCCTCAGTTTTTCCTCACTCATGGTAATGGGGTTACAGCTGAACTGGGAGAGCCCTGCATCTCTAGCCTCCCTTCCCTCTATGCTTGGATCAGAGGGGATTAGAAGCACTTGGTCCTCATCCTCCTCTGGTTAATGAGCACTTACACTTCATAATGTGGGTGCCCTCTGAGGGATCGCGCGTGGTGCTACAGTTCCCAGGGAGCTTAGTGGTAAGGGGGGGGAGGGCTGGCTTGCTGCTCAGTGTTATTATTAAGAGGCTCATGCCCTGCCTCAGTAATTAGGCTTCTTGCTGGGAGGTGGAGCCCCATTTATAAATAGGGGGTGGAGCCAACAACAGCCAGGCAGTCGGCTCTGTAAATTCACCCTCCCTACCCTCCCTTTGTTTAATGTTTTCTTGTTTGCAGGTTAACTTTTTCTACCTGTTTAGTGGGTGCTGCAGCGGTCTTTGACTGGTCGCTGTTGAAGGACCGGGAAGAATTTTTTCTGCATTAGCAGGTTTTGTCTTCCCCATAGCAATTCGTCCCAACTTTGGCAGTTATGGCCTTGGGTGGAATCCTTTAGTCTTTCCTTCCCTATAATGGTTATGTGTGTGTGAAGTGGTGATTGACCCCCCTGCAGCGGTGATTCCAGGGTCCCCTCTTAAAGGGGTTATATAATGGGTGTCACTGGCCATACACTGAAAGGTTGTCAGTGAACTACCTTGTGTGCAGGGATATGGGCTCAGCTTCCTGCCTACACTTATGTCTAGCAGAGCACCCCCATACCCCATTTACCCTGATGTGCCCCAGTTCCCCCAGCTGGTGGGCTGGAAGGAATACACAGCCAAGGCCTAAGCCAAGGTCTTCCTACATTTGGAAGTTTGATAAAGTTGTGGCCTAAATTTAAATCCATAACGTTGTCAGAGTCCTTATTCCTTTCTTATGATCCCTGGGGGCTGGGGCTCTTGCACCTGGTTGCACAAAGCATTCCATGTACCATCAGAATGTCTGCCCATTCTGAATATTGAAATCTCTAGACCATAGAAGGAAAATTGTGTGAAGAAACAAATTCTTCCTTCGCTACTATGCTAACACAGGAGAGATAATAACAAGAACAAGAACAAGAACAAGAACAAGAATAATAGTAATAATTTATTTATACCCTGCCCATCTGGCTAGGCTTCCCCAGCCACTCTGGATGGCTTCCAACAAAATATTAAAATACAGTAATGCATCAAACATTAAAAGCTTCCCTAAACCACTATGATAAGTTGTTTAAGGAACACATCTGATCTCCATATGTACTGAGACTGGTTTGTGTTCCATGTGTTTACTTGACAGGTGTGTGCCTCATGTCCTACAGACAGTGTTGCTGCTAGTGCTGTTATTGTGTACATTTCAGGTCCTTCAAATGTAGCAACTCTGCCTTGAACTTTCAGGGTACAGAGCAAGAGCACTGAAAAATAAATCCACAATACACCTTCCATTTGACACATTTCACTGAATTTTTAGGTACAAACTTGGAAGTTCATTGCATGAAATAAATGCTCACATTTGATTTATAAATCTGGGAAGTGCTATTACCATTTCCACTCTATTTTGTATTTGTTTGTCTGAAACTAAATATCTAGAGAAAAGAAGCAGGTGGACAACAAAGAATATATATAAGCTCAGAGAATGAAATCAGACCCATGAGACATCTTTCAGATAAGAAAGTGAATCACAATAGCCAAATAATAATTCACTATCACTTCATTTGGAATTATGCTGCAGTGGATTTGCCCCTATTGTTTTGAGGTTTAAGATTATACTTCAATGTATAAAGCCTATGCTACAAGTGTTCTTTGCAGAGGCTGATGTAACAAAGACAGCGAAAGTATTTCCAGCATTCCAGTGGTGCTTGTGAAGCGCTTGCATCATTGAGCCCTTTAAACTGAATAACACACCGAATCACTTTTTATAATAAGAGGGAAGCAAGACCAGCTTGCTGGTGATCTTTGCACCCCAAGAAGCTGCCTCATATCAGCTCAGGATTGTATCCATGCTAGCAATGGCTTTCCAAGGTTTCAGATGGGGGTCTTTTAAGAGCATAAGAATATAAGACAAGCCTGTTGGCTCAGGCCAATGGTCTATCTAGTCCAACATCCTGTTGCCAAGGTGGCTGCCCAGATGTTTGTGAGAAGCCTGCAAGCTGGACATGAGCGCAGAAGCACTCTGCCTATTTGCGATTCTCAGAAATTGGTATTCAGAGGCAAGAAGCTTCTGACAGCAGAGCCATTGACCTCCATGTCCTTTCTAAGCCCTACTTGGCAAAGGAGAGGATTGCACCTGAGAAATCGTGCAAAACATATGTTCTGCCAGTAAGCGAATGCTTCCCACCATCTTTTGCCAGTGAGAAACAAAAATACCCATGTAGTGGAGGTGCATTTCCCTGCCCACAACATAATGCACCCACTAATGAGAGTGAAATTTATGTATCTACGGAGAGGGGCTAATGCTAAGTGAGAAATGAGAACATAGGAAGATAGAACAAAGAAAGATTACTACTCAGAATATTTGTCCATCTAGCCAAGAATCAAGATGATAAAGAATATTTCAGCTCTTCTATTATAAGGCATGATCCAGTTCAAGGTTAATCACTTGTAAGTCCAACTTATTCTACTACGACAGTTAAAGACATCCTTGATCTTCATTTAGTCAGGAATGCACAAACACCATCCTGAGGATTTTGGATCTACTGACCAAAGTAGTTGTTGTTCTGTCATTCAGAATTCCTTAGTTCATCTGAAGTTGGAGCTTATAATATAATTATGCTTCTGCTTCAATAAAAATCTAGCAGTAACAGTAGAAAGGTGTGCAGCTTAATTAGAGAAGTTCTAGCATAAAATCTGCTTTGCATCCAAAAGGTTCCCGGTTTAATCCCTAGCACCTTCACAAAGGGTTGGGATTGTCCCCTGTCTGAAACCCTAGATACCGGTAATTACTGCCAGGTAGCATGGACAATATTGACCTAGAAGGACCAGTGGTTGACTCCATATAAGGCAGCTTCCTATGTGCCTAAATTCCTCCTGAAAAATTTTGCTAGAGTATTTTGCCTGAGGAAAAACACCCAAACTTACTTTGATTTTAGCAAAGTTTCAATGGCAATTAATAATTTGGGGCTGTGCCCAATGTTTGGTGAATGAACCAAATATATGTGGATATAACTGGTGCATGCAATATCTGTTCATCACTTGAACAACACAGCGGCTTTGGAAACGTTCCTCAGACAAATTTGACTGAAATTCTGCATTAGACACGAATTCATTTTCAGTGAAAGGTAAGGTTACTGGGATCTTTTTGTCTATCATATAGATAATCAAGTTTTCTGAAATTCATATCTGGAGTCTGCAAAATTATGGAAAGAGCATAAAGTCATGGAAAGCCATCAAATTGGCATACCAACATTTCTCTGAAGGTTAAAGTTCACAATACAGTATTAAAGTCGCACTGAATTTGATATTACAGACATGAGAAGCAATGTCAATAGTACAGCTGCCCTTATAACGTTGTAGCGTCAAAAGGTAATTAAATGCCTTGGATTAAAAAAAAGTAATAAAAAACCTATCAATTCACCCTGACTACTAATTAATTGGTTAAAAAGAAATGTGATAGCACCTACTCAATCTCTTACAGGAAACAAATCAAGAAAAGTAAGTATATGGAGAAAGGAAAATGTTCTCCCACAAAGGATACTGCAAAGTTGAATGGAGAGCAACTCCTCTATGAAGAAAGGTTGCAGCATTTGGGACTTTTTAGTTACAGATAGGTAGCCGTGTTGGTCTGCCATAGTCAAAACAAAATAAAAAAAATCCTTCCAGTAGCACCTTAAAGACCAACTAAGTTAGTTCTTGGTATGAGCTTTCGTGTGCATGCAGGTATCTGAAGAAGTGTGCATGCACACGAAAGCTCATACCAATAACTAACTTAGTTGGTCTTTAAGGTGCTACTGGAAGGAATTTTTTTATTTTGTTGGGACTTTTTAGTTTCGTTTAGAGAAAAAGTGAGGAAGAGGCAACATGATGGAAATTTATAAGATTATGCGTTGCATGGTGAAAGTGGACATTAAAAGTTTTCTCTCATAATACTAGAAATTGTGGCCTTCCAATGAAGCTGAATGTTGGAAGATTTGGGACAAATTAAAAAGTACTTCTTCATGCAGCACAGAAACTTGCTCCCAAAGGAGACAGTAATGGCCACCAACCCTAGATGGCATTAAAAGAAGGTTAGACAAAATCATGGAGGAGAGTGCTGTTAATGGCTCCTAGCCACTATGACTATCCCCTATCTCCACAATTTGAGGCAGCAGTGTTTCAGAACTACCAGGGTAGAGAGTGCTCTTACGCTCAAATCCTGCTTGCAGGTTTCCCATGGACATCTGTTTGACCACTGTGAAAACAGGGTGGTGGGCTATTGGCCTGATCCAGCACAGCTGCTATGATGTTCTTATGTTTACCGTCTTTTGGAACAGTCCATATGTTACAGCCCTGGAGTAGAAAGCAATGTGCAGCTATAACCTACAAATACGGTGTGCACATGTGTGTTGTTAAACAACTACTTGAGTATCAATTAAATACTTTATGCTCACATACCTTGGTTTTGTAAACTCTTTTTAGGTCATCACTCAAATGTTTCACATTCATTCTGGATGGGCAACAGCTGTGTGTCCCCCATCCCCCCCATTGTGCAATAAAAAGACAACTGATTCTACAAACCTCCTCGCCAGCATTGTTCCATTGCTGGAATGAAATTGAGGGGCTTTTCATTTGACAGTATCAACTATTCATCAGCAGCCCCCGGGCCTACACCACGCGTTGTTGCACACTGTTCAATTTCCCAGTGCCAACGCACGATCGTTTTCAAGGCGGTTACTTTCCTCAACAGCAACTGTAAAATACTTGTGAAACATAGTCTCGCTTATGGAGGGCTTGTCTTGACAGAAATAATCCTTACCTGCCCCTTTCTTCAGCAAAAAGCAAAAGCAAAGCAAAATGGCTAAATGAAAGGGAAATGGATGAGACGAGAGCATTGCAAAGTGACTTCACTGCCCATCAGTCTTTAAGGGTTCTTGGTGCACCCTCAGCCAGTCATCATCAGACTGATGGTTGACTGATAAATTTATCCATGGAACAAAAGACCATGCTGCCAGAAAAAGGTATCTCAAATAATCCCTGACCGAAAGCAGCAAGCAAGTGAGCAAGCCATAGCAGGTATTTATCTGAAATAAGATCTGGCAGAGCTCCACTAATATTTCACAAGATAAAGTTCTTTCTTTCCCTGCCTTAAACTGCAGCTGTAATGGAGGTTTAAATGACATGGCTATTTAGTTACCAACAGAAGGCTTTCCTTTTAGTTAGTATTAAATGCAAAGAAAAAAAAAAGGCACTTCATTCCCCCCAGGGCTTCGAACAAAAGATGGGAAGAACAGCAAATCTGCTTCTCAAAACCGACATATACGGCCGGATAAGCACTGCAGTTTGCCTCTTTATTTCCCATAAAAGAGAGTGTATTTATGGATACATTCACAGTGGATTAGCCAGCCCTGGCTCCCAGGGTATTTACAAATATGTGGACTTAAGGATGTTGCAAAAGTTTGGAAAGTTTCTTGCTCAAAGAAAATCAGAATGGTTTCATCAGATAGAAACCAAATGAAATTTCTTGTTTGAAACTTCTTTTGGGATGTTCCAGTCCTTTACTATAAGACAGGCCAGAAGAACTTATTTATTGATAATTTACTTATATCAAGATTTATATGAACATTTTCAGCTCCCCTTAAACCCTGCCCTGAGCATCTCACAAACGCACACAAAACAGTAATGCTAGAATCTCTTTAAAATAACAACCAACCTACTAACTGCGTAGGCCTGTACCATTTTGGCTTTTTTGTTACAAACATAAGAAGCTACCTGAGGTGGCTGGAGCCCAACTGCTCTAGCATACCATCCAAAATAAGGGAATGTCATAGGGAAAACCATCAACTCCATCATGGAGATGTGGGCATCTACCCAGACACTACTTATGTGGTATCCCCAGTTAAGACAAATGGAACCGCCACAAAAACATGGCATACTCTCCAACATTTATCCAATGAAAATAGGGGCATCCTATTCCATAATAGCAATAATTTTATTATTTATATCCTGCCCATACGACTGGGTTGGTATATAAATCTGGTTAAATGAAATGAGATACTCTCAGTGAGTCCCTCTCAGAGGTCAATACAGTAGGCCCTACTCATTAAACCATCACTGTCCACTCTGCTCTATACTTTTGTCAAGAGCTACTAGCTTAACTTTGAGGAAGTTGCTCCATTTTGAGTGATATCATTTGCTCATCAAGCTCAGCACTGTTCCCAGTTACTGACAACAGCTCCCCACAGTTTCAGATGGATGGTTTTCCCCAGCCCCACTGAAGATACCAGGATCTGAACCTGGGTCCTCTTGCATTCAAAGTTCGTGAGCATGGCCTCTGCAACAAAACGAGGACCCTTTTAAACAGAATCTTTTTATGTGTTTAAAGGTGTTGCCCATGTTCTTTCAAATTTCTTATTCTTCCCTCAATTAACCTAGAAGACTTTTCGTGCCATGTTACATTTTAGATTTTGCCCATGGTCATGCACAATAGCATTCCAGTCTGTCTTTGTGCTACTGCAATCTAAATAATAATTAGTTATTTCCCCCCCTTCCTCTTTCATGGGCTAATGACCTTACTTTCCTGTTCTCTCTTTCTCATGGATTCCTATATTCAGGTTAAAGAGGCTTTAGATTAAATTAAACCGAATGATGGTTCTGCTCGGGTAGAATGTTAATATGCCTTAATTGAAGTGCTTTGTTATTGTTTTCATCCTTATGTTTCTTACAGTGACATTGGGAGGTTTAACATGAATGACCTTCCAATAAATCCACATGAAATCTGCTCATTTCTCATGGAAATTTATTATTTTCTTTTTTAAAATACACACACACACACACACACACACACACACACACACTGTAAATTCAGTTTATGGTAGAAAATCAAAACAAATATTAGGTATGATCTTTCTGAAACATATTAAAATGTTTGTGATAGAAAAGCTGTCAATGCCAAATTACATGTGACATGAATAGAGTGAAAGAAATGAACATGCACAATTTATTTATTTTTAAATGAGACCCAAGAAGGACTGGGATCATGGGGCATAGAGAGGAGTATTGAGCTCTTTCCTCCTACCATAGTCTTAACAAAAATCGTGCAACCTTCCCATAACTATGGCAATGGGAGAATCCTTTACAGATTCCTTAATACGGCTGTGGAGGGGCAGATATTATTTCCAGGACCCCATAGGGAGCAGTGTTCAGCCCAGACACTGAGGTCCAGCTCTGAGGGCCTTTGGCGGTTTCCTCCCTGTAAGAAGTAAGGTTACAGGGAACCAGACAGGGCCTTCTCGGTAGTGGCGCCCGCCCTGTGGAACACCCTCCCATCAGATGTCAAGGAAATAAAAAACTATATGACTTTTAGAAGACATCTGAAGGCAGCCCTATTTAGGGAAGTTTTTAATGTTTGATGTTTTATCATGTTTTTAATATTCTGTTGGGAGCCACCCAGAGTGGCTGGGCCGCTGGGGAGACCCGGCCAGATGGGTGGGTATAAGTAATAAATCATCATCATCATCATCATCATCATCATCATCATCATCTCTTTACTGCACACACAGCGTGGCTGAATCCTGTTAAGGCCACACTGATATTTCAATTTATTTATTTTTTAAAACCCATATTATGTCAGTCATATATGGATCTGTGTTAGTGATTGGGTTGAGGCCTTAGAATGACCTAAAGGAAGCCTCAGTATCCTATTATATATTTAATAGACCCTTGACAGATGAACTTTATCAAATATTTTTCAGCCTGCATTGCAGTTTTGAGTTTAGGTGCTATATTGTCCAGGTCCAGCACAGTTATTTGTTATTGCTTGTATAACCTGTCATTACTTATGGATGCATGCATGCACAGACTTGGACTATATTGCCATTGTGTGGATTATTTTTGCTGTGAGAGCACATGTCATTAGGTAAAGTGAGGCAGGTGGTGAGTGTTGGAGGACTGAGCCCCTAGGGTTCCCCTAAGCTAGCCCACTGTTGTCAGGAGTTGTAGAAGATGCCATCTCATTGATAGTGTAGAAGATAGATCCAACTGCCATTCCGGTTGGTGTCTGGACCTAGAATCTTGTCCTTCAATTCAAGCAGCACAGTGTCATGGTCCAGCCCTGTGTGTGAGAAAAATGTAGGCTTTAAAATGGCTACTGGAGTAAGAATAAGGTGACATTTTGGGTGTGTGAGAGAATCGTTAGTCACCCTTTTTGTCTTACAGATAAATCCTAACAACAGAAAGCCCATGCCAATACCCCTGGAAGAGCTCCTTTTTTGGGGACTCATACAGGCTTCAGTTCTGCCAGCTAAATCCCAGGAAAGGGGCTTATGCTTGTGAGAGTTTTTGGCTCAGTCAGGGTGAGGAAAAGCCTAAAATCTACCCAATCCAAAGTTTCTCATCCCAGTGGATCTTGGGTTTGGATTGCACTGAAAGTCTATCTGCATTCGTGTTTCATCTGGATTTTTAGTTACTGGCTCGTTGTCTTTTTATGTGTCGTTCTGTTGTTTTTAGTGTGTTTTTATATTTTATTATATGGATTTTTCCCCCCTCTTGAGGCTGTAATGAAAAGCGATACACATACAAATGCTATCTTCAGAAGATGGGGAAAAAATGGTCCCATGAAAACAAGATGTAGTTAAATGCTGATTTACAGGAACTTTAGGCTAAACCAACACAGTGTCTACATTTATGAAATACCAAGTCTCATTTATGAAATACCAAGTCTGAGGCAGTAATGATGACTCACAATAAAGGCACTAATACTGTAAGGATGGTAATTGAGAGACTAAGAGGTGGCAGTCTTTAATCTCCACCATTAGGTAAAAAAAAATTAGTAGTTAAAGATGAAGCTGGATGGCCAATAAAACCCACAAAACTGGTTTGGGACAGTGAGGAGAACTCCATATTCTGAGGAACTCATACAGAACATAATTCAAGTCCTTCATTTTTATTTATTTATTTATTTATTTTTGCCATCCTCTCCATTTAAAACAATCCTTTAGTTGCTCCCCTTAAGGATTATTCATCAGGTTGCTTTGTCATTTTAATGTATCTGCTTATTGAATTTATAACCAATATCATAATTACCATGCACAACAAGGTTTGATTTGACATGGAATTGAGCTCAGAATAAACTGAACTACTTTATTTATGTTTAACATATTTATAGCCCATCCTTCATCGTGAGAGATTCAAGGGCGGGGTACAGAATGCAAATTGGGCCAAGCGGCTTATCTGGTGGGGCAGAGCTATAGTGTTTGCTTTCATATAGCAGGGTCTCTGTCACTTACCAGCAGAGAGAGAGGTGAAGCAGTGGGAAAGTTGGCACAATGTGGATGCACGGGGAAGCCAATCCAGTGCTCCCATTGGTGTGGCCTCACTACACCGTACTTCCTGCTGCATTGCCTGGTAAGTGCCTACCACACTACTTGTGGGGATCTAGTGCTGCCGCTATGACCCATTGGATAAGCCACTTCTTCCAGATAAATGATATCCTCTAAAACAATAAATTTTGAATCAGCATAAGCAACATAATAAGAGCAGCTAAACTTCAACTAAACTATCGGAACATCAGTTACACATCCTCTCAATGGCAAGCAAGCTGTGAAAGTCTCCACTCAGCTCTAATGTAAGTGTTGGTGACAAGCGTACTTCCAGAAGGGAGGACAAATTTCACAAACTGTTTGGCATTTCAGAGAAGGCCCTTTCCCGTGTCACCACATATTTTACATTCTTGATGGTGGCATGTAGAAAAGAATCTTAGGGCATAGGCAGGCTGGTCTAGGGGGAGGCGCTATTTTAGGTTTCTGGATCTTAAGTCATTCAAGGCTTTATATTCCATCACCAGTACTTTGAACTAGGTCCAAAAGTGAATAGGCAATCATATATTTGTTGGGTTTTCTTTATCTTGAGGTGGTCAATGGTGCTACTCAGAAGTGAATGTTTGCAGTTTTGACCTGCTTGGCAGCACACCTATGGTCTATTGACAATTTGACTAATTAAAGAGGGAGTTTACTTTCTGCACTGAATGCAGGGATGTGATAGGGTAATTGATTATTTGAAAACTGTATTTAAACTGATCCATTGTTGTATGCTGCTGGTGAGGAGTGGTGATAAGGAGCTGTGGCAGTGTGGGGAGGAAGCCTATTGATGATCCTGTTGACCATGGCATCCTTCTGGTTAATCTCCATGAGTGGAGGGTAACATTTAATGAAAGTGTTACTTAGTTCCAAAAGGTAGTATTGAGTGACTGTGCCTCAACATCTGTGAAGTGCCACAAGACACACTTTTGTTTCCAATCCTACTTAAGAGCCATATGAAACTGCTGGAGGAAGTCATTTGGAGATTGTGGGTTAGGTGCTGCCAATATTTTGATGGTTTATTTGTAACACCCACTCTACTACCTTCCATGTCTGGAGTGCTCTGGTTTCTTGCTAAAAGCAACATGCTTGGTTGTACCAGAGGCCTAGGTCTACTGCAGCTCTGGGGTCTTACCCACAACAGAAGAACTGCCGGAGCTCAGGAAAAATCTTTTGGGCTGCACTGGGTCTCCTGTTGTCTGCTGTGGAGTGAGATAGTACTGTGTCACTGCTGCTTACTGGGACAATACAGGCGTGAGGTCAGAGCTGTGTGTGAGTACACTGATAGCAGGGCCAGATGGGCTCCCCAGTGCACCAGCAGTGATTCTGCGGTCAGCAAGGCAGTGCTGCAGAACTGTCTCACCTTGTCAGCAGATCCTAGGGCTGATGAATTCAATGCAGACACCATAATCTATTTCAAACATTTCAGGGAAGGGGGTGGATTCAATTCTTACATTCCACTTACCCCTAAACCTGTCTTGGTTTAGCTACCTAAACCCTTTCTAGGCATTCAAAGTCCCTGTCCCCACAAGGAACATTCAAAGGTTGAGCATTGTGGTTCCAACTGGACTTGTATACACATTTGGCAGAATGTGGTTTGGAACCTCTGCATGATGAGGTTCCCTGTACTCACAGGGTTCCCAACAATGTGGATACTTCTGTCAATCTGAATACAACTAGAAGTCTCTTTCAGGCCTTCCCAGTCAAAAACAGAAGGTTGTGGGTGGCACAAACAGAATGAGGTCTCTGGAATTAAACCTTCCCTATGCACCCACCCCTCCTAGATGCATGTTGAATGCTTAGTGTTCTAGTCCAAATTTAATCCTAATATGTGCTAATATGGATACCTACTGACTTCCATAGGCTATACTGCCTTCATAAGGCTTCAGAAGGACACACTGGTTTATTATGAGTACTGTTCCCCCTGAAGCCTGCCCTAACCTCTTAGTTTTTGAATTTGTCTTTGAGCTGAGTCCTTATTCCCCTATGTTGCACGTGCAGTGTACAAAAGAATGGAAGAAGAGAATAAAATTGCAAATCCGTCCACATTCAGCAAAGTCGATGAATATGTAATACAGTATGTAATAATACCTAAGTAATTCTTCCATTATGAACTCAATCCAATTCCATTATTTGATTTGGGAAATGGATTTTGAACATGGGCCTGTTTGACTAATCGGATCATCATTTTTCCTATTCTTTTCTATTTAAATTGTTGAGTGACATGGTTGTCGTTGGGGGGGGGGGAAGGGAGTGATTTTGTTACACCAACGGAGAGAACTGTCATTCCAGCAAAGTGACAGGAGCCAAATTGGCCAGGGAAAAATGCTCCCTTGCAGACTGGAGAAAAACCACAGGAGAAATGCAGGCAAAAATGTCACCTCTCAAACATAATGATAACAGGATTACAAAAATCTAATTAGCTGTTTCATTAGCAGAATCCTATCTTTGAGGACAACAAACAATGGGTATTCGGAAGCTGTCCATCCATTTTGAATGCAAGAGCTGTCATGGAGAAACTCTGGCTAATTTATTCCAGGCATTCCTTCTGATTGCTGAGTGACTTCAAGGAGGCAGTTTGTGTGCCTTTTTTTAATAGAAGAAAGAAAGAAAGAAAGAAAGAAAGAAAGAAAGAAAGAAAGAAAGATGCTTAAAGGGAGGTGACCACCTGCATAATGACATACAGACTGCATGACTCCCAGAAAGCTTTCTGTACCTCTTTGCCAGAAATATATAATTGAATGCACTTGTTGAACAGTTATTGTGAGTACAGGCATTTGAATAGTTGAATAGTTTTGGTTTGATCTACATAGACATTTTTCAGAGACCATTTTTCTGTTCTTTAGTAATAATGGCCACACTAAACAGTAAAGGGTCAAAGGAGATGATTGTGAATTGTGTTAATGCATGTGATGTATCTTTAGTAAATAAAAAATAAAAACACATAGGATAAGGATAACCATTTCCCTCTGTCCTATAAAGAGTGTTTCATTGAGCAGAGCCACACTGTGCATTGAAAGAGCACATCCAAAGCACATTTAAAACACATGACTCCTGCCAAAGATTCCTGTGAACTGTAGTTTGTTAAAGGTGCCAGGAATTGAGGCTCTTTGAGGGGAAATTACCATTCTCAAGGTTCTTTGGGGGGAAGTCATGTGCCTTAAATGTGCATTTTATATGCATTGGATGTGCTTTAAATGCATGGTGCGGGCCTGTCTATTGGCATCATGAGAGACTTTCTTTCTGGGGCTAATAGCAGCTTCAAGAATGGCAGAAGCAATTTCCACTGGGAATGTAAAAAAAAGAGGAAAGTTTACACCCTAGGTTGTATGGCCCCAATCCAACCCTGCTTCTGTAAATAAAAATAAATAAATACTAAGGGTGTTCAGTGTTTTACTTCTGGAAAGCCTCTCCTCTCCCACGAGGGGAGGAGTTGCAAGTGGGACTCACTTCTCCCGCTTCACAGGGGGAAATGGTTGTGTCCCCTACATCACAGAGAGTCATGGGTCCACGTCACGCCCTCAGCTGGCCAATCCGGTTAGCTGGGGGGCGTGGTTTGCTGCATATAAGCGGCTGCACGGCCGGGAGCTCTCTCTTCAGCTTCCTGCTAACACAGATCTCCTGCCCTCCCACCCTTTCTTCTTGTGTTCGACCCCCTGACCTTGCTATGGACCTCGGTTGGTCGCCTGTTGAAGGGGCCTGGTAGGAATTTTTTTCCATTTGGCAAATTGGCACCTTCCACTTGGTTTTTCACCTACCTCGTAGCAAATCGTCACAACTTTGTAAGGTTTGGCGGTTAAGCATTGGAAAATGTGTTGTGTGTTGGAGGGGAGGTTGCGGTCATCACCTACCCCTCCCTTTGAAGGGTATTCTGTTAAAGGAATCTGGTAGTCGTGGTTCCTGTCCGATGCCTTGATGGTGGCTAGGGCCATGGCTCGACCCCCGGTGACTCTAGGGGAAAGCTTCCAGTTGATTGGAATCAACAAACTCCCCCTACTGGTTGTTAACCCTTGTGTGACTCCTGGCAGAGCGGACAGGAGTCACGTATAGTCTGTCCGATCCAATGCCTAAGCCAATACCACTCACATTCTGTAACCAATAAAGTTGTGGCCTTTTTTAGCCCATTAACCTAAATTACCTGTGTCCATGTGTCTTATTCCAAAGCGGGGAGCGGGGCTTGCCTCACAAATGACTTATCCATTAATCCTACTGCTAGTAGGATTAATCAACACTGGTTAATCCATTAATCAACACTTCTAGTCAGTATTCCAATGTTGACAGCAGTAGCTATCAGCCAAGATTTTAGTATAGTTGAAAGCAGTTTTTCACAGCTTCCTGAAACTGGCCAACCTTTTCACTTGAGGGGGCATGGGCCAAGTCAGAAGGGACCAGGCAAATGCCTTCTGATTGCACATGATGACGACAGGCCTACTAAAAGCTTATCTGGCTTCTGTTACAGTTTAGTCCATATCGATATTTCCTAGGGCCCACCATATTGCTATACTTTTTGAACTGTTTTTAATATTATGTTTTAATTGTAACCTGCCCTGGGACCTAAGGGTGAAGGGTGGGTAATAAACTGTACTACTACTACTACTACTACTACTACTACAACAACAACAGATGAGGTAGTAAACCCATTCCTACACTGATCCACGTTAGACTGCGGATACCTCGGATATTGTTCAACATACTTTCTTGTCTGTTATTTTAACTTCTGCATTTTTATTCATCTGATCATTATGCTAGTGTTTTGTTTGCCTGCTTGCTTTAAGTGTGAAGGGGAGGAAAAGTTTATTCAAAAGGCGTGGGATTGGAAATAAGTGTACACATCTGTCTGATAAATTTGTCAGCCACGAGGTTATGAAATCCTGAGCATTCCTGGAAGGAGTGGGGTGGAGGTGGTATTGTAATAAACTGAATTCAAGTTCCTGTAAATTGCAGGTATAAAGCATTAACAAACTAAGAATCTGGTGTCTTTCCTGCACCATATTCTCCCTCAAGGAATTTACCAGGAGGAATAGAGCCAGTGCTGTGTAATTGTAGCATTCTCAACATCCACTCTGTTGCTAACTGCATAGTTGAGGTCAAAAAATACTTTCCCTGTTGTACGAAATTGAAGCAATGGGGGGGGGGCACATCCATCTAACACACTCTGCAGAAGGTTGCCATTGAAGAACCGCCAGCACGTTTATTTGAAATGAAATTTCTGCTAAGCTTTGGTAGTCTTTCCAAAATGTTTCAATTCATAATCAAATTAGTAGCTCAGGGTAGGGGAAGAGAATAGATTGAAGTACGTTTGTTTGGTCTGGGCATCTGGGCAGGTTTCACCATCCTTTATTCTGTCCTTTTACAGTAATAATTAAATATGATTGGAAACTGAATGCAATTCATCTTCTCAGCATTTCAAGATTCATAATAAAAATAATGAGCTCCTTTATTATTATTTGAAGTCACACTATTATAACCCCTTCTTAAACAAAAGGGAAAATGAGAAGAAAGGGGGGTGAAGAGTGAGAATGTGATGAATTTGTCAGCTTTATTGGAATCTAGAATGAAACCTAGCCTTTAAAGAGATACACAAAGTTTTTTATTGCCTGAATTATCTAGGGATATACCCAATTTCTAGCTCTTATTTTTTTCTCAGCCTGCTCCTTAATAACCTCACATTTCCATCTTCTCCACACATGGTTTTTGTAATATTTTGTGTTTGATCAGGCAAATATAAAGAGAAGGTTATATTACTGAAACACGACAAAACTGATAACCACCCAAAGAAATGTGCCAAACTGATAGCATCTGAAATAAATATGCAATGGAAATGAAACATTAACTGTTTAAGACTCAACACTTTATATTTCCATTGAGTAACAGAACAATTAACTGTATTCTCAAAATAATAAGCTATTTCTTCTGACACACCAAAACAAACATTTCTACCTGACAGTACTTGGCTAGAATCTGAAGAGGCCATTCCATTTAATGCAAAGATGCCCTGCACTGGCATTTGGCAATCTCTCCTATGACTTTTTAGCAAAGTATAACAGCATCCCTTCGATGTAGTCATATCCCAGAGGATCTCAGTAGTTGGCCCTTAGGTCTTAGGCAGTATACACAGGATCTTTATAAGGCCATCAGAGGCCTCCAAAGGATATAAAAGAATGCATTTCTCTTAGACTGTTGCTTATTTCCAAACCTCTGTTGCATATTACTTTTCTTTGTGCCTTGAGGCCATCTTTCTTCTGTTTTTCACATCATAAAGCCTTTTCTTGGACACCATAGGAAACCACAGAATACCCCCCCCCCAACACTTTGGCCCTGATTCAACCAGAGGACACACAAATGAATGCTTCATGCGTGTCTACCTGGTCTGGAAAGCCTGATCCAGCAGCCAGGCTGCCTTTAGTAGAGGACCAGGGGATCCGTTTGGATATAGGAAGGGCTGGTGGATGGCTAGATTCATTTATCAGTTATTCCCTCAACCAGATTATGGGGAGAAACCATAGCTCAGTGCTATGTTATTTATAGAAAGTCCAAGGTTCAGTCCCGGCATCTTCTGAAACCCTAAAAAGCTGCTGTCAGAGAAGACAATGCTGAGTTGTTGTTGTTGTTTACCCAACTTTCACTCTATTTAAAAAGTGTAAAATTAATTATAATCACAGGGATAGGGTGGGTCCTGAAAATGTATACCTGTCGGGAACTGGATTGAGGAGGAATGGTGGACGCTCCCCCCAAAAAACCTTCCAGAGAACAGGAAGACAGTATACATAGATTTACAACAGTGGTTTGCAGAAGGTCAGGACTCAGAGATAGAAGAGGGACAAAGCTGGGAAATAATGGGAGAAGCATAGCTAGAGCAGCTGGCTGACATGTTATCATTAGAAAGCGTTCCAGACCTCCCCCTTCTCCCAGAACCTGGCAAGCAGTGAAAGTGGGACAGTAGAAAGCTAAGAGGCAAATGGCCTTAAGCAGCCATCTTCAGCCCATGACACCTTTATAGTAAAGGCTGTTCTCCAATGGGAAAGCTTGCAGGCCAGTGTTTCCCAACTGTCGGTGTTTATACTTCATTTTTTAAGATTTGCCTTGAGAGAGTCTTTAAACCTCTTTTGTTGACCACCAGCATTACGCTTCCCATTTTTAAGTTCGGAATAGAGGTGTTGCTGTGGAAGACAATAATCAGGCATCCAAACAACATGACCAGTCCAACAAAGTTGATGTTGAATATTCATTGTTTCAACACTGGGGATCTTTGCTTCTTCCAGTAGACTGGCATTAGTTCGCCTGTCTTCCCAAGTGATATGTAGACATCGTTGATGGAATCTTTTGATGAGATGGAGATGGCATTTATAAGTGCTCCATGTTTCACAAGCATACAGTAAGGTTGATAGTACAATAGCTTTGTAAACAAGCATTTTGGTTTCCTTGTGAATGTCTTGATCCTCAAACACTCTGTCCTTCAATCGGGAGAAAGCTGCACTCGGCAAGCTCAGGCAATGCTGGATTTTGGCATCAATGTTGGCCATTGTGGAAAGGTAACTTCCCAGGTAGGAGAAATGATTGACACTTTCCAATGTTACACCACTAAGTTGGATCTGTGGCACTGCAGAGGGGTTATTTTGTGCTTGTTGGTGCAGCACTTTGGTTTTTTGGATGTTTAGCAATAGGCCAAGCTTTCTGCAGGCTTCTGAAAAGATATTTAGGATGGTATGAAGGTCATCCTCTGAGTTTGCACTACGTTGTCATCAGCATACTGAAGCTCTATGACAGAAGCTATGGTGGCCTTATTCTTTGCTTTCAGCCTAGTCAGATAAAAGAGCTTTCCATTTGTTCGATATATGATTTCTATTCTGGTGGGGAGTTTCCTTTCAACAATGTGTAGGGCCATGGCTAAGGCTGACCTAATTTTTAATGGTTATTTAATTTGACCATTTGTGGCAGGGGAAGGTGTGCAGGTTAAAAGAAAATGTGCTGGTAGTTGACCTGTTCCAGGAGAGATTTCTCCTAAGGCAAGAGGGCGGTGACGGGGCCTCAACACGCAAATTATTAAGTGATGTCAATGCATGTATGAACCAGTCCTTAGTCTAATGGGATTCATGAACAAAACAAAGAGAGTGAAAATGCCTAACTAAATACGATTTGAACACCGCCAAAGAAGATGGCTATTATAAATACATTTATGTAATAAATTACAATAAATTCAGAAGACCACACAACCCTATACACCTCATATTGCACCATATTACATGGTTGCCTACGTTTACCATAAGTATGCAATAAATGTTTTGGGGCAAGTGTATCAGTTGGCACACACACACACACACACACACACACACACAAAACTGTGAAAGCTGATACTAAATCCAGTAACAATAAGGCCAAAGTAGAAACATGGGACATATCTGCAGAAGATCTGTGTGCTGAATGCTTTTATGCCTCAGCAGGTCCCTGAGTTAAGCAAGCCTTTTATAAACTATACCTGCTGCATCTTTTCTAACCTTAATTTCTTCTTCACAGAAAGCTTTAGATGAAGTTTCCTTTCCCCTCTTTTAATTGATATGAGATCTGACAGCTTTAACTGAAATTCCAGTATCCATTTTTTTGTCTGCGTGTTTTAATAAAGAACCTTATTTCACCCAAACCAGAGATCATGCTGCAGACATGATGCTGTTATTAAAACCTTTGAAATGAAAACTTACAATAGTTAATTCAACAACAACAACAACAAAGATCATGCTGTGAAATTGATGTTTATCCTCCTTCCTTTCCATTTGGAAAGAGGGTGTATTTTTATTTCTGCCATTAGATTTTATGTGCTTTAGCACTAACGGATGATGCAGAATGTATCATAGAATCGTAGAATTGTAGAGTTGGAAAGGACCCTGAGGGTCATCTAGTCCAACCCCTTGCAACACAGGAATCTCAAATAAATCGTACATGACAGGTGGCCATCCAACCTCTGCTTAAAAACCTCCATGGGATAAGAGTCTACCACCTCTTGTGGGAGTCTGTTCCAGCTCTGTGTTAGCCAGGAACTCCTTTCCCTCAGACAGCTCAGGACCCAGGATGATAGGGAGGTGGCTGCCACACCCCTCACAAAGTGTACTGGGGTTTTCTTGTTCAGTTTTACCTCAGTAAAATATTCTCAGTTCCTTTCCACTGTGGACTCTGTCTGCTTTACTCTGTTCACACAAAATAGGTCTGAATTAAACATGAGGAAATAATTACCCACCGTAGGAGTTAGATTGGTGGAGGGGCCATGTGTGAAAAGCAGGAAAGTGAAGTTATCCCAGGAAAGGAAGTTGGGAGAGGAACTAAAAGCTCCCAGAAGATTGCTGGGAGGGTCTGCCATTTTCTGTGGGTTGCAAAGGTTAAGATTCTCCTTTGCACAGAAAGGATGTACTGTTTTTGCTACTGATTTTCTCCACCCTTTATTTTTTAATGCTGCTGCTGTTATGAGAACCTGATTTTATTTTATATTTCTTAGTATTATAATTGTATTTATATAACTGTTCTGATTTTATATTGATACTGATTTTATTTCAATTTTATTTTATATTGTATAGATGTGTGTTGACATTTGTGTTATATGCTGCAAACTACCCTGTAGTCATTTGATAAAGGGTGGTATATAGATAAACAAAACAAAATTAATAATACCTTAATATGTTACATAAATTCTATGTCTTCTGGGCAGTACTTTGTATTATTGGACAACTGTTGGTGCTCCAGCAACCAAGGAGAGCTCATAACTAACGGTAGCAGTAATTTTGACATCCTTTCTCTTTTATGGATGTCAGTAGAAATGAAGGGATTGAGCATTCTGGAATGTATGGGTGGGTGAATCTGTCAGTTTTGGTTTCTTTCAGATTTTTTTTTTCTTTTCTGATCTTAAATTCAGTTCTCCATATTTCTCCGGCAATTTCATCTCCCCCCCCTCCCCAAACAGAAATCCTCTTGAAAATTCTGCAACAATGTAGTGCAAATTGATCCTAATATAAACATTTTTGTTTGCAGCTTTGACTAATATATACATTTTCCTTATTTGTTTGTTATTTTCACTAACATAGGCAGTTGTACACACTTTCTCCCAAGATGTGCATTTCTGTACAAACTGACTGGATAAAGAGCTCCACCACAAATTTTTTGAAAAGTGTAAATTTTGAAGGATAGCTGTTTCGGTGTACATACTGATTTTAAAAGCGCGAATTAGGTAGTTTTCCATTAAAATGCAAACAAAATCAATCTTTTCCACATTCCTGCTGGAAGGATGGTGTGCCACTCTTCCTCTTTCCCTCAGTTCACAGCCTCCCCACATTGTAGAGACATATTTATGTCCTGATCCTTAAGCTTTTATGACTGTACATTTTTTGCTACACATTATGGTGTTTTGTTTAATATGTCTGACATTTCGATGAACTGCATGGTGTTTTCCCTTCCTTCCTTCCTTCCTTCCTTCCTTTTTTAAAAAAGCACAAATCACATTGCATTAGGTTAGCAACTACTGTATAATTTAAAAATCCAATGATTTTGAATGTTGTGTTCCCTTCCCTTAATTATGCAAACCATCTCAGGTGTGTTTTTCATAAGTTTTTGGTCTCATATAAGGTCTATATTTGTATCTATCTGAATGCAGGGGGGCGGAACCTTCATAACGTGGAATCCTTCAAATCTAATGAAAACGTGAAGCTAGAGTTACAATCAACACTGTGATCAAATTAAAATTTAAAGCAAATTTGTGGTTGCTCTTCACGTTACTGTGTAATCAGGCACCCTAGAGTCCATTCAAATTATGTGAAAGATGGATAAATATGGGAAGTGCCCTGGGTGAAATACATGATATATGAGTATAAAAGGTAAAGGTAAAGGTACCCCTGCCCGTACGGGCCAGTCTTGACAGACTCTGGGGTTGTGCGCCCATCTCACTTAAGAGGCCAGAGGCCAGCGCTGTCCGGAGACACTTCCGGGTCACGTGGCCAGCGTGACATCACTGCTCTGGCCAGAGCCAGAGCCAGAGCCAGAGCCGCACACGGAAACACCGTTTACCTTCCCGCTGGTAAGCGGTCCCTATTTATCTACTTGCACCCGGAGGTGCTTTCGAACTGCTAGGTTGGCAGGCGCTGGGACCGAGCAGCGGGAGCGCACCCCGCCGCAGGGATTCGAACCGCCGACCTTTCGATCGGCAAGTCCTAGGCGCTGAGGCTTTAACCCACAGCGCCACCTGCGTCCCTGATATATGAGTATAACCCTTCATAAACACAAAACACTTATTTAGCTAAACACATAAATAGACATGGGCTGGATGCCCAAGGCCAAGTGGTTAAAGAAACATGCACATCACTTCTACAGGGACTTGTTTGGTTCAAATGCCTCTCCAGCTTACATATGGATGATCTTGGGCAAGTACAATGGATGATTTTACATATTCTCCTGATCAATATGCTCTTTATGAAACATTAGAAAATACTTGTTTAAAAGTCATGTTCCCATTATTATTTTTTAAAGCCTTTAAAGTGATAAAATGATAACAGTATATTATGACATTGCTAATGGGTGGTAGCAATAAAGGTTACTAAAGATTGCCTATATTTTATTCCAGTGTTGGTAAAGCAACTGACCCCTTCAACACCCTCCAAGCACAAAAGTGCTTTGCAAAATGTCTAGTGTCGTGGTCTTTAATGGACAATTAAAACAAAGAAAGCCACAAGAGAGAACCATTCTATGGGAATGGTCCAATGAGTCCCTTGTATGCACCATCAGGTAAGCACTGCCCCCCAGATAGTAAGGCTCTCTGCAGCAAGGATGTCAGAATGCTTCAATTCAGACCCACACATGTATGTAGGGGGCATGGCTTGTATGTGCATGCCACCAGGGAGCTCCCTGGAGAAAAAGGTGGGATATACCGTAAATGCAATAAATAAATAAATAAATAAATAATCTACAATTTGAGCATTTCCATGTTCAGCCAAAGGCCATAGAATGCCTTGTAACCCCCCCCCCCCTTTGGATTGTTGTTAGCCACCCTGAGCCCAGCTTCGGCTGGGGAGGGCGGGATATAAATAAAATTTATTATTATTATTATCTTTCAGTAGGAAAGTAAGACTATAAATATTCATGGAAGTTTCATCTTGAATAACAGTTAATGATCTTAGCTGAAAGGCTGAGGAGCAACTAGCAAGTCCTGGGAGTAACTTTGACACAGGAGTGTTTCTCAAAGTCCCTTTGGTAGGGCTATAAAAAAATCTAGGTCAGAGACAGGATACAAAAAGCAACAGGATGATGTTCATAAAGAGTGCCATGTTTACTTGACTGGTTTCCCCCCCTTTTATATTGACAGAAACCTGAGTCAGCTAGGGTGCTTTGAGACGATATATTAACATGCCCATGGCTGTGCTCTTTTAAATTGCTCTCTTCTTTTTCTATTAACTAGTCAGAGAGCCTCAAAATCTCATGAGAGAATGAAGAGCCTAAATTAACGAAATAAATTAGTGGAGGATATTGTGTTTCCAAGCTAACATTCAGTTCACTTTTTGGTAGATCCAGTCACCCTTTTCTCCCTTTCCCCTAGCTTTCATAAGTAACCGGCATTTGCCTTGCCATCACTAATTCAGCCCATTACAGTTCATTCATTCTTAATGCAAATATGAAACATAAAGTTGGACATAACTGCCGAGTCAGGGTTGACAAAGGTCCATCAATTGTTAAGATTTGCAACCAGACGTGGCAGGTGATTTTTCAGCATTGGAATTGAAACAGTAAACATGTGCTGTGACCTCCATTGTCCGATAAAAGTCAGCATTTATTTTTATTGTTCTGCTGTTCAATGAATACAGCCACAGAAGAAGTATCTAGACCAGCCACTAAAAAGCAGATATGCAGAAAAGTATATGTTTGTGTATGGGCCACTAAGCATCTGTTGGATTATTTATTTTTTAATAAAAAGCAAAATTCTGGGCTCTCTCTATTATTTGTGTCCTCTCACACTTTTACTTCTGACTTTCTAACAGGCTCCCATTTTGCATTTTTACTGGGAAGTTAGAATTCCATCTCCTGGAAAGACCAAGGCTTAAGAGGCCATCATGTCCATGCATTGAACCAAATTCCTTTACTCATTAAACCTACACATATTAAATCTCTTAAGCTAGATGACAGTATGGCATGAGCCCAAACAATGAGTGATTAAGACGTACCATTTTTTTGATCATGGAACATATGAAATTGCTCATTAAGGAGATTGTTCCAGATTATTGAAGCACATGATCCACCTCCAGGAGAAATAGCCATTTTGACTTAGGAAAACCAGATGATTTCAAGAAGGGTAGAAAGGAAATTCAAGATTCAAGAAAGCAAAGACTTAGCATGATCAAAAATGGGTAGTCAAATTCATTGGTTCTTCCCACTTTGACAAAAAGGCCAAGAAATTAATTTAAGTGAATTAATTTAAAGTTTAAATTTAATTAATTAATTTAAGCGAAAAGAACAATTATAGGTGATGCCAAATGGGCGGGGTATAAATAAATTATTATTATTGTTATTATTATTATTATTACTGGTAAATGATTCCCTTCTCTTTGTTCTGCTTATCTGCTGACAAAGCCCTTTCCGAGCATGGAGAGGAGAGGACGTTGCGAGCAGGACCCTCCCACATTCGCGGGGGCTTCCCTTGCCCCCGCGAGAGTTGGGGAATCCCTGGGCGTGCCTGCAACCCAGCCCGCCAATCGGTGGGCGAGGGGAGGCGCGGCCTGGGCTACTTAAGGCCAGGCACGCCCAGGGACCGCCCTCTTTTCCCCTCGCCCCAACAGCTGAGCGGTTTTCCCATCCCACCCACCCTTAGGCTTAGCTAGAATTGGCCTTGCTATGGACTTCGGTTGGTCGCCGCAAGGGGCCTGGTAGGAATTTTTCCAAATTGGCGCACTTCCTGCCAGTTGGTTTTTTCGCCTACCTCGTAGCAATCGTCACAACTTTCACGGTGTTGGCGGTTAGGCATTGGCATGGGGCAAATTATAGGAAAAAGGAGGGGGGAAGGGAGCGCCATCACCTTCCCCCAATGAGAAGGGGTAGTCCGGTAGAGGACTCCCAGGGGGGGCGTGGCCTTGTCCGAAGCCTGGAGAGGTAGGGCCTCCGGCACGCCCCCGAGCGGTGACACCCGTGGGACCCTAGTTGGCGTACTTCAACAGGACTCCTGCGGTGTGTTCAACCCTTCCCGGTCACCATGCCGGGTAGTCGATAGAAGCCAATGCCTAAGGCCAATACCTTCAATTCCGTAATCAATAAAGTTGTGGCCTTTCACGCCCATTAACCTTAAAGCAACGTGTCCGTGTCTTCATTTCAACTGGGGGAGGAAACTTGCCACGCAAAGGGGGCGGGGGTAGGAAGCCGATTCCCTGAAGCCTGACACTTCGTAAAATTCTCCAAATCTGGCTTGCTTATTTATTTATTTATTTATTTTTGCTTTAGATAAACTTTGGTGGCAGCAGGAGTATCTTCATATGTTTGATTGCCCTTCCCGAAGGGGAGAACTAAAACAAATCAATTCAGTTAGTTGCATCTAATTCAGTTAGTCCTGTCTGTGCAAGGACTTCAACTTATGTAATGGAACTTCTACTCCTGCTCTTCCCCCAACTCCTCTCAAATCTGTTATTCTCCCACAACCTCCCAGAGCAGATTTTGGGAGGTGCAGGAGGTACACAGTCCATGTACAAACAGTACAATAGTACAACTTAATCCATTAAGATGTATGTACATATTATTTCTTCACTAAAATGGTTATTGTCTTAGTACTGACTAAATTTTAGCTGGTAGAAAGTAGTCCCAAATTGTAACGTGATTGTGTATTTGCTTTTAACTTATTGTGATCTGCCACATGCCTTTCAGGTGGGCTGATCAACAAATGTGAACACATAACAAATACTAATCTTGTTTTAGCAAATTCCCCACATTTTCCTCTAAGTTGCACATTTACCACGGCACATTACATAAAAGCAGCATTGGTGGGAACTGATATGTAAATCTTATCCCCTGAGTACTTTTCAAACCTTGTGAAATTGTAATAGAGTTCAAATGAGTTTGCTTCAAGTACTGGTATCTGTAACCTACTGGGTTTCAGCTTGATGTTTTCCATTTGCTCATATACCTTCAAACAGAGCAGGAAATAAATGGAAAATAACAAAGATACCATGCTATCTATTGTTTCCACTTTCTAATCCCCAGAGGAAAAACTGATTTTAATTATCCATCTATACAAGAAACACATTGCTTCCAAAAGTCAAATGGACAATAGGTCTTTTTTTTAAAAAAAAGTATCCTGTGTGTTTCAGGGATCTTCCCCATTTCTTCCTCTTAGGATTTTAAAGTAATTACATGAGGCTTCAATAATAATTTTTTGAGAAATATTTAGACTGGTCAGAGCTTTACATTCCCCAGATTTTCATATAACTCCCAGTGCTTGGCATTCCTCCAAAGTGAATACCCATTTCTAATTAAATGGTAAGGGATCTCAAGATAGCCAGATATGTTTTATTCTCTTGCTGGGTGAAATAACAAACCTATCACAGAAAGGAATAATCTTTGTATTATAAGGTTGTGTTTATTTCCACTGGGATATTCTTGATTCCAGTCCAGAGCAGTGAATGTGTCTCAGGGTAGGCAATATGTCTTGCTAAACTTTCTGTAAGGAAGATCTAAGCTGCAAGAACAGTAATAACATTTGGCTGTTATGTCTCATTCGCTGTAAATATTATTGCTGCTTAATCAGGATCTGATTGCAAATTGAATTAAGTGAGGCCTGCTGTTTCCAAAGGTCAATGGGAAATGTGTTAAAAATCTAGAAACTGTTCTGAAAAAAATGTGGAGACAGTTATGCAAATATTCATACAGTAACATGTGAAACTGCCTAGTCCATCAGACATACTACATTTTATTCCTGTTATCTCAAACATGTGGACCTTAGGACCTAGCAAGGTCCCCTGCCCCTCCCAGTGTGTGTGTGTGTGTGTGTGTATGTATATATATATATATATATATATATATATATATATTATTAAGTTTTTAAAGAAGAGAACAAACATAAGAAAAAACAAAGACAAATACACAGAAACACCAAACTATATAATACATTAGAAAAAAAGAAAAAAAAAACAGTTTAAAAAACAAACCCATCTTTAAAAAAAATTAAAAAGGAAAAAAAAGGAAAAAAAGAGCACCAAAAATCCCTCTTTTTAATCCGCAACTTTGATTAACTTATTTTCTTGACTTCCTCTCATCTCCCTTTTTTGTATTCCTGTTAGAAATTAATTCAGCAAATTCTTGTCCAATTTATTTGTCTAATTATCTGTCCAATCTTATTTTTAAACCTCATCGCTGGAACCCTTTCTGTTCATTTCAATACCATTAACATTCAAAAATTTTACAATGTTTCTGTAAATAAATTTTAAATTTCTTCCAATCTTCTTCCACCAACTCTTCTCCCTGGTCTCGGATTCTGCCAGTCATCTCCGCCATCTCCATATATTCCATTACTTGCATCTCCCATTCTTCCAGAGTGGGTACATCTTGTGTCTTCCAATGCTTTGCTATGAGTATTCTTGCTGCTGCTGTTGCATACATAAAGAAAGTTCTATCCTTCTTTAGCACCGATTGGTCGACTATGCCCAGGAGGAAGGCCTCTGGTTTCTTAGGAAAAGTGTACTTAAGTACCTTTTTTAGTTCATTATATATCATCTCCCAGAATGCCTTGATCCTTGGGCACGTCCACCAAAGGTGAAAGAATGTACCTTCTGTTTCTTTACATTTCCAACATTTATTATCGGGCAAGTGATATATTTTTGCAAGCTTGACTGGGGTCATGTACCACCTGACCATCATTTTCATAATGTTCTCTCTTAGGGCATTACATGCCGTAAATTTAATCCCGGTGGTCCACAACTTCTCCCAGTCAGCAAACATAATGTTATATCCTATATCTTGTGCCCATTTTATCACAGCTGATTTTACCGTTTCTTCCTCAGTGTTCCATTTCAACAGCAAATTATACATTCTTGATAGTATCTTAGCATTGGGTTCTAACAATTCTGTCTCTAACTTTGATTTTTCCACCTGGAAACCCACTTTTTTATCCTGGTTATAGGCCTCTCTTATTTGAAAGTAGTGTAACCAGTCTCGCACCTTATCTTTCAGCTTCTCATAACTCTGCAGTTTCAATTTGTCGCCTTCCTGTTCCAAAATTTCCCAATATTTTGGCCATTTAGTCTCCATATTAAGTCTTTTCAAAGCTTTCGCTTCCATAGGTCAGAGCCACCTTGGGGTTTTACTTTCCAGAAAATCTTTATATCTCGACCATACATTGAACAATGCTTTCCTGACAATATGGTTTTTAAAAGCCTTGTGTACTTTAACCTTGCCATACCACAAATATGCATGCCACCCGAATACATTGTCATAACCTTCAAGATCTAAGATGTCTGTGTTCTCAAGAAGTAGCCATTCCTTCAACCAGCAAAAAACTGCTGATTCATAGTAAAGTTTCAAATCTGGCAGGGCAAATCCCCCTCTATCTTTAGCGTCCGTAAGTATCTTAAATTTTATTCTGGGCTTTTTGCCCTGCCAGACAAATCTAGAAATATCTCTTGTTCTGTTATTTTATAGTTCAAAAACAATTTATTTTCTTGAGAATTTTTTTGTAATCCATTAATTTTCAAAAATTGGTCAATTTCAGTCTCATTCTGTGGCCCTTATGTGTAGAGTTGTTTGAAATATCTCTGGAAACAATTTCTTATCTTCTGTGGATTCTGTATATTCTTTCCATCAACTTCAAGGTTAGTGACAGTGTTTAATTTTTGTCTCTTCTTCAACTGCCACACTAGCAACTTCCCACATTTATTCGCTGAATCAAAAGTCTTTTGTCTCATCTGTTTAATTTTCCATTCTATCTCTTGATTTATCATTTTCATATATTGTACTTGATGTAACTTAATTTCTCTTAAGATCTCTTGTGACTTCGGTTTAGATCTAAGTTTCCTCTCTCCTTCTCTTATTTTCCCCAAGATCTTTTCTTTTTTCTCCTCTTGAGTTCTCTTTTTTATTGCATTTTGCTGAATCAGAAATCCTCTCATTACGGCTTTGCTAGCGTCCCAATGAGTACTTTTTTCCACAGAAGTCTTCAAATTTATCTCAAAATAGTCTCTCATAATTTTTTGGGCCTTCTTAATAATTTCCTGATCTCTAAACAAGGTGTCATTCATCCTCCATCTGAAGGAGCCAGTCGATGTTACTTTCATTTCCATTTTCACAGGGTTATGGTCGGAGCAAGTTTTTGGGCAGATTTCCACCTTTTGAATCTTGGGAGCCAGTGCTCTGGTAATTCAGATTTGGTCAATTCTTGTCCAGGTCTTTTGGGCTTCAGAAAAGAAAGTTCCCTCTCTGCCTAGGGGGTTCTTAGTTCTCCAAATGTCAATCAAGTTCATATTGTCTGTCATTTCAAAAAAAGTTTTCGGTAGTCTTCCATCTTTAGTTACCACTTGTCTTTCTGATTTGTCCATATTTGTCGAAACCACTCCATTCATATCTCCGAGCATGATGATATTGTAATCCATAAAGTCCAACAGTGTCTCATGCAGTTTCTTAAAAAATTCTGATTTCCCCTCATTTGGTGCGTATATCCCTACAATCAAGAAATTCTCTCCTTGAAATTGTATCTCAATTGCCACAAATCTTCCTTGATCATCTTTAAAAACAAATTTGGGTAATAGGCTTTCTTTTGCATAAATCACGACTCCTCTCTTTTTAACTTTATCTGATGAAATAAATTCTTGACCTAATCTTTTGTTGATTAAAACTTTTCTATGTGTTCTGGTCACGTGAGTTTCTTGCAAACAAATCAAGTCCAATTTCTCCTTTTTCAGCAAATGAAAAGTTAATAAAGTTTTTTGGGGGAAGTGTTGCCTGCTGTAGCCAGGCTAAGCTCATTGACCTGTTTTGCATGTTACTGGGGGAGAGGGGCAGAGCACCACTAGTTCTTCTTCTGTGAAATGTTTGTGGTGCCTGCAGCCGTTTCTTGGGAAGAACTGTACAGTGGTACCTCAGGTTATGAACTTAATTCTTCTTGGAGGTCCGTTCTTAACCTGAAACTGTCTTACCCTGAAGCACCACTTAGCTAATGGGGCCTCCTGCTGCCGCACGATTTCTGTTCTCATCCTGAAGCAAAGTTCTTAACCCGAGGTACTATTTCTGGGTTAGCGGAGTCTGTAACCTGAAGTGTCTGTAATCTGAAGTGTCTGTGACCCGAGGTACCACTGTACCTCAGTGTTAGAGCTTCTTTGTTGCATCCAGAAGCCTCCAGGATCTACTCACAAAATTACCAGGTAGGACTGTGAATGTCCCCTATCAAAAACTCTGGGTAGCCACTTCCAGGGGCATAGACAATCTTGCACTAGGCTGACCAATGGGTCTGACTCAGTATAAGGCAGCTTCCTGTGTTGTTAAGTTTCAAAATGTATCATGAGATCCAAAAATGAAGGGGGATCTCCAAGTAATTCCACCTGGCGGTAACTGTTCCATATCTCAAGTAGAGATCATTCACAACTCTGTCTAGAACTCAAATGCTTCACACTGCATTTTGGAACTTTTCCTCTCCATACTTTTTTATGAAACTGTAGATCCAGCTTTCATCTCATAACCTGGAACCATGGCCCGAAACCTCAAAGGTGAAGAATAGCCCCTCAGTCTATTCCAAGAATGCTTAAAATAAGGTTGCCATATTTCAAAAAAATGAAAACCCAGACACAAAAGTTGTCAAGCCTTTTTTTTTTTTTTTTTTTGCACAATCTCCCCACCCCTCATGAGGTTTTGGAACTATTTTTTAAGACAATTCACCAAAAAACCCTAACATTTCTGATATGGGTTTCCATGTGCCTGGGTTTTCCCAGACATTTTTATCGATTTTCGGAAATTGCTCCTGAACGCTATTTCCGACGGAAAAATCCTGGATATATCTGGGAAATTCTGGACATATGGCAGCCCTTCTTTAAAACTTAGTTCAGCTGTCTTTCAAGGAGACTGCAGAAATGTGCTCATAGCTGTCACAAATTGGCAGTAGGCCTCAGGCAAGTGAATAGGCAGATGATACAATTACACCTATGTCAAAGCCTTCACGCCCAATTCTATCATCATCATTGCTTAAAAATGTGCTCGTAAGATTGGCCCATATGTTCCTTTTTTGAACAAATAATGGGTGATCTCATTCAGCATCACTGAGAATAGGTTTCAGTAAAATAACCTGAGTTAGCTGCACCTGCATTCTATGTGAGGCCATTCAGACAGTACAGAGTATCATGGCCATAATTATGTCATCCAAAGCACAGAATATAGGAGCCTTCCTTGCACAGCAACCCCATCTGTCCATCTGCTGTTAGCACCACTTTCCTTGTCCTTAATATTTACTTCTTTTTAATGCATTAAATTTATATACCACCCTCCATCTAAGGATCACAGGACAGCACTTTGACTATAGCAGCAGGGAAGCCCTACTCTACATACTATTGGGACAGTGGTCAGGCCATCCCAGCATGCAGTTCAGTAATCATAGAAAATATAATAAAAAATAAAAATGGGTAAGCTAGCCATGTCCCGTGCTTCTGACTGTCCATAGTAGGGACCTCAGGAACACCAGGGCCATGGTCCCCATTGTATTTGGATGACCCTAAAATATTGTTTCACTGTTTATATGCCTTTGGTCACTACACTCTGCAGGAGATGGCCTCCTGCAGATACCATCTCAACAGGAGCTCAATTCCATATGATATAAGAATCCATAGAATATGAGCAATAGCATAATCATCATTTCTTCATTCATCTAGGGCATGTACAGGGAGAAAAAGCCATTGATAACCTAATGAAGAAGAGGCTTTTGGAAGCTTTACCAAGTAACCACATTAACCCTTGTGGACAGCAGTATCTATAATCAATTTAGGTTGACAGCAGCATATTGAAGATGAACAGGAATGATTCTGGATTGAGAAAGACTACATTTTTGTGCTATAGATGGGTAAGTGTGCATGCAGACTTTGTTACATGATTCCAGATTAATTTAAATTTTTTACTTTATATGCTGATTTTAAAATCAAATAACTGATCCTCAGCTAACAGAAGGGTTTGTTCACAAATCAAGAGAATGGTCAGCTCCTAATGCATTAGAGGAAAAAGTTTTTGTCAAGCCTCCAACATTTCCCCATCTTCAACTTCCCCATTCTCAGACAGGTAACAGGTGATCAGCAGGGAGGTGGCTTTGATTTCATGCCTTATTTCAGGTTCATGAAAATAAAAATAAAAATGGGAATATAAGCAAGGTTTTCAAAAAGGGTCTCTGCCATGGCAGTCAGCTGCATGCTTAGGATAGAGATGTCCTGTAGTTCATGCTATAAGAAAATGTGCAGATAAATAAATCCTTAATTTACATGCTAGTCAGAGCAGAAACTACTCAAAACTGAAAGCTCAGGGATTGCCTAGGCTGCAGCAGAAAGTGATTTTCTGATATTATTATCTTATTCTTTTTTTATGAAAAAAGATTTTTATAATAAGAAGAGATATGTAGCATCTGTTCTTGTATATAAAAACCCAAGACATTAAAAATAAAATAAAATTCTGGGGCTCAAAAGTGTACTTTAAAAAAAAAGTTATTTAAGGAAAACAGACGCATCTGAAAATACTTAACACGTAGAAGATTGCTCTGCAATTCTGGTGCTCACAGCACAATCAACAGGAAACTAAAAAGGTATTGATGAATCACACAGCACACATGGTGATTCTGAGATCAGATAAGAGCTGGAATAAGGCTCAATGAAGTTGCCTCAGCTTAGTAAAAGGAAAGGATTTAGGAGAGAATATGAAAAAGATTTGACTCAAAAACCAGGCATGAGACACTTCTCCGATGAAGTGGGGGAGCTCTGTGAATCATGAGCAAATTGCTTTATGAATCAGGGGTCTTTGTTCCTGGCATTAGAACTCTAACAAGGCATGACTCAACGATGCCTGTGACTTAGGCTGAGTCAGCACTGGCTCAGTAATTGGCAAGGACGTCGTTTTTAGACACTTGCTGTGTGCCATGATAGTTTGACAGTGCCTTCAAATGGGGAAAATGTCAAAATGAGGGTGGAGAGGGTAAGACAACAGTGATCAAGCATCTGCTGCAGACATTTAAAATACTTGATACGCATCCCTAATAATGTTTTAAGTCAAACTGGCGAGAGACAGTGACTAAAAAGAATCAATTGAAGTGAAGGATTATGCTAAGGGCAACAGGACTTCGTGCCCTGCACCAGTTTTACCACAATGACTGAAGGAGGTTGCAGGAGAAATGTAGAGAAATAGTCAGCCATTGCAAAGGTAGGGGGAGGCACACAAGACCAGAATTTGGGTCACAAAGAATTAGCACCCCCCCACACACACACGAAAAAATACATTTGAAAAGTTTGTGAAATTGTGTGAGCATCGTGGACGGCAGAGAAACATTGGTGGTGGATATGTCTATAAGTGCTTACAACCATAGCAGATAGAAATAAATGGGGTCTTCCTATAGAGAGGAAGTGTAGCCTGAGTAGAAACTGATGCAGAGGGTGAGTCAGGCAACAGGAAGAAAACAGGACAAGGCTGTCATCTTCATGTCTTGCTCCTGTGCCCTGGAAAAGGCATCATATTTGTTACTGTTTAAACAAGGGGCAGCCAATGTAGCCCCCTCCAGATGTTGTTGGACCCCAACTCCCTTCAAGCCAAGCCAGCATGGCCAATAATCAGAGATAAAGGTTCTTGCCCAAGGACTTTTGCTTCCCCCACTGCAATTCTTCCTCAACCCTGTCCCCAAAAAACTCTCCCACAACCCCGAAATGTCAACCATTTATTGGAATTGTTGCTGCTTCCTTGGTTGTCTATATTAAGCACAATATCTTTGGGAATAGAGCTGTTAAGTGAAAGAATGGAGCTGGGGAATGGGGGAGGGGGGAGAGAGAGACAGACAGAATTAATCAGTGCAGCCAGTTGACAATCTGACATGCACAAGTGTTCAATAAAATAAATTTGAGGTGAGCGTTTAGGCTGAGTTTCTAGCTGGAAATTAAATAATATTTGATGTGAATTCTGCAGATAAGATAAACACAGAGGTATGGTTAGCGTCATTCATATGGCAACATAATGGTAAGACTGCCTGAATAGAAAATGTCTGTTTCCCGCTCTCCCACTATTTCTGTCAGCTTTTCAAAGTGTTTAGTTATCTGATATAGATTTTCCCCTGGAGGGATAAAACCATATGGAGCTTTGAGAAAGTCAGAAAGATTTCCCACCCACCCAATAAAATTGGGATGTTTTATCTTGTGATTGTTCAAACTGAATAGGACAGATTCAATTTTGTTTTCACCTCTAAAAATATTTTGTTAGTTAGAACTTTCAGGCTCCAATTCTATGCACACTTGCCTGGGAGTAAATCCCATTGATTTTAAGGGGAATCATTTCTGAGCAAACACACTTTAGATTATGTTATAAATCATTTTAAAGAGCAGACCATATGGTTGGAAATTTGGTCAGAGATGCTCAGGGATTGCAGAGCTTCATCTCATACCCCCAGGGTTTGGGAGCATCACCTGCATGTACATGCACAATCTGTCAAACCTGAAAAATACTTCTTTGAGGCTTTTTTCACTCTGTAAGAGCTATGATTAGTCTCCAGGAGGCAGGAAGAAATAATAGATGCAATTTTAAGCCAATTTAATATAATGCAAGCAACTTTGCAAGTCAACCCAGAAACCCCTTTGGGGATTGGGGAAGCTTTTAAAATTTTCTCCAAACATAAATGGTATCCCATTTTCAAATTGAAATCAGGGGAATTTGAACAACACTGATGTCAAAGTTGCAGAAGTAGAGAAGCTAAAGTTTCCACCTCAATAAATGACACCTGCTTTTTCTAAGCTTTGCCAACTATTTCCATCTGTCCCTCAAGGTGTGAAGCTTGCTGCATGCAATGTAATTAAAGAGATGGCATTTCACAGCATTAACGTTTGTGCCTTTCCTCCTAACCCATCTGTACTTGAGCAGTCTTGTAGATGGTATGTGAAACAAGTTGTCAATCTTACCACCCTGAGTGGCAGCCAATGGTTTATCCTGCCTTCTACACGATAGGACCATTCAATGTGCAATGAAAAGGATTTTGCAGGTTCTGCTGTGGTATTTTAAGCTACTCTTGTACCAAAATAATGGGTTTGCCCACATGCAACAGAGGCAGCGAAGTAATACATGGTAGGTGTGATATATGCTCTAAGCAGTGCTCATTCGGCCTCCGAGTAAGTTCTATGCCACCGGTGCATGAGCCTAGCCTGTTTCATTGCATATAGTTTCCTAAAATACCAGGAGACATTGTAGACCCCACAGCGCACTCAGGGGCAATCTTGTCATCTCACTATTCCACAGTGAGACACGAGCCACAACAGGATCACCTGTTCTATCTACTGAAATGTCCCCCAGGGTGTTTAGGAATTCCTTAGGCTCCATAAGTCTCCAAGGGTGGATTGTCTTAATTGGTTCCCTACCACTGCTGGCCCTGCCACTGGGCATGTGTCTCATAACCCTCTATCCAAAACATGCAGAGTTGGACCACCTTTAGCCATGACAGGATTAACCATAAAATGATACATAACATTATTTCTCAATCAGCTTTTATTCTTTTTTGAGTCTAATGCAATACACTGGCTATTGTTTATCACATTTATATCCTGCAATTGCTCTTTGAACCTAAAGGTATCAAATATGAACACTATCCAATGTTTTTTTCTCAAAACAGCCTTAGGAACTAAAATGTGATGTGGTAACTGGAATGGATGAAATTAGAACTCAATTCTCTTGTGTCTTTTCTATCCACTACCTTCTGCATGGTACATGTCATATTGGTCTTTAAAGTCCTATATAGCTTGAGTAATTAGAACATAACTGTGTATTTTAACTATGATAACAGCCATGCCTAACACCCCTTGGACCACTGTACATTAACAATTTCCTCAGTTGAGATCCCTCTCCCAGTCCAGACTACAAAAGCTTTTTTAGAGGCAGGGGGCTCTGGTTGTTATAAAGTAAAACAAAAGGGCCTTCCAGTGGGTTTCCTCTAAATTTAGACTGAGAGCATTAAGATCAGTATCTGGCTGAGTACATTTTTGTACAGTAGAAAAGCAACACTTAAGTCAACTTTGGGAAAAGTACTAAACTTCATCCATCCTAAAAGGTGGCAGGAAAGTACCTGGAGCTCATTCACCCTGAGCTCCAGAAGGTGGGGCTCCTCTTTCAAGGGAGAACTAAAGTCGGAGGCATACAAGAGCTTGAGGGTAATGCAACAAAGAACCACAGTACAGTGGTGTCTTGCAAGACGAAATTAATCCGTTCCGTGAGGCTCTTCGTATAGCGGTTTTTTCGTCTTGCGAAGCAAGCCCATTGACAGCTTAGTGGATTAGCGCTATTAGCGGTTTAGCGGCTTTTAGCGGATCAGCTGATAAGCGGCTTATTAGCGGATCAGCTGATAAGCGGCTTAGGGCTTAGGAAAAGGGGGGGAAAGGGAAAAAACCCCGCAGGAACTCACAAGACATTTTCGTCTTGTGAAGCAAGCCCATAGGGAAATTCGTTTTGCGAAGCGCCTCCAAAACGGAAAACCCTTTCGTCTAGCGGGTTTTCCGTCTTGCGAGGCGTTCGTCTTGCGTGGCACCACTGTATTGACTCTCATTTCATTTCTCTGTAATTTCATGGTCCCTGCCTTTTCAGATCAACATTTTGTAATACTGCAGCGCTGAGAGGTGGAACCTGAGGCCTTCCAGATAGGGTTAGCTAACCAGGATGATGCAAAGTGCCACATGCCTTAGGATATGAATAACTTTCCTGAGGTAAAAAGGTTTCAAAGGGGCCACAGCTTCCTTAAGAATGACCCTGTCAACAATGCTGCATCACAACACAATTTTATCCCCATGCAACATTCAAAAAGGAATGTTACTTGGTCTTCCTTGTTAAACAAACAACAACTCTCAACGGTACGGTATTCATCTTTATAGGTAATCCCACTCACCTCATTCATCCCAGGTTTTGAGGCATTTTCTTCCCCAAAAGTATCCCAAAATCACTGGTCTGAATGCTTCTGCTCAGAACTAATATTCTTTCACCTGACGTAAAAAAAAAAAAAAATCTTGTCATGCAGTTACATAACTTCAAATTATGTTAGCTCCTAAAACTGGATGAAAAATGGGCCAGCTACAGTAGTTTCGAAATTAAAAGTTCCTTCCACCCCCTGCTCATTCCCAATCATTTATTTGCTATGGGAGCTAACATTTGATCGATTATCTGTCTGGAGATGTATATGTTTAAGAAAATTTAAATGTGTTGACAAGGGGTGTTTTTCATTTACTATTTCAAAATCCACTGTGTGTACATTTAATGTTGTAGTGCTTTTCAGCTGCCATGTTTTTCAGTAGGGAGAGATAGAAAGAGCATCTGTAGCAAAGCTCCAGGAGTGGCTCTAATGAAAGTGCACAGGATTCTCTCTTCAACCCACAAAAATACAATTCCTTATAAAATTGAGATGATTTGTTCAATCAGTGAAATTTGGAAGGGTTGATTGAGGCATACTGGCTGTTTGAATCTCATAGAAATTGGATGGGAAATGGCTCTGTTACAGCATTTCAAAATTGGAGACAGGACAGGGTTTGGGTTGTTTTTTAGCTTTTTCCAATCAACTTTTGTTGATGGGGCAAACATAATTTGAAGTTATATAACTGGATGACAATTTTTTTTTTTCCTCTGTCAGGTAAAAGAATACTAGTGCTCAGTGGAAGCTGAGTGGATCAAACTGTTTTAGGGCAGATAGTACGCCTTTTCCTAGTGATCCAAATTATGATGGTAAGAAACCATTTTGATTTTATAAGGAATATAATGTTCATTATTAGAACAGAGAATGTGAGTCATAGCTCTACAGTAACTGAATGAAAATGGACAAATAATTCTATTCAGGGTCTTTATCACTCTGCATTCACTCATAAGTTTATTTGGTCCTATTTCTGCATTAATTTGCACTTTTTTAAAAAAAGGAAAATTAGCATTGAAATGCATACTTATCATTGCATTTCTAAATAGGTTTTCTCATACAGTCATACCTTGGTTCTCGAACGCCTTGGTACCCATATGTTTTGGCTCCCGAACACCTAAAACCCAAAGTGTTCTGGTTTTTGAACATTTTTCAGAAGCCAAACGTCTGACACAGCTTCTGCTTGAGTGCAGGAAGCGCCTGCAGCCAATCAGAAGCCGTGGTTTGGTTTTTGAATGTTTCGGAAGTCAAACAGACTTCCAGAATGGATTACGTTTGAGAACCAAGGTACGACTGTGCAATGATGCCTTTTTAGGGTTGGATGGGGGTATACAGCAGAATGCAGAGAGAGAGGAAGGGGAAGTCCCATTTTCACAATAATTGAGGGTTGACCCTACTATTTATTATTGTGATCAACCCTTAGCACTTTGTCAGAGAAGAAAAAGCTAAATTGCAACCATTTGAGCAGGTCACTGAGAAATCCCCAGACAACATGAAAATAGTCAAACTACAGGCTCACCCAAATTTTCACTTGTCCCATGCCTTCAAAACATTGGTCTGAGAGGTTTTCTGCTTCTCCCATGCTTTCTAGGCATGAGCCCAAGTGGTTTTGCCTTTGCCCCACTACTTTTCCCAGAAAACCCACTTTTTAGTGCTAAATCAGAGCAAATGTCAGTTCAGAGAAAACCTGATTGTTATTTGCTCCAATTCCAGCGGGTTTTCCCTGGGAAAAGCAGCAGGGGAAGCAGAACTGTGAATGGGTCCTACTCTGGGTACAATCCATATCCAGCAGAGAACTTACAAAAAAACAACAACTTGGAAACATTTTAAAATTACAAATTCACATTTCTCACAGATCAAAAAGCAAGCAAACAAAAAAGCAGCCGTAAGCCAGCTAACGAAGCATGTTTACGTTTCATTAAATTCAGTGAGATAGTTAAGCACATAATTAGCAGATGATCTAATTAGATTCCCATTTTCGATAATGGAATTAATTTAAATCCCAATATTTCTCCTTCTGCTAATATTACTACATTAATATTCAAAAATCTACTCGGAAATAATGTTGCACCATTCCTTTTAATCCCACATTTTAGAGGAAGAGCAGGAATTAACTTTTGCAGGATTTCAAAATCCATTGAATACTGGAACACATTGAATACCTCATGCCAGCTGGCTCAGATTGGCCACCAAACATTGGCTGTTATCAAATTTTGACAGCTCCTGCATGCCAGCATCAGACACGTCAAGTGTTGACTGCTACAGTAGAATCTCTAGTGTGAAATGCTGCTGCTGAATATCAAATGCTAAATATCTATGCACCCGGAAAATATTCACCGGCAAGATTTGCTGGGAAGAATGTTAACAGGCAGAGTATTTCCTTTGGCTCTAACATTGGACAGAATGCACTGGGGAGCTCTTTTGTGCAAACTCCATTAAAATGTACAGGAAAACTTCCCAGAGGATTATGTCCATCAGTGTTAAACTTTACTAGCAATTTCAGCCTATCTCAATCTGAGCTTGCTGGCAGCTGAGTAAAAGAAAGTTTGTTTCCCCCCTGATACAAAACATATTGTATTACAGTCCTTCTTATCCTGGCTAGAGAGGCCTAATGTACCTTGAAATAAGTTTTGTTATGATGAAGTAGTGAATTGAACTGGGAATGTTCCTGCAGGCCAAGGAAGTGCATAGAGGTTAGTACATCATGAAGGATGAAATTTAAAATAAAGGCATAAATCTCAAGGGATTATAAATATTGCTTCTGCTGCTGAGATAGAAAGGATTTTCTTTTTAATTTGTTTTCACTTTTCAAATGATAAGTCCTACCTCACCATCCCTAACGACTGGCAAAGACTCCTCTAATTTCTAGTGACATTTCCTAACAAGATCACACGTAATCAGCTTTAGACTCCATATCACAGATTCCACTCTTGATTCAGGTTCATAAACTAATAGCCCGGTGCTTAATATTGAAACAGATTGTCCCCTTTTCTGTAAAAACCAGGACACTGATCCTCCAAATGTTCCGAAGTTTGTAGGGAGGAGGAGGCAAGAGACAGCCAATCTAATACTACAGAAATGGGATAAGCCGTTGCTAAAAGCTCTTCTCCCACGTCCTCCATTTCTGAGCAAAATTGAAAAAGTAAGTAATGCTTGCATGTATTGAGGAAGTTAGGAAACATAAATCTCAGCATAAATATTGTCCTTAAGACCTGGGTTAAACTCCATCACACTCACATCAGTTATTTATTTAATTTTCTTAGGTTTCCAAAACTAGTTCTTTTTAACACGTACTTGCCCAGGCAGGAGCATTATGTGACCCATGAGAGCAGCAAAATAACCAGACTGTATAATGGTGATGGGATAAAATCAGGCCAAAACTTTATTGATAGCAGCAGACAGGGTAAGGGTTGGCATGGCACTGAGGCCAGATCATTCCACAAACCCCACATTAATGTAATGGGAGTCAACCAGTGTTGAACCTTGCCGTGGTGCAAGCCAAGCGGGCAAGGCCTCACTGGGCGACTAGGATGCTGATTACTACCAGGTAGGTACCTCAACCTAAGTTTAGGGTGCCATATACAATCCTCCCCTCAGGTCATTTATGCCCCCCCCCCAAATACTATGTTGATCCAGCCCAATGCCATTTCTGCCCTCATAAAAACAGCATTCTTCTGAGAAACGAAGGAAGGCCATAATTTCATTGAGGGAAAGGTAGAAAATAAAACAGCGACCAAGTGCCAATCAGGTTGAGAGAGAAAAATAGTAATTTCCAGCCCTGTCAATGACTGACCCAAAATTGCTCAGTGAAGGCTCTAACCTGAGGGTGGGCAGACAAGATGCTCTCAGGGCAAAATGGTCCTGAGCTCAAGGAGAAGCAGCCTTATATATGCTTTCCCCTCCCCTTTGCAAGGACTTGTGGGACAGCTTTTCCCCATGAGCCCTTTGCTCAGACTTTTCCTGCAATCTATGGGCCACAGCACCACCAAACAAAGGCGTCCCATGCTTATTGGACATGAAACGAGGCATACTGGGACCTATTCAACATCTCTAGACTGGCTTTCACAAAATAGCCCTGCAGGCAGATGGCCCAGTGAGGACTTCCACTAGTTCAGCAGGTGGGGCTGGGGAATATCTGGTTTTCAACATCATGATACGTCACCAGTTAAACATTGTGATATACCAGTATATCACAATGCCTGAAATAAGGATGGAGCTATGTAGAGGCATTGGGTGACTTCACAGTTTTTTCCTGCATCGTGATTTTTGCCAATACATCTTATACTAAGTCAGGGCTATCTTTAGCATATGCGCCACAGGGGTGCAAAGATCTGCCCAGTGCCCCCAAATTTAGTTTAACCCCCAAATTAACTTTCATTATGTTTATGTCAGACACCACACTTTTTTAACGATTTTTCTAAACAAATTTGAACTGTAAGTGATGAAATTAAAACACAATTTGCAATGTTTCACTCAGGGTCAGCAGCACCTTTGACATGAATGATCTTGCGTGGCTTGCATGCAGCCGGCAGGCAGGCGGCACAAAATCAGTCGTGTCAAAGGTGCCTCTGACCCTGCTGCCGCATTGCAGCTCAATACAATACGTAACATAATATTTTATAAGAGATAATTTCACGTGCACGGCACCATTGAGAATGACAAGCGCCGTCGTTGACTCGTCTGACAAACGCCGCTGCTGGCATGGAGCGTCTTTGGTAAATGAGCGCACCAAGTCGAAAGTCCTTTAGTGAAACAGTAGGTATACATTTCATTATATATGTATTTCGTTTTTCTAGCTTGATCAAAAATATTTATTATTTCATAATAGTTAAGAGCTTAGGCATAATTTGAGAGTACAAACCAGAGCTTAGACGCCCCCCAGAATTTGGCGCCCGGGTGCCCTGCACCCCTTGCACCTCCAGGTAAAGACGGCCCTGTACTAAGTTGATTCAAATAGTGTCCAAATGTGGTTCCACTGAAGCTAAATATAGGCAAGAGGTAAATAATGTTTGGACCCTGGAAACAAAAAAATACCTATGCCTCTTTTCAGCTTTCTCTGATCCTTCAGACTCAGCATTCTGGGATGCCCCGAAATCCATTTCTGTCTGCAGGATACAGTAGTTGTAAAACACATAATTTATCATAAGTGTTGGATACCTTCTATAAAACATTATAAGAAATATAAACTTAGCTTTTCTACATTTTAATGTAAAAAATATACATCCTGTGTGTGTAAATGTGTGTGTGTGTGCGCACACGCGCGCGCACACACAGAGTTTATTCATTCTAAGAGCAATTTCAATATCTAAGCCATCACCGTTCTACATAAGGGGAAATTCGTAGGACCCCAGCACAAAGATGCTTAAAAACTAATTTACAACAGGCTGTAACAGCAAGCCACTTTCAGCACGTTCCTAACCAATATGTTTACTTATAACATCTGGTTTGTTAAATAAAAATAACAATCTGTTCGTTAGCAATTACTTTTAATATTGTACACAATATGGCAGCCCTTATAAACACATAAGTTGACAGAGAAATGACACTTCAGCAGTACATCCACTGTAGCTTTTAAAGACCTGCCTACTGTGCAAATGAATTATGTTTTTCAGCCCTACCTTTTCCTCTGAAGTTTCTTGCACACATATTAGTAGGTGCCAGCTCACATGCGACAATATGTTTCTGTAGCTTACTTAAATGCTGCCCAAAAGCAAATTAGAGATGCCTGAAAAATCAGGGGGTTCACCACACACATTTGTATGTTTTGAAAGTGTGTGTCAGAGAGTGGAAAACTGAGACCACCTTAATTTCAAATGAGCCACTTTGTCCAAGAGTACATCTCATTTGAAACTTTGAATTGAAGGATGAAATAAAAAGCTCCAACCAGCTACTTCTTTCTTTCTTTCTTTCTTTCTTTCTTTCTTTCTTTCTTTCTTTCAAAATCTAGTCCATAATATTTCCTCATTTATTTACCAAATGGTCTACTATGGGCAGAAAGTGCCATGCTGGTTCTGCTACCATCAAACATCAAATATGGCCAAAATGGCTGCTCAATTAGATTTGTAGGTTGGGAGAAATAAACATTTGCCAATGGTCTAGTAACTACCTAATATTTGTTGCTGTTTAGTCGTCTTAGTTGTGTTCGACTCTCCATGACCCCATGAACCAGAGCATGCCTTGGAAACTCTCACTTTCTTCTCAGAGCTTTTCCCTTTTTTATGTCCATGGAGTTTTCTTGGCAAAATACTGGAGGGGTTTGACAGTTCCTTCTCCAGGTGGATCACATTTAGTCTAAATACTCGGCTATGACCCGTCCGTCTTGGGTGACCCTGCACGGCATAGCTCATAGCTTCTCTGAGTTATTCAAGCCCCTTCGCCACAACAAGGCAGTGATCCATGAAGGGGACTACCTAATATACCCAGCAACTATTCCTAGCTTGTGGAGCACTTCTGTTAGCTGGTAAGCAACCACAAGGCATAGAAGCAATCCCAGACTGATTTCTCGATCCAGTTACCCATATGTGCATGAGCAACACACACACACACACACACACACACACACAAGTTCATTGTGGCATATCTGGAAGAATGGACCTCAGTTGGAAGCCATCATAAAGGCAGGTAATTTTGGATCTGTTTGTTTTTTTCCTGACATATCAGCCCTTGTCCACAATGCTTCCTTTTCCACAGCACTTCCCACCCCCACCCCCACGCCCACCCAACAGCCCTTGACAGGTCCACAAATCTACCTCAATAAATAATTTTTTGTCTTACAAAGGGAAAAATGCATTGCCATCCAAAAGCCCATCCTCAAGAAATGTTTGTGACAGACCTGAAGTCAGGAACATTCAAACATTAAAAAATGGATTCCATGATGTGACACATTATGACAACGATGTGAGTACATGAGTTGGTTCACATGCCAGAGAATCCTAGAACTGTAGAGTTGGAAGAGACCCTCACGATCATCTGGTCCAACCCCCTGCAATACAGGAATATCAACTCCAAGGAAGAAGAGTCCACCACTTTCTCAGGGAGTCAGTTTCACTGTCAAACAGCTCTTACTATCAAAAAGGTCTTCCTGGTGTTTAGTTGGAATCTCCTTTCTTATAACTTATTTATGCAGAGGTTTTCAACCTTTTTGAGTCCACAGCTCCCTTGACAAATGACATTCTTTCTGTGGCTCCCCTGTGGGATACAGGAGAATTCCCACTTACACAGGGGTTGCATTCTAGGCCACCATGTGTGTCACTGGAATACCTACCTTCGTTCCATACTTAGTTTTGAAGGTTGCTGAGGAGCTCCATCTTGCTATGTTCTAACCCCTGAATGGCTTCACTGGAAATCAACGGCACTGTTAGTTATAACCATCAATTTCAATGTGCTTACACAGAGTAAGATTAACACTGGCTACAATCCAATACAAATGGGTTTTATCCTATTCAGGGAAGCCCCATCAATTTCAGTAGGCATTCTCTTGGATATTACAGTCATACCTCATGTTACATCAGTTTCATGTTACGTTCTTTCAGAAAGGGTTACTTCCAGGTTTCACCACTCGCGCATGCGCAGAAGCACAAAATGACATCACGCACATGCGCAGAAGCAGTGAGTCGCAACCCGCATGTACACATATGCACAGCTGCGGGTTGGGCTCTTTTCATGTTGTGAACAGGCCTCCAGAACGGATCCCATTCGCAACCAGAGGTACCACTGTATTATTACAGTATTATTATTACTATTACAGTCCATTTATTACCCACCTATTTCAGCAGGACTCAACATTGCTTACAACCCAGTAATGAGGATGAGGATGAAGAAGGGCTTTGCCCATCAAAGTCCTACTCAAGAGTAGAATCCACTGGGGTCAGCAGGTTGAGGCTTCCCTGCTATCTTCCAATGGGTCTCCTGCCAAGTCGCGCTTACATTTGCCAAAGCCCTTGCAGGAAGAAGTTGCTTTGCCCAATTCAACTGTCACCTCTCTCTCAGCACACTGGCCCCATGAGCCATCTACTTTCCTCCTCTCCTCCTCCTCCTCCTCACAGGCCCCCCTCATCTCCTGCCTCAGCAGCTGGGATCATAGAGATGGGCTAGAGAGGCACACACTTGGGCAGCACACTTTCAAAAGTGGGGCCGGTGCTGCTCGTGGCATCCCTGACCATCATTCAAGCCACTGCAGGGTGCCACAGCATACTGGTTGAAAACTTAGAGTTTATAGAATTGTATTATCTCATTTTCTTAAACTGAATTTTCAACATTAGGACACCTAAACCATTGCCCGCCCACCCTTAGAAAACCCCTTCAAAACAACACATTTTCATGCAGGCTATGTGGGGGCAGGAGTGGAGTAAAACTGATTTCTTTGTGGGACAGGCAAGAGGACGCAGAACAATTCTACATCTCCTTGAGGGTTTTTATTAGATTCTCCCATTTTTTTAAAAAAAGAAAACCCTCTCACTTCAAACACCTAGGAAACTTTTCATGAAAGCCAATTAAAAGCTATCCTGTTGGCTCAGCATGAGAGACCTGTATGTCCCCCCCAATGCTGTCTTTATTGAGGAATGATTAAAATAGTGGACAAAAAGAGAGAAGGGTTCTAAACATGAAAGTGACAAAAAAAATCTTGTCGCAGAGCAACTGAAAGAGAGAAGAAGTCAATTATAATGCCTCTGCATCTTAAAGTATGGATTATAGCACTGTATGGTTTGTGAACATCAGAGCTGAAGTGATTGAGAGTTGAGGGGGGGGGGGAGCGGGAGGCACAAACGGGAAACTGAAGACATGAGCACTAGAGGCTGCATTAACAACTCTACATGCTTAAAATTATTTTAGCCAGAGAGGTAGAAATGTTTTGATGATTATTCATTAATGCTCCAACAACTGCATTATAGTCATGGCCTACTGCTTTGCAAGCTTTGTTTATCAGGGATGGACTAAAGCTTAACAGTAGGGCTATGCACCAGATTTGGCTGAATCCCAAATCCCAGATTGAACTGGGCTGGTGCGGTTTGGATTGAAGCACCTACGAAACACAACAAAGTGGCTTGGGTTGTCCCAAATGATGTCAATGTCTAGCTCAATAGAATCTCCCAGAAAGCCAGTCTCCAAACTGTTGCAGTTATTAATTACACCACTATATAAGGAGAACATCAGGTGGGGAGGGGGGAACTGGAGAAGGGCTAGAATGATCTCACTCCAGACAACACTCTCTAATTACAGCGCTGGTGGGGTGCAGGTAGGATTGGGCTTTGTGAGCCGAGGCCCTGCTCCCCGCTTTGTGATGAAATAAGACACAAACACACAAGTATTTTAGGTTAATGGGCTAAAAAAGGCCACAACTTTATTGGTTACAGAATGTGAGTGGTATTGGCTTAGGCACTGGATCTGAACCTACTATACTTGACTCCTGCCCGCTCTGCAGGGAGTGACACAAGGGTTAACAACCTTTAAGGGGAGCTTGTTGACACAAATCAACTGGAAGCTTTCCCGTGGAGTCACCGGAAGGTCGTGCCATGGCCCTAGCCACCACCTGAGCATCAGACAGGACCCATGGCCGCCAGATTCCTTTAACGGAATACCCTTCAAGGGCATGACGTGGGCCCAGGAGTCCATGACACAGGGGGCCCAGCAACCCCCCCCCCCTGCGAGAGTGGGAAGCAATTCCCGTCCACAACCCCTCCCCTTGGTGAAGAGGAGAGGATTTGCTAAATGAGAGCTGCAGGGCTAGTCTAGAATATTATCCCACCCAACACTCTCCAAGTTTTGCCTCTACCAAAGTATTTGGTAGTGCTGGGTGGCATTGGGTCAACTTGTGTTTGCTTTCTATCCTTTCCAAAGCAATCCCAGTCCCATCCTTAAAATAAAATAAAAAAGTTAATTGTGTCTTCACAGTTCTAGCTCTAGTTTTCAAGTAAGGTTTATTTACAGCTGTGTTTGATTTTGACTTGATGTATTATATTTCTATACTGCTTTTCATTCAAGTGAATCCCAACACGGCTTACAAACAATACATAATAATAACATAGAGCATCATAGAACATCTCAAATACATCATAAATCATATGGCATAATTAACAAATCATCCATGAAATGATTGCAATCTGCAAAACACTGTTAACAAAGCAACAAATAAAAAATAACCTAAACAACACAAAGCAGAAGTCATATTTTATGATTAACAAATCAATGCAGCAAATATAATCTATAAAACAATATTAACAACATTAACAGTATTGTTAACTACATTGCCTGCTACAGGTTTTGCTCTATTCTCTGTAGATTTTCATAGTGCACAGATGCTTCTCTCTTCTTAAAAATAGATGAATATTTTTTTCAAATTGTCAATCAAGTCTATCAGTGGTGCTGTTGCACCTCCTAGGATGCCCTTGCACTGAAAACAAAACTTCAGTTTTGATCCAGGGAGCAAGTAGGTAGCTAGGATCCCACTCCTCCTCCATTCCATATTGCCCAGCAGATCCTGTGACTATTCTGGCAGGAAGATGGAACAGCAGCTAAGGCAAGAGCTGTGAAAAGGATGACAAAAGAGTCAGAGTGACACCATTTTGTTCAAACTAATTAGGCAATCCCAGCCTTCCTTACATTTTCTGCCTCCCGGCAATTTCACATTTTGCATCTTGCTGTCTCTTTCTCTGAGAGAGGGGGGGGGAGGGAGGGAGGGACTTCCTAAGAATGACTCCTAAAACTCCCCCAGGAGCAGCATCTTTGGTTTTTAATATATTTAAAATATTTACTTAACATTTATTTCCCACTTGTCTGCATGCTTCAGGCAGCCCATAATAACTAAAAATATTTAAAACGTATTAATAACTTTGTTTTTTAAAGGCAAAAAAATTTCTACAGCAGATTAACCCCTAGCTCTTTATCAAATGTATCCCTAAACCACTGTGTACTTTTGCATAATGTTTTTAATAAATTAGGGACATGATCCAAAAGAGTTAATGATTTATCAATCCTACTGATGTCAGTGTAATAGTAAAGGTCATGCTTCACTATCTCACACCGAAATCCACGGGACACATAAGCGCTTCATTCGTGCTCAATTGTTATTTCAGTCACAAAGCAATTCTAAGAGATCAGAAGAAGCTTTGTATATTTACTTCAAGTTTTCCCTGCTTTCCCACCTGCAGGTTTTCTTGTTCAATCATTACAAATAATTCTGAAGATGCACTCAAGAGTTGAAGTCCTCTTCCTAATTTTTCCCAGCTTTCACAGTTAATAGGATGGTGTTTTTTTGTTTTTTAAAAAAAGCATTTAAAGAATTCAATATTTGACTTTTATTAAATAATATTTTTTTATTTAAACAAGGTAAAATGTAAATGCTAGCTTTCTCTTAAAATAAATAATAAGTAGTTTAAATAATCTGGATATATCAGCATGTTAGCACAACAATTAATCTGCAAAATGAATCACTGCCTCTATCAGATACAATGGATGAAAGAAGAATTTTCTGTGTAAATAATCAGTTTGCTCACTTCTCAGATATGAATATTTACACTCTGCATGCCAAACACACACACTCATTTTCACCTGATGAATATAGACTGCTCTAGTCTGTGCCGTAACTATCAGATTTTCCTTTTTTGCCTATTAGTCATGGTCATTTCATTTGTGTTCACTATTTTGCTTATGTGATGATGTGGCTGGCCTAACCCAGATTGAAGTTGAAAGGAATAACACTGGCAAGAAAAAGAGAAGACAAAATCGTTCCGTACTCAGGTTCCTATGTTCCCAAACTGAATATAACAAACTATCATGAGTTCTGCCTGTAAATTCTTAAGGTCATTGCCTCCCTCTGGAAGGAAAGCATGCAAAAACTATGCAGGGAAACAAACATATACAAGTGCTGGTTTTAGAATGAAACTGTGTAAATAATACCTTATTAAGATAAAATTAACATGGCTTCATGGTCAGGTTTGCACCATTGATCTTGAAATATATAAATAACTATGTAAAACTTGATCTAGACCAGTTAGCCTTTTTCCTTCCTCCCTTCCTAGATCATAATTTAAACAATTTATTTAAATTAATCCACCACAACTGTAAATTAACCAAATGCCACCCCCAAACCTCAGCAACATTGTGTTGAAACATGCTTGTGTCAACTTCTCATACAGGAGCCTACGAGGGGAAGGTTTGGAATCAGCCAGGCAACTTGCATAACTACTGATATCATTTCCAAGCTGAGCTATTTGAGGGATGGACTAGGAATATGGTTCAAAAGGATCTTGATGTAATTTGTGAGAATCAATGCATTCAAGCTCTGCCTCATGTTAAACAGCCTCTTGGATTGAATGCCTGCTTCTGTGAAATTCACTGATTTCACATGAAGGTTTTCTTTTCTCCCCTCCCCCCCCCATGTCCAGGAATTTATACACATACACTACCTAGAATGCATATACATACACAAAAGTGCAGATCATGTGTGTTATGTACTGAAGTTCTCACCCTGGGCCAGCAGGGGGATACTGTAGATAGTTATGCAAATAAGGGATCGAAAGTGATGTTCAGTGATTGGATAGTTTTATAAAATTGTTACAGTTACGTTGTACTGGAGCTCTATATAAGCAGGCTGACTGAACCCTTCAGTTCAGTTCTATTCTGGCCTGTGAATAAACAAGAGCTGTTTGAAGAATCGCTGTGTCGTCTACTATGCTCACCCACAACTTAACAATGTATATCTTATTCTGTAATGCATACCTTTCCATGGAAGTAATGCATAGGATTATGGTCCATATTCAACCACCTAAGTTTGGCAATATACCGTACTCATAATGCAACGTACAAAAATGGAGTGCAACAATAGTCACACAGGTTCTCTATAAAGTAAATGGCCCTTACAGAATCATTGCTGTGTAAGTGGAGTTCTGCTTGTGCAATGGGACTGCAGGGAAGAGTAGATAAGGGAGAAGTTCCATTGCACAGACAGAATTACACTTACACAGCAGTGATTCTGTAAGGGCCTGATGAGTAGCGGCACTCACCTGATCTCTGGTCGGTCACATAGCTGCTCTTTACTGAGGTGTAGATGGGGAGGGGCAAAATAGCAGCAAGGTTGGCATGGAGCAAACTCGCCAGCAGAGACAACCTGGTGTTTCTGCTGGTGTGTTTGTACCATGCCAACCTCACTGCTGCTTCTTCCGCTCCCTCTGCACTTCCAAGTAAGCAGCAGTGACATGACTCAGCAGACATCAGGTGTGTACTGACAACCACCACACAATCTGCTACGGGGAAAGTGGCCTCTAAGTTTGTCTGGCAATACTTGGGAAGTGAGTAAGCTATAGATAATGGCCTTGTGTTGCCTTGCTCTATTCCCAGCTACCGTATTTTTCGCTCTATAACACACTCCAGACCATAACACGCACATAGTTTTTAGAGGAGGAAAACAAGAAAAAAAATATTCTAAACGAAATAGCGGATATATGATTTTGTGGTTCATGCTGTGGCCACAGACATGTGATCTGACAGTGAGTTTGGAGTAGCCCAATGCAAAAGTCCTGAGGATCCATGTGGATCCATGCTTTGCAACCATGGAGGAGGGAAGGAAGGGGAACCATGGATCCTCTGCTCACGACTGCAGCAGATCCCCTCTGCCACCCACAGGCATTCGCTCCATAACAGACATTTCCCCTTACTTTCTAGGAGGAAAAAAGTGAGTGTTATGGTGCAAAAAATACGGTATATGGGCTGAGAGGAAGCCTTGCACAAGAGCTAAAGAAGCTCCTGTGAGCTGTGTCTCAAATGCTTATGCACGTGTGGCACAATTTCTCGAAGCTCTAAAAGTAAGCATTTGATGACTTTGCAGACAGCTCAGTATAATCTGTGGTAATTATCAGGACTTCTCTCTCTCTCTCTCTCTCTCTCTCTCTCTCTCTCTTACACACACACACACACAAAGACCAGAGAAAAATGTTCAGTTTTTGTGTTGTTTGCTCAGCTGTTTGATGAAAAAGCCTCCCTCACCGAACATGGAAATATCTGCATAGTGCAAGCTGACTTAAGGTAAAGCAGTGAAATGTGTCTGTGAGTGAATAATGCAGCTTGCAAAATTTTATCTCCCCCACAGCGACTTTTGTGTTCTTTGTTATCGAGGAGATGCTGTTTCATGACATCTAAGGCTTGAGATCCTTGAATGTTTTTATTTAATCTGCCACTGTTTTAAGAATAAGCAATGGAACAAAGCCACTTCTATGAAATTGACTGTGTCTAATACAGTGCATCGTTACAATAAAAGTGCCATTTTTCCTCATATAATATGCTCAGTTTGTCACCAGACTAAACTCTGTGCAGCTATGACATTCAGGCTTTCTGTTTCTGCTGCTACTGCTGCTTTTCAAAATATCACACTCCATTTGTGTGAATCTGCAGTTTTCTTACGCTGTCAAGGAAGGCAAAAGTGAAAAGGCAAACATAATTTTAATTGAGGATGCACATACTGAATGGCGGTAGTGTGAGAGGGTCATGGCAATGTTTTATCAGTAAACCAAGAGGCTCATGAGTGGTGTTAAATGTGCATTCTGCAGTTGTCCTTGTTTGTAATGTTTTATTTTGAAAACTTTAAGATAATATTTTATTCTTTTGTTAATTATGTTGCTTTGAATGTATACTTTATGTAGGACTTGCTTCAGGAATGTTTTATTCTGGATTGTTTAATTGGATGTTTTAATGTTAATAATAATAATAATAATAATAATAATAATAATAATAATAATCTGTAAACAAATATTTGAAAGGCTGCCCAATCCTAGACTAGCAAAATGGGTCCTCTTGGTAGTTCTATCACCCTCTGAAGTGCAGGGAATGGCGGCTTATGAGAAAGTTTTTTTCTGCAGCAACCCTTCATGGTGGAACTGTCTCCTCACACTGCTATTCATTGTCTGTTGTGTCTGAAGGAACACATCCTTACTCCAGCCTTTGACAGTTAAACATATTTTTGTAGAATCTGCCTCTTTTCTTTGGTTTAACCTGTACAGTGCTGCTTTTGTCTGGAGTTGTTTTCTATTTTTTTTTGGGGGGGGGTTCTCTCAAAATAACTGTCTTAACTATTTTGCCTGATTTACTTGTTTTTAACTGTATGTTTATATGGGAATATAGAGAAGGGTAAGAAATCTTATAAATGACTGACTGACTGAATTACATGACTGAGGAGAACAAGGGGGAAATCAGTCCCCTTCATATAATCAAATAGAACAAGGACTACTGAAAGTCCACCTGTGGACAAGCGAAGTGTGATAAAAAGAGAAAGCAAAAGGGGAATGCAGTGATAGTCCAGGTTTGGAGGTGTGTGGGCATTGGGCAAGATGCTCTTAGTATATGGCTACCAGATGTCCCCATTTCCCAGGGACAGTCCCCGGATTTACAAATCTGTCCCCGGACAAAATCCATCCCCGGAATGTCCCTGGATTTATATTTTAAGTGTTGTAGATTTATTAGTAGGGAATGAATTTTGTGTGATTGGTTCAATGGCACAAGACACATCATATGGGGACTTCGGGTGAGGTAAAATGGCAGGCATCACGGCAGCAAGCAGCTCCTGAAGCCAGCTAGAGCTAACTGCACTACCAGGCTGGCTCTTGGCTGCTGAGATTGCCGCTGCCGCTGCAACTGCTGAGGGGGAACTGGGGACGCCCGGCGCATCAACTGGAGGAACCGCTGACACACACCCCCATGACCCAAATCGAGCCAGGAGTGAGAGTGCCCGGCCACCACGCTCTGGGGCCAGGAAAACCTTGGAGCTGACGCAGGGAGAAGGAGGAGAGAAGGAGAAGGAAGAGAGAGAAAGAGGAAGGAGAAAAAAGAGGGGAGCCCCAACCTTGCTGCGCCACTGCAGCTGCAGCCACTGAAAAGGAGGTAGGATAGCACGGGGGGGGGGGGCAAGGAAATGTGGCTGAGCCCAAACCTGACCTGAGCCTATTCCACGGTGGCTAGCGCTCCAAGAGAGCAGGCCAAGGCCCAGAGGAAGGCCACGCGACAAAGGAGACCACAGAAGAGATTTCTTCTTCTTTTTAAAGGAAAAATAACCTTTTTTAATAAACATTTTTTTAAAAGTGTCCCCAGATTCTTTGAAAAAAATCTGGTAACCTTATCTTAGTAGACCCACCCTCTGAGAGTGCCAGTCATGACAGCGGTGTCATGTGTGCCAATCACCACTGCCCATTCCTTTGTCCCATCCCTCTGGACCCTAATCCATATAATAGTTTAGAGGGATGGCACATTGGCACTGGATGCTGTGGCTTTATCCCATTACTCTTGCCACTGTTTGAATGATTGGAGAGGGGAGGTGAACAGGCAACATGACCAGGAAGAAGCAGAATAGGAGTGAGCTCTGGAGTTGAAATAGGACACACACACACACACACACACCCTCCACCTCACGTTGTTGGCCATGGCAGGTTCCCCCAGGATACCAACCACTGATGTTGATTCAGGGAGTAAGGGAGTGGAAGAAGCACAGAGGTATAAGGGGTACACAGAGGAGGTGCGCAAAGGGTGCACAGAGGAAAAGGGGAGAAGGTTCTTTCATGCCAAGTCTGGATTAAGGTAGCCGGTGGCCCTGGTGTAGTTTGTAGTTCCAAACAGTGAGAAAGAAAAAGAAAATATTCTGAGTATGTGCACTTAACTCCTCATTTTTTGCTCACTTCCTGTCTTTGGCCAGTAACCAGTTCTCAACCTAATATGGCTGCTGTGAACATAAAAGAGGTATAGGAGGCTACAAAAGGTAACTTAGTACTTGTATCATAGAAATCAAATGTTGGTTCCTTTAATCAGACTGATGCATCATTGTTCTATACAGGGTCATGTTTTTCAGCACACATACATCCTCTCTTCACAAATTAGTGCAGCTTCAAGAATTCTGCCAGTTTTAATCTGCCCTGATTACTGCACAACACACACACACTTTCTGAAGTTCTGCATGGGGGAAAAAACATCCTAATCAAAGGCATTTTAGTCAACAAAAATTTTAAAATCCACATTTAGCAATCAGCCTTGTTGCATGTTCTAGCATCTCTCTCTCTCTCTCTCTCTCTCTCTCTCTCTCTCTCTCTCTCTCACACACACACACACACACACACACACACACAGCAGATCTCTATTGATGTGAAAAGGACTTTTTTAAAAATATAGGGGGGGTTGGGGGGAGAATTGGTGAAGAATATGAGTGATGTTGTGTGTGTGTTTAACCACAGCAACAGGTCTTCAAATACCTGACTAGATTGCACTATCACAGCCTCCCCTTCTTGGCAAAGCAATAGATCTTTCTCCTCATCACCTCCAACACATAGGCAGGGACAAACAAGTAGGTGTGGTGTCGCTGCTTTATTCATTAAATTTCTATGCTGCCCTTCAACTGTGGACCATGAGGCAGTTTGCAATATAATTCAACACTTATGAGTCAAAACATGATGTAATCCCTAAATCTCCCCTCCACCATGTTCAAAATTACTTGGTCTAGTGAAAGGAATTGTTTTGCTGGCCTTGTATTTCTTGTTCTGGCTGCTAAGAGACCCTGATCTTTTTAACCACCCATAGTTTACAGAATGGGTAATTAAAGTACAGGGCCACAGGATGCAATGGCTCCAGCCATTATTTGTGAGAATGAAGTCTTTAAAATATCAATAACGTTTTCAAAAGGGGGAGGGGTGGATCTAAGCCAGAGAATGGCAGCCTGAGAGTGAAAGATAGAAGGATGAGAGCTATCATAGGATCAATCTTAGTTCTTCTCAGGCTGGCCAGCTGTAGTGCAAATCTCTTAGTCTGTATACAATAGATTCTGCAGCACTTATGACTGAATGGTCCTTCATGACTGGCATTGAGGAACATTGAAAGAGAAGTTAATCTTTGGTCAGATTATCACAGTCACATATTATACTCAGGGAAATTGAAATATGTGTGCCTTCATCTTTCTATTCCGTGTTTGGTATGAGCAGGAAGTGTATGTGTGTCTGTCTGTCTGTGTGTGTGTGAGTGTGTATGTGTGTGTGTGTGAGTGTGTGTGTGTGAGAGAGAGAGAGAGAGAGAGAGAGAGAGAGAAGAGCTGAAACTAGACTTTTTAAAAATAGAAGAAAACAAAAGAATATTGCAGAATAGCTTGCACTGATATTCACGTAATTTAAGCAAGAGAATTGGAAACTCAAGTGTCCTCTTTGCCTCACATGAAAAATAGATTTGAAATGTCATTTTTTCTTCTTTAAGAGCTACTGGACAGTTTGAGTTAAGGTGGCTGGGGTGTTTTGTGTTGCTTATTTGTAAGCCACTGGCTACCTACTCAGAGCCCATAGCAAAATTCTTCTCTGGCTCCAAACACCACTCGATATATGTTATTTTCAGGAGGAAAAGCCCCTCAGAAATAACCACTCTTTGGAGTTGTGCATACATGAAATGATGTTAAATCTTGTTGTTTGTTTGTTTTAAAAGTTTAAGCCATAAATTCCATTCTCCAGATAGGAGCAAACATTGGGATAGGAGTAAACATGAGAATTAGAATAAATCCATGGCAACATTGTTGTTGTTGGTTGTTGATGTTGTTACTGTTAGTGTTAGTGGTAGTAGTAGTTAGAAAATCTATAAATTGGATTCAGCCAGTTACGCTAGCTATTGAGAATGGGTGCATACCCAATCTCAGGGTGGGCAGCTGAGGTTCTATCCCCCTGGGCTAGGCGGCCAGCGTTGGGGAAATCCCCTGACGAGCCATTTGGATAGGCAGGTTTTCCCACCTCCTGATATTTGAATTCTGGCCAATCTGACCTCGCCGGGTGGGTGGGGATTTGAGGCGGACTAGAGTGGAGCCGGCATTACACCAGTCCACCCCCAGCCCATAAAAGCTGGCTGCTCCCAACCCTGGGGACCAGTCAGATGAAGAACATCCCTCCCTCTTGCCCTATTCAGTAATGCGGTGGGTTTTGTACATTATTTTTTTTCTTCTTGCAAGCTGGATTTCGAAGGGGCAGAGGAACAGAGACCAAATTTCAAACATGCGCTGGATTATGGAGAAAGCTAGAGAGTTCCAGAAAGACATCTACTTCTGCTTCATTGACTATGCAAAAGCCTTTGACTGTGTCGACCACAGCAAACTATGGCAAGTTCTTAAAGAAATGGGAGTGCCTGATCACCTCATCTGTCTCCTGAGAAATCTCTATGTGGGACAAGAAGCTACAGTTAGAACTGGATAACTTATATGGAGAATTCAGCATGTGAAAGGCTGGACTGGATGAATCCCAAACCGGAATTAAGATTGCCGGAAGAAATTTCAACAACCTCAGATATGCAGATGACACAACCTTGATGGCAGAAAGTGAGGAGGAATTAAAGAACCTTTTAATGAGGGTGAAAGAGAAGAGCACAAAATATGGTCTGAAGCTCAACATCAAAAAAATGAAGATCATGGCCACTGGGCCCATCACCTCCTGGCAAATAGAAGGGGAAGAAATGGAGGCAGTGAGAGATTTTACTTTCTTGGGCTCCATGATCACTGCAGATGGTGACAGCAGTCACGAAATTAAAAGACGCCTGCTCCTTGGGAGAAAGGCGATGGCAAACCTAGACAGCATCTTAAAAAGCAGAGACATCACCTTGCCAACAAAGGTCCGTATAGTTAAAGCCATGGTTTTCCCAGTAGTGATGTATGGAAGTGAGAGCTGGACCATCAAGAAGGCTGATCGCCGAAGAATTGATGCTTTTGAATTATGGTGCTGGAGGAGACACTTGAGAATCCCATGGACTGCAAGAAGATCAAATGTATCCATTCTTAAGGAAATCAGCCCTGAGTGCTCACTGGAAGGACAGATTGTGAAGCTGAGGCTCCAATACTTTGGCCACCTCATGAGAAGAGAAGACTCCCTGGAGAAGACCCTGATGTTGGGAAAGATGGAGGGCACAAGGAGAAGGGGACGACAGAGGACGAGATGGTTGGACAGTGTTCTCGAAGCTACAAACATGAGTCTGACCAAACTGCGGGGGGCAGTGGAAGACAGGAGTGCCTGGCGTGCTCTGGTCCATGGGGTCACGAAGAGTCGGACACAACTAAACGACTAAACAACAACAACAACAACATTTTTTTCTTCCCTAGGTCATTGTATTTGTTGACTTTGCTGTGGTTCTATGATGGTTGCCATATTCAGAGCTGGGAATGAATTTGCCTGCAAACAGATTGGCCCCTTTTGCCTTCCCCATAGCAGCAATCATAGCTTTGGCAGGTACGGCATTGGGTGGAATCCTTTTAATCTAACATCAGGTGATCACCGGAACAGAATGATGCAATAACAGGCTATGCCGTTAGAGGAGTCTAGTTGGAAGGCTGTGCCAAGGTGTGCTGCAGATGGGCCCTAGACCTTCCTTCAGCAACTTGGGAGGGCCATTCAGGTAGACCTGCATCTTGAGAAGGACCCTTAATCCTAGGCTCAACGCTGTCATGCATCAGCCTTCCACCAGGGGGAGCTGAGAAGGAACATTCTAGAATTGTGTAGCGGTGATATGGCTTTAAAATAAACCCCAAAACCTCTATAAGAGCATCTACTAAACAAAATTAAACCCATCTAACTTTCTTTGAGTGGGGATAGGGGGAGATTTCATTTTATTCTGCAACAATATGAATGCCAATGTGTTATGCATGACATGCTAATGTTAAATTACTGAAAGCTATTGATATGCCTTCACTCATTATCTCTCCAGGACATCTGTCAATTTTAATGCATTGAGTGTGCCTAAGCAAGCGTCCTAGTAAATAAGCCGATCAAAATGCACACACCATTTAATTAATTACCAGTAAACAGAAATGTAGGTAGGGATAGGAGATTAACATACTAGTTATTTTTAATGACATTATATGGTTACAATTTGAAATGACATAAAAGGAGGTTTAAGTGTATATGGCAAAGCCACACCAAAGTATATATCCTGTTCCTTTTTTAATTAAGCACTTGACCAAAAGCGCTAGTACCAAAGTCTGCCTAGAAAATGAGAAACATGACTTGAAATGCCCACAGTGTCAATGTAATTAGGATAATAAGCATCTCTGATATATTTGAATAAGGTCTTATGTATCGTAAGTTTTTTAGTTTTTTTATGGGATGCTACCACTACATTATCTATACTCATAAATTGCCTGGCAACCACATCAGCCATTACTCTTCCACCAGCCTCATAATCAGCACACTGATGCATATTTCTGTTGCTTTTAAAGTACGGTAGTTAATAGGAAAAGCCTGAGTTACACATTCCATAATAACGTTAAGTACGGTCAGCCATTTTTTAGACTTAATGATAAAACCCAGAGAAAAGGTTGTGAAACAAAATATTACTATTTTACTTACTTATTTTTCACATGTACATAAAAATTTTCCCATGAGCAGAACACAAAGTGGTCTATGTATGATAAAGAACAGTAACACAGTGTAAAACGGAAAGCAAAAGTGGAGACAAAATTTTAATGCCAACAACCCAGTAACAAAATCCCCAAGCAGCATAACCAATTTAACAACAAACAAAAATCAGCCAGCAGAATAAATAAATGAACAGAATCTCCTTTTAGTAACTGCTCATTCCAGTTGGAATAGTGTTATCATTATCACCATTGCCACATAATAAAAACAGCACTATACCTTCATTAGCTTTCATTGCAAGGTTTTGTTGACCATTCAGCTTCCCAGTAAAGGAACAGAAGTGAGATAATGAAGATCATCAAAATGGCCACGGATTCCCACATATTATTATTATTATTATTATTATTATTAAAATTTCTATAAAGCCCTTCTTCCAAGGATCACAGGGCAGTTTTCAATATAAAAACAAGAACAATACTCCCCTCCCATGGACACAGCTTAAAAGGCCATAAATTATTTAATTAGCTAAAGGCATGGGAGAAGAGGAACATTGTTGCCTGACGCTTATATGTCAGGTATCAGGTGAGCCTCCCTGGGGAGAGCATTCCGCAAATGGGAAAAGGCCCATTCTCGTGTTGCTGCCCTCTGGACCTGTTATGGAGGTGGCGCACAAAGAAGGGCTTCAGGTGATGATTGGGTTGGTTCATATGGGGAGAAGTGGTCCTCGGGGTATTGTGGTCCTGAGCTGTTTAAGACTTTATAGGTCAAAACCAGCACTTTGAATTGGGCCTGGAAATTAAATGCCAGCTAGTGTAGTCTGCCAGGACCGGTGTAGTATGCTCAAACTGTCTTGCTCCAGTGAGCAATATGGCCGCTGAAGTTTCTGAAGTGTCTGCAGAGGCAGCCCCACATATAATGTGTTGCAGTAATCTAGAGGTTACCAGAGCATAGATGGCAGAAGTTCGGCTATCCCTACCAGATAGGGGTGCTGATGGAAGGCACTATGAGCTACCAAGATCGCATAGCAGCAGGCATCTGCTCTCTCCATGTGTGACATAATATGGTGGCTCAGACTGATTCACACCTCCCCTCTCAGTCAAAGCACGATGTGAATACCCTCTTCCATTGGACTGGGACCCCAACCAAACCTCAGAGAACTATGCTGCTCTGCTTTTCTGTGTCAATTCAGCTCTGTATTTTCCTATACAATATCTATGTTTTATAAGGTCTTTGGACTTTTCCAGAAGTGGGGCTGCTGAACGCATTTCCTGTGGAGCACTGAAGTGCTCTGCTTTGTCTTCTTTAAAAGCACAGCATGTACTTCTTTAAAAAGTTAAAACACTTTTTTAAAAATAATAATAATCCTATGTTGATCAGCTTTCAGAAAAACAGTGGCAACAGAGCTCTACAGACAGTATTCACGTGTGATGGGATGGTAGGAAATGAGCAAAGAAGAATTTTAACCAGTTTGTAGAACTTAGTCCAGACACAAAATGTAATCGTCTAATATTTGTACGTCAGAAATTGATCTGTCTTCGTCCATACAGGGTTTCTCCTGCGGCAAAAGTACATTTCAGCAAGTATTGGCTGTTACTTGTTTCATTATAGCAAAGAAACCGGATGGCAGTGGTGGGCATCAGTAGAGCTTATGACAAGTTTTTGCAATGTAAACTGCTGCATAATAGCCTAAAATAGTCCATCTGATGAATACCATTGTGCTAAGCAGCGTGTGAGTAATGTGAAGCTGTGAGAGTGGCAGGGAAATAAGATACTGGAGATGGAGGGAGGGTGGAGGTGCTTTCAATCATTCTGGGAAATATGACATATCTTCTCAAACAGCCGATTTCTCATTAAACCTTGCTTGGCACTCCCAAAGCATTAATGCACCTGTGGAGAAAATGGCACTTGTCCTAGGGACAAAAGAGAATGTCGGCTACGTAGAGGACAGGACTTGAGAGCACTTGAGGCCAGCAGCGTGTGCAGTGCTGCCCCAGAAAATAATGTTCTAGAGAAACAAACCTTCCTGTGGGTTTGCAAAGGGGAAAGATGCCCACTAGTTCTACTTACAGTGGAATGTGAAGTGTTGACATTCAAGTTGAGGCTTGTATAGTTGCACTTTGCTGCTTGATCATAAACACTCACTTGCATATTCTCTTGCTTAATGGATTAACCAAGAATGAACAATACTTGTAAAAATAATAATACGGAATCATAGAAAATAGGGGTTGAATTTATTAGATCCTCTGTTGCAGGGGTGTCTCGAGCTTCAGCCAGCATGGCAGGGCTGGTGGGAGATATACTGCAGTAACTTCTGGAGGTCCAAATGTTTACCATCTCTCCTCTGGTGAAAGGTTAAGTTTTGTATTCTGGGTTCACCTCTGCATTCTGCTTGGGCTAAATTATACTATTTCATGTTACTAGGCTTCACTGAATTCTGCTTAATTTTCAGGTTTTTGTGGATGGTAGGGCTGAAACAGAATCTCTCTCTCTCTTTAATAATAATAATAATAATAATAATAATAATAATAATAATAATTGCATTTTCAGACACATGGGAGATCACTTTTAAAAGTAGGAAAGAAAATTCAAACAAGATGTATAAAAGACAGATCTGATTAATTTTTCAGAAATTAAATTTGAGCTAGAAAATAAACTCACATTTGTGCAAAGAACAACAAACAAACAAACAAACAAACAAACAAATACAGTGTGTGGACAATAAAATTAGAGTATAAAATGCCAGAGGCCAGTTAGTATCCAGGATGACAGGAAAAAGGCAAGTCAGTACACTGCAAGATGACCAAAATGAACTGAAGTGGTTAAGCATGACATTTAGTGTAGCGTTATGTAGCATCACACCCATGTGACCCATATCTAACAATTGCTGGAAAGAGCAGATAATAATAATAATAATAATAATAATAATAATAATATTTTTTATTTATACCCCGCCCTCCCCAGCCAAGGCCGGGCTCAGAGCAGCTTACAAGCAATAATAAAAACAAGATGAATGATTACAACTTAAAAACAAAAATAAAATACAACATTAAAATAATGGAACATTAAAATATTAAAATGTAGCCTCATCGCAGGAGGAGAAGGAAAAGAAAAAAAAAAGAGAGAGGGTGGGAGGGAGGGAATCAAATTGGCCCCAAGCCAAAGGCCAGGCGGAACAACTCTGTCTTACAGGCCCTGCGGAAAGAAATCAGATCCTGCAGGGCCCTGGTCTCATGAGGCAGAGCATTCCACCAGGCCGGAGCCAGAGTTGAAAAGGCCCTGGCTCTGGTTGAAGCCAGTCTAACTTCCTTAGGGCCTGAGACCACTAGGGTGTTGTTATTTATGGACCTTGAGGCTCTCCGTGGGGCATACCAGGAGAGGCGGTCCCGTAGGTATGAGGGTCCTAGGCCGTGAAGGGCTTTAAAGGTCAAAAGCAGCACCTTAAATCTGACCCTGTACTCCACAGGGAGCCAGTGCAGCTTGAAAAGCACTGGGTGAATATGCTCCCATGGCAGAGACCCCGTGAGGAGCCTCGCTGCAGCATTCTGCACCCGCTGGAGTTTCTGGGACAGCTTCAAGGGCAGCCCCGCGTAGAGCGAATTATAGTAGTCAAGCCTGGAGATGACCGTCGCATGGATCACTGTGGCCAAGTCGGAGCGGGAAAGGTAAGGGACCAACTGCTTGATGCGGCGAAGGTGGAAAAATGTCACCTTGGCTGTTGCTGTAACCTGCACCTCCATGGAAAGGGAGGCGTCAAGGATTACACCCAAACTCTTAACGGAAGTCAATGACACTAATTGGGCCCCCGCAAGAGAAGGGAGTTGGTCCCTCATCCCCATGCCATCCCGACCTAGCCATAGGACCTCTGTCTTTGAAGGATTTAGTTTCAATCGGCTCCCACGAAACCATCCAGCCACAGCTTCCAAGCATCTGGTCAGTGTGTTCGGGGTCGAGTCGGTGTGGCCATCCATCAGCAGATAGAGCTGAGTGTCATCAGCATATTGGTGACAGCCCAGCCCAAAGCTCCAGATAATCTGGGCAAGGGGGCGCATAAAGATGTTAAAAAGCATCGGGGAGAGAATTGCGCCCTGCGGCACTCCACACACCAAGGAGTGGCGCAACGACATTTCCCTCCCTAGTGCCACCCTCTGTCCCCAACCAGAGATAAAAGAGCACAACCAGTTACGGGCTATGCCCTGTATCCCCACGTCTGCAAGGCGGTGGTCCAGAAGATCATGATCGACCATGTCAAAGGCTGCTGACAAATCTAAAAGGATCAGCAGTCCTGACCCGCCTCAATCCAGTTGTCTACGGAGATCATCTGTTAGGGCAACCAGAGCCGTCTCCGTCCCAAAACCAGGACGGAAACTGGACTGAAATGGATCTAATGCCGATGTTTCCTCCAGAAACCTACCAAGCTGTTCAGCAACCGCTCTCTCAATTACCTTACCCAGGTATGGAAGATTTGAAACTGGGCGGTAATTGGATAGGTCTAAGGGATCTAATGAAGTTTTCTTTAAGAGTGGACACACCACTGCTTCCTTCAGTTCCCCTGGGTATGTCCCCATGTCAAGGGACAAATTGATAATTTCAACCAGGGGGGTCCGCACAACATCTGGACACTCCCTAATCAGCCAAGACGGGCACGGATCAAGGAGGCAGGTGGTGGGCCTACCAACTTGGAGGAATCTATCCACATCAGTAGGGAGTATCCGTTCGAAATGGTCCAACACTGGACCTGAAGTCAGTCGAGGGGCCTCCAGTTCAGTCACTGTATCTAAATTGGCAGGGAGGTCATGGCAGAGCAATAGGACTTTCTCCGCAAAAAAACTCGCGAATGCCTCACAGCTGTGGGTCGAATTTGTGCTTAAATTTGGTTGTCCTCCTAAGGACGTTATTGACCTAATTATTCTAAAAAGTTGTGCCGGGCGAGAGCTAGCGGATGCAATAGAAGCTGCAAAGTAAGATTTCTTAGCAGCTTTCATAGCCATCTCATAGGCTTTCATAAGTGTCCTATAAGATGTTCTTGAGGCTCCGTCACGAGTCTATCGCCATACTTGCTCTAGCCGTCTGAGATCCCGCTTCATTTTCCGGAGCTCCTCAGTAAACCAAGGGGCCCGGTTTTGACGGGGTCGCAGAGGGCACTTAGGCGCGATCTCATCAATGGCTGCCAAGAGCCGGTTATTCCAGTCCTCAACAAGGTCATCTAATGAGTCGCCAGGAGGAGCAGGGTTCCGCAAGGCTTGTCGGAATCTATCAGGATCCATTAGTTTTCGCGGACGAGCCCAAATAGGTTCGCCACCCGAGCTGGGCAGGAGCAGGAAGTCAATCTTGGCTTTCAGAGCGTAGTGATCAGACCATGGCACTTCCACAGCAGGGAGCATGATCACATCTATGCCAGCCCCAAATATCAGATCCAGCGTGTGGCCTGCTTGATGAGTGGGGCCCAAAACAACCTGGGAGAGCCCTAGTGTTGCCATGGATAATATATGCCAAGTTGGGCCTCTGATCTAACTACATTGTCAAAACCAATTCACAGTGTCTCTCCAGAGTTTCAATTGAGTGTCCTCCCAAGTCTTGCTTTCTGAGATCCTTTAGACAGAGATACTGATGACTGAAAATGGTATTTTGTATTTCTTCAGCCAGACCTTTCTTTTCTAATAGGAAATAATCATCCTGCTGAAACAGGCAGAGATAAATACAGTTGGAATATGTAAAAATAAAAGAAAAAAACTTCTCAGAGGTTTTTGGTTTTGACAGTGTAGTTGGATTCAATGGGGTTTACCTCCATGAAAGTCTATCAGGAATCCTAGCCTTACTTGGAGGTTTGCATTAAGATACAAGGCATTATTTTCATGTCTAATTTTTTATTGTTAGTATATGGGACATTAGTTGCATTTTCTTTATATGTGAAGAAAAACTCCCACCACCACTGATCCAGCAATAATTTGCTCTGACCCAATGCATGCATAATATTCCTGATTTCCTAACGGTGATTCAAGGATAAGGAGCATGCTGAAGACTTTCATCCTCCCTTCCCTCCCATCTCCTATGTGAATTCTGTACAGTATACCATATTTTGCCTATGTGTCTGTTGGTATACATAAATACATAATAATACATAAACATAGTACATAGTAATACATAGTAATACATAAACAATGGTAACCAGGTTATCCTTCCAGTAGCACCTTAAAGACCAACTAAGTTAGTTCTTGGTATGAGCTTTCGTGTGCATGCACACTTCTTCAGATACACTGAAACAGAAGTCACCAGACCCTTCTATATAGTGAGAAGGTGGGAGGGGTATTACTCAGAAGGGTGGTGGGATTGGGTGATTGGCAGATAGCTGTGATGAGCCTGTTGACAACTCTTAACGACTGCAATAGGTCTTACAGGAAAAGGCAAGGGGTGAGAAGGTGAAAAATGGCTTTGTCATGTATAATGAGATAAGAATCCAATGTCTTTGTTCAGACCAGGTCTCTCCATCGTTTTAAGTTTGGTGATAAGTTGCAATTCAGCAGCTTCTCTTTCCAGTCTATTTCTGAAATTCCTTTGTAATAGAACAGCTACTTTGAGATCTTGTATAGAATGTCCTGGGAGATGGAAGTGTTCTCCTACTGGTTTCTCTGTCTTGTGATTCCTGATGTCAGATTTATGTCCATTTATTCTTTGGCGTAAGGTTTGGCCTGTTTGTCCAATATAGAGAGCTGAAGGACACTGTTGGCATTTGATGGCATACACAATGTTAGACGATGAGCAATTAAATAGTCCCGAGATGGTATGTGTGATGTTGTTGGGGCCAGTAATGGTGTTGTCCGGGTGTATGTGGCAGCAAAGTTGACATCTGGGTTTATTGCAGGCTCTGGTGCCAGTGTCCGTGTTAAGTCTGGTTGTAGTATTATTGTGGGTTAGGAGTTGTTTAAGATTGGGTGGCTGTCTGTAGGCAATGAAAGGTCTTCCTCCCAGAGCTTGAGAAAGAGAACTGTCATTGTCCAGGAGAGGTTGTAGATCTCTGATGATGTGTTGTACTGTTTTAACTTGGGAGCTGTATGTGATGACTAGAGGTGTTCTGTTATTTTCTTTTTTGGGTCTGTCTTGCAGCAAGTTCTCTCTGGGTATCAGTCTGGCTCTGTTGATCTGTTGTCTAACTTCATCTGCTGGGTATTTTAGTTCTAAAAAGGTTTGCTGTAGATCTCTTAGGTGAGAGTCTCTGTCTGTAGAATTGGAGCAGATGCGGCTGTAACGTAGTGCCTGGCTATATACAATGGACTGTTTGGTATGTTTGGGATGGTAGCTAGAGGCATGTAGATATGTTTGTCGGTTAGTTGGTTTACGGTATAAGGTGGTGTCTATGCGCCCATCCTGTATTTTTATAGTAGTGTCCAAAAAATGTATTTCTTGCATAGATTGATTCATTGTTAGGTTGATTGTGGGGTGAAAATCATTGAATTTCTGGTGGAAGGTGTCCAGGTTCTGTTGACCATGTGTCCAGATGATAAAAATATCGTCAATGTATCACAGGTACAAGAGAGGTTTGAGTGGGTAGGAGTTTAGGAAACGTTGTTCTAAATCCGCCATGAAGATGTTGGCATAATGTGGGGCCATGCGGGTGCCCATTGCTGTGCCGCTGATCTGAAGGAACAGGTCATCACCGAATTTGAAGTTGTTGTGGGTAAGGACAAATTGGCAGAGTTTGGTAGCAAAGTCCGCTGTGGTTTTATCTGAAATGGTGTTCCTTATAGCTTGTAAACCATCGTTGTGTGGGATGTTGGTATACAGAGATTCCACATCCATAGTAGCTAGTATAGTATTGTTGGGAAGATTATTTAAAGATTGTATTTTCCTCAGAAAATCTGTGGTGTCACGTACATAGCTGGGAGCACTGATGGCATATGGTTTCAGAACAGAGTCCATATAACCGGAGACACCCACTGTAATAGTGCCAATACCTGAAATGATGGGGCGTCCTGGATTTCCTGGTTTGTGTATTTTAGGTAGAAGATAGAAAGTTCCTGGTCAAGGTTCTGTTGGTGTGTTTGTGAGGATCTGTTCTTGGATGTGTGGGGGTAGCTCCTTAACAATCTTGTTCAGTTCTTTTTTGTATTCTTGTGTGGGGTCTGAGTCCAATTTTATGTAAAAGGCGGTATTGGAAAGTTGTCTGTGAGCCTCCTGAATGTAGTCAGTTTTGTTCATGATGACGACAGCTCCACCTTTGTCCGCTTCTTTAATTATAATGTCTGGGTTGTTTCTGAGATTATCTATGGCTCTCCTTTCAGCATGGTTTAGATTTTGTTGTAAGCGATGGTGTTTTCTGGTCACATCTGTTTGGATTCTGTGGCGGAAGCAGTCAATGTACAAGTCCAGTGTGGTATTGCGTCCATCAGGAGGGGTCCATGTGGAGTCCCTTTTTGTGTAACACTTTTTCGGTGGTAGTTGGTGGTCAGTGTTCTGTTGGGAGGGTGGTTGTTGTTCTCCAGTGGGTTGAGAGGTGTTGTGTTGTGAAGTTGTTGCTTGTTCTGCTTTGTCTTGTTGTTGTGTGTGTTGAAAATACTCCTTCAGGCGTAAACGGCGGAAAAATGCTTCCAAGTCCCCACAGAACTGAATCATGTGTGGGGATTTGGCAGGGCAGAATGACAGTCCACGTGAAAAGACTGATTCCTCAGCTGGGCTGAGTGCTTGCTGTGAATTTTTTTATTTTTTTATTTTTTTTATTTTGTTTTGACTATGGCAGACCAACACGGCTACCTATCCGTAACAGGTTATCCTTGTAATCAGGGATTGGAATTAAGGATTCGATGTTCACAAAGCCTGGTTACAAATGGATACTAACCATGTTTGTTATTTTTAAAGTTAAACACTAGACAATGTTGAAAGTAAACCATGAAACAAGAAAAGAAAGTGTGAATGTGAGTGATTGTGTGTGTGTGTGTGTGTGTGTGTGTGTGAACACACTTCAGATCTCTATGGTTTAGGAATCTGGGGAAGTACACAACAACAACAACAACAACAACAACAACAACAACAACATTTGTATGCCACCCATCCAACTGGGTTGCCCAGCCACTCTGAGAAGCTCCCAACAGAATATTAAAAACATGATAAAACATCAAACATTAAAGACTTCCCTAAACAGGACTGCCTTCAGATACCTTCTAAAAGTCAGAGAGTTGTTTATTTCCTTGACATCTGATGGGAGGGCGTTCTGCATGGTGGGTGCCAATACTGAGAAGTCCCTCTGCCTGGTTCCCTGTAACTTCGCTTCTCGTAGTGAGGGAACCGCCAGAAGGCCCTCAGAGCTAAATCTTAGCGTCTGGGCTGAATGATGGTCGTGGAGACAGCCCTTCAGGTATACAGGGCCAAAGCCATTTAGGGCTTTAAAGGTCAACACTAACACATTGAATTGTGATTAGAAATGTACTGTACTGGGAGCCATGTCTGCATTCCATATGAACCAACCCTATATTTGTACTGAGAGAGAACCACATGTGATGCTCTGAATTTTGGGATATCATTTTAAATCTTATTAAAGTCCACAGAATTTAAATAGCCTAACTGTGTGCAGGGTTGAAACAAATGCCCACAAGTTTCTATTAAAAATTGTAATATATAGTACAGGGCCCAAAGCACAAAATACATAACTGCCATGCTGAAACAAAGAATCCCACCCACGTTTTCTATTAATCTAAATTCATAAGCCTGTAGGTTGAGTGAAGATTCATAATTTATGAACACAGAACATGTTTAATATTAAATCATTTCCTCACCGAGTAGTTATTTATTCTCTGATGTTCAATAGATTTATAGATGTCAGCACCATTAAGTGGTAACTTGCTCCCTTTGAGGCTTGGATTGTCAACAACAGGCAAGAACAAAGAGACTTTAAAAATTATTTGGCAGGAATAGGCATCTGTTCTCTTGAAGCAGTTTACTTATAAATGGGAGACAGGAGGGAGGCCCAATCCATCTTCAAGTTATAAGATGAACCTCCAAATAAACCTAACTTCTACTTAAAGCCCAAGGCTTTTCACTGTTTATAGAAAACACCAGGCCTTAAGCTGAAGCCAATACATCAACTGCTGTACCTTTCAGCAGTCAGAAAGCAAAATGTGGAGTATTGATACATCTAGACTTGAGAAAAATAATCGCCACATCACAAGACGCCGGAACGAGAATACAGAGCAGCTTTTCCCTTTACTAGAAACTGAAACCGACTCTTCAAACAGCACTGAGAGATGTGTTCATGCACCTCAAGAGGCAGTTTCTGGCCATAATAATCTCTTCCCTTTGCCAGTCCTAGTTTTCTTCAAATTTGAGGGCTGCTCTACACCTTCTGATTCCTTTCGGGAACACTGGAGTTACACTAGCATTTCCCACAATCAACATGGAAGGGTCCTTACACTACATGTCTTTAAACAGCCATGCATACATGTCTGTGGGTTCTAGCCCCAATGGAGATTATGTCCTCAACAGAGAACATATGTTGCAAGATGGCAGTCCCGGCATCATTTTGATTTTAAACATTTTAAATGGACCAAAGCAGAAGTGGCCAGTGTGGGGGGGCAGTAGCTTTCCAATGACAGTGGCACTGCCACTTTCTGGGACAGTGCAGAGCCAGAACGGTGGTGGTGAGTGCAGAGCTGTCCCAATCTGGGGCTTTAGCTGGTGCCCACACACTCCCAACATCACCACCATCCTTCCGTACCCCTGCACTGTACTGTACTGGCAAGCAGCAGTGATGTCACTATCAAAAGGAGAGTGGATCCACATCTGGATGTAAGGTCCCTCCCTGTGGAATGCCCTCCCACCAGATGTCAAGGAGATAAATAACTATACAACTTTTAGAAGAAATCCCTGTATTGGGAAGTTTTTAATGTTTTATTTTTTATTATGTTTTATACGTGTTTGAATCCACCCAGAGTGGCTGGGGCAAGTAGCAGCAGCAGCAGCAGTAGTAGTAGTAGATCATCTGGGATATACCTGTGACCTTGAAGAGCTGCTGCCCATTGGAGTTCAATGCATTAGACTAAATTAGGACTTGCTGATCAGAAGGTCGGCGGTTCGAATCCCCGCGACGGGGTGAGCTCTTGTTGTTCAGTCCCAGCTCCTGCCCACCTAGCAGTTCGAAAGCACGTCAAAGTACAAGTAGATAATTAGGTACCACTCCGGCGGGAAGGTAAACGGCGTTTCCGTGCACAGCTCTGGTTCGCCAGAAGCGGCTTAGTCATGCTGGCCACATGACCTGGAAGCTGTACGCCGGCTCCCTTGGCCAGTAAAGCGAGATGAGCACCGCAACCCCAGAGTCTGTCACAACTGGACCTAATGGTCAGGGGTCCCTTTACCTTTACCTTAATTTAAGGTTGTTGAACTCCAGTTCTCATCAGCCCCAGCCAGCATAGCAAATAAAGAGGATGGGAATTATAATCCAAACATCTAGAGCACTATGGGTAGCCACACCAGGGCTAGATGGAGTCGTGATCTGATCCAGTATAAGATTGCTTCATGTGCTTTGTCAAGGTCGCCAGAATCATGTACACAAGTGTAAAAAGATCTGTGGACCTTGTTATACTTCACATTTTTGTGTGAAGCTGTCTTCAGACTCTCTACTCTTGGTCCTCAGACTCTCTATTTCTGTTTTTTCCTCAATTTTATAGGTCACTTCCTTCTGAAGTGATCTTTTTATAATGCCCCTGCTTATTCTACCTGTCCTTAGAATCTTCTGCCTTTATTACAAGGTCATGGACCTTGCTGTTCCTCCTGCAATGTTAATGTTAGGATGCCACATATTCCTAGTGTCATGATGGATTCATTATATCCAGGCAGACCTTCCTCTATCTAGCACACGATGGCTTTTAACCATCAATGGGTTCACTCCATACTTAAGCAATGCTGTAAATGCCTTGCATGCAGCACAGCCCCCTCTGCCAGATGAAGGATTAGCGATTCATTTTTCACTGGCTGAGAAAGTTAAAGTCATTCAGTTCCAATACTTTGAGAGATGACATTCAATCTTGAAGCAGAAACCATAGCCTATAACATAGGATGTGAACCAGCATGAATAATAAAGCAGGGAATAATGAGAGCAAACAGTTCACAAACAACCTATAGGCAGAAAAAAAAGAATTTCTCCCAAGCAAGTGCTGGATTCTTATGAATAACAAATGCATGCAAAGAAAAATTCTTTTAGGAAAAGATTTGCTGGATGAAAGGAGACCAAATTCCTTATAAATATTTTTTCATGCTGAAGAGCTTCAGCCCGAGGGAATGTTCAAAGTACAGCACGTGCTTCAGTTTACAAGAAAACATTTTTTTAAAAGAGAGAGAGGTGCTTAAGAGTGCTGTCATGCTCTGTATGTTAATACCATTATCATAACTATGACCCAGGGGCAAATGGAAGATTTTTTACATTGATTACAATAGATCAGCCTCAAGATCACAGAAGGCGGGTTTTATTTTGTGTAGCAGAAATCCCCCCACCCCATTTTTTTCTGCTCATAGAGGAGAAATTCAGATTTCACAAAAGAGTACACCTAAACTCAAAGCAGTCGCAAATATACCTAATACACCAGCAGCAATATGGCAAGCCAGTCAGCTGAGAGGAAAGGAAGCAGGCAGGCAGGGAAGCAAGCAAGGAAGCTGGCTGTTGGTTTGCTCTTTATTGAAAGTACAAGTTACTTAGAGTCTTAGACTAAGAAGCCAGGCTACTATGGGTAGCTTTATACAACTCCATTGGCTTCTCTCATATCACATAACTAGCTGCAGAGCTAGCAGCCATGGTGCCATCTTTCTGAAGTGATGATGCCAAAGCACCATACAGATCAGCTTAGGGCAGTGATGGCGAACCTTTTAGAGACCGAGTGGCCAAACTGCAACCCCAAACCCACTTATTTATCGCAAAGTGCCAACATGGCAATTTAAACTATATATCTCTTTTTTTCCCTGTGTATTTCACATTTCTTCTTTAGGACTGCTGTTGTAATAAATAATCCTTCACAAAAGTTATTGCATTACATTCTTCATTAAATTATCTTTCCATTGATATATAATTTTATGGTATAACTCAGTGCTTTTTTTCTTAAAAAAAAAATATATTTTAGGGGTACTCTCATTTTGACTCAAGAAAATCCCCACTAGGGAAAAATAAATACAGTTCAAATTAGGAAAAATAAATACAGTGAATTTCTTCTCCCGTTAAATTCACAAAATGTTTAGGGGTATGCATCCCCACAGAAAAGAAGCACTGGTATTGCTCCAAAACAAAGTGGTGTTATGAGCCATCAAACCTCAGTAATACATTTTTTCCAGAAGGTTCCACAATTTTGGCCACTAGTGTACACTGGACGACTGTACTAAGAGCCACCCTCTCCCAATTTTTAATATGAGATAATAATGATTGTCTGCATGTGCACATACAAATAAATTTAAATAAATAAACCCAGCTAGGTGGGTGGGGTAAAAATATCATCATCATCATTATCATTCCTCGCTTCAGGAATGAATTTTGCTGTTAGCTTCCGCGGGAAAGCCCAGCGAACATGTAAACGCAGGAGCCCCTTCTTAGGTTGCCGTCTTCATATGCTTACTGACCTGGGAGTTAAGCCCTGCTGAACTCAAGAAGGGTTACTCCCAAGTAGGAAAAACAGACTGGCAGGAGGCCCTGGTGCATCAAAAGTCAATGCCTGCTCAGCCCCTTGATGCTCGCCAGGCCCTGGTGCTGCAGGCTTTAGACAGCACACAAGAGTCCTCCTCTCCTCCTCCTCCCCTGCCCCAGCATGGAAGTTACGGCCCTGCTGGGGTGGCGCTGTGTGTGCCCACAGAGAGGGCTCTGAGTGCCCTGTCTGGCATGCATGTCATAGGTTCGCCACCACTAGCTTAGGGCCTTCCCTGAGGATCTACTGCTACTTTAAAACTGCTTTGGAAATTTCTTCCTGTTAGAATCTGCACCCTAGTCACCCAGTGAGACTTGGCTTGCTTGGCTTGCACCAGGGCAAGATTCAACACTGGCTGACTCCCATATAACAGGTTTGGGGAGGTCCAAACCCAAAGGATCCATTCCATCAACATGGGGCTTGTGGAATGATGACCCTGGATCCAATGCCATGCCAACACTTCCCCTGCCTGCTGCTGTCAACAAATACAGTGGTACCTCGGGTTAAGTACTTAATTCGTTCCGGAGGTCCATTCTTAACCTGAAACTGTTCTTGACCTGAAGCACCACTTTAGCTAATGGGGCCTCCTGCTGCCGCCACACCGCCGGAGCCCAATTTCTGTTCTCCGGGTCATGTGGCCAGCATGACTAAGCCGCTTCTGGCGAAACAGAGCAGCGCACGGAAACGTTGTTTACCTTCCCACTGGAGCGGTACCTATTTATCTACTTGCACTTTGACATGCTTTTGAACTGCTAGGTTGGCAGGAGCAGGGACTGAGCAACGGCAGCTCACCCTGTCGTGGGGACTGGAACCGCCAACCTTCTGATCAGCAAGTCCTAGGCTCTGTGGTTTAACCCACAGTGCCACCCATGTCCCTACTATACACTAAAACTATACACTGCTAAAAGCATGCCTTTTCCAGCCATTTTAGTTTTTTTCACTGAGTTAGCATAGCTATATTTTGCAAATTTGCCCCCTTTGCAGCTCAAAATGTGCTAACAGAGATAACCTTGCTGCTTATTGTGATGCTGGGATGGAGCAAGAGAGATTATTTGGGTCTGCTTGGTGTGAAGCAGACAGTGTGTGTCTGTTTAAAAACGAAATTTCTTTTGTAGGACGCTTTCCTCCGGCTTTATGTCACCATCAATCCTGTCTGTGTTTTAGGTGACATTTATGGCTCCGCAGAGGTCTGCCAATATGGAGGAGTTCTTTTGTTTCTCGAGCATCAGCAGCACATGCTGTACGTCACTCTCCATATATCCTAAATAGATGCCTTGAGAACCATTAGGTTTCTGCCAAGGGATCATGACAAAGTGTGAAAAGGGGAAGAGTTCAGATGGCTTTCCATCAAAAGGCTATTCAGGTGGGTTTTTGGTTTTTTTAACGAAGTAGTCAAAACTAATTAATTTAAAGCTGTGGGAGGCTCTTTAGCATCTGCAGTTTTCAGTAGGAATTGAGCTAGTAATTCTGCTAAATATGGGGGGGGGCAGGAATATTAGTGAGATGCATAACCAAATTTCTACATTATGGGTGAAAGCCAACTAACTCATTCCATCTGCCCTAAAATTTCTACCTGTGCAACAAAACTTCCGCTCCTCTCCCCACACCATGCCCTGCACCCTTCCCACATCTGGAGGTTGTGGGGAACCCTGTAACAGATTTATAAGGGTGTACGGGGAAAGGAGGGGAAAGATCCATTACTCAAGCTGATGGAATAAGTTAGTTGGATACTGTCCGGAGAATTGATTTTTCATTGTCATTAAAAGCTCAGTTGGTTAGACCAGGGGTCAGCAAACATTTTCAGCAGGGGGCCAGTCCACTGTCCCTCTAACCTTGTGGGGGGCCAGACTGTATTTTTTGGGGGGAAATGAACAAATTCCTATGCCCCACAAATAACCCAGAGATGCATTTTAAATAAAAGCACACATTCTACTCATGTAGAAACACGCTGATTCTCGGACCATCATAAGGCCAGATTTAGAAGGTGATAGGGCTAGATCTGGCCCCCCAGGCCTTAGTTTGCCTACCCATGGGTTAGACTCTGGTGCTGATGACAACAAGGCTGCATGTTGGATCCTCAGATGGGACCACTGCCTATTTTTGCACTGCAGGGGGTTGGACTAGAGGATTCGCTACAATTCTATGACTCTATGGCCCACTGCATTGTCATGCTGACACAGGTTCTCCAGTGTTACATTTCTAGTTTCTTTCTTTAAAGCTTGCATACCATGGTGGTAATCTTAGTCTACCTTGTCAACATGGAAGATGGAGCAAGCTTGTTTTCTCCTGCTCCATAGGGTAGGTCTTGAACCATGAATTCTAATTTCAAAATGGAGATTCTGACGAAACATTAGGCAAAACTATCTGATTGTAAGAGAAGTGGTGGTGGTCTCTCCTTCGTTTTTAAACAAAGATTAGAGGTTGGGTGACTATCTGTCAAGGATCCTTTAGCTGTGATTCCTGCATTGTAGGGGGTGGACTAGATGACCCTAGGGATCCCTTCCAGCTATACAATTCTGTCATTCTATATGCAATGCATGTCAGAAAAGTGCTCACACCTTCTCAATGTGTGTGTGTGCAAGAGAGACTGGGAAACAATCTAAAGAGGTTTACAACAAATGACCACATTCTCCTGTTCATTGCCTGACTTCCCCATGCTTTTAAAATGACAGTCTGCAGAACTGAACAGGAGTGGAAGTGATAGGCTTTCAACATTGATGTGAACATTGATATGCCACAACAGTATGAGACAAAAATCAGAAATACATTTATATAAAATGGATGGCAACTAATGTTAGAAGATACTGCATTCTAAAAGCATTTTTTTTAAAAAAAATACCAGCAGCAATAAGACAGGATACTACCACTTGATTCAAGGCAACTCAAAACCTCCTACTGACAGACAGGCTGGATGCAGGAGTAACTTCAATCCTGGGAAATCAAAGGAGCAGCGTGAGCAAGTATGCAGGGGTTTCAGTTATCACATGGGATGTGTTTGCCTTTGAGCTTTGTGAAGCACTCAGAAGAACAACACTTCCCAGGCAGGCAGGTAGCTGTGTGATGCTTCTCACCTTGGGCCAATCTTTCATAGCACGGTCTTTCCCCTAGTGAGAAACATATTGTCAGCCTGTTCTGGAATCCCATGCCGTGACTGAACAACTACCAAAGCACACCTTAATAATTCAACTCGATTCATAAATAAATACTACGAAACTAATTCTCTGAGGGTTTCTGTGTAGTCGAAGCTAACCTGAGCTTTTTCGGTTTTAAGCAATCCATTAAGAATAAGGGCAGAGAGAAGGAACTGGGAATAATTTAAGGCATCACTTCACTTAGCCAGTAGCATTTCAAAATGTCTCGCTACACAACTTTTATATTAAGGGACAATCAGAAGATCTGCCCCTCTTGGAATCTGAGTCATGCATGGGATTTTCCATTTTGTTGACTGACTGTAACCCTGACCAGGAGCCCTGCTGGTAGCGCTTGTAGATTCATTTCAACTTATAGTTGTAGATCCCACATGTATATGCGTAACAGAGGTGGAGTAAAAAGTTCCCCAAATTCTTCTCTTGCCACAATACTTATGGCAGAACTAGATAACATTCTTCTTCAAAGAGTATGTTCTTCTTAAACCCACAGTGCTGAGATACTCAGAATGGGGAAGCAAGGGAAGCACTTTCAGAGGCAGATTGGCAGGTAAGAAGGAGGAATGCTTTTCTTCTCTGGCATCCAAATTCTTCCCAGACACCAGATTGTCCGCCACACTACCTTTCTATCAGACGGGGACTCAGCAGCATTAGTAAAAATAAAATGTTATAAGGCTGTTATAACACTGTGACAGCAGATGACGCTGTAGAGTTGAAATTGAAACTTTGAAATTTTTCCATTGTGAGCTTTAAAAAGTGTTTTTTTCCCCCAGAGCAATTTTTTAAATAGCTGCATAGATGCAGTCAGGGTTATTTCTTTTTTCCATTCCCAGCAGAGTACAAATAAATTAAAATCAGCTGGGAAGGAGGGTTTGCTGGGAGGATTAGATGGCTGTTCGAAGGTTTAAACCCCACCTCCCACCCATTGATCCTGCCCTGCAAGGAAGCTGTTTCCCTATATTGGCATTATAACAGAACCTAGTGTCATCCTGCTTGTGCAATGTAATTCCCTCCTCCTCTTCCCTCCCTTGCAGTCCCATCCCTTCAAATTTTTTTCCAGAAGGTTGGGGGAATCTCCAGAGCAGAATTTGTGGGGAGCTTGGGGAGAAGAGAGAAGGAGAAACCTTGCTATGTCAGCAGAACTGTGTTTGTGCAGCATTGGGTATAATTCCTGTGTTTTCCTCATCTAGTTCTCCTTAAAATTTAGTTAGAATGTTCTTTTAGGTCTCTGGCAATTAAGCCATGGTTTTCCCAGTAGTGATGTATGGAAGTGAGAGCTGGACCATAAAGAAGGCTGATCACCGAAGAATTGATGCTTTTGAATTATGGTGCTGGAGGAAACTCTTGAGAGTCCCATGGACTGCAAGAAGATCAAACGCATCCATTCTTAAGGAAATCAGCCCTGAGTGCTCACTGGAAGGACAGATCGTGAAGCTGAGGCTCCAATACTTTGGCCATCTCATGAGAAGAGAAGACTCTCTGGAAAAGACCCTGATGTTGGGAAAGATGGAGGGCACAAGGAAAAGGGGACGACAGAGGACGAGATGGTTGGACAGTGTTCTCGAAGCCACAAACATGAGTCTGACCAAACTGCGGGAGGCAGTGGAAGATAGGAGTGCCTGGCGTGCTCTGGTCCATGGGGTCATGAAGAGTCGGACACGACTAAACGACTAAACAACAACAAAAATTTAATTAGAGCGTAGATATTATGCTATCGTGACCACTGCTGCTATAGCTTGCTTTGAATCTGCCACCTTTATAGTGAGAAAATTGTGGTTATTTTATATTTGCTAAGCACAAAGTTCAGGAAAAAAAGGGATATGAAATAGTTTGGTATAAATCCATGTAATGAAAATTGTTTTGTGTTCATGAGACCCAAACACACACACACACACACACACACACAGACACACACACACACAATGAGATTTTTGAGTTAAATTCTGGAATCTATTTACATCTGTTACTTGGAAATAGCTGTCACAGTGGTACATTAACTTGGTTGCACATTGCAATATGACTTTTCAGGTCAAAGTGATATCAAAATAGTTTCAGAGGGAAAACCACTGCTGTGTAGTTGGCTTTTGAAATAACACCTCATTGAACACATCATTGCAGTTAAAGAAGAACACATTGGATTTCAAGTTAAACAACTGACACAAATTGCTATAGACACACAATGGTCATTAGGAATTACTCCAAGTCAATAAAATTGGATTATCTCTAAACCAAAATCTCAGCAGCATGTATTAAGCAAGGCTCGCACTACAACTGGCATTTTTTTTGAAAAACCTTTTTTTGGGAGAATGGTAGAGATAGACAAACTATTTTCCTCTTCGCAAATGGCACGATATCCTGCATAGGAAAAGTCTGAATAGCATGAGAAGAGAATAACGAAATCATTCCAAAAAGCTTATAAAGAGAGATTCATTCAGTGGTAAATAGTCTTCAGTATAAAATGAAGAGACATGCCCTTTCTGTTTTATAACCCCCCCCCCCATTACGACACCTGGTCAGCTGTATGCAACATGTTTACTCCATATACCCCAGAATTGTCATGGCTTGTGGAATGCAGCAATATCAGTACCAAATTAAATACAACAAAATATAAATAAAATAAGATTGAATGTAACACAGCATTGCCAGCTTCTAAAGCGTTTGGGGTTGAGACGCAGGGTACATTTTTGTCATTCCATGGATGAAAGCTACAAATTTCCATGGCAACATGAGTGCCTTTCAAAGCCCTGGCCTTTCTGAGAATGTCGCAGGCTTTTAGAGGTAAGTGTTATGGAATTGTTTGCAGTGTGTCATTAAGTGTGGCCAGGCAGTGGCAAGTAGAGATAAACTCGATGGTGTCTCAGCAAGACATAGTTAAGTGTGGAGCACTATATTTTTGAGGGAAATGCGCCTGCGGTGTGGAACTCTGATAAATGCCTGCTGTTAAAAAATGCCTAACTTCCATTTTCTGAGGGACTAAAATGCACAAAGGAGGACTATATTCTGAATGGCTGGGAATTAAGGTGCGTTGTCAAAGGACTCTAAAAGGAGAAATGAACCCAACTGTCTTTTAAATACTGGCATCCGCCATGTTGACTCTTCCCCCTTCTTTTCATACAAAGGTAAATATTTTTTTCAGACCAGCATGCAATAAACTACAATACTGAAAGAGATTAAGGATGATGGAGAAAATAATGGAAGGTTATCATCACATTTATCATCCTAACAGAGCACAGTCAGGGTCTAGCTCCCAATAAGCATAAATGAGCATTGCCAACAAAGTCATTGCTTGCTTATTTACTTATTTACTTACTGCATGGTTTGTATTTTGCACCTTCGTCCAGGGAACTTAGGGTTGTCAAAACCCTTCTCCCCACTGCAGCCCTAGTGAATGCCTCACAGTCAAAGTCTAACAGCCTAGCCCAAGGTTGGAGAAACTTTTACAGCCAAAGGAAAATATTCCCTTATAATCAGCCTTCCAATGGGACTCATGAAAAGGGTAGGCAAAGCCAGAGGCAGAAACAGGTAGATGAATAGAGGTTTCCACACTCCCAACATCTCTTCATTCTCCATCCATATGATTGTTCTGAACCACAGGCCCAAGGGAGGGCCCTCGGGAGTGGTTAGGTGCAGGGATACCAAAGAAGGATGTAAAAAAGTGATCAGTTCTACTGCTTTATTAAAGAAAAGTGTGGACTTGCAGCAAAGTAGCCTGCCAGGTCTCCCAGCCTTTATAACTGTGAGACAGACACCGCAGCAAAGAGATGGCTTGTTCGCGCCCAAGCAAATGTTCAAACATTATTTCTACACAAGGCAGCATATGCTCCTTTGACCAGGACTTCCCATCGCTTCACCTGACCAGTCAAGGTCATAGGTGGCAAACACCCAAATCTTACAGATAGCTCCCCTTTCTGGGCTCAGAGCCCAGCACCCCAGGCCCACAGACAAGGATAGCATCAAAGCAAGCCAATTGGCCTATATCAAAACAAGTGAATATAAACATATAGGAGCTCATTGTTATAACAACTACCAAGTAATTGTGGGGTTATCTTGACTACCAAGATGGCATTTTCAGAGCTTTCAGTACAGTTCACCTTTGGTTCAACACCATTATCACAGCTGAAAGAAACATCACCTTTCAAGTGTTGCCTGGGGGAAGTCCTAAGAGCCAGAGGCCTAGAAGAGCACATGCAGCTCCCGGGCCTGAGGAAACTTTAATATTTGATTATTGAACCATGGATTGGGACCATCCGAGAGTTTGCATGATTTTGGACAGCCTCTTGAATTCTCGCTGGAGCCTCCCAGAGTCCTGTAAGCAAAGGGGAATGCTTTAAAGCGGTTTCTACTGTGAGAAACCCCTTCATGGAAAATCCTTCATGGAAAGTAGTCTCGTGAGAGCCTTCAGAGTCTGGTAAGGAAGGGTCTCCTGCCTCCTATCTATCTATCTATCTATCATCTATCATTTATTTATTTATTTATTTATTTATTTATTTATTGGCAATCTGTGTAAAGCTGCAATCACATAAATAAAGTCTGCATAAGTTGTGGGCCTACTGTATTTGGATATTACTCAATACAATGTTCATGGAGAACCAATAGGGACAGAACCACAGACAAGGTCAATACTGTGGCTCATGTATTGAAGGTTCTCAATACTCTTTGCATAGATATCACTTTCTGCTTATCAGTGTAGTAAAAGAAAAAATGAAAAACTCTGGTGGGCAAGGAAACAGCCCCCCCGGTCCCATGTCCTTGTGCACAAAAGTAAGATTCCCCCCACAATCCTTTGATTTTTGACTGAATTCCTGAATTGACTCGAATGGGTATTCTTGGCACAACTTGTGGGCAGAAATGCAGGTACTTATATTGTCTTCTAGTCTTGTGGCAAAGGCATTATGTTTCTTTTATACAGGCATCCAGCACACATTAGCTTTGATAAGACCTGCATTTTAAAAAATAAAAATAAAAAACCCTGCTCACTTAAATGACAGGGGAAATAATATTCAGATGAAATGGCATATTGATGGCTTGCCATATTATAATGAAGTTGTTACCATCGTAAATTGCTCATGAAGAATTTTAATGGGTACAACATGCTACCCACAATGTTGCTAGGTAATTAGAGCAAAGACTTTGCTAATGGAATGCTTTTTGGGCAATGATACAGTTTGGGTAAGCCGATTGGACTGAATAATCACAAAAGCTGTGCTTTGTGGTTCCCATTGATCAGGACTCCTGCTGAGAGATCACACCACACAGTGTAACATCATAGTGATTTTTTTTTGCATGCACAGGCTGTAATTGTGAATCATTGATAGCAAGCACTTTGTTTTAAAGCTCTAGAAAGTAACTTTTCATACCTTGCATTAATTTTTTTTAAGTATCATTACTACAAACAAACATTTCTTTTAATTGAAAAAGCAGCAGGGGGAGAATTGCCTTTCAAAATCAAGCTATTGTACCATGTTATTCATACAAATATTCAGCCTGGTTGTCAGATGTGGATATTAGAAGGTTTCTCCAGTATATATTCTGTAAGGGACTGGTGTGTGGTTGTTTTTCTTTTTTCTTTTTCTTTGCAAAGTTGCCAGTTGAATGGATGGAGTGGGGACAAGAATCCAACAGTTTTGTATCTGATCAAGGAATAACCTCTTTTTCTAAAACTATTTCTGGCAGCATAAAGGATGGCAAGATTTTGGAATAGAAGAAATAGCCACTTACTGACACTAGTATGAAGATTTTAGTAAAGAAGGAACGATTCTGTCCATACTAGAGTCAGTCATTAGGTATCAAGTGCAAAGGCTTCTGTTCTGTTTTTCCTTTTAACAAGCTTAGTTATTTTCAAGAATGCAAAATGAGAAACAAAGGCAGAAAAAAGAGAAACAAAAACCTGAAGCAAGAAACAATAAGTCACTGGAAAAGCATTTTGTCTTATAAGGTTTTTGAAAGTTAGCTCTCCTGAATGAAACCAATTTAACCTAAAGTGTGTTTCCATAATAAATAAGATGTGTTTGCTCCAGATCTTCAGGGTGCGGGATTCCGATTTGCGATAAATTCTGAAAAAGAGAGAAAGAGATTAATAGATTAAGGTAGTGATTTCTGAAGAATGATTATAGTATCACTATCTACCTCTAAACAGCACACGGAGTAATGGAAATTCATCTAATTGAAATTTTCCTATGTAGCTGATTTATAACCAGTTCACATTTCCAGTGTATGATGCATTCAAGACATCGTCTTCATAAGGTTCTTCCAGTGATCAGATAAACTATTTAGAGCAACACATTATTTTTATTTAAGTGTTCTGTTTGTTTTGTTTGCTGGGAATCAGAAGTGAGGAGAATCCTGCTAAATTCTGCTATATACAGGTATATGCCCAAACCATACATGCTGTGAACTCTTCTCCCAAACTGCAGGCACCAATTCCTACATTTGATAATTGTAGGAATTGGCGTAGGCAGGCAAGTTATGAGAGAAAACCCTTCCGTTGTGGAAGAAAATGGTAGGAGTTTTTTCCTTTTCCCCTACATAACAGACTTATGTGGCCACTGCATATTTTCAACACTAAACGTTTATCAGATCAATTCACTACACAAACACATGCATGTAGCCAAAGAAAGATGGAGGCTAAAAGTTAATTGCAGCAATGGTTCAAACCCTTCCCAGACTGGATCCAAGCACACATGTCGTCACCATGCTGCTGAGACATTGCCACACAGGCATGTGATGTGAAGGGAGATTTGAGCAGCAAGGAGTGGTGGGAGGAAGAGGAATCCGGTTGGCACCCTGGTTCTCAGAGAAGGACTTTTGATCCAGCAAATGTCTCTGCTAATGGAAGAATAGGGGAAGCATTTTTTTTTGCAAATTTCCCTCTCCCCTCTGCTGTCCCCAGCACCTTTCCAAAATTCACTACAGAGAATTGTGGGGACACTCTAGAACATTGTGCAAAGTGCAAAGCTAACACACTTCCCTGAAATATCAGATGTTTTGTGAAATTGAGTCCTCTTAAAGAGGGCATGTATTGCAGTGAGACCTGGCAAACCGACACCTTGTGTTGTGGGTGGGTACGATTGGTCAGCCACAACACCCGACTAGTAGGTCCCTCGAAGCTGGATAGAATCTGGCCAATGGGACGCAGTCCAAACGGTTTGAGGGACCTATTTATGCCCATGCACGTGACCCAGAGCTTCCTCTTTTGGCACATGCATTCGGAACACCAACTCACCTCTCCCTACTTTTAGGGCTTTGCACTTGACCTTGCTATGCCATCGTGTGTCGTCTGTCATTGGGACAGGGGCAAGGCAGGAATTTTCCCCACTTGGCTATTGGCTGTTGCCATTTGGGTATCACCTGTCACGTAGCAAATCGTCACAACTTGTAAGGTTGCGAAATGGCTCTGGTTCAGGTGATAGGGATGGGAGAACGCTCTCGCCATCCCTATGTGAAGGGTATTCCGTTAAAGAAATCCAGGGACTTGGTGGTTTGGTCAACCCCTGTGAGGGGGTTGTGCCCGTGCCTGTGTCCAGGGGGCCATTTGGGTGGTGGAGTTAGCCCTTGCCAGGCTTTCCGCTTATCCAGGTGTTCACCCTTGTCTGACCTATGCTGGAACCCTGGGTCAGCACTACCTGCATGGCAGGGAGCTAGTCAAACCAGAGCCTATGCAACCAGTCACTTTCTGTAATCAATAAAGTTGTGGTCTAATTTCTGCCAAAAACCAAACCGAAATTTTGAGTCATGTGTGAATTTATTTGGGGGTGGGGGATTCAGGGTCTGAACACGCAAAAGGAAGGTGACAGGAAAGTACACTTACCTGATGCCATTTATTCTTCCCACAATCAGGATGAATGATCATTAAATAGCCAATGTTGTCTAATCTCACAAACAAACTATGATGAAAGCCCAATAAACAGGTCACCTGGAAGCAACTACTTAAAAAAAAACAAAACAACCAAGCCAAACTCCTATTAAAGTTCTAAATTGTTCTAGACAAATACCTAAGGAATAAGAGCAATCAGTAAATCTGGCTTTTCCTCTTGTGTCACAGAAGCTTTTTACTGTTCTAAGGTTGAATTCCCTGTCAGTGTGTAAATTTCTTAAGACTCTCAATGTCTCTGTATCAGAAAGACAGTTAATTTAAATTAATCTTCTCATAAGTCAATGTAAGGCTATTATTTTTCATAGCAAATGGACTAAAGCCTTTTCCTTAATATGTATTTAACCCAGTCTCTGGCATGTTTGTGCCAGCTCTTGACGCATAGAAGATCCTGGTGCGGATTTAGGCTTAAAGATTATGCATGCCCGACAATATATTATTTTCCGGAATTGGTAAGTTTTCACTTCACAGTTTTTCTCTGTCTCCCTGCCTGAGTGCGAGTTTTTCCATAACTCAATAGTTCATTCCCACAAACACACTTCTTCAGGTTCAAAGCATAATAGTTCTCATGCACTCCTGAAGTAACCTATTCTCAGACGCAGACACAAAGACTTAACTTCACCATCCATTGACACACACACACACATTATGTCTGTCAAAAGGTCAGAAAATAATCTGAGAAGTAAGGAAAATAAAGTTTATGCAGCCAAAACATTAGTTCACACAGTTTCAGAACTCATTTAAAACTGAGAAGGGTGGGTTTTGTTTTTGTTTTTTTTTATCTATTCTGTGTCTTAGAATATACTTAGGAATTTATTTCATTTAGGAGAGATTCATGTTCCAATCTCTAAGCATTCGAAATCAGTAGATGTTGCACAAAGTCATTTTACTGTGATCCATTGATCTGCAAATTCCTGAGAGAATGGTGGGGCTTGCTTGCAGCCAGCACAGCCCCATTTGTGGAGTGGGTGCATTATAAAGCTGGGGGAGAGGGGGACGACGACCAAGGGGCCAGCATTTTCTTCTACCTCCCTTGTTACCTAGTCAATGCCAGCCAGATTCTTACAGTAAGTAAAAGATGGGTCATCATGTTACATATATATTGGCATCAGTATTATTATAGCTTGTTGTTGTTTACTGTTTATATTCCTAACTCACTGTTGACGCTTCTCCATCTTAGAAGCTGGAGAGATGGCTTGATGTGCTGGCCATGTGTGAATGATATTTTTTCACACTCAATCATCCTTCCACTCCTTTGGCGAGCCTACTTTTAGGTCACACTTTATCAGGTCACACAGTATTGGATTTCTTTGTTTTCTTTCCATTTAAGGCAATTTAGTGCTTCCAAACAGTGCTAGGGTGACAGCCCTGGAGACTTGTCATCTCTTTATCCCGAGAACCATTTATTTCAGGTGGATGTGCAATGAGTATGAACAAAAGTTCACTGTTCTGCCTTTTACCCATTTGGTCTCTTTGTTGTTTTCTAAAATCACCAGTTTTACAGCATTTCGTTTTTCCCCCTGATATGATCACTTTCCCTCTAGGATCTGTCTGGCATGAAATCTGTAGTTAATTTTAAATTTGTTGGTGGACACTTGCCAAATAACGGTGGGAGTTATATGAGATCATTTTCAGGGTATTGGATTACCATTACCTACCTGCTTTTCAATGTAAATGACCAAAGATTCAGATACAGGAAAAGAAAAGAAAATCCATGTGCATCCTTTATTGTGTATGTTTTCCACTTATATTTAGTTTGATGGATAAAAGATAGGGATAGAAGGACCCGTCAGTTTTTTTGTCAGTTCCACATTTTTTTTCTAATCTGAAGTTAGCTTGCTTTCATTTCCATATCAAAAATGCAACCCAGTGTAACAAATGCTTGGGGGAGGATCTGAAACTCTGTCCTCTCCCTGTTCACCCACCATTGACTTCATCTCACCTGTATCCCAGATATGCATCCCCAAAATTTCATGCCATACAGCCCAATGGAAGCCAATGGAATAAAGATCAGCATTCCCCTACCCTTCATTGCCACCTGTCCTGTCCTAGCTGGGTCCTGGGCTTCAAAGAAACTTTGAACTAACATGTTCATCATGAGCATAGACACAGATGTGGCATCCAAGGCCAGTCTGAGTTCTGATCCAAGGACAGCTGTGGTTCAGGCAAGGACTCAGGCAAGAGGCAAGCTGAGGGTTAGCCCAAGGTCTAATTCTAAGCAAGCTAGGAAACAGGTACAAGGTGCACTGCTGGTAGAAAGGCATTATCCCTGATTTACTTTATCCCTAGTGCCCCCCACCTCATGTTGAAACGTCCCTGTTTTAATAATGCCTTATTACAGAACCTTGTAAACTGGTTATACAATGATACCTCTAGTTATGGACTTGATCCGTTCCAGGGTGCCATTTGCACCCTGAAAAGTCTGTAACTAGAGTGGTGCTTCTGTGCATGTGTGAAGCGTGCAGAACACTTCTGTGTGTATGCACACAGCGAAACCCGGAAGTATACATTTCCAGGTTTGCCGCGATCGCAACCTGAAAAGACGCAACATGAACCTAATGCAATAAGTTGCCAATTATTTGTTGACTTTTACTCTTGAAAAGGGTGGAAAGCAGCCAGTTTTATCCTGATTTGTTGAGCTACTCAGAGACCAAAGATTAAGCAAAGATTAACTACCACTATTTAGTCAACTGACATCCTGCCAGGAGTGGTATTAGTCTTTGGGATTTTATATCCAGAAAATGTGCTGGCATTAGAGAGGTGGTGAATCCTAACAACCATGCTTGCTTCACCATAGATGCTGAGAATTTCTATGACTTTGGGTGTGTGAGTGTTTTGAGGGTCGTCCCCCCAACAATAAAATTGTTAAGGGTTTTTGAAATGTAAAACAACATGGGTTGCTTTCACTTCAAATGGCAGTTGAACAGTCCAGCAGTGTTCCGTCTTAGAGTTCAAGAAGAGGCCTGAATGCTGCACCATTGTGCAATATCATTCCCAAGGGCATTCTGGGAAATCTAGATGGTAATCTCTGGAGGCAACGTTACTGTGCTTCATCTACAACAAAATTGGCACCTGTTCTTTTTTCACAAAACACTTTAGAATCCTGCTATTCTGTCCACAATATTGCCTTGTTTAGCTGAACATCACTAAGATAGTAAGTCCAATTCTTTGTTTTCAGGAAGAGTTATTCAGTTTATTTCATTTACTGAAGACATTTCTTCCAGGCCACTTCCCAGCAAGGCTTTCAAAATGGTTATAACATTTTTGTAACAGCTATCAGCTGAGAATTTGGCCTTATGTGGATTGACACACTGTTTAACACCCTCCTGTTTTTGTTTTTGCTTTTTGAATCTGTGGTTTCAGCTTTCAACTTTTCATTCACTTTATTTCCGCCCCAGTAAGTCACACAGGAGAACAGTAACAGATTTCATAAGCTGCAGTTGACTCATCTGTATGCAGATCCCATGGGCAGGCAAAATAAATACCCAAACGCCACAGAAATAAAAGGTGCTGAACTGAAAGGTGCATCTGAATCCCCTTATTGATCTCTGTAAAAGAGGGAACATAAATGTCTTTGATGAGGACCAGACCCTGTCAACTATTAACTTTGAAGCCTAATATGTGTATTGTTAGCATTAGTTGAGAGATTGATTGGTTGTATTTCTATGTCATTTTCCATTCACATGAATCCTATAGTGGTTTACAAACAATTAATAAGAATAACACAATAGAACATCAGAAACACAGCATAAATCATATTATATATTCTACAAATTATCAGTAAAACAAATGCAATCTATAAAACTCTATTAACAAACCAACAACTAAAAAAAAATAAGCTAAACACTGTTAAGTTCATGCACATACTCTTTCTCCACATGATTCATAATCTTTCACTCTATTCAGTGTATGAAAATACACATACTTCATATAGGAGGACCTTGATCTAACTGAAATGCTTACAGCCGAGCTATACTTTAACTTATTAGTGATTAAGTTATATCTGTGACCTGTCTTTCTGACAACTGATGTTCACAGTAGTCACCACCAGCAGCACAAATATAGCAAAATATAACCATCTCCATGTCCTTGGGCTTATTCAACTGCTGCCTCTGGTGCTGTAGCCAATGGTTATTCATGTGGGAGATTGGACCTGGTGTTCTGGGTCTGCACTGAGAACAACAAGTGGGGGGTGCCACATCTCTGGGTCAACTGCATGTGTTGCCAAGGCACTGCCTCAGGCAGCTCTTCACCCTATGTATCTGATGGAAAAGCAATTTTATTGAGCCTTCACTCTAGGGTTGCAGATTACACCATTAACAAAAACCCATTAAAACTGTTTTAAAACTTAAAATTGCAACAAGTGCAATCACACAACAAAGGGTGGGATCTTAAAATATACACTTGTGGCGTAAAAAAACCAAACCAGGAAACAAGGTGTGTCTCCAGCATTCATTTATAAATGTATAATGAAGTTGTCAGATGCACCTCTGTGGGGAGGGAGTTCCACAGCTTAAGGCTGTCACAGAGAATGCCCTCTCCAGGTCACCCCATAGCTTCTGAGGGTGGTGTAGGGTTTATAATGAACAGGAGAAGGAAGAGGTGTTGTGTGGGAGACCCTCTGTTTCCTCAGAGAGAACTACTGATGTATAATATCAGTTGTCTTAGGGAGCAAGCCAAACTCATTCCCCTTAGAACTGATTTTAAATGGCTTCAGCCTTGAGCTCAGAGGAGAAGCTGGCTGAGGACTGTTCATCAGCCTCCTGACACTGGTAGTTGAAAACTCATTTATTCTAAAGCTCATAGTCAAGAGCCCACAAAAAATGGATCCAGGCTCCTCACAAGGGTTCCCCCCCAAATAGTGCTCATCATCCCACACAATTATGCCTGGCCAGGGACGCAGGGAACACTCCAGGTGAGAAGCCAGAAAAAGAGACATCCTGTAGTAGTTCAAATTTACAGGTCTGGAGACTGTTCCTTTAAGGATATCTATGTAAGATGGAGCTTAGAAGGGGTGAATATGACCTTTAGCTGATGTTGGGTCAAGTTGCTCACTGGGAGATGTGCTTAATCCTGCAGCCACTGCCCTACTCAGCTGGTTCTCTTTCTGTGACTGCCTTGCGAGACTTCCTGCTTTGCCTTTCGAGCCTGCATCATTGTTAAGAATGTAAGAGCCCTGCTGGATGAGACCAAAGGTGTATCTTGCCCAGCATTCTGCCCTCACAGTGCCCAACCAGAAACCTATGCAAAGCTCATAAACAGGGAAGGAGTGGGACAGCACCCTTCCACTTCTACCTAGCAACTGGTTTTCAGAGGCATGCCATTTTTGATGCAAGATGTAGTAAAGGTAAAGGGTAAAGGGACCAGTCCAGTCATGGCTGACTCCGGAGTTGCAGTGCTCATCTCGCTTTATTGGCTGGAGGGAGCTGGTGTACAGCTTCCGAGTCATGTGGCCAGCATGACTAAGCCACTTCTGGAGAACCAGAGCAGCGCACGGAAATGCCGTTTACCTTCCCGCCATAAATTCATGGAGGATAAAGCTATCAGTTCCTACTAGTAAAAGGTAAAGGGCCCCTGGATGGTTAAGTCCAGTCAAAGGCAACTATGGAGTTGTGGCGCTCATCCCGCTTCAGGCTGAGGGAGCTGGTGTTTGTCCACAGACAGCTTTCTGGGTCATGTGGCCACCAGCATGACTAAACCACAATGGAAATCAGAGCACACAGAAACACTGTTTACCTTCCTGCCACAGTGGTACCTATTTATCTACTTGCACTTTGACATGCTTTCGAACTGCTAGTTTGGCAGGAGCAGGGACCGAGCAGCGGGAGCTCACCCCATCGCAGGGATTCGAACAGCCAACCTTCTGATCGGCAAGTCCTAGGCTCTGTGGTTCAACCCACAGCGCCACCCGCGTTCTGCTAGATGTAGTACCCAACTGTTATTACTAGTAGGTTGCGGGGGGCGCTGTGGTCTAAACCACTGAGCCTCTTGGGATTGCCGATCAGTAGGTTGGCGGTTCAAATCCCTGCGACAGTGAGCTCCCATTGCTCTGTCCCAGCTGCTGCCAACCTAGCAGTTCGAAAGCACACCAGTGCAAGAAGATAAATAGGTACCACTGTGGCAGGAAGGTAAACGGCGTTTCTGTGTGCTCTGGTTTCTGTCGCGGTTTAGTCGTGCTGGTGGCCACATGACCCAGAAAGCTGTCTGTGGACAAACACCAGCTCCCTCAGCCTGAAGCGGGATGAGCACCACAACTCCATAGTTGCCTTTGACTGGACTTAACCATCCAGGGGTCCTTTACCTTTTACTAGTAGGAATATAATAATAATAATAATTTATTATTTATACCCCGCCCATCTGGCTGAGTTTCCCCAGCCACTCTGGGCGGCTCCCAATCAGTGTTAAAAACAATACAGCATTACATATTAAAAACTTCCCTGAACAGGGCTGCCTTAAGATGTCTTCTGAATGTCAGGTAATTCTTTATCTCTTTGACATCTGATGGGAGGGCGTTCCACAGGTCGGGCGCCACTACCGAGAAGGCCCTCTGCCTGGTTCCCTGTAGCCTCACTTCTCGCAATGAGGGAACCGCCAGAAGGCCCTCGGCGCTGGATCTCAGTGTCCGGGCTGAACGATGGGGGTGGAGATGCTCCTTCAGGTATACAGGACCGAGGCCGTTTAGGGCTTTAAAGGTCAGCACCAACACTTTGAATCGTGCTCGGAAACGTACTGGGAGCCAGTGCAGATCTCTCAGAACCGGTGTTATGTGGTCCCGGCGGCCACTCCCAGTCACCAGTCTAGCTGCCGCATTCTGGATTAATTGCAGTTTCCGGGTCACCTTCAAAGGTAGCCCCACGTAGAGCGCGTTGCAGTAGTCCAAGCGTGAGATAACCAGAGCATGCACCACTCTGGCGAGACAGTCCGCGGGAAGGTAGGGTCTTAGCCTGCGTACCAGGTGGAGCTGGTAGACAGCTGCCCTGGACACAGAGTTAACCTGTGCCTCCATGGACAGCTGTGAGTCCAAAATGACTCCCAGGCTGCGCACCTGGTCCTTCAGGGGCACAGTTACCCCATTCAGGACCAGGGAATCCTCCACACCTGCCCGCCTCCTGTCCCCCAAAAACAGTACTTCTGTCTTGTCAGGGTTCAACCTCAATCTGTTAGCCGCCATCCAACCTCCAACCGCCTCCAGGCACTCACACAGGACCTTCACCGCCTTCACTGGTTCTGATTTAAAGGAGAGGTAGAGCTGGGTGTCATCTGCATACTGATGAAAACCCAGTCCAAACCCCCTGATGATCTCTCCCAGCGGCTTCATATAGATGTTAAAAAGCATGGGGGAGAGGACGGAACCCTGAGGTACCCCACAAGTGAGGGCCCAAGGGTCTGATAGCTTTATCCTCCATGAATTTATATAAACCTCTTTTAAAGCCATCCAAGTTTGTGACTATCAAACCAAAATTCTCATTAAACCAATGTATAAGAGAAAACTGCTTTAATGTCCATGTCAAGGAGGTACTTAACTACTGTTGATAATTAACGCAATAAATAACAACTATTAAAAAATGTGCTGGAGATGTAGAAAATAATGATGATGTTACCCGTATATTCATATGTGGTGTTTATTTTCTTCAGCACCGAAATACTGGGAAAGGATTATGGAATTAATGTCCAAAATACTGTGTTATGAAATAACATTAGAATCCATACTACTGTTGTTAAATTATACAACTCAATCAATAAACAGAGAACATAAAGAATTAGTTTCTTATATGATAGTAGCAGCAAGATTTGTTTACTCAGAAATGGAAAGCTCAGCTATTACCTTGGAGTAGTAATTGGATAAATAAACTTTGGGAATTAGTTCTAATGTCAAAATTAACATATTATTTAAGGTCAAAAGAAACAGGATATGGACAAAACACATTTTTAGAAGTATGGTCTCTGTTTATTTGGCATTGCCAAGGAATCATGACCTCCCAAAAATTCAATATGGTTTTGAAATACTTCAACTTTATAACTTCATTTTCTTCCTTCTGCTACATATTAATATGAATATAACTGTTTTATTTTCTTTAAAAGTGACTCAAAGGATATGAATATTAAAGTCTGGAAAGCTTAACAAGCTTCTCACACCTAATAGCTTGATACTTTTTCTCTTTTCAATTTCTTTTTGACTTTCTCAAGACAATGATGTAAAGCAGGCTTCCTCAACCTCGGCCCTCCAGATGTTTTGAGACTACAATTCCCATCATCCCTGACCACTGGTCCTGCTAGCTAGGGATCATGGGAGTTGTAGGCCAAAAACATCTGTTAGGCCGAGACTGAAGAAGCCTGATGTAAAGCACATTCTACTTGACTATAACCAAAAGTATTGTGAAAAATTATTTGGTAATAATCAATAAATTATCAAAAAAAGTTGGTGGCTATAGACAAATCAGAAACCGGAAGCCTGGGAAATGAATGTTGCTCAGTGATGGTGAGGGGCAGGGTTGTAGCTCAACTGCTTTACACAGAGAAGGCTCCAGGTTGAATCCCTGGCCTCTTCTGGCAGGGCTGCGAGAAACCCCTGCTTGAAACTCTGGAGAGTCACTCCCAGTGAGTGTTGACAATTCCGAGCTAAACAGACCAATGGTCTGATTTTGAGGCGGGAGTAGGAGTTATGTGAAAGCCGCTTCTCTCATGTGACTGTAGTATGTGTGTGAATCCTACTGCCATGTCAGTAGTACAAAAAAATGTGTGTTTCCCATCTAATCTACACCCTCCCATCCGGATGCTGTTCCAGCAGGAAAGGTGTGCATGTTATCACCCATTAGTGCTAATTACAAGCATACCTCAATCAAATTGGAGGTAGCATGGTGAAATGGCTCTCACATAGTTGTGAAGAGGGTCTGGATGGGCAGAATACGACTGTGCTCAAACTAGATGCTTAGGAAGTTGAGGTAATTTTAATCTGCTTTAGTATTTTAAATCTTGTATGTTTTAAAGTAATGTATTTTTTTCTTGATTTTTTTCTTTATTGTTGTATGTTTTTTGTAAACACTTGGAGGATTTAAAACAAACAATCAAGCAGTGTATAATTTTTATGAAATAAACTAACTAAATAAATACTACAGCCTCACAGCTTAAATGGTCTTGTTATCCAAATACTCTGTGACACTATATCCTGATCTTCTGAAATTTATTTATTTATTTCAGATTTTTATATTGAATTATATGTTTATATTGAATTATATGTTGAATCAATAACTTCCAAACTGTATCAATTATTAGTCCTTTTGCACTCCCCAAAAAAGAAATGTTGAAGGTTCCCTGCAATCGCTTTGAGATATTTATGGGAAGCGATTCATAAATGGAATCAAATAAATAAATAAATAAATTCCTGACATTTCCTAGGTCTCTTGAATATAACGATGATGTGATACACTGCACATATATTTTAATTCCTTTTTGTAGTAAGGTGAGGTCAGCCTACAATATTTTCAGCGCCTTCTGTCTAGAAGAACTACATTTTGATTTCAGGTCTTAACCCATACATATTTCCACAAGGCACAAAAATTCTATAGACTAAGGCTTGTGTTTGGGGGAAATAATATGAATACTGGGCAAATATCTGTACAGCATCATAATCAGTTTATTTCCAAATACAAATATCTTCATAGCTTAACCATGGCTTTGGAAAAGGTACACAGAAAATTACATGTCAAAATGATAAATCTGTCAATTTGTGAAACTGCTTATTATTATGGGCTTGGCACTGACAACAAAATGAGAAAAACCTTCTCCTGGAAACGTTCGACCTGGGAGAACACACCACACCTGATCTTCTTCATTTCCATTTGCATGGGGCTGGATGCATTTGTTCAGTAGTAATATTTTCGCACTGGTCCACTGTCGTGCGGAAAACATAGGAGAAACATTTATGGAAATGTAACTTCTCTATATTATACTATTTGCAGGAGTCTAATAGAAATCTTTAAACCAACCATTAAAAACATAAATATTATATTTTAAAACTCTATGAAGTCTCTGCTCCAAGATGTAGAAGTAATTGGGAGTTGCTGTCAAAACTTTCCAAGAATTTAGCTCCAGAATGAACTGTGGAAGAAATTAATTGATTTGTTTATATTAGAAGCTCCTTTTTTATTAAAAAAAAAATCAGATTATTTCTTGACACCAAATTATCAAGCTGACAAAGCAGTACAAGCATTTAATCACATCTGAAAATCTTGGTTAAGCATTTGTGTATATGCTGCTGCTGTTGATATTTGGAAATTTGAATTCTTCCAGATCATCTTTATTTTGTCCTATAAGTAAAATAGCCAAGGAATAAATTTAAAAATACAACTTGTATTAATGAAAAACACCATATCAATCTAATTTCAGCATGCATACTCTGAAAAGAAACCTTTGTCATAATTATGGGTTTATTATATGAGTCACTACTGAGCTTATATTCCTCACATTTAGAATTTCCTGGGTATATAATTCTTAGTCTGAGGATTATTGCAACACGCCTGTAGTTTACAAGTGCATAGGCTGGTTATGGTACTTAATTATCAAGCACTGAGAAGCTTAGCTCAGTTTTAACATATTTTCCCCTTGGATTAATTTGCTAGCATTTAAATAATTCACTATCTTCCGGGCCATTCCTGCCTTTGATACTCATGTTTTGCCATCTATGATAACAAGTCAAAGCCCCATGGGGCCAAGGAGGCCTCTGGAGATGTTCCATCTCTTCTGTGATGGGATATGCTCAACTCACACAATTGGGAATTCCTATGGTGCCCATGGAATTGGATACCAGTTGCTGGAAACCACAGGAGGGTAGAGTGTTCTTGTGCTTGAATCCTGTTTGTGGGTTTTCCACGGGCATCTGATGGGCTACTGTGAGAACAGGATGCCATTGGCCGCTGGCCTAATTCAGCAGACCCGTCTTATGTTCTATTATGTGTTGTGGTGGGGGATGTGAGACACCTCACTGTTGCTAGGCAAAAGGTTTGGTCATTCTTTTAAGCAGGGACAGGCTGTTACTGGGGAAATTTATATGTTGCCATTTATTGATTTACAGCCCTATTTGTTAAATACATTGCACGCAGCAACGAACTTCCTCTTTTCGCTGCGTGCTTCGGATCACCCGCCCTCCCTTCCCTAATGTTAGGTTGTTTGCTTGACCTTGCTATGCCTGTCATGGGGTCGTCTGCCGTTGGGGCAGGGGCCTGGTAGGAATTTTGTCCATTTGGAAGATTGGCTGGTGCCATTTGGTTTTTGCCTACTGCGTAGCAAATCGTCACAACTTGTAAGGTTGCAGTTAGGCATTGGTTTGGGAATTGGTTGGCGGAGGGGTATGGATTTGGCTGTGCCTGCCCCTCCAAAATGCTGCAGCTGCTTCAAGGGTTTTCCGTTAAAGGAACCCAGGGGCTCCCCATGCTTTTGTCTGAAACCCCCTGGCAAGGGGCCAGTGCCACGCAAGAGCCCCTGGGAGGATTCTGGGGAGAGGTGAGGCATGGTTCCCAGTCCCGTCTCTCTCCCCAGGTGACTTACCATTGCTGACTTCGCGGAGGGTGCGAATTTCAGAGCTGTCCCCGTGCGGGGTCAGTTAGTGCTACTAATGCCTAAGCAACCAGTCACATTCCTGTAATTTAGTAAAGTTTAATAAAGTTGTGGCCAAAATTATGCCAAAAACCTTAAACAAAAATTAAGTGTCATTGTGTTTTTATTTGGGGTGTCTTGGGGACCTCGACGCGTAAAGCTCTGTGTGAAAGACTGCTGAGTTAATGAAAATCTATTTTCATTATATTTGATGCTGAATAGGGATCCTGGAGTGGGAATCTATTCTGTGTCTACTTTGATTTCAAAAGCAAATACACAGTAACTCTCTCATAGTTTTCTCTGTAATGCACAGAGGTTTATCCCAAAGCATGCGCTGTTGTTCCAGGTGCATGCACAAAGATCCCCTCTATTCTGCCACGAACAAGTTCAATGAGTGACATCCATTGGCACAGGTCCTGATGTGTGTTATTTTCCCAAGAGTTATACAACAAAACTGCTTTTCCAAATACCTTTACTAGTGTCACATGACATTCTGTGAACAGTTGACCCCTTCTGGCTTAGGTTTGGAAAATGTCCATGTGATTGCCTTCTTTGCATGTTTGTATAACATCCAATGACACATCTCTCCACAGGCCAGGCACCACCTGAACGTTATGCAAACATACAAGAAAGACAACTGGAACCCTTTTCATGTTGTGTGTGTGTGTGTGTGTGTGTGTGTGTGTGTCTAACCATTCATTGTTCAATAGGAGTCCCATTGATTTCAATGCAATTCATGATGTGTGCTCTTCTCCATCATGTTAAAATTAAGAGGACTTGAAAGGGTTTGGATGTGGTGGCTTGTTAAGCATATAATCTATATTTCTTTGGCACAACTAGAAGCAGTCCTTTGGGCAGCACCATCCAATACTCCTGCTGCTGTACGCATGCTGCATATTGCTTCCAGTGCTTTGCCCTTCCTCTTCTCAGGAACCACCAGTGATACTCAGTGCTCAGAAGGCAAGCGAACAGCGCTGCACTGCTTTCACTGCTCTACTGACCACTAGGTAAAAGGTAAAGGTACCCCTGCCCGTACGGGCCAGTCTTGCCAGACTCTAGGGTTGTGCGCTTATCTCACTCTATAGGCCGGGAGCCAGCGCTGTCTGCAGACACTTCCGGGTCATGTGGCCAGTGTGACAAGCTGCATCTGGCGAGCCAGCGCAGCACACAGAACGCCGTTTACCTTCCCGCTGGTAAGCGGCCCTATTTATCTACTTGCACCCGGGGGTGCTTTCGAACTGCTAGGTTGGCAGGCGCTGGGACTGAACGACGGGAGCGCACCCCATTGCAGGGATTCGAACCGCCAACCATACGATCGGCAAGTCCTAGGCGCTGAGGTTTTACCCACAGCGCTACCCGCGTCCCTCTACTGACCACTACCAGGCATTAAATTTGATACAAGGTATACATACAGTTAAGGGTGGCACTGTGGGTTAAACCACAGAGCCTAGGGCTTGCCAATCAGAAGGTTGGCGGTTCAAATCCCCATGATGGGGTGAGCTCCTGTTGCTCAGTCCCTGCTCCTGCCAACCTAGCAGTTCGGAAGCACGTCAAAGTGCAAGTAGATAAATAGGTACCACTCCGGCGGGAAGTTAAACGGCGTTTCCGTGCGCTGCTCTGGTTCGCCAGAAGCGGCTTAGTCATGCTGGCCACATGACCCGGAAGCTTTATGCCAGCTCCTTTGGCCAGTAAAACGAGATGAGCACCGCAACCCCAGAGTCAGTCACGACTGGACCTAATGGTCAGGGGTCCCTTTACCTTTTATACGTACAGTTGCGACTGCTTCTGTGCTACCAATTTTCACCACTGTTAGACTGAACTAAGATTTCCCTAACTACATCCAGCATGGGATGGAATAAATGGAGAGGCACACAGGGACTTAGAGAGGGCTGCGAAAAAGAGGATGGCCTTGCAAAGCTTTCACATCATGCAGATTTATGACCAGGCAGAGACTGGTTCCTCGGCAAGCAACTTCTCAGCTTCACTGAAGTGAACTGAAGTGGAACAGCAGCTCATCTGGCTGATCACACTTCTTCAGATGTATGGCTCATGCTCTGATTAAAGTTAATTGTGCTGATAATAAATAAAAACTTACTGTAAACAATACCAATGTGAGCAGAATGAAGTGGGCACTCTAGGAGACAATTTCTTCATTTCTTTCTGAAATAATGGTTGGAATTATAAGGACATTTTGTTTTCTCCTTATAGGGCCTTGTTTTATGGAAGGTGGGAAGGTGGTGCTAGAATTTAATACACCATTTGTCAGGAGAACTTGTCTTATGAAAGATGCTTTAACGACTAGAGTCTATGTTAGCAGCAATCCAGGAGTCATTGCTGTGCTAGAATGTTCTTAATCTATCAGTGTCTAACTCCTACTTAGCTCTGCATATTTAAAAATCTCAGGATAACATCACACTAGGATAACAATGCTCTTATGCCTGCTTACCATATTCACTAAACCCACAAATTGTATCACCAATATGAAATCATAAGTCATAATAGACAAATGCAGATGGTACTATAGGGTATCATATTGTTATCTGTGGTCTGAACAGCATTGGCCAGTGTGGAGGGATGCTGCCACAGACGTCACTTCTTAGCAGTGGTACTATTGCTGTGTACCTACATGGTGAGGGGGCGTGACAGGCTGGTGGTGAGGTCAGAACGCTTTGGGTGCACTGCTGGGTTGGGTTTGCTGGTGCACCTGAATTGTCCAGACATCACTGCTGTCCCACCTCTCACTGCCCTGGTAAATAGGAGCACCACTGCTGGGAAGCCAGATTGTGAAACTACCTCTCCTTTGCTGGCCACTCCTGGATTTGAGGATCGTTTGAAGTAACTGTGATAAGCAGCCCATGTTAACATCCTTTTGGAGTGCCTGGTGTGCTCTGGTCCATGGGGTCACAAAGAGTCGGACACAGCTAAACGACTAAACAACAACACACTTTTCCTTTTTTTAAGAAGAAGACAAGAATATGACTCTGAGCCATCTGCAGCAGGGCACAATAAGGCCACAGCCATGTGGAATTCTTAAGTTCTTTCCAGATTGTCATCTGAATGGGCTACACCCCTAAGTCAGCCCAGTTAGAAGGAAAAGTCCACAGAAGGGAGTATTGGGTATTCCCAGTTTGTTGGCAAGATAATGCATCAGCGTGTCCCAGCACATAGAGCCACTGTGTCAAGATGGAAGAAGAGGGTTCATGTGGTGGTTAAGAGCTTGCCCTTGACTTCAGTTATACTGGGGCTGGTTCTACATTGATATTTTAAAGGTTATTAGAACGGTACTAGATATATTGTTCTATAACGTCACCTTACCCTTAACATGCAGTTTCCCTATTGTCGGTAGCTTGTTGCTCTGCAGCGTCCTCTGGTGTCACATTTTAATAACATATTATTAATGTTATTAAGCCACAAGTGTAGATCCACCCTGGGTATCCCCTTTGCAGTGTTGTATGTATGCAGTGTACTCCCAAGTGATTCTCAAGACTTGCCACTCAGGATTCTGGAACTTTTGGGTAGTGTACAGATAATCTTTGGGGTTAACTTGTCACATTGACTAGAAGCTGTTAGGTCCCTTGAAGGTTTCCTACTCACTTAAAAGGATGAAACTTAGGTGAAGGCGTAGTGAGATTTAGTATACCTCTAGCTGGGCATAGTTGGCTGAAGGATCCTTTAAGTCATGGGTAGGCAAACTAAGGCCTGGGGACTGGATCCGGCCCAATCGCCTTCTAAATCTGGCCCGTAGATGGTCCAGGAATCAGCGTGTTTTTACATGAGTAGAATGTGTCCTTTTATTTAAAATGCATCTCTGGTTTATTTGTGGGGCATAGGAATTCGTTCATTCCCCCCTCCAAAATATAGTCTGCCCCCCAACCACAAGGTCTGAGAGACAGCGGACTGGCCCCCTGCTGAAAAAGTTTGCTGACCCCTGCTTTAAGTGCTAACTTCTCCTACAGTCAGCTCTGCATATCTTGTTTCAAGGTTTAAATGAATATAGGTCTAGTATCACCTATTCACTTTTGTCTTACCTCTTCACTTCCAGTTTGGGTGTAAGCCCACATTATTCTCTTTCTTAATCCCAGCTAAAATCTATGAAAATGTTCTTTTTTTTGCAGTTTTAGTGCAAATTTTAAATAATATAATGCAAATTTATGGAAAGAAAACAGTTTATCAGGTGTAACTCAGCAAAGGCTTGAGCAGCCATGTACCTACCCCATGAAATAATTGGACAATGTTGCATGTATTTCTACTACTTGATTGACACCAAAGGAAACCCACTGACAACATTCATTGATCCAACACGGCTAATGATTTCTTTCAAGCCCATTAAAATCAGTGAGTGGTATTTAACTAAGTTTTTTCTCAAAGCAAACCCTCTGAAATTAATGGCACTAACTTAATCATCAACTTTAATTACATTGGGTCTACTCTGAGTAAGCAAGTTGGACATCACCCAGTAAGACTCTGCCAATGCTATTAGGTTCAGCAGGTTCCTGCACTGCAGAGGGTTAGAATAGATGGCCCTCAGGATCTCTTGCAACTCTCTAATTCTATGGTTCTGTTATTCTAATTCATCAAGAAAATCAGCTGAGCCAATAGACAATTTGTTATGCTGTATATTTCTTGTAAATATGTTCAAAAGAGCAGATTAGAGCTTCCTAACTGAATTTACAGTGTCTACAATTGATGTGACTGTCAAATGATTTTGTTTTAATTTACAAAGGCTTAATGTTGTTGCTAAATGCTCTTAGTGTTAATTAAAACTGCAGTTCAGCAAAATGAACTCATACGAACTGGATGGGGGAGGAAATCTGCCTTTTAATATATCAAATTAATTGAAATTAATAGTGATTACCCTGCTGGTTACTTCACAATTGTGTACAGGCTGATCAAAAAGCAAACAATTGGCTTACAAATTCTCCTACCACATTTGAATTATTTATTTTGCACCTTTTCACAGCTAATAGTAATATCAGAAAAATAAAGAATTATTTAAATGTATTTTTAAAAAAGAAAAAAGAACTACCAATTTGTTTTCCTCTTACTGTAGTGATTTTGATATACAGTGGTACTTTGGTTTACGAACTTAATCCATTCCGGAAGTTCGTTCTTAAACCGAAACTGTTCTTAAACCAAGGCAAGCTTTCCCTAATGAGGCCTCTCGCCACCAGTGCCCTTCCACCGTTCGGATTCCATTCTTAGACCGAGGTAAAGTTCGCAAACTAGTACACTACTTCTGGTTTTGCAGAGTTCGTAAACCAAATTGTTCTTAAACCGGACTGTTCTTAAACCAAGGTACCACTGTATGTGGACTCTGGTTGGTTTATTCATGAAGCAAATGTGTATTTTAGGGGAATTATAATAGCACATCTAGGAAATATTTGAAAGATTCTTTTTATCTATCATGGCTGCATTTGGACATCACAGTAAACAATGGCTGATCATGAATGGAATGTACAATTAATCATTACAACTGAACCCTACACTGGTTAATCTTAACTATAGTTTGTGAAAAACAAGACAGTTTTAAAATCCATGGCTTGAAGTTGGCTAGATTCAAACTGGTCAAAATTAGATTTAGCCACAGTGTCTCAGGACTAAACAGCAAAACAAGCAATGATTAATCAAAAAGGAAAACTGAAAGCTTCTGAATTCCTTGTGGCCATACTTAGGCTTATTCCCATCACAATAAATCATGGTTTATCATTTTCCAGAGAGGCAATCATTAATTTATTTATAAATGTATAAATACTGCCCACTCACAAAATATCAGGGTGGTACCCAGCAAAATAAAAGCATAAAAAACACTAAAAGCAGTAAATGACTGGCTACTCAAGAAAATTTTGCACAACTATATAGGTATGTCAGCATAAAAAAGTGTTCCAAGAGACACCTGAAACTTGTTCTGCCAGCAGCACCCTTCTAAAGGCCTCTAGGACAGGATGGTGGGGCAAGGCAGGTAGGAAACGCCACCCCAAATTTCCATCATAGAGACTCACCCCTCGTGTGACACTATTTGGGTCAATTACTGCTGAGGGGAAGGCCTGGTGGCTGGGCTTCTATATGTATCTTCAGCCCTAGCTACAAAATTTTCGCTTTGTTGAATTGCTGAATTGAATCACATCTTTTTTTAATACATGCACACACCAGCAGTTGTACCCATGAATGCTGGGCAGCAGGAATGTTCCAAGCTACCCACTATATGTAAAAGAAAAGAAAAGAAAAATCTAAGTGAATTTCGAATTAGGTTTCAATGATCAAATGGAACCGACCTTGCCAAGCATTTTGAAGCAAAGCCAACCATTTACAAGAGGAAAGAGACGCACTACAAAATCAACAACAAGCCCGATGACAGACGTTATAAGTGGATGAGATACACTGTCATCCCAACAACATATCAAAGCAAAAATATGCAGAACTATTATTGCTTGTGTCAGCAAAATGTGTAGCTCCAGAGATGAGGTGCTTCATAAGCAGACTAGAAAACAGGACTGGAGAAATCCTCCAGGGTATCTTTGTCTTCAGCTACTGGATTTTAGAGAGCTGGTAATCAAACATCAGTTCAAGTGATCTTTCATATATCGGGCAGAGGTTAGCCAGATATATTTGGGTTGCTTTGTGGAGCTCAGCAAAGGAGTGCCAGCTCTGACCTTTGGTTAAAAATAGCACAGACCTTTCCATATAGCAATATATTAACTAGGGCGGCCTTTGTAGCACACTAAATCCCTGTTTGTTTCATTACATCTGATCCTGAGGTAAACTGGTGAAGAGCAATAAGTGTCATTGACACTTACATTTGATTAACTTTATTCTGCAGCAGTCCCAGAGGTTAAAACCACTTTTATTGCCTTTTGCTGGGACATTTTTATTGAATATTATGTCACACAGCACTAGGTACACCAAGTCAACCAAGGAAATGGTACAAGTTTAAAGCTTATTCCCAATGGATTGTGGGAATTTGCATAGAGCTCTGAAAATGGCCTCTATACAAGAAAGAAAAACCGCCATACAGGCCTTGTAATTAATTATGGCCACAGCTTCACCATAGGAAATGTTGACCCCATTATGAAATTGGTCCCTAGTTTGTTTCTGGGGAAACCACAGAGTCTTATATCTTCAGCAGCTCAAACTGCTGAACGCTACAGTCCATACATTTTGAATACCCATCCCTTGAGGGTTCAAAATGTTCACCCCAGGAAAAGAAACCAGGATGACCATCTCTGCAGTCACAGAAAATGCAAAGTGGAACAAAACAAAAGCTACTAGCACTGTCAACTCCAGAGAGATTTTTGGGCTAAGGAAAAAAGCACAATATTATGCCATCAGCTTCATGGCTGAGTGAGTACGGATTTGGAACTCAGCTATCTACAGCATTTAAAAAGCTGGCATTCTGCTTCTCAGGTAAACAGAAATGTCTTTTTTCACACAGATTAAACAGATTACTACTGTATAATATACAACATGCTTATAGTATACCACATACATTTACCATGGAATGTTTGGTGGAGATCTGTTAGTATCTGTCAGTTTCTATAGCAGTGCAATGCATCTTGGCCCAGAGCAGATTAAATATTGCAGCCCAGTCACCATTTCAGCAAACTGGGCTGAAATTAAAGGAAATTGCCAGGTAATCAGGTACATTTTCATAGGTAGTGGAATGAAACAGGAATCTCTCTGGCTTGAACAAGTAACCAACGTTTAGCTGTTCTGGAGTATCTGGGATGCTATGTAGCAATACACTTGATGGACAGCTCCATTTAGGCTGACAGAAACTCATCACACTTTGGTAAATTACATTTCTTGTCTTAACAATAGTGGAATTAGCAAGCAAGTGGTACAGCTGACATAGAAGGCACTAAAGGGTCTCTATTTCATTTGAGAGAGGAAGCACACTTGCTTCAGTGCAGAAGGCATTTAGGGAGAGAAGCTGAAGACCTTCCCTTCTTGACAAACACAATGGGTTCCATGGATATCACTTGTTATGTCTGAAATAAGGGTTATTTTTACATAGATGTCTAAAGTATAGACCAGGGAGCCAGGGGTGGAGGAAGGGGGGCAGTGGGGGCAGTCCACCCCAGGTGTCACCACTGAGGGGGGTGACAAAATGGCAGATGGCACTAACCTCTGGGCCTGCAGTGTGCCCGAGCCACACATCTCTCCTGGGAGTGACATGGTGGCTTAGATGCCTACACTGCCCCAAATGCCTGCCACCTGCCGCCTGCCACCTCCCCCTCAGCTGTAGGGCAGCTGAGTGGGAGGAGGCAGGCAGACTCCTTGGAGGCCCCACAAAGCGTTCTGCCCCAGCTGGCCCCGCCCCTGGGCACAGGGCACACACACTGCCCCAGGCGCTCCGCCACTGCAGGGAGCAGAATGACATGAACTTAAGAGAAAGAAGAAAGCTGATTCAGTTCCCTCCTTGTTGGATATGCCCAGGCAAGTCTTTCTCTCTTAGTTTCTGACCTGTGATGTACATCTTTAATTACCTCCTGTGGTGGTAAGTGTTAAAGGGTAAGCAGAGACCACAAAATTTCCCTTATGTTTGCAGTATGTGGAAGCATATTGATCTGTCCAGGATCTGCTGTGTGATCAATCAAACTCATCATTCATGTATGAACATGATGAGTTAAACCTGAAGTTCTGTTCTAGAACCATTGGCTGTAATGGAGAATTTAAAAACAACTACAACATTTTACTTTTCACATAAGTGGATGAAATTTGAAGGTTTAAGAGCCATTCCATAATGGATCAAGGCTGCCAGTTTTCAGGGAGATCCACCCTAGCTTTTCATGCAGGGAATCTTTATACATATAGTGATATGGTGTATGAGCCCTGCTTCCATTAGGTTAAAAGAGAGAGAGCTGCATTTGAAACATGAATGCAATTGATGTGTTTGTAGACCACAAAATCATGAAAAGCAGCAGACATTTAAAAAGTCCCCTGCATGATAGTGCATGTTCCCCACTTTGAGAATTTCCCATCTTAACAAAAACGGCATTTCTTGAGAATTCTAACTCACTTTCCAACAGCATGCCAAGATCAACCACCTTCCAGTTCATTTGGCACAGCACCAGTTAGAGAAACAGACTGGAGCAAGGCCTGGGACTGAGGGCTTCCTATACATTTTCAAATATATGTGTTTATATACTGAACATGTTAACAGGCAAATGTAAGGCAGTATTAGGAGTGACATGGTGACAACTCCAATTGGCATCAGAGGCAGATCATAGGAAGAACAGCCATCACCACTACACAATCAGGCAATGTTCCCAGCAATTGCAATCACCTTGTATTTCAATCTGCCTTTCCTGTGATAATAGGCAGGAGAGCGTCTTGTTTTATTCACACTAGTCAACCGTGCACCCACTCTTGAATGAAGAATTGAGACTTGACTGGAGTTATGGTGAAGGATCTATAGCAAATAAAATGAACTGCCAGTTTCAGGCATCTACTTAGTCCCTTTCACCTGGGCAGTGCCACTCTGGCTCCGGGCACCAGATTAGAGGATTAGTAATTTTTTTGCCCACTTGCTTGGGATGCAAGAGGAAGGGGGCATGTGAGAGGTGCATCCCTTCCCTCACTGTCCAACCTTTGGAATTTAGACTCCTCCAGCACCCAAGTCTGTTCCCTTTCCCTTCAAGGCAGCTGGCAATGAGAGGTAGGTTGGGTGAATAGCCTTTACTGGCTTGCACAATCTGCCGTTGTAATGAAATCAGATGTACTAGCCAATTAAACAGTTCTGCTTTCTCCTTTCTTAGGATGTGATGCCATACTTTTAGTTTGTGACTCCTATAAATGATAACTTCCAGTGATAACCTTGTAAAGTACTTAGGGTGTGCGGGTGCACATGTGTGTAATTGCTCCACATTTACCTGTTATCTCACATTTGTTGGAAAGGAAAGCTATGAATTCAGCAGCCATTTGGGATTCTGCTGCTAAATTCAGGGCTAAGCGATGTCCTTCACAGGTTTCCACAGCTCTAAATCAGTTTGCATTCCTATTCTTTACTGGCTGTCATTTCCTTGACAACTCAACCATTATATGAATTTCTTCCAGAGCGCCCCCCCCCAAAAAAGGTTACATTCTCTACAATGCATTTTACACCTGCAGCTCTTCATATAATGCACTAAAATGTCAAAATATATATTATCTTAGTTGTAGTGAAAGTGTTGGACCTTAAAATATTTCAGCAGCAATTCTGACAAGTTGAAAGTTTATTAGAGCAAGTTTGTGGATGACAAAAAGTTAATTTAAGCTGTTCTCTTTGTGCTTTCTTCCGTTAACTGCTTCTTGAATGCCATCTTCCTGTTGACTGTCTTTCTCGAAACACGAAGCGCTATTAACCTGGATTAGCTGCTGAAACTCTGGAGTCACACAGCTGCAAAGAATTTTAATGAAACAGCCTTTGCATCTTGCTGTCCTATAAATAAGTATTGTTGTGCACCATTCCAGTCTCCGAGCTTTGTGAGATTCCAGGTGTTTCCATGTGCTTCCAAAGGGTTTGTGTTTCCTTTAGGATTGAGGCACAGAGGAGACTGTGGTCTCTTTATAATATATGGTTTATTTACACATATGCAACCTGAGCCTACAATGGAGGGTTTCACAGCATCAACACCCCAAGAGGGTCTTGCTTCTCCCACAGCCTTGGATTCAAACCAAGATCCAACATTTCTCTGTCTCACTTGCTTTTCCACTTACCCAATAAGCCTCTCTCCTCTACATTCTGTCTTTATCTCTTGGAGGCCTTACCCATTTGCCATCCAGGTCAAGCCCTTTGATGTCATTAAGCTGATTAGGTGACTTTAGGCCAATGATTGTATCTTAGTCTAATCTCTCTCACAGGGTTATAGCAAGGATAAATGGGGAGGGAAAGAAACATGTGCCACCTTGAAAGGTGGGATAAATATAAAAATAATAATAAATGAAAACCAATATTTTTGTGTGGTGTCCTAGTAATGGGTAGGAACAAATTTGAACAATGCACATCTGTAGAAAAATAAGAACTGCACAAAAAGTATCTTGATGAGATCATAACACTACTTTTTCAGAAACCTAGATCAGGTAAAATATGTGAATAAATGGAAAGAGCAGAAAGCACTGGTAAGTGGTGCCTTCTCCACTTAAATAAGAGGATAAGAGTTTTCTTTAAAAGTAACTCCACATCTCTGGCACATGTTACAAACTGCACTCTGGCAGATATGTAGGAAAGCCCTGAAGAACCACTTGTTTTTCTCTGCTTCTGCTTAAATTGTATTCTGTTTGGGCTTGTGCAAAAAAACAGCTGTAAGGATCTCTCAATTTCTCCAAAAAAAATCTAAGCTAAGGATTGAGATCAACCATTTCCTAAACATGCTTATGCCATTCAGGATCTAGCAGCATTACCCTGATAATCTGGGACATCTGCTTAAATTCTGTTTGATATCCCTTCTCTTTGACAGTAAACTGATCTTCAATAGGCTTTCCTTTATTAATCTGTGTGTGCAGAAATGAATTTTTTCCCTTGTTCATTTGCAAGAAGACACTAATGGCAAAGCTGCATGTTCTCAATTCTGTACAGAGAAGTCAATGTTGCTGTGCAATGCCAGGTCAATGATGAATAAAACCACTGCCATCCACGACCTGATTGTGGATGGAGGATTTGACCTGGCATGTGTGACAGAGACCTGGTTGGATGAAGCAGATGGGCCTGTCCTTGCCGCTGCTTGCCCACCAGGTTTCTCTTACGCACAGCAACCCAGGTCATGTGGGCGGGGAGGGGGGGTTGCAGTGATTTTTAGAAAGTCATTAGTCTGCACCAGGCGTCCTATTGGGAAGACCCAGTTCTCTGAGTGCATGTTCTGGAAGTTGGGCAATAGGGGCAGTACAGGATTCCTATGGGTGTACCAACCTCCCCGCTGCACCAAGGATTCCCTGCCCGAGCTGCTTCAGGTCGTGGCGGATATGCTCCCAGAGACACCTAGCTTGGTTGTCCTGGGGGATTTTAACATCCATGCCGACACGACCTTACAAGGGGCCACTCGGGACTTCGTGGAAAGCATGGCCTCCATGGGGCTGTCCCTGAATAAGTTTGGCCCAACTAATAGCCACGGACATGCCTTAGACTTGGTGTTTACCTCTACGGATGTTGGTGATCTGACATTAACTAAAAGTGAAACAAAAGAAGTGCCATGGTCAGATCACTTCCTGGTGCAACTGGACTTCTCTGAGACCCTTCCCCTCTGCAGGGAGTGGTACCGATTCGGATGGCCCGCCCCCACCACTTAATGGATCCAATTGGCTTCCAGAGAGTGGTAGGGGATGCTTTATCCCAAGTAGATGGCCTTTCAGCTGATTCCCTGGTGGCCCGCTGGAATGCGGAGTTAACCAGGGCTATTGACTGTCTGGCTCCGAAGCTCCCTCTCCGACTGCATGGAGCCTGGACAGCCCCGTGGTTTTCCCCGGAGCTGAGGGTGATGAAACAATTGTTGAGACGGCTAGAGCACTGGTGGCGGAAAACTCATTCTGAATCAGACCAAACATGGGCTAGAGCTCAACGTCGAGCCTACCAAATGGCAATGGCGACAGCGAAGAGGGCCTTCTTCACCACCTCCATTGCATCTGCAGAAAACAGCAGCAGGAGACTTTTTCAGGTGGTTCGCAATCTATCGGAACCACCTGCACCACCGGGGCCTCCTGCAATGCTTTCGCAAAGTTTTTTTGCAGATAAAGTCACTCAGATTCAGAAGGAGGTAGACTCCACCGTGGGAGCAGGGCCAGGGCAGGAGAGTGCTAGAGTTCTGTCTAGTCCTGTTACATGGGATCAATTCCAATCTGTTACCTCTGAGGATGTGGACAGGCTGCTTGGACAAGTGAAACCCGACCACCTGTCTCCTTGATCCTTGCCCATCCTGACTGATAAAAGCGAGCCGGGAAGGGCTGGGTGATGGGCTCTGCGGGGTGGTGAATGCTTCCCTCTGTGAGGGAACCTTCCCAGACCCACTGAAAGAGGCAGTGATTAAACCGCTTCTTAAAAAAACATCTTTAGACCCAGCCAATTTGGCCAACTATCGCCCAGTCTCAAATTTACCATTCTTGGGCAAGGTGATTGAGCGGGTGGTTGCCAAACAACTCCAAGCATGCCTGGAGGATGTGAACCATTTGGATCCCATCCAATCGGGATTCAGGCCTCACCATGGGACTGAAAATGCCTTAGTCACGCTGGTTGATGATCTCCAGCGGGCTAGGAACAAAGGTGAGAGCTGTTTCCTAGTTCTGCTGGATCTTTCAGCGGCCTTTGACACCATCAACCATAACATCCTTCTGGACCATCTAGAGGGGCTGGGAGCTGGGGGCATTGTTATATGGTGGTTCCGCTCCTTTCTCCTGGGCCATGTCCAGAAAGTGGTGGGGGGGGGATGAGTGTTCAGACCCCTGGGCTCTCACTTGTGGGGTGTCTCAGGGTTCTGTCCTCTCCCCCATGCTTTTTAATATCTATGTGAAGCCACTGGGAGAGATCAGGGGGTTTGGGCTGGGTGTTCATCAGTATGCAGATGACACCCAACTCTACCTCTCCTTTAAATCAGAACCAGTGAAGGCGGTGAAGGTCCTGTGTGAGTGCCTGGAGGCTGTTGGAAGATGGATGGCAGCTAACAGATTGAGATTGAATCCTGACAAGACAGAAGTACTGTTTTGGGGGGACAGGGGGTGGGCGGGTGTGGGGGATTCCCTGGTCCTGAATGGGGTAACTGTGCCCCTGAAGGACCAGGTGCGCAGCCGGGGAGTCATTTTGGATTCACAGCTGTCCACGGAGGCACAGCTGTCCACGGAGGTCCAGGGCAGCTGTCTACCAGCTCCACCTGGTATGCAGGCTAAGACCCTACCTGCCCGCGGACTGTCTTGCCAAAGTGGTGCATGCTCTAGTTATCTCCCGCTTGGACTACTGCAATGCGCTCTACGTGGGACTACCTTTGAAGGTGACCCAGAAACTGCAATTAATCCAGAATGCAGCAGCTAGACTGGTGACTGAGAGTGGCCACCGGGACCACATAACACCGGTTCTGAGAGATCTGCATTGGCTCCCAGTACGTTTCCGAGCACAATTCAAAGTGTTGGTGCTGACCTTTAAAGCCCTAAACGGCCTTGGTCCTATATACCTGAAGGAGCGTCTCCACCCCCATTGTTCAGCCCGGACACTGAGATCCAGCGCCGAGGGCCTTCTGGCGGTTCCCTCATTGCGAGAAGTAAGGTTACAGGGAACCAGGCAGAGGGCCTTCTCTGTAGTGACGCCTGCCCTGTGGAATGCCCTCCCAGCAGATGTCAAAGCAATAAACAACTATTTTACTTTTAAAAGACAACTGAAGGCATCCCTCTTTAGGGAAGTTTTTAATGTCTGATGCTGTACTGTTTTTAATATTCAGTTGGAAGCCACCCAGAGTGGCTGGGGAAACCCAGCCAGATGGGCGGGGTATAAATAATAAATTATTAGTATTATTATTACTTCTATATGTCATGATTGATCATGTGGTTTGGGGAGGCTGAATAGCACAGATGAATATATGTTTATTCTTACCACTTTTTCATACAATGTTCATGCATGGGGGGCCTTACAGGCATGCAGGCATTTGGGGTGTGGTTATCAGGCACTGTCCTCAGCTCCCCTCCTTGCATTCACAATGCATGGAAGGGCTAGGACTTCATAACCTTATCACTTGTTAACAGAAACAAAGCCAACTGCTGTTGAAGGAGCTGCCTCAAACCTTTTTTACCCTACAGATAAGATGGATGGAAGGTCAAGATGTTGCATTTTATTCCCTAACAAATTGTTCATGCAATGTAATAATCAAGGATGGACAAATATGCCAATTTTGGTTCTCTCTGTTTCTCATTTTTCCAGTCTTAATTTCAATTTACATTCCTTCAGCAAGCTTCAAATAAGTTTTTTTTAAAAAAAATTCCACAGGAAATTTCCATTTTTCCCTCCTATTAAGTACATTTTTAAAATAAGCAGTTTAGCAAGCATACACATTTTTGTAGTGCAAGCAATTTATAGATGCATCTTTGTATATACTATTTGGTTGGAGAATTTCAAAGAATAGCTGTGTTTCAGTTTATGCATTAGTTTAAGAACAGGAAAATTGCTTAGCTTCTTGTTAAAAATTCAAACAAAATCAAATTTATGCCCCATCCCTGGTAACAATAACTTGCTTTGCTATCTCTGTGCTGGTGCACACTTTCCCTATGAGAATCATGCAATCCTGAAAAGCATTTCCCTGCATAAAAAGCAAATATACTGTTATGAGCTTTTGGTGCCAGACTCCTCATAATCCTCAGATTTAGAAAGTGTTAGAATGCAATCAAGTCGTGGGGTGTTAAGATGAGTGCTAGACTACTTTAATCCATGGATCTAACTAATGTTAAAATCTTATTAAGCCAGACTAGCATCCTCTTGAGATAAACCCTGGGAATCCTGTATTCCTCATACATTGGTTCCACAAGATACGTCTGCCCAATTTGGATAGATCTCCCTCCTCCAAGGGACGCAGGTGGCGCTGTGGGTTAAAGCCTCAGCGCCTAGGGCTTGCCGATCGAAAGGTCGGCGGTTCGAATCCCTGCGGCGGGGTGCGCTCCCGCTGCTCGGTCCCAGCGCCTGCCAACCTAGCAGTTCGAAAGCACCTCCGGGTGCAAGTAGATAAATAGGGACCGCTTACCAGCGGGAAGGTAAACGGCGTTTCCGTGTGCGGCTCTGGCTCTGGCCAGAGCAGCAATGTCACACTGGCCACGTGACCCGGAAGTGTCTCCGGACAGCGCTGGCCCCTGGCCTCTTAAGTGAGATGGGCGCACAACCCCAGAGTCTGTCAAGACTGGCCCGTACGGGCAGGGGTACCTTTACCTTTACCTTACCCTCCTCCAAACATTGCAGTGCCTATAAAGAAAGCTGTTTTGGGGCTCACTCAACCCCACAGGGAAGCTATTGGACCACCTTGTGGGGCAAGATTGGCCCATGGGCCAGAGGTTCTCCAGCTCTGGTTTTGTGGGACACTAGCATTCTGGTATCTTTCAGCAAGTTCACTTACCTTATTCAGTGGGCGGCCTTGTGGTCGGGCCCCAGGCCCTGCAGTGACCTGGCCAAGGGTTGGAGACTGGCACCCTCCCTGCTGCTGCTACCCCTTGGCGCTGGGTGGGGCCCTGGTTAAGGGGTGGGCTTCACTGTCCAATCAGCATCAACAGAGTAGTGTCTGCAGGGAATTTAAACTCTAGCATGGTAAGGAGGCCATCCTTTTGCACCTTTTGGCGGATATCCCACCCTCCTCACCCTCTTTTTTCTGCTTTAATGTGTTATGACCTTGCTACGGACTAATATCAGTCACCATTTTGTTGGGACTGGGCCGGAATTTTTCTACTTCGCAAATTGGCTCCGCCATTTGTTTTTTGCCTACCTTGTAGCAATTGTCACAACTTAGGGTAAGCCTATGTTTGAACAGAGTGGAAGTTGTAGCCTCTGCCTCCCTCTCCTCATTAAGGGTATCCTGTTAAAGGGATCCGGGGGTGTGGATTCTGTCCGATGCCCAGATGTGGGCTAAGGCCATACTACTACCCCAGTGGGGATCCCTCAGGGTGCCTCTAATTGATGTAAGTCATAGGACTCCCCCTTCTGATGGTTTACCCTTAGTTGGACTCCCAGCAGACGGGCAGGAGTTGAAATATAGTTCTGATTCACCCAATGCCTAAGCCAAACCACTCACATCTGTAACCAATAAAGTGGTGGCCTATTTGAACTCATAAACCAAAATCTACTAGGAGACCGTGGGTCACGAGATCTTGACACGCAACATGTCTACCATTGCTTTTAATACATGGACAGTTAAATGTGTATCTAAAGTGTTCCAGAAACATAATACTGTAAACTGTCCTGTAATACTTGGATGAAGGGCAGGACAGTGGTACCTCTGGTTATGAACTTAATTTGTTCCAGAGGTCCGTTCTTAACCTGAAACCGTTCTTAACCTGAGGTACCACTTTAGCTAATGGTGCTTCCTGCTGCTGCCGCCGTGCAATTTCTGTTCTCATCCTGAGGTAAAGTTCTTAACCCAAAGTACTACTTCCAGGTTAGCAGAGTCTATAACCCGAAGTGTTTGTAACCTGAGGTGTTTGTAACCTGAGGTACCACTGTATATAAATTTTAATGATGATAATGATAATATGTCCTCAACTGAGAACTCTGGATTTATTTGTATTTTTATAATATATAAAATATACACTGTTCATGTCCCAACAGCATGTCTGATCATGCCTGTAGAACCAAACTCAACTCACTGGACATTCAGTACCCTCAGGGTAGGAGATTGAGAGAGAAGACTATTTCCTAAAACCATTTCCTAGGAATACTAGACTCTCAGGTGGCAGGTGGACTTCCAGTTGCCAAGCGATTGAGTCTGGATCTGCAGTGTATTACATATGCCTTCCATTTTAAATGCATGACACTGATTTCAGATGATCGTTCATCTGTAACCGTTTGGTGGGGATTGTTTCAAAAAGCTGATGTGCCTGGGGAATTGAACCGAAATGAAATATGAATCCCTAGAGTTATTAATCCTGCTTGAATAAATCAAATCATTAATATATTGCAGCAACCTGAGAATATAGCATCCTAAAGGGGCCTGTGAAGTATGAAAAAAAAACCTTATGATGGGTATTTTTCCTCTCTGCTTGAATAATGGTGTAACAGCAGAAGAGGATGACATATTCAGGCTTAATTATCTGCCTTTTCTGTCTTCATCCATTGCCAGGAAAATTTAATTAGAGGAGAATAAGACTTCCTCCCAATATGACAACTACATATAGCTTACAACAATGTAACTTCTAATGGATCTGAAAATAGATAACATAACAAAACTGGATTTATTCAGTTATACAAAGTAATATCTTTACTGTGATACTGTTAAGTGTGCTAGCTTGTTAGTGCTATGAAAATTAAGCAGAAAATGTTCTTTTTTTCACTCTGCAAGAAGTTTTGATGAAAGGCTAGTTATTAAGCTAGCTATGGCTTTTTGTAAGGAACCACAGAAGTGAGAAACTGGAGCGACTCAACAAGCTGCACTCAAAAGCTCAGGGGAATTTTAGAACTCCTGCACAATGCAAGGAATAAAACAAAGAAAATCCACTATACTGGTGCTGTTGTAAAAATCATTGTGCACACAAAAGGTACATTTTTGATCTGGCCATGGGTTTCACACCAGATTTGGGATGCTCTTCCTCCAATATGTTCATAAAATTTCATGTGTATGATAAACATACATTCATAAAATGAAATAATAGTAAACAATGACAACATATAACCACCAAAGGGAGAGGCATTACTTAAAATATTCACCATTATTTCTGATCATTAGCAAATATTTCTAATATAAGTAGACATATGTTGTTGTTTTTTCCCTATCCAGCCCACAGGGAAGGTTGTGAAATCAATGGCTTAAGTCTGATAGAATCGAAGAATTGTAGAATTGAAAGGAACCACAAGAGTCATCTAATCCAACCCTTGCAATACAGGAAACTCAACTAAAGCATCCATGACAGATGACAATTTAACCTCTGCTTATAAACTCCCTAGGACCACATTCTAAGGGAGTCCGTTCAACTGTCAAACAGCTCTTATCATCAGATGTTCTTTCTGATGTTTAGTCAGAATCTCCTTTCTTGTAACTTGAAGCCATCGAAAGCAGGAGAAAACAAACTTGCTACATCTTCCATATATATTTGGAGATGGCTATCATATCTCCTTCTCAGTCTTATCTTATCCAGGCTAAACATACCCAACTCCCTCAACTGCTTCTTTTATTTTAACATATTTATTTATAAAATCTATATACCACCATTCATCCAAAGCTAAATATAAAATAAAACAAAAAACACAAAATAAATAATAAAAACAATAACAAGACTAAAACAAAACAATACCCACCCTATAATCCTCATAAGTCTTGGTTTCCAGACCCTTGAGCATCTGGGTCACCCTCCTCTGCACATGTTCCATCTTGTTGATATCCTTCTTAAATGTGATGCCCAGAACTGAGCATGGTACTCCAGGTATTCAGCTATCATTCATAGGAGCAATGGATGAGAACCATGTATACATGAAATTGTTTCTCTCTGATCTTCTGATCAAACAACTGTATCACATTAATATTTTTTTTTGGCTGATTTCGTGTGCAGCTGAGTTCTACTCTCTCCCCCCCCCCCAACTTCCTCCTTGCTATCGCAAGCATGAAGATGTAATTTTATGTGTGTTTTGTTTCATCTGGAAATGAAGACAATAAAGCTAACTGAGGTTCTGGAACAATGATGTCCCTTGATATGTCTGATTTTCAGGCCAGGCATTTGAGACCAAATCTTTCTCTCCATTTTTATTAGTGTTTCTCTAACACTAGATAAACTTGATCATACACTAAAGAGACTTGATCATACACATTGGCTGTCTTGCAGAAACTTCACTGAAACCTCCATCATTGAAATTAGAAGGCTATGTCAGAAAAGGACTTCACTGATATATGTGTTGTAGCCAGAATATGTTCAGTTTCATTATATTTTTCCTGGACTATCCTGAACAATGTTTAATTACATCAACGTAGCTAAAAGTTTTACCCCATTATTCTGTCCTTGGCTTTGCTACACTTTAATTAAAGTAATTGAGTATATTTGTTCATTGTTGTGAAAGCTTGAGATTGCAGTCTATGCCCAGTCACCTGGAATTAAACTCTGCTGAACACAATGAAATTTACTTCTGAACAGAGGTCTCAGAGACTTTCAATGGAAACAGAAACAGGTGCAGAAATTGTCTGCATACTTGCTTGTTATGAAGACCACATTAACTGAATGTAAACACAAGCAGTCAACTAATGAATGTTATGTGCATCCAAGTTATGAAACTTAGATGCAAACTCATCCCAGTGAAACTCACTTCCTTGATGTAAGTCGCCTTAAAGTCAGTGAGGCTTACTCCTTTGTAAGCCCCTGTACATATGTTTCTACTGTTAAACACTGTGTATAACTATTGCCTAATTAAGGCCTACTCCTTTGATTTAATGGGACTTACTCCAATACGGCGCTACCACTCTCAGGTCAGTGGGCTTAGAATTGCAGCCTTAGCATGTATATGTTTACTCAAAAGCATTTCCCAGCTCCAGGTGTGGTTTGGACAGCACAAAATTCCTGTTTTAAAAGCAACAAAAACCTCTATTTAATTTTATATGTCACCCTTCCTGCCAAAAGAGCCCAGGATGTCAGGCCTACACAGAAAACTGGGTACTGCCTCTAACAGCAGACATGCCTCATCCCCTGGGGAATAAACAAATGCCCAACATTGTTTGAGTGGGGAAGAGAGAGAAAATCATAGTAAGACAGGTTCTTGAATGTACTGTAAGACAGGCTCAGAAGTAAGTGCAATTGAGAAGTTAATAAGAATGTGCAGAGGGGGGCAATTCAATATTCCAGTCAGCTCAGAGCCAAGCAGTGGCCAGTTATAAGTCCCATGCCATTTTACAAAGTGGGCAAGAGTGAATCTACTGACCCCACTGACTGAAAACAGTAGGTACACTTTTGGGTAGCTGAGCATCTGCACCAAGGCTCCACTTAATCAGCCTTTCCTGAAAACCATTCAGCTGCTATCAAAATATTCAAGGATGTACAAGCACCAAAAATTAACCTGCATACTGGTAAAGTGGATATTGTTGTTGTTGTTGTTGTTGTTGTTGTTAATTTATACCCCACTGTTTTCCATGATGGGACTTACAGATAAAAACAAAAACTGTGAAAAACAGATAAACCCATAATTAAAATTCAATTAAACACTCATAATTTTTTTTCAGAAATTATGCATTCTTCATGGATACTTTTTTGTATTGCAGCTTGAAAATATGTGTTTCCAAACTTGAAATATAGGTGTGAACAGTGTGTACCAGTTAAAGCTTTCACTTCATTTGTTTTTATTTTTTTAGTTAGGTTTTTAGATGTCCCCCCCCCCGAACTACAAACAATTTAACTCTTGCACACTCTTTTAATACTGCTTAGCAGATTGCTTTCAGTCCACAGTCAGCTGAGATATGTATAAAAATAATTTGAAAAATTGTTAGTACTGTGTGAAATACTAACTTTTGAAGTATTTTAAGTTTTTAATACTTAAATTCAAACTTGGAAAAGTCAATTTTCTTCTATCTTTGGTATTTTGTGCATTCAAAGTCTTTATACAAAATTGATATCAGATACTTGAAAAATAGTCAAAGCACATTGGTTTTTACTCAAATACCTTCTTATGAATCCAGCAGCTCTGTTTGGATAGTTGGTCTAAGTCATTTAAAAAAACCTCAGTGTTACACCTCTCATATACACCTCTTTTATCTTACTCCTTTTTTTTCTTCAACAAAACTAGTTGTTTGTTTGGTAAACTTTATATAAACTTGTTCATATTGTTGCTACCAAAAATACTTTGTAGACTGGAGCAACTTTTTTTTTCAAAACATGGGGGGTTGGGGAGCAGCATCTATTTCTAATACAGTTTGTTTAAACTACAAAAAAATAAAAATAAAATAAACACTGATAAAATTGAAACAGGCAACTCCCCATTTGCATGGGGCACCAAGTGCACCAGCAGGACACACATAAGCCCACCCTGCCCCATTCCACCCCCTTCCAGTCCCGAAAACGGCACGTGTGCCGAACACATGTAACTGTGAAGTTGCCTCTGTATACATATATAAAATCTGTTTTAACCATACCAATAATGACAATAAAAAGTGCATGGCACCAGCCCATTCATTAAAAACTGTCAATTCCCAGAAGCCTGTTGAAACAAGAAAGTCTTCACCTGCCAACAAAAGTAAAGCAAGGAGAGAGCCTGTCTAGCTCCTCTAGGGATGGAGTTTCAAAGTCTGGGAGCAGCCACTGAGAACGTCCCCTCCCAAGATGCCACCAAGCATGCCTGTGAGGGTTGCAGGGCAGGACCATGAAAAGGGCCTCCCACCGCAAAAAAACAACAACCTCAAAACCAAGGAAGAAGAGGAGGAGGAGGAGGAGGAGTTTGGATTTGATATCCCGCCTTATCACTAGGAGTCTCAAAGGGGCTAACAATCTCCTTTCTCTTCCTCCCCCACAACAAACACTCTGTGAGGTGAGTGAGGCTGAGAGACTTCAAAGAGGTGTGACTGGCCCAAGGTCACCCAGCAGCTGCATGTGGAGGAGCGGAGACGCGAACCCGGTTCACCCGATTACGAGTCCACCACTCTTAACCACTACACCACACTGGCTCTCAGATTCATATGAGGGAATATAATATTTCAGATAGCTTGGACCTAAGTTGTGTAGGGCTTTATAGGTCATATCCAGCACTTTGAATTGTGTCCAGAAACAGACTGGTGGCTGGTGGAGCTGTTCTAGCAACAGTCATTTGCTCCCTATAACCAGCCCCAGTCAACAATATGGCTGCGACTTTTTGAGCCACTTGAAGTCTCTGGGCCCTTTTCAAAGGCAGCTCTGTGTACAGCATGTTGCAACAATCCAAATGGAATGTAACTTAGGCATGCATCACTGTGGCCAAATCAGACATCTCAAGGAACGGGTGCAGCTGGCTCACAAGGATAGGTACAAGTCAGACAGAATTTCTCTGCTGTCTGTCAGATTTCTGTGAAGCCCGTGGTGCTATTAAGATGTAGTTTTCATGTTTAATTTAATTTGGTGTCTAATTAACACATGAGTGCTCTTTCATGCTTTGTGACAGCATATTAAAATACCATGTTGCCTTTGCTTACCGGCTTAATGATTCGTGACCTGAATGATAATTGACACATGCGTTGCAATCTTGAGATGTAAACATTGTGCCATGGTTGGGATGACTAAGTCTCTACTCTCCTTTCTTTGGATCTGTTTAGAACTGGCACTAGATCCCCAGATTCCAATAGCATATGCTTCTCACACAGCTTCCATTGTACAGTGACAACTACATACTATGTAACTACATACCTGATGCCACACATCAGGTGTGAGGTGGGTGGGCATGGTTTGGGAGAAAAGGTGTCCTGGGCAAAACTGGGACCCTTATTAGATTGTGGGCCAGATGTTCACCACTTCTGCTATAGAATCAAGTTTATTTGCATTAATTACATTACAATCCTAATATAACCCTTTGAAGCACCTTTAATCTATTGTCATGTAAATGACACACAGGAGTCTGATTACTCCCTCATGCGCAAGTCTCAAGTGGCATGGAAAAGCAAGAGCAACTACTGAAAAAATAAAAAATAAACCTAGTTCCAGAAAGTGAAAATGTAGTACTGTTTTGGTTTAACATCTGCCTTGAGGAAGGAGAAGGGCATGGCTTAAAAGCTGCATATTTGCCTTCCATGCAGAAGGTCCCAGATTCAGCCTCTGGAATCTCTAGGCAGGGCTGGGAAATACTCCTGCCTGAAACCTTGGAATGCTGCTGTCAGTCAGTATAGCCAATTCCAAATGAGATGGACCAACAGTTGACTTAGCATAAGACAGACTTACCCCTGGTTAGTGACTATGGGGTGTTGGGTCATCTCGCTTCAGGCTGAGAGAGCTGGTATTTGTCTACAGACAGCTTTCCGGGTCACGTGGCCAGCATGACAAAACTGCTACTGGTGCACGGAGGCCCGTGACGAGGCCCAGAGTGCATGGAAACGCCATTTACCTTCTCGTCACAGCAGTACCTATTTATCTACTTCCACTGGTGTGCCTTCGAACTTCTGGGTTGGCAGAAGCTGGGGCAGAGCAACAGGAGCTCACCCCATTACACGGATTCAAACCGCTGACCTTCCGAACAATAAGCCTAAGAGACTTAGGGGTTTAGACCACAGCACCATCCGCATGTGAAAGAGATTGCTTGTGCATGTCAACAATAATGGTGTGGATTTACACCATATACAGTGGTACCTCGGGTTCAGTACTTAATTCGTTCCGGAGGTCTATTCTTAACCTGAAACTGTTCTTAACCTGAAGCACCACTTTAGCTAATGGGGCCTCCTGCTGCCGCCGCTCTGCCGGAGCCCGATTTCTGTTCTTATCCTGAAGCAAAGTTCTTAACCTGAAGCACTATTTCTGGGTTAGCAGAGTGTGTAACCTGAAGCGTATGTAACCTGAAGCGTATGTAACCTGAGGTACCACTGTAATGCATAGTCAGTTGCAGCAATAGAGCCACTGCAATCAACCCAGAGCTCCTCTGACCTTGCTGCCACCTTAGCACCTAATAATAATAATAATAATAATAATAATAAAGCACTGCTGTTGAGTAGATACAGCAGAGCTGATTGAATAATCTTACATAATCTGGATCACTGGATGGTTCTCTCTGGAGTGACTGGAAGCAACACTAGGTCAAGTATGTCTCCCTGTGTGTGTTTGTGCATTCACCATTTTATTCAGTAGGCATCTATACTGCAAATCACAAACATTCCTTAATGACCATAATGATTAGAATATCATTCAGAAATAAACACTAAAGCAGGAGGATTTAAAAGTCCAGTCATGCTTCACTTATTCTGTGTGTTTGTTTCTTTTCCCCTGGCTCTCTGTTTTAGGTAGAAAGAACAAATAAGAAACAAACTGAGTTGGCCTGCAGCCCATATACCATTTGCAAATAACAATCAGGATGAATTATTTCTCTCTTTTGAGCACTATACTGCTCTCTGAGTTGGTCAGTCTGTAATGAATTTTCCCATTATATGTTCCAGCTCACAGAGCCCTGCTAAAGCCTTTCTAATTTTCTTCTAATGGCTATTTGCTTACAATGCCTCCTCCGGTGTTATTGGTACCTCCAAACCGAAGGCATAACCAGCCTCCAGAGGAAAAACATTCATCCAAGGTGAAGAAATGTTCCCTTTCTGTATTAGTACACAAGCACACCCAAGGAATTTTAAAAATCACGGTTGTAATATGTAGGAAGAAAATAATGACAGATGAACAAGACTTGGACTGCAACGCTTAGCTCACTTTCTTGGGAGTAAGTTCCATTTGAATAAAACAGAACTTACTTCTGAGTAGAGATGTTGGAAGAGACCAACAAAAAATGAAAATGGCTGTGGAAATTTCCAGTGTTCACTTACTTGTTCCATGTCCAGAATGGAAATTAATTAATTGAATATGATGAGCATTCACTGTTGTTGTTGTTTTCAGTCCACAAATGATACTTAATTGATTACTCCCCCCACTCCAAACCACTTTGCATTGTGTTCCCTTTGTATTGAACTGAAATGGGTAGAATAACATACGAACAATGCAATTTATGCAATTAATTACTTAAACTTGCAATTTATACAATTAATTACTTAAGTCATGTAATTTCACCCCAGAAGAGAGTGAGATGAATGTCATCATCTTAGGTGGAAAACAAACTGCAGCAGAATGGAAACAGTGCTGTTTGTGAGGAATACAATTTGGAATGTACAATGGTGCCCTTATACAGCCCTACTTCTGAGTAGACATGGTTAGGATAGTGCTGTGAAGCATCCATTGACACAATATTGCTTTCAGGCAATGGGTGATATACAGAAGCTAGGGAATGAGTTTGTGGGAAATGTTGTGAAAAAAATCTCTTTGAGAAATAAAGAATATAAGAATATCCTTGCTGGATCAGTTCTAAGGTCCGTCTAGTCCCGAATCCTATTTCCCACAAAGGCCAACCAGATACCTGTGGGAAGCCTACAAACAGGATCCTACAAACAGGACACAAGGGTGATTACCGCCCCGCCCCCGCCCCCAGTTGCTCCCCAGCAACTGACACTAAGAAACATGCTCTTCCTTGTGCTATTAACAGGGAAGAAAATTTCATTGCCTTTCTGTATTGAATCACCTATCCAGACCTTATTTTTTGAGCTACTTTAGTCTACAGATGGATGGACAGGTCAAATTTCCCTATTCCTGGCTTTACAGTATAATGGTGCATGCTTTCAGAATGCTTAAGCTTCTCTAAAACATCCATCCAATTACGACAGGTTTTTTTTAAAAAAAGTTATAAATTGGCCCCTTTTTTGGGGGGGGGGGTAATTACAATTTAGATGTGTCCAACACAAAAGCCCCTGGGCTTATTTAGTAGGTGTTATGTGTTCTGCTGGGGGCAGAATCCAATCCTCGCAAAGTGGTGGTGAGATTATAGCATTTAAAAAATATTTCCAAATAGTGAATGGGTTCAGGGGCAATGGTGCAAATTCAACACAGGGTAATATAGGCATCTCTCAAATTGTACTTGAGCCAAATTGGGTTGCTTTCTGAAGTGCCCCACTGGGGTCTGAAGCAAATCCTTTCATTGCTGCTTATTCCTTGTTTTCAGACCCAAATTTGTTTGGTTTTGCCCTGTTTTTTTTAAAAAAACAACAGCAACAAAACAAAACAAAACAAAAAACATCATGGAAAGGCTACAAATCCAAGCAGGACATATGGAAAGGAACAGAATAACCTTTGCTGCTGAATATTTTTTTCCGTTCAGAATCTGCCTCCATGAGCTGCTTTTTCATCTGTTGGAATACAAAGAAATATGGGCTAAGGAGGAATCTGCCTTCAGCATTGTACATAAGAGAAAATATGGTGCATGAAAACACTTCTCTCAAATGTGTACTGAGGAATACAATCAAACGAAGGCAAATAGTAGAATATTTTTTCTGTCCTTGTCTCTGCTTTCCTGTTAAATAGAGGTGGTCACACGAAGGAGGGTCAAGATCAAATATGGCTGTACTTACTTATGGATTTCTGAATATGCGCCCTTGTGGGCTTGTCTAAGTCAAGCACCCCTAAGTATAACAGAGGCAAAAGAAGAATGATTCATTTTAAGCTCATTGACTGTTAAAAGCCTACTTCATGATTGTGAGTTGTTTAACTTGAGGATCTGAGTAGCATACAGCTACTCAGCTCTAAGTATGTGGTGCTTATGTACTTTTCCATGTGTGATGTTTCCTACAGGAACACAGAGTTGTCACGTTTTCAGGATCCATTAAAATGTACCAACTGAGTCTTCAGCCTAACAACCATTACATATTTAATTTATTTTTTAAATACCTTGAATGAACTAGTCCCACTATTCTAAAAAGGCCAAAAAAGGCCCAGCCCATAACTGTGAAATCTAGATAAGAGACAGATAATGGGCAACAGGAACAAGAAAACCTTTGTGCTTGGCTGGGCAAATCTAAGGATAACTAAACAGAGAATGCAGCAAATCTACAGTAAGAATTTAATGATGGAAGAGGGACAAAAAGAAAACTATCCCACAAATACTCAGTGCATTTCAGTTGTTCCCAGCACATTTCATTGAAACAAATAGTATTTAACTCTTGCATTGTCTTATTGTAAATATTAAATAATATATTGACAGAAGTTAGAGAAATTATTGCACTGGATGGGCAAATCTGTCAGTTTGGTTTTTCTTATTTTCTCTCTATTAAGTTTAGTTTTCCATATTCCCACATTTGTTTGAGAGTTCTTATGAATATTCAGGAGCATTTTAGTGCAAATTTCTCTTAATACACACACCTTTGCATGCATTTCCCCCTAACATTCACATTTATTTATTTTTTGCAAAGCAATGTTCCCTAATTTTTACTAAGCCATGCTTTTTCCATCACATCTACTTCAGTACAGTGGTACCTCTGGATATGAACAGGATCCATTCCGGAGCCCTGTTCGCATCCTGAAGCGAACGCAACCAGCGTCTGCACATGCGCGTGACGTCATTTTGAGCATCTGCGCATGCAGGAGCAGCAAAACCTGGAAGTAACGCGTTCTGTTACTTCCCAGTCGCCACGGAGTGCAACTCAAAAACGCTCAACCTGAAGCAATTTTAATCCAAGGTATGACTATATATATAAGGGACGCAGGTGGCCCTGTGGGTTAAACCACAGAGCCTAGGACTTGCCAATCAGAAGGTCAGCGGTTCAAATCCCTGCGACGGGGTGAGCTCCCGTTGCTCGGTCTCTGCTCCTGCCAACCTAGCAGTTCGAAAGCACGTCAAAAGTGCAAGTAGATAAATAGGTACTACTCCGGTGGGAAGGTAAACGGCGTTTCCGTGTGCTGCTCTGGTTTGCCAGAAGCAGCTTCGTCATGCTGGCCACATGACCTGGAAGCTGTACGCCGGCTCCCTTGGCCAATAAAGCGAGATGAGCACCGCAACCCCAAAGTCGGTCACGACTGGACCTAATGGTCAGGGGTCCCTTTACCTTTTATGACTGTATATGCATTTTTTGTACATGTTACTTGGCTGGAGAACTGCTTTGCCAAGTTTGCAGAAGTGCAGATTTCAAAAGGTTGCTGTGTTTCAGATCATGTATCATTTCAAAAAGTGTGCATTATGTAGATTTGCCTATGTGAACGATCTCTTCCCAACCCCTAATGCATGCATGCCTTCTCAGCTATTGAGAGCAATATGCAGAACCAGTTCTGTCCATGTTGACACATTTCTGAGTATTTCCTTTTTTTTCTTCAGTTGCACTCTTGCTTTCACTAGATGGCACTTTGTCTCTCTTCATGGGCTCTGCTCAGTTTCTCACAACTTCTAAATGCAAACAGATGCCCACTCTGCAGCTTCACCACCCCACCCACCTTTTTTCAGAGTCAGGGGTTGTGTTTAGAGACATTTAATTAAGTAATAACATCTGACAAATGAAGCTTTTTCGTATGAAAATGCCTCAAAGGTGGAAAATTGTGGCACTGAAGTGAACCTGAAGGCAAATGAGGACCTATTTGAAAAATGATTATATAAGAAAAATGAGCCAGAAACAAGGGGAAATGAACACCTTTAATTGGCAGTCTTATAAACACAAATCAGAAAGGAAGAAGGAGGGTCCTGCCTTTCATTGGTTCATTTGAGGAAAAGATAATGAAAGGACTTTGACCAATTATGCCAGGAGGATTCTGGAATGACAGAGGACAAAAGTGGGGTGCCCTGCTTAAATTCCAGCTTAGGAAATTAATTGGGCTTACATAATTCAAAAATAAATAATTCTTGGCTTCATCAGCTAAGAAGATTGTCTGTAAATATTCTGTTCCAGAAGTGCCTGTGTGATGACTAACAGTAAACATTTGTCAGGTGAAACATACTTAATAATTTTACGCTACTATTGCTTTGAACTTAACACTCTGCTATTTCAAGAAGTAATGGGTATATTCAGAATGCTTAGTGTATGCAGTCTAGGGATGCTTGACTCACACGCATTTTGAGTTCAAAGCCATATTTTGAATAGCTGTTTGATGCAGGGTTTGAAGTGCCCTGAAAGATTGTTCCTTTGCCTACAGCAGCTATCAGACCAATAAGTCCTGTGTGAGGAGGACACAGAACTCAGAGGAAGGAGAAGCAAAAGTCATTTGCAGTTTGTAAGCCAACCCTAGCTGTTCTTGATTTATTAATTTATTTTGTTTTTCAGTGGGATTATCAGTGTTCGGTCAGTAATAGGAACAACAGTATAATATTTAAAAAAGAAGCAGGGAACATGTATTTGAAAGCAAGACATGTGTGCATTCTTCATAAGTTCTCATAAATTCTTCATAATGCTCACATTTCCCTATGCACAGATCTTATATGATAGTCATGTAGACAGTAATCCTATGCGAAGCAGCACTTTGACCCCCAGAGTTACAAAACTCAATGAGAACAAAGTTCCAACCCCATTCATTTGGGAACTGCAATCTTTTCTTTATGTTCTTTCTTCATTTAGTGGCTTTAGGTGTCACCCTTCATCGCAAGATATGCCAAGCTTACACAGGACATTATAATCTTTTTTTAAAAAAAACAAACAAACCCATGGTTCACATGAACATTTCTATCAATAACATAAATTACCGTGATTGATAACCAGTGATAGTCATATTCAGATTTTAGTGGGTCTGCCATGAGTATGACTTAGCTGGAGATCACCCTGTAGCATAAAAACACAAACAGAGTGAAATACAAATAACAATTACAGAGTAAATCCTGCTCGTTTCCAAATGAACTTATTTCCAATTGAACAGTGGCAACTTGTGGGGCTGTGTTGCTTACCTAGCTTCCCACTGCTGGTTATCAAGAGGGAGAGGGATAAGGCAGCTTTGAAGGGCTGTCATATAGAAGATGGATCAAGCTTGTTTTCTCCTGCTCCAGAGGGTAGGACCCAAGCCAATGGCTTCAAATTACAAGAAATGAGATTCTGACTAAACTTTAGGGAGACTTTTCTGATGGTAAGAGCTATTCAGCAGTGGAACAGACTACCTTGGAAGGTGGTTTATTCTCCTTCTGTCAGGTATTCTTTTGTTGTGATTCCTGTGTTGCCGGGGGTTGAACAAGATGGTCCTTTGGGTCCCTTCCAACTCTGCAGTTCTATGTTCCTATGTATTATTTTCATTGTCTAATGCGTTCTCTTTTCTGTTCAGATTAGAGTAAGAAAGATATATCACTATTGCCAGGTTTAAATTGATTGGTTTTCATGCACTTTGGCACTCCTAACTTTACAAGATTATTGTGATGTGTTTTCATTATTACTATTTAACTGTGCCGCTATCATTAAAGATACACAATCATGCAGACTGCTTGAGAAAGTTGACATGTTTTTTGAACATCTATCATCATTATATTCTCAGAGTCCATTTTGGGTAGATCATGTTCTTTGTCTTGGGTGAAAGGTTACATAGAGAATTATTTTGGATGTGTGTTGCAATCATTTTAATTCATTCCAGCTATGGGTTTTTCCTCCCTTTTATAAGCAGTGGTGGAATTCTGACAAAACAGTGCTGGAAATCCTAAGGATCCTAAGGAAGTGATGGCTAATGAGAGGTGAGAGACATATACTTAAGATACCCTAAGACGCAAACTTCTCTTTATTATTACTTCACATTTTTCGGCACTGAAAGTGACCTCCAAAACTCAGCCATGGATAAAGTAAACGATGAAGGTAAACTGCTCTAAGGGAAGAAAATGAGGGGCAGGAGAACAGACATGTATGTTGCTCACATAGCTGGGTGATTTTAGTACATAGCAGAAGGTGGGTCATATTTTCTTTTTCTTACAAAAGTTTTGTGGTCATGCGGAATTGCCTTTCCATGCTGCACTCAATTTCTGCAGGCACTTTCCTTCTTCATGGCTCAAATACTGTAAGAGATATGAGCAGTGTGTGTGTGAAAGTACTCAAAGGAAAGAGGAAGAGCAGAGAGTGAAGAAGTCTTAGGTACCAATCAGTCACCCCCTCCTGATTTGGCACTTCAGCCCAGGTGAGCCAACCCCAGGAGAGACCAACTCTAGTCTTACCCAAGGTAAGAGGGATGGAGCAGGAACACCAGTGTGATGCAATGATATGTAGAAGATCCAGCATGTAGAAGACCCTCGGTGACATCAGGGGAGAGCTTATAGTTGTATTAGCATCAACAGGCTCCCCCTACTGGTGAATAACCCCTCTTTAGGCTCACCCCTCTTCATGTGGGTGGAGTCAATCTTTCATGGTCCAATGCCTAAGCCAATACCTTCTCACTTGCTGTAATCAATAAAGTTGTGGCCTTTTCTTGTCCATTAACCTTATACACTGTATCCTTGTGTCTTTATTCCACAAAGCAGCGATCGGGTCCTCGAACCACAATATTAAGCTACATGGATCATTGGTCTAACATGGTATAATACAGCTCCTTTTGTTCCAATCCATGTGGCCAATTGTGAAAATTAGTCTCCAATCTCTAGTGACATATGTGAATGGGGAGAGATGCAACGGAAACAAATGTGATGTTCTCTGTCCCACCTAACCTATGCAAGAACTCCCTGTGACTTGTTTTGCTTTGCCTACTAAGCTTCCCTCTATAATTATAAAACTTCTATTGTGTATCACATATCCATCATGGATAGTTTAGAGATAACCACATAACACTGCAATCTATATTTCTCTACTGAGCCTGAAAGCAAATAATGTACATATACATCTCTATTTGCTGAAGATTAAAGCCAAGCACAGCCCATAAATTTTATTTTATTGCCTTACTTGGTATCTAAATATGGAAATTATTTTAAAACATGTACTTGGCATTTTGATGTATCTGTTGTGGTTTTCATGGTAGCATTTCAAATCTTCCAGTGGCAACATAAATAAAATTGCACTGAGAGTTGAGATTTAACTGCTTGGACAGAAACACCCTGGTTACTTGACACAACTGAACTGGATTGCCCAATTATCAGAAGTTTCCATCTAAACATGTACAGCTGTAATGATTGGAAACATCCAGAAATCCTTGTATTAGGATTGTATTAGGACCACTGACTGCAGCCAGTTTTCTGGTTACATGTCAGCACACTCAACAATATCCAAACGACACCCCATACTCCATTTAAATAATGCCATGTGAATGAACTTGGAGCTCAGCATCAGACAGCCTATTCTCCTACTCCAAAAGCAACTAATTATTCCAAGAGATGAACTCTAAACTCCTTTGTAACCCTAATGTGGTTACAAACTACACTGGATCATACAACCTTCAGACTAATTAGATGGGTCCAATGAGATCCTCCAGGACATTTGGGCCAAGTCACACCCACCTGTCCTATACAGGTAAGGTTACAGCTGGGCCAAAAAGGGGGCTTGCAAGGTGCTTTGAAGCTATGGCAATCAGCTAATTCTCAGGGCTTTAAAGCATAGCACAAGGCTCTCTGCCAATACTGATGATCAGCTGATGGCCAGTGCTTGAAGACAGCCTTGTAGCAGCAACCATCAGGTGATTGCAGGCAACACAAAGCACTGCCCCGATGATCAACTGGGAAGCCAAACTACTTTTTCTATGAAGGGAGGAATGTTCAATTTGGCTCCCATCTGAAAAGGAGAGAAAAGGCCAATGAAAAATAGTTCCCCCTCTTCCAGCCTGAAATCTCCTCTCTAATATGGTCACCAAAGGTGGAAGCATATGGCCAGGATTATTCTGCCACCAAGAGAACTTCTAGCTTGAGGGCTTGGTGTACATTTCAGTATATCATGCAGCAAAGTTCTTTCAAGCTCTGCAAACAGGAGATCATTGGTTTATTGGGCAGTGGCAGCTGGCAGTAGCCAGAAAACTGAAGTCAAATGACACTTTCTCAGCAATGCTGTGCCTGCAAAGCATTTCAATGACTGTGCTAAATGATGTATACTCACCAAATGAATCTCCATGGAATACCATTTTTTAAAGTATTCCACAATACTTTTAAAGCATGTATTTAAATACATAGTTGCACATGTTTTTTTGCAGGGTTTTTTTTCAAATAATAATAATGATGATGATGATCACAGATTATTGCAGAAATAAGACAGGATGGATTTATGGGCGAATACATGAGAAGGAAATAGGCTGATTTGCCCATCCCTGTCCATCCTCCCCAAAGCCCCACCTACTAATTGTCATCTTCTTTTCCCTGGCTCATTCCTATCAGTATTTCAGCCTTGCTCTTCTAGGACACTTGCTACTAGGATGAGATACCTTATCAAGGGAGTGATTGCAATTTCCTGGACATGCAGCCAAAGCACCTATCAGCTGCATAAAGATGATGCCTCCCTCTACAATCACCTTCCTTTCATTCCACCTCTTTTTATGAATAGTACATCTGCTACCATTCTGTGTGCAATTGTGGGGCTGCCTGGTGTCCTGCACTACAACACCAAATTGTTGTCTGGTGTCCTGCACTACAACACTCCTAATACCAAAGCAGTAGCATCACCTGCAATGGAATGCCACATTCTAGCGCAGCCAATCCGGCCCTGCAAAACTCATGTAGGCCCAGTGTACGATGTTAGCTATCCCCCTAATATATTTAATTTTCACACCATTGTTCCCAGTGAGCTCTGTTTCGCATATGCAAGCCATAACTTGCAACCACTTATTTCCCATCATTTGTATTTGGCAAGGCAAGTGATGCTGTAATATTTTCTTTAGCTAAAAGAGAGAGATGAGGGGGTTTGACCTAAAAATGGATGGATAAAGCTATTCTAATGTGATTCTTCACTCTCAAATCTTAGATGAGCTATAGATCTTCTGGGGGGAAAGTGTAAATTATTCTTTTGCAGGCCTGATTCTAGCCATCAAAGGAAACTGTGAAAATAGGGAGAATGATGCTGCCTATGAATCATTGAGGAAAGGACGAGTGAAGCAGAATGATCACTAGTTTTCTATTTAAGGAAGGACAACTGCAAAGATGTAATTCTTAGTAAAAGGAAGTTTTGACTAAAATACATTTTTTATTTTTATGAATTCATTGTGGCTGACAACTGTCCTGATTTTCTTTTCTTTCTTTCTTTCTTTTTGCATTTTCAGAACCGTCCAAATAATGTCCCAATTGAATCAAATAAACTTCCAGAACAGGGAAATTCCCAGAACTGCAGAAGGCCAATCAGAAATGGAACTACAAAGCAGAAACATGCTCCTAAGGCAGCACACTCTGATCTTGGTGGGAATTCAAACTCAGCACGGAAGCAAATATTTGCATTTGAATACCATTTGACTGGAAGGATGTAGCTAGGATGCCCTCCTTGGAACACAGAGAGAATAATTAAGGACATCAAATTACCTTATGGATCAATTCCCGAGTGCAGCCCAGAGATCCATCTCATCCAGCATTCTGTGTCTAACAATGAGCAACCTGTAGGCTGCAGGCATCAACAATGAATACCAGGGCATAGTGAAACCCCCTTCCAAGTGAAGCTTCTTATTTGACTCCATTGCTGTGTTAGGCCTGAACATTTTATGTGCTGTATCTTTTATGCATTTGGCCTTATGCCTGCTGCGTCTTTCTATTAAGATTTAAAATCATTTTACAACAGTTTTAGAATTGCACTGAGAGTCACTTTGAGAATCCTTTTAATGAAGTGAATGGCACGCTGCTAGTCAGTCGGTCAATCAATCAATGAATCATAGTAATCAAAAGATAGCAAAAAGTAGTCCCTCTAGTTTGCTTCTAGCATCTTGCGATCTGAGGCGTAGCTTCTCTGAATATAGACAACCAATGAGTAAATTCAAAGCGGTGGGCTGATGAGGCTCACTTAAATATGAATGCTGTTTTGTTAAATATTTGCTATATGAATATAGATATGTTTTCTTCGGGCAGCAGGGGAGGAACCACATCTGTTTTAGAGATACTATAAACCAGGAGTGGGGATGCTTTGACCCATGGGCTAAATTTGGCATACAGGACCATTCCATTTGGTTTGTGCAGACAATTCCCCCAAACAAGGTCCACATCATATGTGATGTCAGGTGTGGGGCATGTAGAGACATAGCTGGATATTCCAGCTAAAGAAGTAGAACTGAAATCAGTATGTCTCAGTGGTGTTCATTCCTACTTGGTTCAGGTGCATGAGCTAGTACCCCATGGTGATCCTGCTGGTGCACCTGAACCCTTCAGAATGCATGACTGAACTCCCCACACATCAGCAGATATGCAGATAGTTAAACCCTGCTTGGTTTGGGTATGTGAGCTAGTTCCCCACAGGGAAGGTACACCCAAACCTTCCAGAAAACAGGACTGGAGTCTCCACACATTGTCTGATGAGCAGGATACTGTGGGCCAACTTGGAGCACTCTCCTGTCAATTACCTGACATCATTATAGTATCAGAGAATTGACAGGTGGGTGGTCTCAAATGTTAACTTTGGACCACAGGCTAGTTTCTACACACATTCACACAAACATTATCTTTCTGCATTCCTAGTTCTCTTTCTGCATTTGTCCTTCTCTTTCCCTGCTGCCTGCATCGGGATGTTGCATACCCCGCAAGCTCTTGCAAAACTGAGGCAATGAATTCCAAAACAGGTGCTCTTGACTGGACTGTGTAATGAAAGCCCTCTTCTTTCAAAAGTCCTGTCTAGATAACTTTATATTGCACTGAATCTCCTTTTAGTTTATTACCTTAAGGATCAAGTTTGGTACTCAACTCATAAATAGCAACTCTGTAAAAGGAAAGGGTATTTTTACTAAAATCCTGTGCACCAGAAGCCACTACCAAGTCAGCTGCCTATTCAAATGTGAGCCTGATTGGGTGGGGGGGGGAATGGATATGTTTGTAAAATTTGCAATATGGCTAAAATTGGTCTGTACACAGAGAGGATTCATTAAATTTGAAAAGTGAATGGTGAAAATGGAAGGGCACTTACCAGGCCTCAGATGAGTAATTTCTGATACTTTTCTTTTCCTCACCTCCCTAAAAAAAGAGGGCTGCTCTGCATAATTTTCTCTTGACTATTCCACCATTTTGTGATGGTCACCCCTTTCTGCCTCTTTCATGCAGCTGACAACCTGACAACCTGCACTGAAGATTTAAGTGATCCTCTTCTAGCTGCCATCTCACTATACTGGTTTCTCAGCCCACAGATAAAATTGGGAGCTTTGAGAGGCCATTTTTTCACAACACTAATCAGTAGATGGTGTGCCAAACTGTGCACAAGAGACTGCATACATCCTTGTGGGAATGGAAGCATATCTCTGGATTCTTCCTTTCTCTTGCACAAAGGCTCTATTTGCACTATACATTTAAAGCAGTGTCATACCACTTTAAACAGTCATGACTTTCCCCAAATAATCCTGAGAACTGTAGTATGTTAAGGGTGCTGAGAGTTGCTAAGAAACCTTTTCTCTAGTCCCAGATCTGACACTTGCCAGAGTGGTTGATCAATCAAGCCCACTTTCTAGGGAACTCTGAGCATTCTTCCCACTTAATATCTCTCCTAATATTCAGTTGGAAATTTTGAATATAAGGGCACCTCCAGAAGCACCTCTAACTTCTATATTCTTCCAAAAGACTACAAAAAAATGGAGATACCTTAGAGAAAGAAGAGAGCTTTGATGCACCTTTCCAGTATCCTAGTCTGAAACCAAATTTGGCTGTTTGCATGGAAGGAAAGGGCTGAGTAAGCTTCAGAGTTTAAATGTGAGCCCCGCAATGCAAAGCATCATTGTTAACTTTGCACCTTTCTTGTTACAAATCCCACCCCAGACATCTGTTTCATCATTAAGAAAGCTGGGCATGATAGCCCTCGAACGGCTGACTGAGTACTTCTCTCCCCCCCCCCCCGCCCAATTCCCATTTATTTTCTAAGCAGGAGGATGGAAAAACTCCAGCCCAAATGTTTTACATGCACAGATAAAATATGCTTCCAGTTGGCCACAAAAAGAAAACATCCATTGCCAGGCATATGTAAGGACCTTTGAATTGTCAGGAGGCAGCATAGGAGAAGGAAATAAATGGTAGAGAATGAAAATGTTACATCTGTTGAAATTAACAGCAGAGACCAAATTGTCAAAACTGTCAAGTTGCTTAGAGAAATCAGGGCACTGCAGATACAGGATTAGGCTGGATAAAATGCATGGCCTGGATCCTTAGGTCTGTTTCCAATGTACCATTTTTCTTTCATAGACAGGGTTCCAGTGCCATGGGCAATGCATTATGTCCAAATGAAAAGTATCTATGTACAAATGATCCATGAGCAGGAGCAGACAGGTGTCCAGCCTCCTGAGGTCTTTCCTTCTAAATCCACAGGCATTATGACATACTATATTTCATATGGATTCTGAATTCATGTATTTTGTTTGTCAGTACATTTGGTTTATTTTAAATACTGAAAAGATGAGGAGACTGTACTGAAATGAAATGAAATAAAGCTCACAAGGGCTGGAGTTCATTCCTTCTACAGAATGCCTAAGCAAAATCAGCATATAGGGGACACTGCTGACTCCAAAATTATTGTTGTTGTTGTTGAAATCAAAATTGTTGTTGTTGTTGTTGTTGATGATGATGATGATGTTATCACCATCCATTCTTTCCCAGCAGACCCCAGGGTGATTTGCAACAATTTAAAATTAAAAGCAGAAAAGAGAGGGGGGGAAAGTTCACACCACCATTACTGCTGACAGGGCTGGCACAGAGCATCAGCAAGACCAAGGCCATGTGGGTGTATCAGTGAGACTACTGCCACCCATAGTGTGCCTCCATTGGCACATTCATGTGTCACCATCCAGGTATGTCCTTCTGAAAATTGGCTGCCCGGATAAATTTCTGAACATCCTCCGGCTCCTCCATTATAATATGGACTTTGAAGAAACACAAACAGGAGAAATGAGCTAAGAGGACAGTATGTTTAGCAAATCCTCACCGTGATCAACTCCCACCTGGAAACCTATGTCTCTACTGTGGACAGACGTGTGGATCCAGAATTGGCCTCTACAATCACTTACGGACACACTGTTAAGACCATGTACATGGAAGACAATCTTACTTGGCTACAAGTGATTGCCAAAGAAAGAAGAAAGATCCAGGTAAGCAGAACTGATGCCAATGTTAGGACCATGGCTCTTCCACATCCCACATGCTGCTACCACCTATAAATATGGTCACAAAAACACAAGAAAAGCCCATATCCCTGTCTAGTCCAGCATCTTGTTTCTTACAGTTGTCAAGCAGAAGCCTATGATCAAGAGAGATCTGTTATCATATATATATATATATTTAAAAACAACCCTTTATGTTATGAGTGATAGAAACCTACAAAATAAGATATAGAACCAGTTCTGATTGAACCATGAAAGCAGCAAATGGATTTTAATTGGAAATAATAAGGGCACCCTGGTGGAGCAACCTCATGAGAGTTTCGGAAAGCTTTGGGTAAAAAGAATATAACCACATGGGGGGGGGGAACTGGCCCTAAAAGTTTGATTGTGCAATAAAAATAAATATAAATAGACAACATTCCAAGCAGCTTGTGATCATTTATATTTCTCAATATTATGGACTCACGAATTGTCTTTTTTCCAGCCCCATTGCTTAAAAGGTGATCACTGGGCATTAATGTTCTTCATGCAAAGCAGTGTAGCAACTGCTAATTCCCTTTTACAAAGATGACCTCCCTAAAGAACATGGTTCCAGCTTCATGGAATCGTAGAGTTGGAAGGGAACACAAGGGCCATTTGGTCCAACCCCCAGCAATGCAGGAAGCTTTTGCCCAACATGGGGATCGAACCAATGATAAACTCTCAACTGAGCTATCCACAGGGCTAGAATGCAGCACACAAAACAATTAACAAAATAAAGGTGATTTTGAGAATCCCACCTAAGCATAAGATCCTGACTCTATCAGCTCTTCAAGATCTGTTTTAGCCCCACAGCAATTTGAGATTCTTTAAGCCAAGATGGCTCAGAATGAACATGGGACTGGATGCATGGGAAATGGGTGTTTTGTCACTGACCTACAGTCCCAGTCAGCTTGCATGAGATAATAAAAATAGGCTTCTATTCCCTTGGAAAGGAAAAATGTCCTTTAAAAACAGGGTGTGTGAATTGATTGAACTTTTGCTGCTGTTGTTTTTTTCCCCTTTGGAACTTTACAGGCTCAAATCTTTGTCTTTGTGTCTGTGTACTTTTTCTTAAATGTCAGCTTTCTGTACACCTACCAATGTAATGAGAAATCATAACAGACTGCCTGCCTGAGGTTTGTGGTGTGCTATGCTTGGCTTGTGCTACGAATGGGATTAGAGTATCTAAAAAAGAGGAGAGAGAGAGAGAGAGAGAGAGAGAGAGAGGCAGGCTAGTGTGGACTGATCCTGCCAAATGTCAATATAGGACTCATTTACACTGAATTAGAGACATAAAGTTCAGTCAATCCTCAGCCTATTTGTGGTGCCACAGGCAATCCCTGATCTGAATTGCTAGCCTTGCCATTTTATATTTTTACGAAGCACTTAAATAGCCAGACGTAAGGACAGTCATTACTTTGCACTATCTGAACTGCCCCTCCTTTCCTCAACCTACCCCATCCCAAGAGAATCCACTCACACATTGTACCTCTGTCAAGTCTTATCAGCACACTCCCAATTATGGCTCTGAGGCGCAACTCACTGCAACTGGCCAGGTGCCCAGCTCCCTAACGAGCTTTCATAAAATGCCAATCAACGCACCAACCATAATCTTTATATCCTATAAGAAAGAAAGGAACAAACAACCGCAAAAAATGAATGTGTTTGAAAATGCTTTTCAGAATTCCTACAGGGTAGAAGAATTTAGACGGGAAATCTCCCACAGGTTTCTATCCCAAGTAGGCACAAACGGTATTGTTGCACACCACCCCAATCTCTAAGTCGGGTGAGATTCCAGGGGTACCAGGTACTTAACCATGGTTTGTGTTTCCTTTTGGAATGAGATACTGTGGAATGAGATTGTGGAGGAGGAGGAGTTTGGATTTGATATCCCGCTTTATCACTACCCCAAGGAGTCTCAAAGCGGCCAACAATCTCCTTTCCCTTCCTCCCCCACAGCAAACACTCTGTGAGTTGAGTGAGGCTGAGAGACTTCAGAGAGAAGTGTGACTAGCCCAAGGTCACCCAGCAGCTGCATGTGGAGGAGCGGAGATGCGAACCCAGTTCACCAGATTATGAGTCCACCGCTCTTAACCACTACACCACGCTGGCTCTCCATGCTGGAGGCTTCATGGGGTAGTATCTCTGGTGAGGGACACATTGTGCTGCTTCTGAGGTAGTTTGTCCAACTTTGGTCCCCACCCTGCACTCAGTTCTCGCCTGTGGCTACTAAAAGCTGTCAGCATGTGACACCAACCACACCCTGAGACTGGCTGTCTGAAGCAGGTGAGGACAGGCAATGGGTCTCAAGCCCTCAGTGAGTCGGGGACTTTCCCTGCATGCAAAGACCAGCTCTGGTGGATTGAGCAGACAAGACCAATAGTGAGTCCAATGGTCAATAAGGCATTTTCTGCACATGCTGTAGAGAGAAATGAGGAGCAGATGGAGCTCATCAACCTGGGAAGGTAGCCCATCAAGAAGGAAAACGTGGATCATCAACTCTGCTAGGATATATTTAGGAGAAGAAAACATTGAGTAAACCCTGCACAAATATGGAGTGGAATCCCTAAAATGGCTGGATGGTGCCTTGTGCAGCTCCTTCCAGCAAATTCTGCAGCCCAGCTGCTGCAAAAGGCATTGCTCTGTTGTTGGCAGATGGATGCCAACAACAACCTGAGCCTGCGATGGAGAAGTTCGTAGAATTAACACCACAAAAGGGTCTTGTTTCTCCCCTAGCCACAGCCTTCTAACATTGCTCTGAAACATTGCTCTGACTTTCTCTCTGGTTTTCTGCTTTCCTTCCAGGTCACATCACTGCAAAAAAACCCCACCTCTATTCCAAACTCTGTCTTGAGAGACAGGGCCCCACCCATTTTCTGTCTTGCACTGAGCCCCATCAACTTGCAAATATGATTCCCTAGCTCCCTGATTCCCTCTCTGAAAATCCCCACCTCCCTTCCCTTACAAGCCCAAGTTGTGGCTGAGCATTAGATAAGGCTTCCCATATTTGTCAGAGTTTGGAACCTGTATTTGAAGTAGCCCTGGTTGAGCTTAGGAATTCAAATATGGCCCACAACCAGGAAATATACGTTCAACCAACAAATTTCCCCTCTTTTACATCTGCCTTGAACTGTCCTTTCTATGTGGCCATAATCCATTTGGTGACTTAACTGGAAGCATACTGAACACCTCCTGCTGTTCCCTTCTGCAGATGCACAGAATGGTCTCCAGCTGTGTCTGTTGCTCTCCCCTAACCATCTTCTGAGTAAATCAGCGGCACACTGTACATAATGCAGGGCTTCAATATCAAATATTGGATTACCAAGCCTTTTCCTCTCTTTAACAGCAAGCACTGAAGATTTGGATTTATGATTTGCATTAATCTTGATCAGATGCCTTTCCTGCTTCAGCGGGCCCTAGTTGCTTCTTTCTTCTTTATGACACAGTAAAGCAAAATTTGCCTCGGGCGTCGCTATCCCCATCCCACTGGTTCGTGGTGTTTTAACACGCGCCTGCATTGTAGTGTGAAATTCAGTTCACTGGTGAATAACAAATATATTGCTTGGGGGAGGGAAGAGAGAAAGGAACATCTGGCTGTTAATATTAGAGTTGGGATGAACAGTGAGAAATGCTGACAGTGTATTAAAGAAATGAGAGGTAAATGTGAATTATAAGGCTATAATGCCATGGATGGCTTCTGAAGATGTCACAATAAGAAAATGTATCCAGTAATTTAAGCCTGAGGTGAAATTAAAGCTTCATAACTCTAAACAAGAATGCTAAAAAGGCTTTAATTAAGTCAGCATCTGACTCCTTATTCTAATGGTGTGCTGTATCCCTGGTGTTCAGATAAGTCTAGTCTCTTCCTTTCTGCTTTTTACCTGTCACACTCAAGTACACCACCTTTGAATAAGGAATCTTTCACCCTCATTTAAACATTGCTTGGCAGCTTTTCATTCAATCACTTGCAGCTTCGTGATGATCTGTGCTTATTAACCAACAGAGAAAACCAATGAAAGTGGAGCAGACAAGATGTGTATTATCTGTTTTCATAAGTGGGACCAGCAAGACTTGACCAGAACTGAAGATGTACTCTCATAGAAGTTCCTTTGACCATGAGGTAGAGCAGCTATTGATGATGGGACACCGTGTAAGATGGGATGCTGGACCAGAGGGATTCTGGGACTTGTGCTCACTGCAATTGTAGAAAGGCTCCTTGGCAAAGCATCTTTTAGAAACGGAGATTATCAAACTTGCACAATCCTTGCTCCCTCTGCTTTCCAGAAGTATCTTCATTTGCAGCATGCCCTGTCCCAAAAGAACTTTATTATTGTTCTTGCAATAGCCGCTCTTCACTTCCATTGTCACCATTTAACTTGGCTTCACACTTTCTGTGATTGTTATTTTTCATCAAAGTGTTCTGTTCTCTGATTGCTGTCATTTGGACTTCCTTCTGGTGAATCCTTAGTAGTTCTTTTTTTATATATAATGATGATTAAAGTATAGTCAAAATTGTTCACTCCCGAGAGTATAAAATGATGTTGAAAATTAGAGAAGGGGCTGAAATGTGCTATAAAGATAATTTTGAGGGCTGGGAACTTCATCGTACAGTCAAAGATATAATAGAATCAAGGGGGGAAAGGAAGGAAGGAAGTTAGATCAGTGATGACTTGATTATGTCTGAAGTACCTTCAGAGGGAGAATATTAAAAGACTCTTTCAGATAGTAAAGAAGGGTATAAAAAGAACAAGTTACTTGAAGCTACAGAAGGATAAATTAATACTAAAAACAACGTATGAATTTCAGCAGTTAAAGCAGCACTGGCTGGTTGGGAGTTTATCCAATCCAAGGGTCTTTATCCTATTGTACAGCCTGATGATGCCCAGGCTAGTTCAATGAAGTTTTCATCTGTTCAGCCAAGTCAGTATCTAATAACTTAACTTCCCCAAATCTGTCTGGATTTGTTTTCCATACAAAACACTGATAAATTTTTCATAAACTTGCTGGGGGAATCCTCCAATGTGGGTGGTGTTGTCTTATTGGCACAATGCTAGAGCATCCTTTAAGGCAGGGGTAGGGAACCTCTAGCCTTCCAGATTTGGTCGGATTACCACTAGCAGATTGCAGTGGAAATCCCATCTTCTGAATTCTAGCAGGTGCTGTTTATGCTGCCATTACAATATACCAATAGCTTTAAGGAAAGTCTTTGGATGTTTTATTTTATGTCTGCTTCATAGTTATTGTGCATGTGTTTAAAGTTTATACCCTTTGGAGAAACCAAAGACTGGAACTGAGGGAAGTCGGGGGGTGGGGGGATGGGTTCTGTGGGGGGGAGGGGGGAAATGGGGGGGGGAATAAGGATATGTTTTTGGATAATATGTTTTGTTATAACTTTGAATAAAAAAACAAAAACAAAAACAACAATAAATATGATTTTAAGGAAATTAAAAAAGAAAAGCTTGAGTTTTACAGGCTACAATCCTATATATGCTTACCTTAGAGTAAGTGCCTTTGATTTTCATAAGACTTGCTTCTGAGTAGACAGCCATAAGATTCCACTGCAACTTGCAAGAGATTCTTAGTAGGAAAATGGGGGGGGGAGCGATTGTAAGATTTGGGGGGGGGGGAACACAGGAGTTATTGGGAGTTAATGATTTAAAATGAGGAGAAAATATATATTGTGAAAATACTTGCTGCAGTCGCACTGAAAAACATTCAAGGATTTCCCAGGCAGATGAACGTGCTGCAGATTATTATGGTTTCGAAGGATTCCAGTTTCCAAACCCAATTCCACTTTTGAAAGAGCTTGATAGCAGTAAAATGCAGAAATGTGGATCATTTTTTCAGCCCAGAGGGTTGCTTTCCCTGGTTACGAACCTTCTGGGGTCAAATGCTGGTGGTGGGTAGAGTCAAAGGCAAAAGTAGACAGGGCAATAGATTTTGCCCTTACCTTTGTACAGTAGGTTTCATTCCAGCACACAAAATCAAAGGTTTCTACACAGAGAGACGCAAACATCTCCATTCAGACAAGCAAGATGTATTATCACAATTCAAGGGCATATTCCAGTCAGGCAAAAGCACTCAAGGAAGGCATGAAGCAGGGCATAGGAGCCAACTCCTAGGGGCTGAGGGGTATTTGCCCCCAATAAAATATTTAAGGGCGCCGACTCCCCCCCCAAAAAAAATATTTTATTCAAGTTGGCACCCCAAAGCAGGGCCAGTCAGAACTGTGGCCTAGGAAAGTCCGAGGAGCTAGATGGAGAGATCTGAAGGGGATACCTTCATCCCCCAGGACTGAGGATTCCCACCACAGGTCCAATGCATCTATTTTGCATTCATCAGTGTTGTACTTTATGCAGTTCTAAAGCATTGTTGCATGGCTTCCCAATCTCTGAGCGGTGTGAGATTCCAAGGGTTCCAGGCACTTACCTAGACTTCATGTTTCCTTTGGAATGAGGTACAGCTAAGACTGTGGTGTCTTTATGATATATGGTATATTTACACATATATAAAACCCGAACCTACAATGGAAGGGTTCACAGCATTAAAACCCCGAGTGGGTTTTGCTTTTCTCATATCCACAGCCTTGGCTTCAAACAGAAATCAAACAGTGCTCTGTCTCTCTGGCTACCCAGACTGCCGCTTTTCAGCCTCTACCTTCTAGCTTGCATAACTCCATTATCCACTATGGCTTTTGTCTTTCTAACTACCAGTGACTTGAGAGAGGGCTGTCCCTCACCCACCCCTTTGTCATCTGGCACTCATTCACTTTGTTACCTTAAGGATCCATTACCTCACCATGAAACTAGCCTGGCTATTCCAAGAATTTGAATCCTGGATCAGATGTTAACACTTACTGGATCCAGAGATTAGAAGGGTCTCAGTTCTGTTCAAGTGCCATAGACTGAAAAATGAGTTGTTTTCAAATTATTTGGTTTGACCTTCTAAGCTCCATAACAGAAATCCTGAAGAGTTCCTAAGCTTCATAGCATTTAAGGTGTACATCCTGTAGGAGCCAATAGTCTGCCCAGGATTTAGGAATTTATTAGCTACCATTGGTACATACAGAAGTGCAAGCCTGTTTGGGACAACTCTCCTAGACTTCCCTCTGTATAATTGTTTTGCTGTTGTTGTTGTTTTAAAAAAACAACCCTGCTTTTCAAAGCCCTGATCTGAATAAATTCTTTGGATGTTCTTCCATGCTCCATATAAAATCAAGGAATCTCTAGGGTCTTGTGCCTTATCTGGTGGAAGTCAACAGCAAAGCTTCCATTAAATTCAGAGCATAGGATCTGGCCCTCTAAGAAGAAAAAATCACTGGCTCGCTTAAATGCTAGCTGCACTGTATTTTCCAGATCAGTGGTTAAGACTCTCTGAAGAAGTCACAGTTGCTTAACTTGTTGGCAAGCTACCAGCCTGAACTGAGACTGTGCATAACAATGAGGGAATGAGGGAGGCACCTTGTATGAGAGAAGAAAGTCATTCTCCAATTTGAATTAAATGCTGAAATCTTGCTTGTTGGGATTGGCTTTAGGCAAGTCGTATAGTTCAAGGTTTCTAAAGTGGCTGGAGCAGGTAGCAAAAGAAAGTGGAAGATGGCTTTCTGGTGTGTTAAATCTCTAAGGAGCCATAGGCCAACTTCAAATAGTTTGTGAATCCCTCACACCTTCTTAAACGCAGGCTTTGCTTAGTGATATCTGCCTAGGGCTGTCCTTAAGAACCAAATTTGATACAATTCCCCTTTCATTTGAAGCATTTAGGTTTAAGCTAGTTATCGCAGCTCTTGTGTGCCAAGGTATGAATAATGAGGAGTCTGATTCCCTCAGGTGTTATTCTTTAAAATGGTTACTTTTGCTTTTAGAATGCTAAGCAAGGTGTGCTGGAAGTAGGGCCTTGTTTACAAGGGTGCTCCCTGATAACAGTACAAGCAAGGTTATTTGTGAAGAAAAAAGAGAAACAATTTTCAAGCAATGTATAAAAGCAGAGATGTTGTACTTGGAGATGAGCGAACACCAGCACTTGCTCAGCCCGTAAATCAGATGGACTGCTCAACACCACTAAAAAACCAACAACCTCTCAGTGGGTTTTATTTAGAGATTTCAGGGGAAGACTGTAGCATGCTTGTAGGCTTCCCTGAGGCACCCACCTGTCCACTGTCTGAAACAGGACAATGGGCTGGCAAAACATTTGTTTCTGTTCCAGCAGGATTCTTACTTTGCTTAGCATAGTAAAGTAAAGGTAAAGGTAAAGGGACCCCTGACCATTAGGTCCAGTTGTGGCCGACTCTGGGGTTGTGGCGCTCATCTCGCTTTATTGGCTGAGGGGGCGTACAGCTTCTGGGTCATGTGGCCAGCATGACTAAGCTGCTTCTGGAGAACCAGAGCAGCACACAGAAACGCCATTTACCTTTCCGCCGGAGCGGTACCTATTTATCTACTTGCACGAACTGCTAGGTTGGCAGGAACAGGGACCGAGCAATGGGAGCTCACCCCGTTGTGGGGATTCGAACCGTCGACATTCTGATCGGCAAGTTCTAGGCTCTGTGGTTTAACCCACAGTGCCACCCACGTCCCCGCTTAGCATAGTAGTGTAGACAAAATTTTGGGCTCCTACAGATAACTCATTTATTGATCATCCATCATGATTTGCTTGCACAGAGCTTACTGCCATGGATTGGCTGGATGCAAAAGAGTGGTGGGAGGCACCAGCTGGGGAACCCCCACGGGAACAAGACTCCAAGCCAGGGCATTGGTGGAGGAATGACGATGAGTGGTTAGAAGGAGAAGAGGGAGCAGACTGGTAGGAGGAGTTGTCAGAATCTGAAGAAGTAACAGAGTTACTGAGCTGGAGGAGCAAAGATAGGCATGGCAATGGAGTCTCAGATTGCTTGAGAAGGACTTAGGAGAGGAGGAGACGTAGGCAACTGTGGGAAGGCCTTCGGTCCCCACAACTGTCTCATGGGACAAGAGTTGCTGTGCTCATTAGTATTGCAGCTATTAATGTTACACAGTCCAGGGGCGCCAACGTGGGTCCAAGGTTATGGGTACCCACTGGCATCCATGATGTACGTTAATCAGCCTGGCAGGGCCTCGGACATGATCTCCGAAGCCCTGTGAGGGTTTGGAGATCATGCCCAAGGCCTAGTGCAACCTCCAACGTGATTTCTGGTTTACACCTGAAGCCATGTTGGAGGCCTGTTAGAACCTCCAATGTTGCCTCGGACGTCACTTTGGGGCTCCAATGCAACATCCAGTAGAAACCAGAAGTCATCTCAGAGCCCACGCTGTGGGTGCCAAGCACGGGGCCCCAGGGCTCCTTATAGTTGGCACCTATGAGACAGTCCGAAACAACAAGGATGCATGAAAACTGACTCCTTTTTGGAAATAAAAGATTGTCAACGCCCATTAGATTGTTCAAAAATTTACTTGCAGAACTTTCTTCAAAACAGAACAGAAACATCAATACATCCAGACAGTTCCACAAGACATATGCCAGTCCAAGGCATAGGCTCAGCATCTTACATTCTCACTCTCACAGAGCCTGGGAACAAAGACTAAAGGTGATTCCCTTCAAAATGGTGATTTGCAATTCAATACCCCTCATGTGATCTAAGGTTAAACACTCAGATAACAGAAAACAACAATAGTTAATTTTCAACTCTGTTAAAGTTCAGAATCTCTTAGAATACTGCAGTGGAATTTCCCAATGTTAAACCCTTTCACCAGTGCCCACAGCCACCCCCATTTTAATGTCAATTAAACCAATTATACTTAACAATTAGACTGGGCACTACTGAGCAGCCTTGTTTCTTTTAATAAAGAGCTGACTTTACTTCCTACATGCTATTTATTGCTGGCCCACTCCTGACCTGCTCCACTTACATGGAGACTATTCCCTGTCTTGACTGAGCATTTGCTCTGATTTACTTGGGGAGAGGTTGTACGGTGAAGAATATCCATCCTGATTTTCTTTTGCAGTGGTTATACACTCCTTGTCCACACATTAACCAATTGTTTAAGAGCATTACCCTGTTATTTTCCTAACCACAAAAGTCTTTTTTTCTTTTCCCTTTCTTTTGGATTTGTTGCAATGGAGATCTTTACTCCACTTCCCATGGGCAAACCTAAACTTCCCAAATGCAGTTGAATCCCTCCCACAAAATACTGCCTTTCTGAAGCTGACCTTTGTAACGCTTGAACTCAGAATATTAATATTATTCTTATGGACAAAACTTTGCAGTGCTGTGATGTTGTGGTGGTGGTGATAATGATGATATAATTAAATCAGGTGCTTGTATTGGGGGGGAAACCCCATCAAATCTACCATAAATGACATTATGCTATTCAAAGCTTCTATTTCGACATCCCATTTCTTATACCAGACAAGCTGAGATTGAAGCAGCATGCTGAATGCAGGCAAGTGTACTTCTGTGATGTATGTTTAAAATGCCTGCCAATGAAAAATAAGGATGAGAACAACTGAGCTTCCCACATTCCCTCAACACTCTCTGAAAGTATGTTCTCTATACGAGTAGCTTCAAGGAGAAGGAATTTAATGAAATATGAATTGAGCCATCATAATTCGGCATCCCTCAATGTACATTTCTTTTTCTTTTACTTCTGTTACCCTCCATTCTAGCTTCTCACTCTCTTATTTTAATTTCCACACCAAATTGCTGTAACAGTGATAAACTATCAGAACAAAGGAAGATTCTCATTTAATTAAATTGTTAGAGTTGATAGAAATTGCATTTTCAGCCCTAGCACTGGAATAAGCTTCATTTCAGTACAACCCGCTTCTATAAAATATGGCCTATTAACAAGACAAAACCTATTGTAAAGAGAAGAACTCTCACTCACCATGCGTAAATGCATCTCAGTGTGTTGACAGGTCTCTTAATCTCCCATGCCTTGCCAGAAACCTTTGTTTATGCCACCTTATGGCCCCTTGTTAACCCCCCTGTTTGAGGACCAGAAAGGGCTGTGATGAATGCCATTCAAAACATATATATATATTTAAAGAACCATAGTTAATTCAATCAGTTTTTAGGATGGTTCAAAGCAGTTCAGAAATGGTATTGCACTTGGAACAATGAACCTGCAGCTGGCTAATGAAGAGCCAACAACCATTCTGATAGTAAAATGAAGAAAGGACAAACCACAGTTAGAACCAGAAGCTATGCTCCTATTACTAGGTGAAAAGAAGGAGTCATTAAGTAATAGGGCTGTGGATTGGATCAAGTCAAAGCCCAGATTCTGAACAGAATAGCCCCACCCAGAGCGGTCTAGGACTGTCAAAAGGTTATGTGGTCAGGTGGGGGTGGGGGGAGAAGGAGAGGCAGGCAGAATGGTGAAGCAGGATTGAACTCTGTGCTCACTAGTGGGTGAGCTGACTGTAAGCAAAAATATAGCAACATACATTACTTAGCCATACATAGCCATATCAATTTCAAACGTTAACTTTGACTCTATTGAAGGATCACCACAACCACACATTATAATTATTCTTCTTGGGGAAAGTACTGTATTTGGATGCTTGGGGATCTGCCACCCATTTATCCAGATCCAGGGGCCTAGGAAGGGGGGGGCAGTGGGGGCGGTCCACTCTGGGTGTCATCCCTGAGGATGGTGACCCCAAGACACACTGTGCATGCTGGATCGCCCTGCCGCCACTGCAGCACCTGACGGATTGCTCGGCTGCCGCGTGCGGCGGATCATGCTGCCCCCCCCGCACAGCTCGCCCTGCCCCCCCCCAGGTGCACAACATTGGCCCTGCTCCAGGCACCCATGCAGCTAACTCTGCCACTGTCCGGATCACATATTAAGCCTGTAACCAATGTTTTCAGTTCTATTTCTTATGAGCCACCTGCTTCTCCAAAATTAAAGTACAGCAAACGTGGACCAATAATTTATCCATTTTAACTGTTCACAGAGAACACCTGGTATAAATACTTCAAGATGTATTGATTATGAAAGAATAGTAATTAGTCACTAAATCTTAGAGACCAGTTAATAGCTGGTCTTGCTCTATTACAACTGTAATCTATAATGTTTTGCATGACATTATTGAAATGTCTTAGATCTTATTAATCCAGAATGCACAAAGCTCTGTGCATGGTTACCGTAGATCAGAAAACTGACATTGCTTAATTGCCCTTCTGTCAAATGTTTGCATTTTGAAGGATACAACTGAATCTGGATTTTGGCCTAACATAATGAAATGTGTTATATGGATACAGAGCTATGCAAATGTGTACATATCTAATTACACCGATTTCATCAAAGAAGATACCAACAGTCCAATCATACCACGTAAAGTCACCACCCCTACTCCAATTAATCTGACAATTATCACAATTATAAACCCAGGATCTCTATTCTCAGCTTCACACATTACATAGAGGCAAAGCAGACTTCCCCACCAAGCAAAAACTCCAAAGGATACATATGTCCATTAGCTAAACTTGTATGCTCATGAATTTGTTGTATTCATACAATTTACATTTTAGCTGAATATGTAAAACTTCTAAAACTGTAGACATAACTTGAGATACAAAGGATGGATAGAGCCATGAAAGGGCTTTTGCCAACACATCTCAAAGACCCACAACAACATTGGGGAAAAGGTTGTTGTTGTTTGTTGTTTAGTCGTTTAGTTGTCAAACTCATGCTGGTAGCTTTGAGAACACTATCCAACCATCTCGTCCTCTGTCGTCCCCTTCTCCTTGTGCTCTCCATCTTTCCCAACATCAGGGTCTTTTCCAGGGAGTCTTCTCCTCTCGTGAGGTGGCCAAAGTATTGGAGCCTCAGCTTCAGGATCTGTCCTTCCAGTGAGCACTCAAGGCTGATTTCCTTCAGAATGGATAGGTTTGATCTTCTTGCAGTCCATGGGACTCTCGAGAGTCTCCTCCAGCACCATAATTAAAAAGCATCAATTCTTCGGCGATCAGCCTTCTTTATGGTCCAGCTCTAACTTCCATACATCACTACTGAGAAAGAGTTAGATTTGATTAAATACAACCTATTAGAGTATCCACAATGAAATAAAACAGATTAACTGAAACAGAATATAGTCCAGGCAGGAAAGTTCCCCACTTCTGGGCACATCTACAGGCTCTTCATGCAAGGATTGGAAGGAATTCTTTCTCCTTGCCAAGAGAGCCTTGAGAATGAAAGTTGACCAGCGCACTGTGGTGCCAACAGTCTGGCATTCACCCAGATGTGCAGGTGAAACTCAAGGGGCATCTCAGGGTCCGAAACCCTATTTGGCAATCGATGACCCAAAAATGCCCCAATCTCAATGATGCCACATATAACCCCCCCCCCCCCGGCAATATCTTGTTAAACACTTTCCTGCCCAAACTAACAGCTAATTAAACAAATCAGAAAATACACAGCTCCAGAAAAAGAAAACTTCCAGCTGTATGGAGCAGGCAAAAAAGAAGAGTCCCTGGGCCAATTTGGGCTCCCCCAAAATTCCTACTCAGCTCCCAGAAATGGTCAATTAGCAATGCCCATGCTGCCTAGGGAGAGAGCACGGGTGCAAAAATGGGACCCTTGAGAGGAACCACCTAACAAAGTGCAGCTATCAGGATTGGTTCATTAGAATCTTTCTGTCGTTACCCATTTTCCCCTCAGTTTTCTTTTTAAGTGGAGTCCATAGCAAAGGCACCCCTGTTAAGCTGGGAAAGGCATTGTATCCAAAGTTGATATTTAGGTTTTGGTAATTACTACACTTCATTTAATGGTGCCCTGAAAATTTAACTAAAGAGTTAATTCTCTTACAGTTCTGCACACAGCTATGATGTATATGTTCTTTAATGCACTTCAGGCTGACTGGAGTCAGATCTTGAATTCATTTAGTTACAGATCACAGTGGAGCAGATAGTAGGTTTTCTTTGTAAGTTCAGCACCTCACCCTATTGGCAGAGGTAGATTAAAATGTATTTCATTCAGGGACCCACATCCCAGTATTGGGTTTTACAAAAGTGGGAGTGGTTGGGCAGAAACCCCCCTCCATGCTCCATCCGGGTAAGCCTAGAATATATTCCCAGCAGGTGAAATCAGAAGAGGAGGGAGAGTGTAGAGCAGGGGGCAGTGAGTGGGGTGGCCTGGCCTTGGCAGAGGCTTGAGATCCAGTGCCACATTTGCCCTCCAGCTCTGAAGTTCCCCTCCCCTACTCTAGAGAGGGGCATATCCAGAGCAGCCTCTCCTCTATAGATGTTGCCCTTTTATTTGCAGTAGTATAAAAGGAACAATTACATCTCTGCATACTGATATTCTGAGAATTGTTTTCTGTTTTTATCACCTGTGATTAGCATCTGAGATGTCTCACTTCTCAGCTAATTTGAAAAATATTAACTGGTTATCTTGCTTAGCTCCATTTATTAACAAAACACCAGGTATGGGTCGACATTAAAAAAAAAAAGTCTTTGATCATGTATTGTAGCTTGGAGCAGCAGGTTATATTGCAAACCATTAGTTAGCCAATATTCCATTAATTTGAACACAAATAATTTTATATTATGTATGCTGACCTTTGCAGAACATCTTCTGTTTTATTTACCAATGAATTTTACAAGTTTTATTATCAACTGTGATTTAATTTCCTAGACCTCATATTAAACCCTGCTAGTTTTAATTTAAAGGGATAAACAGTCTTGAGATGAATACTTACTGCATTTAGTAGCCCCAAAATATATTACAGAAGGGAATAAATAAAGGTAAATACAACATATTTATAAAAAAAATACACTCCACTCACAATTCATTTTTTACCAATAGGGGTGATTATTTTAAAATGGGAAGAGCATGCTTTAATTCTAAAATAATTCACAGGCATATGTAAGGCATATTACAATTTAAGGTGATGCCCACCCTGCAGAAAATATAAAAATATATAGCATTGTATCACATTTGAACTTCATCTAAACCTTTATGATAGCAGTGTGCTAACCACAAGATTCAGTACAGACCACAATTTGATGCTTCAGAAAACAGCCTGCCTAAGTTTGACAGAGGACGAGATGGTTGGACAGTGTTCTCGAAGCTACAAACATGAGTCTGACCAAACTGCGGGAGGCAGTGGAAGACAGGAGTGCCTGGCGTGTTCTGGTCCATGGGGTCACGAAGAGTCGGACACGACTAAACGACTAAACAACAACAAAGTTCAACATGCTTTACAGGCTGCCCAATTTGGCAAAGGGCCCACCTAAGTTTGCCTTGTCCCCCTGGGCTATTGGGAAATTATTAATATAATATAATATACTTATATTATATTGTATTATATTATTATATACATAGCCATAGCTATGCAAATAAATCCAGGAGCTTATGTGCTTAACACTATACACACACACACACACAGAGAGAGAGAGAGAGAGAGAGAGAGAGAAAGAAAGAAAGAAAGAAAGAAAGATCTATAACTTTTTAAAAATGAGCAGGAGTGGATAAAAGGTGAAGACATGTTTGGTACTCTTAAGGTGATTGTTCCTGCAAAAATTTAGAAGGATAGCTGCAGTCCCTCAACGGTTGGAAGCAGAAAGAGTTATCCACACTGGAGCTGATTTTCAAGTCATCTTTAGCATGGCAACTGTAGCTGTCAATGATGGACCATTCACACAACTGGCCATATGCAGCCCAGTCACATATGATGAACTTTGCATCTACTGAGAGCCCTCAGGAAACCCCACTCAGTGTGGCCTATGCTGTATGTGGTACTGATAGCTTGCAGCTGGTATGAACACTGGCTGCTAGACAAGGAGCAGTCATAACACTTCATAAGCTTCAGATTGTTTTCCATGTCTGGCAAGCTCTGGAGAAAAGGCATCAATGGGGTGATGGGGCAATGCTGAGCAATGTTTCAAATTTTATATGGCTTAGAATCATCCATCAATTCTTGAAACTTGAACCAGTAAAGGTATATCAATACTTACATTTCTTTCATTCAAATAAGAACAGTTATGACCCATTTCCTTAGCATATTTGTGGGCTACATAATACATTAGCTGCCGATATTAGATAGATAGATAGATAGATAGATAGATAGATTCTTTATTGTCATTACACAAGTGCAACATTGCACAGTGCAACGAAATTGGATGTCATCCCTTAAAAAAACAACAAAAGCAAAACAGCAACAACAACCAAACAAACCACATTCCAGCCACACCCACACCCACACCCATCAAACTCCCAGGTCACACTATCGAGTTACAGCATTCAAAAAGGCCACAGCTCTTGGATAGAAACTATTTTTCAGTCTATTTGTCCTTGACTTGATGTTTCTATATCTCCTGCCAGAAGGCAGTAGTGCAAACAGACTGTATCCCGGGTGAGATGCATCCTGCAGGATGTTGTTTGCTTTCCTAAGACAACGGGAACCGTACAGTTCTTCCAAAGATGGGAGAGGATGACCAATAATCCTTTGGGCTGTGGTTATGACCTTCTGGAGCACCTTCTTCTCCCTAGCTGTACAACTGGAGAACCAAGCACAAATACAGTATGTGAGAATGCTCTCTATGGAGCCTCGGTAGAAGGACACCAGCAGTTTCTCACTCAGATTGTTCTTCTTTAAAAGTCTGAGGAAATAAATTCTCTGCTGAGCCTTCTTCACCAGAGCAGTGGTATTTGCGCTCCAAGTCATGCCCTGATCGATAGTCACTCCCAAAAACCTGAATTCCGCCACCCTCTCCACCCGTTCCCCGTTGATATACAAGGGCTGAATGACCGCCTTTTTTGTCCTGTAATCCGATATTGCAATCAAGGCAGAAAAAAGCATGCACATTTCATATGTTGTGGTAAACTGATGCTTTCCCACAGAATATTTCAGAGGTTTTATCTGTCTTGTGCATTCTAATCAAAATTTCCTAGAAGCTTTCCCTCTTCCCTCACTTTATAATCCTAAATGCCAAAGACAATTCAATATCTGATAATAGAGTCTGACAGCCTACCATAGTTACAGGTTTGACTGATGCTTTTATCTCTGCTAAGTAAACTTCAAAAGTTTCTTAGTCCTTTTGATTTCTCAAAAGAAAGTGGGTTTATTAGAATCTCAATAATATTACTTTGCAATTTTCTTTTACCTCCTTGAGTAATCCAAATGAATGGATGACACTTGTTGTTTCCAGTCAAGTACAAGTTCCCCTTTGCTAGGTGGTCAACCACAAATGAAACAAGGGGGATGGGGGGGGCTTTTCAAGTTTAAGACCAGTATGAGAAGCATTTATCTTGGCTAAGTCTGGGGTCAATTTTGGATGATGTATTTGATCCATGTATTAAAATAGAATATTGTAGTGTTATCTAGTGCTTGGTGGGGGAATGTAAAATATTAAAGTGCAGTGGAGGAAATAGTATTGGATGAGATTCACCTAAAAAGCCCCATCAACAGAAGCCATGTGCAAGGATTTCTGCTTGCACCACTGGGATTACTGCCTTCTTCTCCCCCTATCCCATATGGCAAGCTGAAATGCTTGCGCAGACAGAAAATTTTCATAGTGCAACACTGAATTCTACCCACAGAATGGACTAAGGTTACTAATGTGAAAATTAGGCAATTTGTAGCGCAATTGATCTATGTCTGGGATATGGCTCCCACTGAATCCAGTAGGGCTTCATTTGAAGTGTTGTTGTTTAGTTGTGTCTGACTCTTCATGACCCCATGGACCAGAGCATGCCAGGCACTCCTGTCTTCCACTGCCTCCTCGCAGTTTGGTCAAACTCATGTTCGTAGCTTCGAGAACTTTGTCCAACCATCTCGTCCTCTGTCGTCCCCTTCTCCTTGTGCCCTCAATCTTTCCCAACATCAGGGTCTTTTCCAGGGGGTCTTCTCTTCTCATGTGGTGGCCAAAGTATTGGAGCCTCAGCTTCAGGATCTGTCCTTCCAGTGAGCACTCTGAAGTACATGTACGCTAATGATGACCCTGCTAAGTGAAGATGATAGCAGATGTAAATTCAGCACAGCCCTAGTGAATCTGTTCTATATTAAGTGGGCTCAAAGAGTTCCAAAGCACAAAACCTAAACTCCACTTGTTGTAGATCAAATTCTCAATTACTTATAGTCCCCGCAATACCAAATGGAGTGTGGATTTTCCCTTCTGCTATTGTTCTTCACTTGAGCACAGTGTCTGCTGGTGTATATATATATATATATATATATATATATATATATATATATATCCACAACCCTTGCTTTTGCCATGTTCCAGAGATTACAGTTGTGTAACATGAACAAAACCAGAGAGAGGGAAATGTTTACATGAAGAGTATTTGCATAGTGCCTTATTGCCGTTTTCAAGCCCTTGTAGCATATAGTAGGTGTCATATAAGGGTAAAGAAACAAAAGTGATTGTCACTTTACTTTCTTAATTACAGCTTTATTACTTACCAAAGGTGAGCTATGTGACTTCATTAACCATTTGACAGCCTAATGACCACTTCCTCTTTTCCTCTGCCTACCTCAGACCATATGAGCTAAATCCTAGGGGCCGAGGACCCTTTGCCCCTCACTCCCAATAAAATCTTTGAGGGGGCCAGCCCTCCCCAAGTTGATAGGTATTTCCATTCAAATGGTGTGTGCTGCATCTTGTGATTGATTATGCAGGGCAGTGCTTATCTGGGCCCACCAACATTTTATTCAACTGATGAGCTAGTGACCCTACTCTGGTTTTGCGTATGGGGTCAGTTATGTCCCTAGATCCTTGCTCTTCAATGCTCCCAAACCATAAAGATATGCAAAGCTAGTCTTTCCAGCCGCCAAATTGTCTCTGCCTATACACTTTGGGGCTCAATGAGTCAAACTGGCAGCCCGGGAAACTTTATGTTCCAGGTCTTCCCTAGCTAGTAAGCCATGAAAGGTTGGTTAAGTAAGTGTTCATTCATCTTTGGTTGCCTTAGGATGTGCCCCACTTTAACCTATTTCTTTATTCCTTCCCCACCCAAACACATAGTTGTGATTTAATTTGTGCCTTTTGAGATCATTACAACTTTGTCTTATTTTTGTTTTTGCTGAATGTTTACCAAATTCCCAGGAATGTTTAAATGCCTCATGTGCAGTCATGAAAAATATGTTGGCTGCTACTTTTATAGGGTATAAAGAGGTACAGTAAGTTGGAAAAAGTCAGGTTGGATGTGGCTTTAACTGTTGTAAAAAAGTGGCAAAAGTCACAGTTTAAATGGGCATGTCTTTGGACTAGTTTAAAATTGCAAACGTCATTGTCACAGTACATTGCCTTCTTTACTTCTTGCAAAAAATCTACAGCTACTTAATTATCTTTATGGGCACTTATTGTCTCCATTGATTTATTAATGGGGAAATTACTTAGAAGGCCCTTTCAACCAAGATTCAAGTCTGCAAGGTCCTGAGATCCAGAAATAAATGTCCATAAGTTCTACAAAATTTTCAGAGCTGGTTTCATCTAACATCATCATCCATTTATATACCACCCTTTACCCAAAGATTCCAGGGTGGTATACAATGCTAAAAACATAATTTACATAGCATTAAGAAAATAAAATAAAAAATCATAACAACAGTCCCCACACATTTAAAAAGTCATAAATTGTTTAATGGCTGAAAAGCCAGGGTAAAGGAGAATGTTTTCACCTGTTGCTCAAAGACATGTAATGATGGTGCCAGGCCAGCCTGTCTGGAGAGAACACTCAACACATGGGGAGCCACTGCAGAAAAGGCCCAGTCTTGTGTTGCCACAGTCCAGACCACTCATGGAGGAGGCACAAGAAGAAGGGCCTTAGATGTTGATCATAATTTTTGTAGAATTTGAATCAGGTTGCAGCCCACTAGTGGATCCCAACCCACCAGTTGAAAGCCAGTGCACTAGATAACTTGATCCTGCTTTCCACACAGTTACTGTATATGTGGAATCAGCAAGTGAAAATAGGTAGAAGTAGAAAGAAAATAGGCTTGTATATCAAATATCTAGCTTGGAAGTTCTTAGAATAAACAAATTTTGGAGTGAAAAGTATCATTTTTAAAAAAGCCAATTAACACATTTTGTTTCAAGTTTCTTACATGCATTCGGTGGATTCCACAGAAGTCAGTGGCACCAAATGTTGGCCTTCAGACTCTCAGTGGGAGTTTTATCCACACAGTGATTTTTTATTTTTATTTTTAATGAGAATAGACACTTGGTAGCCTTAGAAAGTCTAGGTGCCAAATAAAGCAAGTCCCTGATTTCTGACTGGAGACGCCTACAGAATTTAAGTAAAGAGGTTGCATACTTATAGCATGACGAGTGAAAGCATAAGCTGTTTGATGGGAAGTCTCTGGTTCAAATTTCACCTAAACCATTCATTCACTGGGTGATCTCAGGCCAGTTGCTGGTTTTGAGTCTTCATCTCCCATCTGTCCCCAATCTGCAGTAAGAGTGTATCAGTATAGGTTTCTTTCAGATAACTGAAATAATGCTTGGATCAAATGTGAAATCTGATATAATTATAATAGTAAAAATAGTCTGAAGTGCAACTGTCAAACTACTAGTTACATTTATCCCAACAACGAGAGTGATTAATAATAGTTTGAGGCACAAAACCGCCCAATAAAAGCCATCACCTGTTGAGTCCCTTCATTGATATAGGAGTAAATAATAGGGCACATATTGACTACTAAATATGGTATTACATAAGACCTCCTTTGTTGAAAACAAAATAAAGAAGATGAAACACTTTCTCCTTCTTCAGAAAAAGTCTGAATGGGTCGTTAAGATGCCTTTCCTGCCGCTGGTTGCTCTATAGCCATAGCTAGTGATGGTTGTGGAAAAATTCAAGAGAACTTCTAAGGATAAAGCCAGAAAGCCAATCAAAGGCCCAGATGCTACTCTTGGAAACACAAATTGGAGAGCTTTCCATCTGGGGTCCTCTATCTGCCAATTTTGTCACATAAGTGGTCACAGCAGTTAGGTTCTCTGCTCCAGATGAGAGAGAAAGATACCAAAGGGAACCATTTTCCACCCTGCAATCAGCAGGAAAATGCTGTGCCAACTGAAAATTGTAATTATATCTGTAGCAATGTGCTAATGAGCTTTGAAAAGGTTTAGCTGGATAACAGAATAGGGTGGAATTTAATATATTGTACAGAAGCATTAGACATGAAGTATTTATATTAATCAGTGAATTTTCATTCACCATTCAATGTTCACGAAACAGCTATAACTGTCCCCAATTGAGTGACTTCATGTTTCTGGTGGAGAGAATTTCTTCACTGCTGATGGCTCAATTCTTTTTTAATATAAATAAATAATGTTCACTGTATATAGAACCTTTATTTTGTAATTTCTTCTACCTGCATAAAAAGGATACTTCATGGTGGTTTGCATAAATCTGTCTAATCGTACACTGAAAGTCCAAAATTTTATGTAGCAGATTAGAGATCTGCAAAATTCTCCTGAAGAATTTTGCTGCTTTGGGCTTCCTTTAAAATGTACCAGATGTTTTTCCTGAATGGAAAATTTCCAAATTTCCTTTTCATTTTACTTTGGAAATAAACTGATAGCAATTTACAGAAACTTAGACCATAATTCCCAAGAAATATTGTTAGTCTTATTGATGCCATGTTAACCTGCTGAAATTACTCAGATGTTTTGCCTAACAACTATATTAAAACAACCAACAGAAAGGGCAAATGATCAACAGTAGATACATTTAATTTCACTGTCCATTTTTAGAGGTGTTTTATTCTTTTTCCTGACTGTAAAAGACAGAAAGAATCCAGTAAATGCAGAAGAATCTAAATATGGTTAGTGCATAGCTGAACTTAAGGCCCTGTCTTACAGCTATTTAAAACACAACTGCATCCTAGAAATTGCATGTGCGCAATTGCAAAATTCATGGAAGACCTTTTGCATGTTTGAGACAAACACAAGTCCACTGAGATCTTTTGACTCTGCTTTGATTTGCTTGAAGTTGATCTTCTTGGAGAGGATGAAGGTGCAATTTTCATACAACATTAGAGCCCTTTCCCCCTTCCTACTGAACAGCTGGTGGTCAGATGTGGACTCAGAGGGCCAGGTGCAATCTTCCTGAGGACCAGGGGTTCTCAATCCATGGGCCAGAAGGATTAGTGCTTCACCTATATAAAGGCAGATATATATGTTCAAATATTATCTCTGCTCTTGTTATCCTGGAACTCTGGAACTCTTGTCAGTTTATGCTTCTAACAATGAACTGCTTAGGCCAAATCATATATCCTCAGTGGATTTGGGATGATCAAGGAGTCATCTGTTTGGGGTTGAAATACTGTTATCATCTGTTCTCGAAAGACTTCTGTGCCTTAGATAGCTGCATGTGAGGCAAATATTCAGTGGTGCTTTGAGTTTTGGTGATTTCTTTCCCTATAGAGTAAAATATCCTAAGCATCATGCTGCAAGAAAACTTTCTGTAAGGATGTGTAGTGCTTCCTTTCTCCTCCTCCTTCACTATAAATGCTATAGTGTTCCTTTCAAATAATGCCTATTGTGGCTACCAACTCTCTGTGTGGACTTCTGCTTCCCTTTACATTTCATTAGAGTGTTTCTTTCACTCCAGTTTCACTCTCAATTCCAGTTTAGGCAAACTCAGATAGCAACCCTAATTGCACCCTTTTCAGGCATTAGACACCATGGTGGTTTTTGTCACTGGCATTTAACAAATATTCCAAGGTGGAAATACATGTTTCAACCTATGTGAATCTGGTGGTGAAAACAGCAGCTATGTATTACTTCTTCCTCTGTAACACCTAGCGAAACAATCTGATGTCACAATGCATGCTTTCCAGCTTCCGTCCCATACCATGACAAAGCAGCAAGAAGAATGCATGATGGTTTTACACCTGCATGTTAGGCACATTGCAGCAGATGTTACGAAGGAGAAAACCAGGCACATGACTGCTGCTGTGTAGGTTTGGCAGAAGAGTCATGAATGACTCAGCTGAAGAATTCTATCACAAGGTAGGTAGTGCTTGTGAAGAGCATTCATCACCCAATAACATTCATTGCCCAATAATCTTAGCGTTCACAAGACAGTAAATGGGGCCAGCTGTCTTTTCACTCTACATGCCGCAAAACAACATTTCCTCCTGAGTTCACCCAAGGTCAATGTTTTGTTGTATGTCAGGCTTAATGTCAGAGGAAACATCCAGCTAACATTTCATTATCCCCATTTCTTTATCAAACCAGATGAAAGATACAATTCCCCATGGAGTCATATCTCTCTTTCAACATTGTTTATCTGAGCTATGTGGCATTTTAATATATTAGAAAAGTTAATTTGGCATTGATGGTGACTAAAGGCTCAGCTGAGACTTACAAGCACATCTTTGCCTTGGGGACTATGTCAGCTTCATTTCATTTTACTTTTCCTGCAAAGGGCAGAGCTTTTATTATGTCTTCAAAACTACTTGTTATGAAAGATGAGAAAGCTATTCATGCACGTGGCTGCTTCATCTCACAGAAATTAGAGTATTGCTATCATATTCCATTGAGGCAGCAAAAAAGACAAAAACGTTTATTAATCAAGGTTGAAAAATAATTCCCCAATAAAAGCATGTTCCTCAAGAACATTAGAACAGGCTTAGAGGATTGGACATGTTGTTTATCTTGCCGCCTTCAGCAAGAGACGCCACTCCCTAATTCAGGGATGAGGAACCTGTGACTCTCTAGATGTTGCTAGACTACAACTCCCATAATCCCTGACCACTTCCTGGACTGACTGTGGCTGATGGGAATTGTAGTTGAAAAACACACACCTGGGGGGGGCACCCCAACTTTAGAGAAACAGAACTAAAGCTTCAAATGCACTGATTCTGATTAAAATAGAAATATGTAGAAGATTAACAATTAAGATGACTAGGATTATTTATTAATTCTCATTTTACAGTATGAATGTAAGATGGCAATTTATAAATAATCCTAGTTACCTCAATTTGAACTCAGTTGAGTACACATAACAGAATTATGGTGACAGAAATTAATCAGATTTACACTACTTGGTCAATTGTAAAGCTGGAATGCAGATCATCTGGTATCTTCCTGTATTTAATAAGCTTCATCCTATAGTCTCTGAAATTTAGCAAATTATAATAGGGTATGTGTGATCAAAAATGATTGAGTTCTCTGATTCACATAGTCAAAATAAGTATTTGGAACTTTTTGGTGCGGGGAGAGGTATAAGTAGAATGGAACAATTACCATTAAGCCTGGTATTTGCATACCGAAAGAAGGACAAGTGTTGGTCTTTTATCATTCAAGTTCCTAATTAGCCAAGCTGACATGTAACACTAAGCAGCAGAGCAAGCCAAGGAAGATGAAAGAGAAACATGAGGGGAGAAAGGGAAAAAACATCCAAAGAGGAGTTAGTAGTACACCGAGCATTTGGCTACATGAAGTCAAGCTCCACCAGGAAGCCAAGTCCAAAGAATTGTAGTAGATAGCTATCAATTGGGGAAATGGGCATGGGATTGTACTGTATGAAGAAATAACAATGAAGAGCCAGATAGGCAATCCAATTCTCCCACTCTCACTTGGCATCCCTGCAAGTGCTGCTCTGATTGCAAGTATCTCCTGCCACTTAACCCTGCTAATCCTGTGGCAACTGCCCCATGTTTTCTGCTGCGCTGAACCAATGGATTCAATTTATGAGAAAGCAGATTCCGACAAACATTAGGAATAACTTTCTGTTTGACAGTGGAACGGACTACCTTGGAAGGTACTACCAACGGACTATCTTAGAGGATTTTAAACAGAGGTTGGATAGCAATCTGTCAGGATTCTTTAGCTGTGATTCCTGCATTGTAAGGAATCAGAGTAGATGGTCTTTTGGGTCCGTTCCAACTCTACAATTTTAACATTCTACGCACAGGGAACTGTGTTCATGGGATGCTTTAGAATGCTTGACATAGAGGGGAGGAAGGGATGGCAGGTGCCCCCCCCAGCAAGGAACTCAGCCCCCCATTTGGCACCCCATTTTTGAACTCCTGATACAAGCTTGCAATTTATGTGCACATTCAGCTTTACACACATGGCAAAATAATAGTAAATTAAATTGGAAAGGGAACAAAGTTCCTGGAAAAATGACTTTGGCAGTCCTGTCCACCATTGAATCCAATGAGTTTTGAATATAGAATCCCCAAAATGTAACACCCCCCATGCAAATTGTGGGCTTACTGTATGTTTTTACTTTTCTTTCTTGCTCACCTAGAAATATACTTTGCTATTTCTGTGTATATTAAGCAAAATTGCATACAAAAATGTGCATTTTAGGATAAATTTTCAATAAATTGCAGGTGAATTTTCACAATGTGGAAATAAATTAAATTTAAGATTGGAAATGTGAGAAACTGAGTGAAATCAAAATTGAAAATTCACCCACCCCTACTCAGAAGTATGTCTTCATATTTAATATTTCATATAGTTTACACTTGGTTCACATGCCAACACAAGAAACTATGGTTGACATGAATGAGCAGTGTGCTGGTCCATATTGCTGAAACTGTGGGCCCTCCACTCCCCCCTCACTGCTATTACTGATGCACTGTTTGGAAATAAAGTGGCTTCTTGGGATGCCCAAACCTAGACATGTGTAATCCTAAATACCGTTGGTGGAGGTTGAATTCCTCTATCCAGGAAGGACCCTGTTGTCCCAATGGCCCTTGGAAGGGTTGGGTTTTCTTCCTGCCACCACTATTTTTCTCACTATGAAAGCAATGAGGCCAGCAGTTTCCATTGCACAGGAGAGGGGGAGATCTAAAGTTTTGGAAACTTGAAATGCAAAGACAAATGGGTTTTTCCTGAAGGTGACTTTCCTGAAGCAAAGTGCTTCCTATCTGAACTAGGTTTCCAAGCATCCTTCTACCTGCATACTCATAAGTTTTATGATTATGCTGAACACAGCTCTGACCACTTTTAGTAGAAGAACAAGATGTAAATAGATGGTGGCGATGGTAACAATGATGTATGAAGTAACAGTGTGAATTTGGATATATAATCGAAGTAAGGGGGAATATCAGAGTGATGGAAACTCAAGTGTGACACCTCCTCAAGATGGATGATGGCAGCATTCTCATAAAGTTGTAGCAGCAGTGAGCTGACTGCTGTATCTGACTGTGAAGGATAAAGTTAATCAAGAATAGTCATTAGAAGCTCCAAAGCATTCTCCATGCTATAGAATGAGTACAGAATTTAAGGAGACCCCACACACCCGAAAATGCAGCTGAATAAGTTGGTGACAGATCTTGCTCAGGTGGGTCGTTTGGACTGGAAGAATATGAATTCCATTTCCCCCCGGGTGCAAACAACCTACCCAAGCAAGGTCTATCATGAACAGAATGAGCCACATTTGGGACGTGGGGCTGTGGGGTTCTTCAGTTCTCTATATATGGATAATTCATGAACAGCCAATGAGGAATGCAATAGCCTTCATGTCCCTTAATACTTGTGTCTTTCTTTCCTTTCCCTATGCCATGACTGCTGTTGTTTAATGTATATGTATCTCATCTAGAGATGGGAACTTGTATATCCCACCGTAGACTGAAAGTTCTCCGATCAAATCATTCTCTCTTTAAATCAGAGCAGGGCAGTGTTCTGTCTGATTGCTTGGGGAAGAGGCAACCTGGATGATACAAAATTGTTTCCTGATGAATCCAAAAATGATGGATAGCATGATGATTTTTGTCATAAAACTTGGAAGGAGGCTCCAAGAACTCATCTTACACTTTTTTTTTAAGACAAAACTTTTCTTTTCAACAAAGATTGATTTTTTTCGATAGCTTCAATGTAGGTAAGAGTAATGTATACAAGGTGGGGGGTCAGAATGCATGTGGGGCAGGGATAAACCTTAGTTTGATGAGTGGGGTGATATATCAAGAAAGCAGGAAAAAGATGAGATGTCAGAATAGGACACTGTTTCTTGCCATATATGAATATATATATACTGCATGAAATTTCTTCAGACTGGAAGAGAATGATTCTCCTGTGGTGTTTTGTCATGGGTGGGTTTGGGCCACCCAACCAGCACAGATATGAGAAATTGCAGGACTGGGCTTTGGTCATACTTGAGCATGTCCAGAAGATCAGGTGGAGAATAACTATGTAAGGCATCCTCACCCACAGGGTCCTTTTGTCCTTCTTGCAAAGATACCTAGCCACCCGTATCTAAACAGAGAATGGGGTTAGCCAGTTGCCCATTGGTGGGGGCTGAATCGGAATGTTTGGGTGTCTCCCATAATTGCCTAATGGTATGCCTACTCCATACTTCCCAAATTGGATGCAGATGCAATGAATATGTATTAGACTGATTGACATTTACTAGAGGAAGGGGAAGGAAACAACCCTGAGACTTCAGCATACCGAGGGTATGTCTCATAATCTGTCCCTCAAGTTCAGCCAGCAAAAGGGGTGGGAAGATGGATATTCTTTCAGCACTGGAGGTTTTACCTACCTGAACATTTGTGGTGAGATCAGGTGCTGCCTCAGCTCATCTCTTTGTGAGCAGGCAGAGAAAGGCATTCCAGTCTGGGTTTAAGTCTAGTTTTGGGACCGCCTTGGTCACCCTGATGAATGCTCCCTATCCCCCACCTGGGAAGCAGATTCCACAGTCTTTGATAGCCTTTTCTCCTCCAGAGTTGGAGAAGAGGAAGCTCATGGGACTTCAACAGCAGTGCCAGGAGAATCTGAACAAGGAGGTGGGCTCTGTCATCTGGGCTCTGCTCTGGTTTCTCATTCACCTCACACTCACATTCATTGCCCTCATATCCCAGTCCTCCTTGAATGAATTAGGGGATTCAGAGGAAATCATGACAGTGCCACCATGCCAATGATACCCACTGCTATTTCTCTGTAATTTCTAAATCAGCAAAGGTCATGCAGGCCCTAGATTGGTGCCTGGACTTGAAGGTGGTCTGGATAATGGCCAAGAAACTAGCCCTGAATCCTGTCAAGCCTATATCCACATATCTCTAAGTCCCATTGAATTCAGTAGAACTTAAGATGGCACTGGAAGTGTTTTTTTTTGTTGTTTTTTTTTAGACTTGTGATGTTAGCTGCCTTGAACTCACTGGGGAAAGGTGGGATAAACAAGTTTAAAGGATAGTCATTTAATCTGTTGTGTTTGTTTGTTGGCTATCAGAATGCCCTAGACTCTATAGGGCTGCTGTGAAGAGAAGCTATAGCTTTCCATTATTTCACTTTTTTAAATAGGTAAAAAAATAATTGTGTATATGGTAAAAGGCTTTTAATGCTATCCACCCCTTTTTAGGTTGCGTCAGCAGGAGTGACTCATTTTAATAAAAGGCCAGTGCTATAGAGCCTCTCTCAATAGAAGCCTAATCCTCTTCTGACCTTCTAAATGCAAGCAGAAACATTTTGATTTCAGCAACTTTCAATCAGCTTCCTAATTGTTAATGTACTATTTAATGCTGTTAATGATGGTTTGGGGATTTAATAATAGAACAATATATAGAACACACATATATTTGATGTGACATCCCCCACCCCATTTAAATGATCATTCAGCTCTAAAATAGAATACTCATATATATACTTTAAGCAGGTAAAATTCTGTTTTTATTATGATAATTGATATTCAGTCTTTCTACAGGAACTGTATTCAAGGGAGTTAAACATAAATGCTATCTGCCCTTCATTCAATTCTCATATCTTGAAACTTCAGGGTAAGCACAAGAATGACTTACTGGTATAAGCTAGACCTGTCCGTTCCTTTTCCAGCTTCTCCCACTTCCCAAGTAAAACCCTGACGGTGCCAGGTGATCACATCTCTGCTGGCGTTGGTATTCTTCCCTGGTGTTGGTACTACTGCCTAAGCTCCTGGGGGATCTGGGGCTGAACATGGAGAGTGCAAGATCCTGGCATGGTGCATGGTGTTCTCAGGAAGGCCAGGCAACATGTCTTTGGAGATGGATGAACTTGGTCTTGGGTAATGTGATGATGGCTTCATCTGCGTCCCCAATGGCGCTGGAGATCTCTGCAGAATCCTACTCTTCCTTGGATCTTGGTGGTCTGGACTCTGACACCCACATTGAAATAGCATTATACCATTATCTTATTAGCTTTGGAGATGCATTTTCTGTCATGAAGTTACTACAGGAATAAGAAACCATTCTACCCGCTACCCGCTGAATAACAAGAATTAGGAACCAGGGCCGACCCCAAGTCATTTTGCTGACTCGGGTAAGAGACAAGATCTCTCTTTCTTCCCCAGCCCCAGTTTCATATACAGGAGACAACTGGACAGGCAGCTGAACATTAGTTCAATGCTGGCAACAGAACCATCTTCTTTAAACACCTGCTACCTGAAGCTGGTCCCAAGATTTCCCTCTTGCTGGAGATTATTCTCAGCCTGAAATTATTTTCAGTCTGATTTTCCAGTGCCTGTTTAGTTACTCTTTTAACTACATATACTTTGGTTAATTTCCACTTCTTTGCCACCTCTATCTTTGTAGTGATAATTAAATTACAAATCTGGATTTGAATTTCAAAGAAAGATGTGGGATACGTGGAACTGGAGTTCTTGCCTTCTGCTACATGCATATTATATTTGATATTAAAAACTTGCAACCTCCTGACTTGTACAGACTCAGACTGATGTAGCAGAAGCCTGTCAGAAAAGGCTTCTAAGAAGCTGGAATCCACAGTTAGCTTCAAAGAAGATCATATAGTTTTTCCTGATAAAAGTTCACTTTTCGCTTGAGCTAGTCATTGCCATCTAGAGATTAATCTTGAGCTTCCAGGTGGTGAAATTACCGTTTGAGATAACTGTGATAGTTCCTGTAAAAACTCCTGAACTTAGAAGTCTACAATGAATAAAATGAATTAACACTAGACGTTTGTCAACTTCTGAACTGTACTTTACTTTCAAGATGCTACTAAGCTGAAGTTAATATGTAAAAATGTCCTGGTTAACACATTTGATATGAAACATTATTTAGGGCCAAATGACATGATACCTTATCCAGATTTGCTCCTTTACATCATTAAACATTTGTGCTATGATATCGCATCTTGAAATGCACATAAAATCCAATTTTCATATGCCCAAATCAAACAGTCATTTCCTGGATACTACATGGCATATCAGCTGCACAATCTGGACACTTTGGATTTGACACATCTTTTCCTTTAAAAATGTTATGACCCTACATATGTGGATGTCTGGTTGTGTTTCAGATGTGGCAGCCATGCTGGATTGGAATGGAGGTAAAAGCTCACACAGAGAGGAGGGGATCCCACTAACACTGTCATCCCATCTGGTTACTCCTAGTTTCTCTGCTATTGTTTTTTGCCTGCTTTTGTGTTATTGTTTCCACTGCCCTAATTTTATTGTTTTATTTTCATTTTATATTGTTAGCCATCTCACAGGTCAAAATAAATAACAGGTGATCTATTACATAATAAATATTCATGGGAATTTAAGATTTTACTTATGGAAGGTGATACTGGCCATTTTAACAATTCAAGAAAAGCTGGATGGGAGCACAAAGGCAAGTCTGCCAGCAATCTTTTGTCGCAGCAAAATCTCTGGACAAAATCCAGAATCTCTGTCTTACACTTGATGCTTGTAGGCTTGGGTCTGAATATTTGACCTTCAAAGCACCATGTCCCCTGATGTTATTGTGATATTCAGTGATTGATAGGTAGGCAGGCGCACACCCACTTTTCTGGTCCACAGAATACAGATGGTCATTGTATCCACAATGTGAACTGATGGTGGCCTACTGTAAGTAATATCAATATGTTGTTGTGGTTGTTGTTTTATCTCTCTTTTTCTTTCTTTTTTTTTCTTGTGAACAATGCAAAATAATAATACTAATGGTAATACAAATAATATTATGAGGTTTGTAGGGGTAGGAATGATAAATATCTAGCCTCTTGGTCAAATCTAGCTCCTCACCGCAGTCTAGCTCATGTGTCTCCTCATGTAAGAACTCAAATGAAAATTCTTCAGTGAGGATGTGGTGATGGCAAAGAGCAATTAGACAAATTCATGGAGAAGGCGGCTATCAATGGCTACTCATTGTGGTGGTTGCATACTACTCTAGGGTCAGAGATGGCATGCCTCTGAATACTAGTTCCTGAGGATTGTGGTTAATTTTGTGCTTGAGTCTCACATGCCAGTCAATCAGATTCAACAGTGCTGAACTCTGACCACATGGTCTAACTCAGGCATAGGCAAACTTGGCCCTCCAGATGTTTTGGGATTACAATTCCCATCATCTGTGACCACTGGTCCTGTTAGCTAGGGATCATGTGAGTTGTGGTCCCAAAACATCTGAAGGGCTGAGTTTGCCTATGCCTGCTCTAACTTGCTCTGAAATCTGCCTGTTTTTCAACTATTGGGTCAGGGCTCACTACCAGGTCACAGTCAAAAACGGTTTGAAACTAGTTAGCTAAATCAATCTATGAGGGTATGTGTGTTTCCTTTTTAGCAATCAAAAACCTTAAAGCCATACCTGAGATGCTGCTTTAAAAGATTTCCCCACTATAGTGCTTAAGGAGAAACAAGTGAATGGCAAGATAACAAGAGTTATCTTCAGACAACACAACATTTTAAACACTGTTGGAACAGTGCACTGAAATCAAAAGAAGTAGCAGGTGAAAATGTAGATCTAATCATTTACTCCTTGCATAGGCAGTTTAATTGTCTGAACACACTTCAGAATATTTGCTCTGGAGAGAAATGAAGTGTCATCTGTGAAAGGAAAAAAAAAGTGGTGCTCCCATTTTGCAGGAGCAAGCTTTTCCAGAGTTACCCATTTAATTAGAAGTAGTGTACGCAGAGTCACAGCATGAGTGCCTTTTGATTGGCACTCTGTGAGTGGGATTTGGTGAGAATATAGAGCGGCTGCTGTCATGCATAGAGTAATGATCTGGTTTCAGACTGAATTAAACGAGCTATAAGAAAGGCTCCTGGGGGAATGTTTGTGTCCAATTATTCGCTATATACGTTTAGGATTCTAAGAAGAATGAACTATATACCTAAAGAAGGCAAAGATAAAAAAGAAACCTATGCAGCTAATATTGCACTGTTGGCATTCAAGAGACAATGGAGTGTGCCTCCAAGGGTTAAGTCAAGCCACTGCACTAGCAGCACCCAAGTGAAATCCCCAGGTGCAAGACTGGGCAATGTGTATGGAGGTCCTGGGCTGCGCAGACAACAAGACCTCCCTCTTGGTCTTGCTAATATGGTCCAAAGGAAAACAGAGAAATCTGTTTGGCACCAGCTTGGCTGAAGGAGTTACTAGAATGAGGTGTACAAGGTGCCATCCAACCATCTTAGTGACTGCACTCAAGATTTGTGCAGAAGTTTAGGATCAGAGTTTTCATTGTCCTAGATAGGCTACCTTCACATGTTGATGAGCCCCATCTGTCCTTCACTTCTCTCTACAGCACATGCAGAAACTACCTTCTTGACTGTTGGACCCACTATTGGTCTCATCCACTCAATCCACCAGAGCCTGTTTTCACATGCAAGGAAAGTCCCTAACTCACCAAGGGTTTGTGACACATTAGCTATCCTTATCTGGTTTAGCTGGCCAATCGAAGCTGTTCCCAGGGTGTCATCTTCTAAGAGACGTAGGTGAGAGCTGAGTGCAAGGTGGGGACCAAAGGGGGACAAACTACCCCAGAAAGAGTATGATGTATCCCCCATCAGAGGTCCTATTTGTTAAGTTGTGGGTTGACATAGCAGACGACACAGCGATTTCTCCAAAGCAGCTCTTTATTTTATAAGCTGGAATAGAACTGACTGCAAACAGCTCAGCCGGCCTGCTTTTATAGGCAGCCGGCTGTCAACATTGTAGCAACAACCCAGGGTTTCCCACCTAAAATAACTGACGTGGACCTGAGTGAAAACTATCTACAGTATCCCCCTGCTGGCCCAGGGTGAGAACTTCAGTACATAACACCATTTCTCCCCTCACACCCCATACACCCCCAATGTTGCATACTTTGTGTAAAATGTACAATACTTACAGGAACAATCCACCTTTATTGCAAATTAGTGTCATGGACATGTCACAGGTGTGGCATTCATACCTAAACAGGTTGCAAGTTTGTCCAGGGCCCAAGGTGTCCACATTAGTGTTTAAAGCTCTCCATGACTTAGCCCCAAATATCTGAAAAACTGTCTCCTTCCCTACAGACCCTCTGGGTTGTTAAGATCAGCAGAGTGGGCCCTCTTGGAAGTTCTACCACCCTCAGTTCAAGGGTAGTAGTAGCCCAGTAGGGGGCACTCACTGTGAAAGCACCTAGGTTGTGGAATTTCCTGAGGTTCATTATACAGTTTTCATATGCAGAAGACTCAGCTCCTTACTGTCCTTTGACAGCTGATATATATTCACCAGCTATGTGATGGCAGATGGAAGAAGATACAGCATCTTCTTCCCCATCCCTCTTCTCCCTGAATCTATTTGGGTTTCAGATGTGGGTTGGCTTGGCCCCAGATCAGCCAGGGTAACTTGGGGCCAATCCAAAGTTCTGGATTGGTCTCAAATTGGATCAGGGGGTCCATATACATTGGAAAAGCTCCAAAAAGAATATTGATGCAATCATGCACACAATCATGCACATCAAAACCGTTTCATGCAATATTTTCCCATGTTCCTACATACCTTGGCAATGTAGCTGATGCGGTGGGGAGCAAGGGAGAAGACAACAACTGAAGGAGCTGCAGAAAATGCTATAGGCATGCTTTGTTTCCCCACAAGTGTGAAATCAGTGTTTGAGCAGCCCGCCCTAGATGGAGGTGGGTCACATTGCATGTACACAGTCCACACAAGGGTGGGACCAAAGTGAACAAAGTGTGGTTTCCTAAGGCCACCCTTGCCATCCTCCAGCTCCTTTGGAATTTTGCTAGCAAACTCCCTCTCCCTTTCAAATTGTATAGTGCAGACGGAGACTGAGCACTGTTAGGTTGATTAAGACTTTGTTTTGCAAGATAACTAACTTGGCACATTGCAGCTGTTCTTTCAGCTATTCGGGTCTGAATCACCTAGGGGGTTATTGGCATTATTTGTGCTGCTGTGTTACAAAATAGGCTAAGGTCGGTCCTACTTTTGGTGGGGCAGTGCAGCAAAATATTCATTGAGCAGAGTGAACTGTAGGAGTGCCAAGACTTAATTTGGTGGCCAAATTAAGGTGACTTTTGCATTTCAGGTCTCCCAAATACTGTCTATCACACTATTCTTATTTCTCTATTGTTTATAACCAGTCCTTTTGGGGGGTAAAATATGAGACGCCAGTATTCATACCTTGCTAAAAGTGCTGTGGGTGTCAGCAGAAAAAAGGTTGGCTTCTGCCACACACAACAAAACCTTCCTATAGCTCAGGCATCCATCTTCTATGAAATGTTAACATTTTTATTAGAAGCATTTAAAATGTTCCACAGTAGCTAGACTATTTCTCTCGATTAGCCAACAGCTGTTAGATGCTTTTTAATAATTTTCATAGGGTCTGCTAAAATGCTGGAGCTAATTACTTATAATTTCACATCAATTTACTAATTTCAAACCCAACAGGATGTCCCCTGCCATAAATGTGCCAGGATTTGCTTTTAATGGCCTCAACCCAGCTGGCTGCTATTGGGCCCAGTCATGCCTAATCCAGTTTCAACTGTTTATTTGTATAGATTCCCCTATGAATCAAATACTTCTGATGGCTGGAATATTTTATTCCTGGAAAAGAGAAATTGAAAAAAAGAAGATAAAGCTAATAAATATTGGGCATGCAAAATCAAATTTAAGATAGCCATGAAATATAATATGCATTAAAACACAGGGTATCAAAGTGTTCCATTCATGTTCTCTGCTGGAATCTACTAAAATTTGGGACAGGATCATATGCTAGACTTGAATTTCCATTAACTTAATCCAAAAACATGTTATCAATGTGGTAACTCCATAGTGTGTTTTGGTATTCTGAATCATGGAGATCTAAAACCAAGCATGATATTTACTAGAAGATTGGAGACCCCATTTTGATTTGCTATGCAAACATTTAGAAGACAAGGTCAACAAATTGCCCCAAGTCAGATGAGGGCCACCACATGGCCTAGTGTTGCTCTATTTTTCATACTCCTACTATTCTGTCCCCTTTACCTCTATGCATTTCTACATCTCTATGTTTATCTAGGTCCACAAACTGTGAAAAAAGTGATTGCCAGAATCAGAATACTGCCTATGGACCACTGAAGATCTCTGAATGATTTGTTTTCTAAGCAGATGTTTTTAAAAAAGTTAAGAGCTTTATTTAAATCACTTTTTCAAAAATCATTCATTGTTTAAATTGGGGGGGAGGGGGGGATCTCTTGGAGCTCTTTAGCACTCTGCAGGTGACATTCAGGTTGGCCTTGTCTTGTAATGCCAATTGAAGGACATCACCTCTATCAAACAAGCACTAGAAAGCTAAACTAGCTCGCAGGAAGCTGCTAAAGTTTTAAATTTACATATGAATAGGAATGCACACCACTCAGTCACTTCTTCATTATTCTAAGGTTAGAAAGAACAGGAAAGAAATGCCTGCTCCCCACTGTAAAAATGAAACTAACATGGATTATGAATACAGTGGTGCCTCGCAAGACGAAAAGAATCCGTTCCACGAGTCTCTTCGTCTAGCGGTTTTTTCGTCTTGCGAAGCAAGCCCATTGACGGCTTAGCAGATTAGCACTATTAGCGGCTTTTAGCGGCTTTTAGCGGCTTTTAGCGGCTTATCGGATAAGCGGCTTAGCGGCTTAGAAAAAGGGGGGAAAAGGGGAAAAAACCCGCAGGAACTCGCAAGACATTTTTGTCTTGTGAAGCAAGCCCATAGGAAATTCGTTTTGCGAAGCACCTCCAAAACGGAAAACTCTTTCGTCTCGCGAGTTTTCCGTCTTGCGAGGCATTCGTCTTGCGGGGCACCACTGTATTTAGTTGGCCTAAAAAATGGATTGCTCTAATCTGGATTAAATGTCTGGATTGATTTGTCTGCACATTGACAGGCTTAATCCAACAGAGAAAGGCTCATATGCTTCCAAATTCCATCTGCTTCTGCAAAAAAAAAAAAGGGGGGGGGAGACAACTGGTCTGCCTAAAGAAGAAATCTGGGCAGAAGTGTCTTGTCTAGTAGGGTAGATGCACTATGCTAGGAAAGAGATAAGAAAAATAATAGAACCCCTGACCATTAAGTCCAGTCGCGGATGACTCTGGGGTTGTGGCGCTCATCTCACTTTACTGGCAGAGGGAGCCAGCGTTTGTCCGCAGACAGCTTCTGGGTCATGTGGCCAGCATGACTAAGCTGCTTCTGGTGAACCAGAGCAGCACACGGACATGCTGTTTACCTTCCCGCTGGAGCGGTACCTATTTATCTACTTGCACTTTGACGTGCTTTCAAACTGCTAGGTTGGCAGGAGCAGGGACCAAGCAACAGGAGCTCACCCCATCGTGGGGATTCAAACCACTGACCTTCTGATCGGCAAGTCCTAGGCTCTGTGGTTAACCCACAACGCTACCCACGTCCCAAGAAAATTAATAAGTCATAGCTAAAGAAAATATTAATTTGTGATGTACTTTAGTGGCAGGTTTCTTCACACCTGTCTTCTAAGGATGAAAAATAATCTGTCCTACGCAACATCAGTAGGACTGAGATCCATTTTGCAAATGAATAGGTACATTCTTCCCCAAGAACACCCTTTCAGTTCCATTTCCAATTTTACAGAGGGAATTAGTACAGGCTTATTGCATGATAGACAGATGAAGGATACAGTGTGCAGTGGTTTACTCTTTAATAAACTTGATCAACAGTATCAGTGACTGCCAAATTGGACTGTCAATTACAATAGATGTGGGAAGGATGTGCATTTTATTTTACTGGTCAGAAACAAATCTGAGAAATTAAAACCAAATGCTTCATTTTTGTGGTGATTTCACCTGTCAGTAGTTATCATGTAGAAATGTAACACATTCTGTTGAATTCTAGATCTCATTTGGCCATGTGTGCATTATTATATGGTCATTCATATTCAGCTGCATCTTATACTAGGACTGGGTTTTTGGGAAAGTGTGAAGGTGACATATTAGCAAGGCATTTGAAGCTGATACAGGACTCAAACTGGGAGCCCCCTGTGCCAGCAAGGTAGCAGCCCAGAATCCTCTTCACCCAATAAGTCATGTGACATTGAAGGCCTATTCTATTCCTATTGCCTAATATAATTCCCCCCCCCCCATTATCATAATCATGTTCTTGTTGTTTTGAAGAAGAAAGGGTTCTTTTATCCTGCTAGTCTTCTAAGAGTTGTCTTCTGCCTACCAGACTCCTTTGTCTCTGCCTTTCTAATGCCTGCCTGCCAGTGATATCTGTCCCATCAAAAGTACTGCCTGAGTACCTTGCAGATATGGTAGACACTTCCCATACTTGTCATTTGTATTAAAAGGGAACTATGAGCTGCTAGACTGGTTTAGTGGACTCCTAAAATTTTCATAATTTGTAGACGTGCACTTGTTCCTACTAAGTGCTTTGCAATCTTCACCTCATCTATTCTCCGAATAACTTTTGGAATGTGAAACTGAGATATGAACTCAACACGATCTGGTAGCCTTCATGATTTGACCATAGCTCTATGGTTATATTTGCAAATAAAAACAATATGTCAGTGACCTCCGCCTGCACTGAGTAGACCCTTCCTTGGCATCCACTATAGCTATACCCATGAATGACTCCTCCTGGCAGTCATTTGTGTTGCACACATGGATGACGGAGAAGGGACTAGTCAGCATGCATGATGTTAGAGATGGGCTGCTCAGCATGGCATCACTTTCTGCTCACACATTGATTTTATACATGACTATAATGACTCAACAAGGCTCTTGTATCTCACTTATCTAAACCCACTGCACTTTTCTAGCCTCTGTTTAATGCAGTGGTCCTTTCCTGGAGCAGAAGAGGCCTTTGATACTACAAGGGAAAAGCTATTGCTAAAGATTTCCTTTCCCTGTATGTCTTTATGAACTGTTGTTTCAAGGTTAAAAAGGATGAGTGCTTAGTAACTCTTCTAGCAAGCCACTGTTTCCCATAACTACCTCATTATGTAGATAACCAGAAATGACACAAATGCTTGCAGATAGAAGACATTTTCCGCTCCTAATGGATAGGCAGTACAATGAGACAGGACAAGACCTTTCATTACGGTACAAAGAATCATGGGAAGGACTTTGGTCATCAGTAACAGACAACTGAGTACCATCAACATAGGAAGCAGCAGTAGAACATTGTTATCCATGTTGCTATTGCTATTCAGAGCTTTTTTGGTAATTGTGTGTGTGTTGTGAAGGCAAATTTGTAAGGAGAAAAATTAATCCATTTTAAGATGGGAGTTATAGTCCAGCAATGTCTGAAGAACCATGGGTTCCCATATTTGATCAAAATAATCAGATTCTTTTTAGTGCTGGATGAAGAATGTCATTCCATTTGTGCACTCTGTCCACAGAAAGCAGGATGGTGCTGTTTGTAAACATTCAGGTTCATGGGTTTGAAGGTTTAAAAAAATATTCACAGACTAAGTGCTGCCACATGTAGATGAGAGCATCAGGAGTCTTCCTCATCATGTTCTCTTACAATGCCACATTTGGAATGATGTTCTATCATAACATAACATTATTCCAGATTTATTTGAGGGAGGGGATAGTGGCTCACTGCATCGTTTGAAACATGACATTATTGGACATGGTGTGCTGTAGGGTGCTCCTGTCCACATGTAGCAGATGGAAAATGTTTGTTTCTTTGTTTTAAAAAAGTTTAAAATACCTGTGGGAAATAGAATGGGGAGAGCTCTTGGGATTTGGAGTCCAACAACACAGTCATGGAAAAACCGTATTCCCAAAATGTACAGCCTTTCATTTGAGAAAACACTCCAATTTCCATCATCAGAATATAAGCAAGAAATGATCATAAAACAGGATGCTGCATACTGTCAGAAACAAAACTTTCGGAAAATATTGTCTATATTATTCTTCCTTACTATATAATGTTTCTTTGAATACGCACATGATCTGTATGTGTGTGGAAGAGAGAAGCGTTTGAAAGATCACAGTCAGATTTGAATCACCAGAGGTTTCTGCTACTATAGCAGATTGCAGCTCAAAATGAGGAACCTTTCTCTTTTCCACAGCAACTGCCAGCTGCACCAGTAGATAGGTCTTTTGAAGGCAGGGGACTAAGCACACAAAAAATTGCATTGGTAGATCACTCTGTAGGCAAAACCCAGTTTGGACGTTCCACAGTAATAAATATGTACAAGCAGAAGTTTTTCCATTACTGACCTATGATGGCTCCCAGCAAATAAACAAATGATTTTTGCATTGCAATACTGCATGCCTTCTACCCCTGAATCTGAAATGTGCTAGACCCAAAGACAATATGCTTTCAAATAATTCAATTAGCAAGGCTAGCCATCTATCACCAGAGTTCTGCGATTAAAATGTCCCCTGTTATAAACTCTATCATCCATTAGTCAAAGGTAGAATCCGTTTCAACAGAACATTATCATCAAAATGAGGTGCTGCAAATTTGATTAATCAGGTCCTAATTACCTAAGACTGACACAGTACTCCTTTTTTTATAGCTAGCATGGATGTGGCAGAGGATGGAAATAGTAAAGGGAGCAAGCAATAATATGCTCCATTGTCAAATTTCAAAAATGGCATTTGTATTTGTCAGTGCATTGTCAAAGGAAGGCATTATTTTTTCTTAGTGTTTTGTATAGAGTGTGGACAAGTCTGCTGCTCTTGAAATAAATCTGTTTTCTTCATTTGCTTAGGGTTCAAAGGGTTATTTAGATGGGGCCATTCAGTAAATAGAATTCAAACACAACCAATGTTACATGTCCATCAGGAGAGAGGATCACAAACCCAGAAAGGGCAAGACAACTGGATCAATTATTCAAACAACTGAGTAAGTTGTTGGCTTGGGGACAGCAAGCTTTTTAAAATCCATTAAACCGGTCTCCAGATTTTTACTCCTGTGACATGAGTATACAACCTGGAAAGCCCAATTGGTTCTGCTTTGTCTGTCCACAAATCCCTGGCCTCACTGTTGTCCTGCCCTACATGCACCGACCCCCTCCCCGCCAGTCATAGAAAAGCTCATGTTTAACTCCACCTCCATTATTGCACTGCTCATGTTGACGACTTATGAGTTCAGCTGTGACTTCTGCAGCAGAGACATTTAGCTGCCCATAGAGGCTCACTGCATAGTGTGGGTGCAGTGCATCTTGTGGGAGTGAATGTCGTAGTTGAACTCTGCACTGTGTGAAGAACTTTCTTTTGTCTCTGCTGAATCTTCCAACATTCAGCATCATTGGGTGTGCACAAGTTCTAGAGTATTGAGAGTGGAAGAAAAACCTTTCTCTATCCCCTTTTGCCCTGCCATGTATAATTTTATACAATGCCATCATTTCTGTTCTTATTCAGCTTCTCTAAATTAAGAATTCTCAAATCCTGCAACCCTTCCTCATAGGGGAATTGCTTTCTTGCCTTTAATCTTTTTGGTTACCCTTTTCTGAACCATTTCCAACTCTGAAATTTCCTTTTGGAGGTGAGGTGATCTCAAAAAATATTTTGGAAGATCCAGCTTTTATAAGCCATGAATGGCAAACTCCACCAGCTGACATTCCGTCTTGCATTAGACTTACCAGAGCTCTGTGCTTCTTTGTATTTGGTCAGTCAATACTTATTTAAGCATTTCAGGGTATGTGAGAAGATAAACACATAGTGTAAGAGAGCATGAAATTCTGTGGATGACAAAATAGTAACTATACCCCCTTCTCATCCTCCAGGAATAATACCCTTTGTTTGATTGAAAAGGCACAAATGGTCACAAAACATCTGGTTTAAATTGATTTGTCGATTAGAATTAGGTACCTAATTGTCTGTAACCACTCAACCCCCAAACAAAACACCCGTTTTAATCATGTTGTAATTGCCAATACATTCTACCATGAACAGTCTGTTTTTCAATATGAATTCTTCAGACTACCAGTTTACCCCAGTCCATCCCTAGTAGCAGATGTATATGGCTGCTACTGGTCAAATCACAATTTCTACAGTTCTGGAGTCCATGCACCTGCCATTCCTGTAGAAATTCTGTCAGGATGCTCCTACGAGCATGAGGGCCACATAACTACATCCAAGAAAAATATCCATTGTCTCTGTCTGAACAAATCTCATGATAATAGTTTTTAGTTCCTAAGGGGAACACTGTTTTGCTCATAGCCAATTCCCAAAACAATTAATTAGGATATGGATGCCTCAAGATTCATTTTTTTGAAAGGAAGGCGAGACCTTGTATACTTCAAAGAACATTTCTGTAATGAAACTTGTACACAATTGTAATGAACAGTAATGGTGATCAAGTAACTACCTGCAGTACAGTATAATATGACCGTTGCAGTTTGAAATTATCATTGGCTGACAGAAAACTGCAACTGTCATGGGCTGACAGGGATGTCATACTATCGTGATCTTGGGCTGATTACATTTCCATTTGAGGCAGAAGATTTAAAGAACTAAATAGAAATAATGCCTGGCCCTAATAACAACTGCTACCAAATAGAGTGGTAAATGTGTGCTTCAAAAATATAAATGTAAATGTAAATATAATGTTAGCATCTCAAGGTTATTTTCCCCACATTGCTAGAGAAATAATTCTATTTATTCCAGAATGTCATAAGAGCATCTTTATTTTTTGCTGTGTTTTATGAGCATCATTTATTTTAATTGTGATCCTAGTCATTTTAATTCCTGAGAACACATAACTTTGGCTCAAAAACGCCACATTGCCCGGTGTTATATAACTTTCTCAAAGATGTGCTCTTCAAGGGCCACCACATAATATAGTCAAGGCCATATTTTTCCTCCAATACAAACACAACAGCTAAATCTATTGCTTGAATATTGATGTGCTCCAGTAACTCACTGAAATGTGTAATTTATGTTTACTATTATATTACTCTCCACTTTCATATTCAGAGTCCTTACATGAACTCTTTGTCATCATCAGCTCTGCATTTACTACTTAGTACCAAATACTATTTGGGTAATAACGTTAGTGCTTCCTATCATTTCAGTAAATCCTTCTCCCACTTTTAATTTAATATTTTTCCTTTCGTTTCTTTGGGTTTTCTTTCGTTTCCCTGGGTGCTATATATTGAAAGAAATCCTATTAGCCACAGGGAAGTAAAAAGTAGTTGATATGTTTGTAGTCAAGCATGGGCATTCCAGTGGGCAAGATAAACTGTAGAACGTATCCCAAAACTTGCCAGTAATCTTGGGTATTCAGGGTATTTTGGGGCGCTTTTTTGCAGTCCGTCCTTAGTCTTTCTGCATTATGTAGTCATTTCTTCATGAGCAAAGTCATACATGCAAAGTCAAGAAAGCAAAACGCTTTGGAAAGAAAGTGAAAATCAAGCAGTGCTACTACTTCATGAAACTGAACAAGTGCAATGGCCCACTGTTCCTTATTTATTATGTGCACTCTTTCTCTTTGCCAGCATGACGTAGTGGTTAAGAGTGGTGGACTCGTAATCTGGTGAACCAGGTTTGCGTCCCCGCTCCTCCACATGCAGCTGCTGGGTGACCTTGGGCTAGTCACACTTCTCTGAAGTCTCTCAGCCTCATTCACCTCACAGAGTGTTTGTTGTGGGGGAGGAAGGGAAAGGAGATTGTTAGCCGCTTTGAGACTCCTTAAGGGGAGTGAAAGGCAGTATATCAAGTCCAAACTCCTCCTCCTCCTCCTCCTCTTCTTCTTTCCCAGTAGAAAAGGGCAAAAATAGTTATTCAATATGTCATTGTTGCCACATCTCTCTCTCATGTTAATAATGTTATTACCATGTTAATAACATTTTCTTCCTTTCCATTAGAGTAATTGTTTGTTTCTCCCTCCCTCTGATTATTATGCCTACAATCTATCTCTGTAAGTGTTATGGGTTGTAAATGGATATATTCTCTCCAGGTGGCTGCTAGACTTATAACCTGTTACCTTTTCTTCCCCATTTCACTAATGAATGGTTGATGTACCTGATTAGAACAATCTGGCACCTCAAATGATAGTATAAAAGACAGGATTGAATAAATAATTTTAATGATGATAATGGTTCTGATGGAAAGTCACGAAAAACATCTGGTTTGTAATCAAAGATTTGCAACAGAAAGTCTAGACTCTAGAGAGTGATGGAATAGTTTGGGTGAAATGTGCTTCTTGTTTTATAGGTAAAGGTAAAGGGACCCCTGACCATTAGGTCCAGTCGTTGGCAGGCTGGTTGTTTTATAGTGCTGCTTTAACTAAGGGAAGCACATTGGCTACTGTGCTCAGCTGGAATGAAATGGTATCCTGTGAAATCTTAGGATGATGTATTGATATGAAATAGTATTGTGTGTGGTGTCCATTGAGGCAAATGATCTTACAAAATAAAGAATATCCAGTGATCTTATCAGTTACAAGTTGATAGTATGGCATCCCATATCAAAATATGACAAGGCCTTGTTATTTAAATGAGGTCCTTCACCATAGGCTCTTGAGCAAAGTTAGCCATTACAGGATGTGAGGACAGGGTTCCTGATGGATGAGCAAACACCTAACAACAGGAAGCATTTGTCCTTGTATACATGTGCATTCCACAACACACATTCATCTGAACATTTCGGCTAACTAGGGGCAAGTTCCCTTCACACCCACCCCCAATAAAATATTTGAGGGAGCCAGGCCACCCCAAAGTTGATGGGCATTGCCGTTCAAATGGTGTGTGTGCTACGTCTTGTGTTTATGCAGGGCGGGGCTTACCTGCCCCCCCCATATTTTATTCATGTTAGCAACCCAGCATCTGAGGAAGACACCTTAATAACTTTAGGCTAGAGCAGTGGAAGGGGAAACCATTTTCAGCCTGATATTCCTCGGGAATCACATGCCAAGGGTGGGTTGGGCTGGATGCATATGCAGGCAGGTCAATGGAAGTGACCCTTACCTTTATACAGTAGCCTACATTCCAGACATTCAAAAGTCATCTTCTATTCTCCCATCCAGGTGAGCAAAACAAATTATTCCAGTTAAAGAGCACATTCCTGCCCAGCAAATGCACTCAAGGAAAGTTCAGACTTGAGCTAGAAAGGAGGTGTGGCCTGGGGAGGAGTATCCTGAAAAAAGTCAGGTCTAGAGGGTCAGATTCAGGCCACAGCACTGAGGTTTCCCACCCCTGACAAGGGGCCCCTGTTTGTGTGGTTTCTCTTCCCTTTTTAAGGGTTGTAAAATGTGCAAATACAATTTCCACATCTGTTGTGGAGACCTTGACTCACAGAAGAGAAGCCATTTGCATGGTGGCGGAGTGGGAACTTACTGTACATCCTTCATCCAACGTGCTATTATACCATTATATCATCAAGTCACACCAAATGCATGAAGCAAAGCAAAGATCCAATGCAACTCTGAAGACATAGGGACAGTGAAGCAGGGAAGCCAAGAAGTCAACCCTGGGTGATATAAGGGAGAATCATGGTTTGAAATCATCAGGAAAATGTTGGTAAGGTCTCAGCTAGATAACCAAACACACTATGCAAAATTCTATTAGTGTGAGGCACAGATGGCTCATAAAACTGACCACTGCACAGCAGAATGTACATAAAATAAAATTATACTGCATTATGAGTATAATTGTATGAGAAATAATGTATTCTAAATTAGATTTTTTTAAAAAATAAAATATACAATAGTTTCAAATCTAATTCAGAACCTTCCCCCCTCCTGTACTAAGTTGTCTTAAGTGATGATAAGGGGCAGCAAGGCTAGAAATCTCTCTCCCTCCTCACCCCACCCTATAAAACAAAACTTCCTTTTGAAAAGTTACCAGCCAACAGCCCAGCCTCAAAATGACAAGGTTAAAATATCAGCCATAATCTTGAATTCAGCAGATGAGGTTATCTGCAAAGTAATTTCTAACAGAAGGTGCATAGCAAATCTCTTGATCAGAAAAGGAAATTAAAGTACAATGTACTGCATTATGGCTCTGATGAAACCTTCCTCATATCATCTCAGATTCATCACATTGTTCTATGCTTCAGTCATCCAGCTCTGAAACACCATTGGAAAGTTTTTGTGTACTTGGATCCCTGGCTGAAACAAAGAGGACTGTGATAGATTTTCCCATTAACAGCAGAACGTTTGGCTAAATGTGGGGCTGGGTTGCGGAGAACACCATGTCCACTGTCTGGTAGGGATGGATGGTTCTATCAACATCAGTTTCTCATCTTCCTGCCCCACCTCCCACAATCATATGTTAAGTTCTCCATGGCTTTTCTTGCAGCTGGAACTTAGCAAAACTCAGGTCTGGCATCTCTTAGGTGGCTGCCATTGCCATTATAAGAGAACAAGGGAGTGTATTTTTTGTTGCAATTTTGCATTGATATTATATATATATATATATATATATATATATATATATGCACACACATACATACAAGGGAGGTGGGAGGTGTTCTTTGGGAGTTCCAGCTCCTCTTTTCTAGGAAAATAGCACTGAGCTCTCCACCTTTCCATGGGCATTTTTTTAATAAAGTAGATCTTATGAAAATTCCAAAACATTTTTGTTACTCCAATAGAGAGAGAGAGAGAGAGAGAGAGAGAGAGAATTGAAAGCAAATTTTCCTACTCCAATGCATGTTTGCATATTCTTATCATTAATATGTGAGCTTATGTACACTTTCCCCTAATAGATGCATTTTTAGACACACTATTTGGTCGGAGAACTTCACCACCTGTTTCAGAGAAGTGCAAATTTTGAAGGATGGTTGCATTTCAGGGCGGGAGGGTTGTTCTTTGGTTGGCATTCTTGAGCACATGCACCACCGGCCTAAATATGGAGACCTAGTAGCCTCCTGATGGGTGAATCCCTAGCTTGGTGGGCTATCTCATCCTTCTTTGTAGTTGGCTGTGGAAAATCCCAGAGGCTGGTCACATATCCATATCGAGGAGGAAGAATATATGAAACTAGTTTCTCAGAGAAAAGCCTAGATGCATAAATTTTGGAAGTAGTTTGGCAGAGCAGAATATGCATGCCAGTGTAACATCAGAGGACACATGTTTCCCGCACTGTGATTATCCTGTTAGCATACCAGTAATTTTATTGAAATACAAGCTTTTATCAGCAAGGATTTCATCAACTTATACACAACACTGACAGGCTTGTGAGGTAGTCCATAGGACTACATTAATAAAATTGATTTTCTGCACATCTGAAACGACTCAGTTAATCACACTCATCAGAATTACTGATGAGGTAAAAATATACCATTGGGAGGTAACAACAACAACATGTAATCTACTCAAAGCTAAGGTTCCATTAATGCATATGTGAAATATATAAGCATTTTAACTCTGCCACTAATATCAGCAAGGGTTAAAATTGCTTAACTTCAGCTAGACGAAAGCCAGCGAGTCTTAAAATGTGTAACTTTGAAAGGATCCTCTTCAATAAATTTGTTCAAACAGAAATACAGCAGGATCAGGAGTAGAAAGGTAAGGATAAACTGGACAGACAAACTCACTCTCTTGGACATTTCTCTTTTACCATCTACTTTTATCCATTACACAGGTAGAGGACAATCCAATAGGGATAGGCAAGACTAAGGGCGCAGTCAGATGTGGAGAATATTCTGTTATCGGATGTGGAGAATATGCTGGTCATAATGCCCGCACTTCTGTTCTAGTTCCTAACATTCCTTTTATAGTGCATTGCTTGTTGCAATATGGAACTGTAGCTTTCTGAACAATATACCACCATTTTGTGCTAAATTTCACTTGTAACAGTGTGTGTGGTGTGGCACAACACGTTATTGAACATGTCACCAACCTTTATGTGCATACATGCTTCTGTTCCTCTATGATTCACCCAGGAAAGAACTGTATGCCAGAATACAGCTCCAAATTTCATCACATGCCATGATTCATCCCTAGACTGGATGATGGGAAGTGCCTGTTCTTGATGGGGTTACACTCCCTCTGAAGGAGCAGGTACGCAGCTTGGAGGTACTTGTGGATCCCTTGCTGTCACTTTCAGCTCAAGTGCCTCAGTAGTGTGGAGTCCCTTCCATCAGCTTTGGCCGGTGGCTCAGCTGTGCCCTTATTTGGACAGGGAAAGCCTAACTACTGTTGTCTATGCTCTGGTAATCTCTAGGTTAGATTACTGCAGCACATTATATGTAGGGCTGCCTCTGAATACAGTTCGGAAACTTCAGCTAGTGCAGAATTCAATGGCCAGGTTGCTCATCGGAGCAAGACTGTTTGAACATATTACACCAATTATGGCCTGACTGCACTGGCTACCAATTAGTTTCTGGTTTTGACCTATGGAGCCTTAAATGTCTCAGAACCGCAATGCCATATGAACATAGCTGGGTTGTCTTTGCTCTTATTTCTATTATATATGTTGTATTTTTTAATGCTGTGAACTGCCCTGAAATCTACAGGTATAGGGCGGTATACAAATATATTATTATTGATATTATTATTAACAACAACAACAACAACAACAGGAAAATTACAACACAACAGGGCATCAATGAGGTTGTAAAAAGGTATTTTTCTGGAAACAATTAACATGGGAATTATCACTAAACATTTGCCACATTTCACTAGATTTCCAGAAGTGGCTTTTACAACTTGTGACAGATCACATAAAACACAGAAATTGTGAGGCAAGGAAACATCACAAAAATGGAATAAAGTGCTGCCCAAATAGAGCCACAATCTAAAGAAGGGGGTGGGAAATGTCCTGAGTGCACTTAGCTCTATGCTGGACTGTGTCTTTATTTTATAGTCAGTTTGGATTATATGTAAGGTGATAACTTCACTTTGTCCGCATCCCATGAGATCTCCAATCTGTTCTTTCACCAATAGTTGTCATCGCCGATTCTCTAGAAACAGTATTTCATTATGCCCTAATCCAGGGATGAGAAACCAGTGACCCTCCAAAAGTTGTTGGATTCCAGTTCCTATCAGTTCCATCTTGTATTCTCAATGGCCAGGGTTGGTGGGAGTTGTAGTCCATCAACATATAAAGGATGAGTTTTCCCATCCTTAATTCCTTATATTTTCTGGAATGTGAGCAGAGCCAAAATAATAAAAATCTTGGCTCTGACCTGCATCCAAAACTGTTTAGTATTCTTTTCATGCAGAAGTTGTTGTCTGGTCATTAATCATGTTTAGTTGCACCTGCAATTATTTTTTCATATCCTTAATATGCCAATTTTATTACAGTGAATGCTCTCAGGAGGTTTATAACAGTGATTAAAGCTCTGTTAATTGTTGCATGCATTTCTGGATTGCTTCAAAGTCGCCGTGATCAAAGAGTAGATGGGAACTAGGTAAACGGCAAGGTTACTACTGACTGTAGAAAGTTTTGATTTATGTTTCTAAATATGCTTTCAGTGCAGTATGCAGGGGGTCTGTCTCCACATTTCCCAAGACTGGGAAATTTATGTTTTTCATGTTAATACCTTTCACTCCAGATGATACCCAATCAGTCTTGTATATGTAGATAAATATGGGAAGTGGGTGGATGAGTGGGAGAGAGGCAGTTTCCAGAACACGCTGTGCTATCCCCAAGTGCGTGATAATATCTAGCACAATGCTCTCTGTTATTTGTCCTTTTACAAGCAGCAGGTAATTTTAGACCAGGCAGAATGATTAATTTGATAAAATCATTGATCCTAGATGAATGTAAACCAATCTTTGTGGAGAAAACTAAATAAAAAATGTGTGTATTTGTGTGTGTGTATGAGAATATTTAAAATACAGCTGTCTATTGTTGTATATCCCAACACCTGTCTTTCACTTTTCTCGGCTATTGATCTCACATGATTTCTCTGCCTTACCTTAAGTCAGGAGTGGGGTATCTGTGGCCCTCCAGATATTGTTAGACTACAACTCCCATCATCTCTTACCATTGCTCCTGCAGGCTCGGTATGATGGGAAATGGAATTGAACATCTTCTAGAGTGTCATAGGTTCCCCACCTGTGTTTCCTTAAGTTAACTTAGGCCTCCTAGATGTGATGCAAATAAAAGGTTCTTCACTGAGAGCCTTTAAAGCACAGACATTCCAAGTGTCTCTATTTTCCAGGGACAGTCCCAGATTTACAGAAGCCACCCCGGTTTCTGATTTGATCCCAGAATATCCCACTTTTCCTTCGGACATGCCTATTTTCATCAGAGAAATGTTGGAGGCTTTGGAGTTATACAACCCCCTGAGCCAAGAAGATAACTATACAACCTTTAGAAGACATCTGAAGGTAGCCCTGTATAACGAAGCTTTTTAAAATGTTTTATTATGTTTTTATATATGTTGGAAGCCACCCAGAGTGGCTGTGGCAACCCACTCAGATGGGCAGAGTATAAATAATAAAATTATTATAATTATGGAATAGGACATCCTTATTTTCATCAGAGAATGTTGGAGAGTATGGAGGGTGATTTCACTCCCACTTTATACCAATGGTGGTGTCTACCTTCATAGAATCATTGAATTGTAGAGCTGAAAAGGGACTATAAGTGTCATCTAGTTCAATCTCTAGAAATGCAGGAATATTTTTGCCCCATGTGGGGCTCAAACCCATGACTGATATTAAGAGTCTGATGCTCTATCAACAGAACGAACTCTTGAGATACACATGTAAACTTCAAATGACATATTTACTATGACTTTCTCCCTGCCCCCTAGTTAGTCAGTCATTGTGGTAGTTTTTCCACATCAAAAATGTAACATAAGAATTGGGCCTTGTTCCTTTTCCTGACACTAGAATTTTTCCGTGCTTTGAGGTTGCCCAATATAACTACAAGAAATAAAATGTCATCCCTGGATACGTGTGTTAAATGAAAGGGTGTGTAAAACAAAAAGGAACTCATTCCTTTTCATTATTAAATAAATACAACAGAAATAAAGTAGTTCAAAATGAGTGCCTATGCATTCATTTCCACATGTTTCTTAATTTTGAATTTTTTTCTATTCCTCTAGGAGCAGCAGTCAGTTTGAGGTCATGAGGGGGCAGGAGGAAAGTGACGCGGTAAATTGTTCGAACTTTACTTCAAAAAATGTTGTATTATTAGTATTCAGTAAACAGGTCTTCTCTGCACATTAAATTTCCTGTCACAGAAGATAGGGAGGGAGTTGCTTTTTTTCTTCCTAGTGGTGTGCATGTGAGAAAAATTCATCTCAGTCACTTAGTCCATTGTGTCATTTGTTTTCCCATGTATTTCAGTGGAAGATGCAGATGATCTTGAGTTGCCTGTACTTTGACCTTCATCCAATTGGCACACCCCTTTCAAGCACTATAGTACCCCTTGAAGGGATCATATCTGTCAGATTTCAGAGAGGAGCACAGGAGCACCTGTTTTATAGACCATTAAAAAAAGCAATATAGACACAGATGGATTTAAGATCCAGAGGCTTCACCTTTCCTTCCTTGGAAGAATGGTTTTGGCACCAGTATTTCTGGCTTTTCAGTGTAGTAGGGCTGGCCAAGCCAACACTTCTCTTTTTTTTTAAGCTTTTAGTAAGAAATCTTATATATTTCTAGAGTTTGAATCAAGTTCTGATTTCTGCTTCTGATAGATTAAAACACTACTGGCAAATAGCAGTCAGTTTAAGTCTTGGTCTCTTGACTCTGCCAATTCCAGGTGGGATTGACCCAAGAGCCATTTGACCTGCTGAGATATAAATTGGTTTTTCTACCTGGAGACAGATGGGAGAGACCTGCTGGCCATTGAAGTCCATTTGGATTGAGATTGGCAGATGTTGCAGTGAAATGAGGATTTAGAGAAAAAGATCCAGGTATCTGTCTACATTGAAATGAAATATGGAAAATTGGGTGGGACAGACAAGAGTGCGGCTTTGGGATGTGGGATGAGGCTTAAAAAATTGCTCACCAGTTCACTTGGTAGGGCCGAGGCCTGGTTGTACTAATGCACCAGGCATCACTGACTGGACATACTAGTAAAGTGGTGAAATTCAATTAAACAGTGGTCATGCACTTTTCATGGTTTCCTTCCTGCCAGCATTGCTGTAGGTGTGAGAAGGGCTCTGGGTAGAACATAAAGCTGCTTTATACACCATACCATCCAACATTCCTCAGATGAAAATAGGGCCATCTCATATTTTAACTAAATGCCAGGGGTTGCAAATGTGACCTTCTGCATGCAATATATTTGCCGTAAAGGTAAAAGTAAAGAGACTCCTGACCGTTATGTCCAGTCACGAATGACTCTGGGGTTGTGGAGCTCATCTCGCTTTACTGGCCGAGGGAGCCGGCGTACAGCTTCCGGGTCATGTGGCCAGCATGACTAAGCCACTTCTGGTGAACCAGAGCAGCGCACAGAAACACTGTTTACCTTCCCACTGGAGCGGTACCTATTTATCTACTTGTACTTGGATGTGCTTTCGAACTGCTAGGTTGGCAGGAGCAGGGAAATATAATAATATTCCCTGACACAGGGATGATGATGTTGATGATTATTATTATTTTTATTATTATTATTATTATTATTACCTTACCAGTAAGCAATAGTTTCTCCCATAAAAAGTTAGCAAGAAGTTGGCTCTCACTCTTTCATTCTGGAGTCTACTCAGTCTGGCTGCCCTGTGAACTATAATAAGCTATGGAGAAACCACAGTGGGCTGGGCTGAATTTGCAAAGTCACATTATCTGAGCCCACAAACTGACAGACCCAGATGCAGGAAACAGACAGGTTCAGGTGAATATGAAGGTTCTCTCTCTCTCTCTCTCTCTCTCTCTCTCTCTCTGTGTGTGTGTGTGTGAGAGAGAGAGAGAGAGAGCGAGCGAGCATGTATGTGTCTGAAAGAGGGGATGTGTGCATGTGTGTGTAAGGCTATGAGTATGTTTATGCATGTAGCATTTTCTATAGAGTTAATTAAAGGTAAAGGTAAAGGTACCCCTGCCCGTACGGGCCAGTCTTGACAGACTCTGGGGTTGTGCGCCCATCTCACTTAAGAGGCCAGGGGCCAGCGCTGTCCGGAGACACTTCCGGGTCACGTGGCCAGCATGACATCGCTGCTCTGGCCAGAGCCAGAGCCAGAGCCGCACACGGAAACGCCGTTTACCTTCCCGCTGGTAAGCGGTCCCTATTTATCTACTTGCACCCGGAGGTGCTTTTGAACTGCTAGGTTGGCAGGCGCTGGGACCGAGCAGCGGGAGCGCACCCCGCCGCAGGGATTCGAACCGCCGACCTTTCGATCGGCAAGCCCTAGGCGCTGAGGCTTTAACCCACAGTGCCACCTGCGTCCCACATAGAGTTAATTAGTTGAGTTCAAATAAATACAATGCCTATTGTATAATTTGTGGCTAAGGTGGCTCACTTCCTTTGAATGCATTTGAAAAGATATGCTTTGAAAGGCTTCAGCCTGTGGCTTGGCTCATGTCCTGAGAGAAATTTATGCATGTACTCACTGATTGTCCTTCCAAGCTGACTCTTGTTAAGACTTAGCATCAGCTCAGGGGGGAAAAGGAAGGATGGAAGAGTTGGAATAGACACAATCATGTGTCTGGATGAGTTATTTTTAAATAAAACATGTGAGTCCCTGTAAAAGATGTGTGTGGAAAGATCCCCCCAAAAATGAACAAGCTTGCAGACTTCCTGTAGGTAGCAGGTAGCAGGTTGGCCACTGTGAGAAGAGTCCTTTGCTCAGTTCCAGCAGGGCTCTCCTTATCTTCCCAAGCAGAAAGTGTCAGCTACTACATCCTACTGCTATGCTAATACAATCACACTAAAAGCTTGAGTGACTGAATGGAAAGCCAATATCAAGATGACCTCATTATGATGGTGTATACATATGGTATGCATAGCATTTCCCCATATGACTTTTTAAAAAAGGAGTTGGTGGTGAATACTGATTTCTGATAGAGCAATAGCTTTGATATCATTTTCCAACGCAACTAAAGCACCCCACTTAGTGTCTCAATATCAGCAAATATGTTTCTCCCCTTTTCTTTTCTTTGGTAATGGGTGTAAGTGCTAATTGTTCCTAATTTGGTTTTGATGGGTTCTTACCTAATTAGCACTTAAGGCATTTTTATAGACTTAAAGAGATGTCCTAATGAAGAAGACTAATTACCTTTCTTCATAACAGCACAAAAGATTTCAAATGACAGGGAAATCATTTTCATATTCCTGCCTGTCCCATCAAGCACTGTGATTTTCAGATCTCATTTAAGGCATCTATCCCTTTGTGGGCTCATGGATGATGTTTTGTTTGTTTGTTTCTCTCTGTGTGTGTATGGTGGGGTTTTTATGGGGGTGTATGTGTGTCATTTTTCTAATCTGAAGAGCTGTGCCTTGATTGCTCTGAGTGCTAATGAATGTCTGTAATTATAACATTTCCCTAAAATAATAGAGATCCGTGGAAGGGCAATAGTGCTTAAAAGGAGAGAAACTCCTTTATCCAGGATGCAGATTCAAACATTCTGTTGGATGCTGGTGATACAGGAAATTGTTTTGTAATATATTCCTTTCACAGATTTCAATGCAATTTGATCACCTTTCATTATTTTGATTAAAAAGATTAATTAAGATGGATCCCCCCACATACCCATTCATGGGAATTGAAACCTGTATTTGTGCTTGGTAGTGCAGAATATGGAACCATGGAAGGAATTCAATCTATCACTAATGAAACTGTTTCATCAGACAAGCAGAAATGTTTGCCCATGTGGAGCAATGCCCCCTCTTCTCCCACTGTGCATTGTCTTGGGGGTTCTCCTTGTTATGACTTTTAGAAGTCAGTTGGCCCATAAGCTGTTAAACTTGGGCCCACCATCTGTTGTCGATACTACACCACACATCATCCAGTATCACCAGCAGAGTGTGCACAGCTCCAGCAGAGTCTTACAGCTGAACATCAGTTTTCCTGCTTTCTAGCTGTTGGCCTATTCCACAGTTTCCAGTTAAGAAAACTCCTTTCCCACTCAGTTCTGCCAAGTGTTTATTGGCTCATGCCACAAGACAAGCATAAACACACAAACTACATAAACTTTAAGAGATGTTGGTGCATCTACTATAACACAGTTCTTCTGCTCTTAGAAGTGAACCTTGTAAAGATGTACAGAGAGATCCACCAGCATTTTACCATGTGACCTCACCAGGCTCAACTGAACCATAGGATATGTAACTTTCAGTCTCTCTACCGATACCTTGCGCTGAGCAAAACCTCTTTTCGGTGAATGCCTCATACTCCTGCCATTGCTGCTGAATGCAGCCTTGGCTTTATACCTGCCTCTGTGTGTGATCATATTCCTTAGAGAAAGGGAGGGTGGTCGATTCATGTTACAGACAACATTTATGCTTGGACTGTTTCTAAGCCACCCAATGCAGCTGGTGTGCTAGTTCTAAATAGAATCCAGATGCACAGGGTGGGCTGCTCAAGACATTTGGCATAATTTGGTAAAACTGCACTAACACTCCTGAGCTCACAAGCCAATATGTGTGTGTGTGTGGGGGGGGAGCCCTATCGTGCTGGCAGAAACTTGTGTATAGGTGAAACCCCCATTTTCCTTACAAAATATATTGATATGGCTTTTAAAAACAGTTTTCAGTGAACAGGATTATCACTGTGGGTTGCCTTATGACAATACTTTGACTAAGACAACTGTATGTTAACATTCATGCAGTCTGCTTCTATGGGACCTAATAGTTCACAGTGCCTGTCCTCTTCTGTCTCTGAACTAAATATTTTACACCTGAGGTTTGCATATATTTCACTTTCTTGAAATATGTTGATTTGGCTCACCTACTTTAAGCCAACTGGAGTTTTCCTACTAATATCATTTGGAAGGGCCAGAGTTCTTGTACCTTTTTCAGTTGTGTGTCAGGCAGGTAACAGATAACACTTTCCATCACTGCATTGCTATGCTAGGAGAAACATCATGCAGTTCCTAAGGACAGAGACTTCCATTTGTGCAAGGCTTACTTTCAGAAAAAGACAGATCACTCTTAATCATTTAAAGAATGATCTGTCTTTTTCTGAAAGTTTTTTTGTTAACTCCCCATGCAGGAAACCTGGAGCCTCAACTTGGACATCTGACCCCATGTCTCCCCACTTATACACCTGAAATGCAACAAAACACATTAAAATGGGAAATAAATAATAATAGCATGGAAAAATTGGCTGCTTTGTCAAACACAGGTAATGGTGCTCTACAAATTGATAAATAGATGGATAGAGTCTAATCTATTTATGTAGTATCTCTGCAGTAGTGGCTTGCAGGATGGAGCAGGGTAAGGCAGTGGTGCTTACCTAGCTACCCAGTGCAGAGGTAACCAAGAGGAGAAGGATTACAAGGCGGAAAGGTTGGCACATTGTAAGCACATTAGCAGAATCAATATGATCCTCCCCCCCACTGCACCCACATCGTGACAATACTCCTGCTGCTTCCCATTCCCTGTTTTTAAACCTTGGCCTACCTGGCAGCAAGTTAGTATGCCAAATCCAAAGTCCGGAACTCAGTCCACACAAGTGAAGTCCAAAATCCAGGAAACACAGTCCAGGGTCAATCTAAGTAGCCATGTCTGAAGTCCAGCAATCAGGATACAGCCCAGAGTGAAACCCAAAGCACAGTACAGTCCTGAAGAGGTCCAGGAGCATCCAAGTCAGGGTGCATCAACATGGGCAGCTGTGAAGACCCAGCACCTCAACTGTGCTTCCCTTTTATATTTTGCATACTGATTGCAGCGTCTGGACTTAATGAGGCATGTGACCCTCACCTGTTCCAAGCCTACTCCAGCTGAGGAATCACGCACCTCCTCCCAGAGATAGCAAGCCTCACCTGACTAGCTAGTGAGCTGGGCTGTGAGTTTCTGCCTGCCTCAGCTTCCTAGAGTGCCCCCCATTGTTCCCTACACCTCAGAGTCCACTGTTCATGGAGATGGGCCTCTCTAGCTCCTGGGATGGGTTCTGCTGCTCTGGTTCTATGCACTGACCCCCATTGCCTCACCATCTTCCATCACCCTGTGAGTGCTTCCTTCCCTATCCCCTCCTTGCCCCAGTGTGTCCCAGTCCCAGCTACACCTCTTGCTGGGATCCTCTTCCTCTTCCCTGTCATCCTGCAAGTTCATGACATTTCCCTCTTGGTTGCCTCTGCACTGGAAAGCCGGGTAATTAATGTCCCTCACCTTGACCACTACTGCATCTATCACCTGCAATTCCTCAGTTTCAGTAAAGGTTCTGTTTGGTGCTGCCAAGTGCCATCCTAATTTCTCCTCAGTAACTCGAACCATCTTGTGTTGGTATTTATTTTTGGACAGTGATTTCTTGCTTTAAAAAAGAAAACTTATTAGATAAATGTCAACAATTCTACTATCACAACAGTTAGCATGTGTAGCTAATTAATTCTTAAGCAGTTAATCAGCTACAAGTGTATTGTGAAACCAGATGGCCTAAGATTTTCAAGATATCTGGCAGGTTGATTTTAAAAAAAAAAAAACCACCCTCATTATAAATTCTGTCCTCAGTCCAGGTCTGCTAATAGGCATTCAGTGTGTGTTCTGATTCAAGGTGAATTAAATAACTTTAAAATAGGGGAAATGGGGCTAAATTGCTTGGCTGTGATGATACACTGGCAAGGACAGATTGAGAATCAGGAGTCCTAGTTCACAGGCTAATCTTAGGAAGATCACTTTGCCCTTCAGGTCTGCATATATCTGTCCTTGTAATGGGTGAAGACCAGTAAAATACAGGTAGTTTTGCTTTCAGAGGAGAATTGAATGTCGCAGAGAAATTCAAGCCATTCACTTTGGCTGCATCAAATGCCCTGGCATGGAATGGTGAGCCATCCTGGTGGTTCACAAGTAAAGTTTTGATGGATGCCTGTTACAGGTGTCCGTCAAACAAAATGGGTCACATGACTGAACACATGAGTTAAGATGGCCAAAATGCATCGGTTTGCCCATTCTTTAGTAATGTTACTTACATGGTTTGGTCATGCATGATACCACAATAGTATCATTGGGGAAATCCAGCCAGATGGATAATAATAAAATATGATGTTGATGTTAATCATAGTAGATGAACAAAGAAGAAGGGTGAATTCAAGAGGGGGCAGTCTTCTAATGAATTTTAAAATGGGAATGTTATTATTAGTGATAGGCAAACTGCCCTCAGATGAATCTGAAATCAGCTTAGCACTTATGAGCTTTACATATATTTGGAAGTTCTCTCACTAGATATGTTGGCTAAAATGAAAAAGGCTGTAGTTCAGTAGTAGAACATCTATTCAGCACACAGAAAGTTCCAGATTCAATCCCTGGCATCTCTAGGTTTGCCTCAGAGAGACCCCAGGTTGAAAGTCTGGAGAGCTGCTGCTACTTACTACTTACAATACTGGGTTAAATGGACGTATTATCTCACTCAGTATAAAGTAGATTCCTACATTCCTTTGGAAATTGCAATTCCCATGGTTGAGAAATTGAAAATCAGTCTTCCTACCAAAATAAAGCTAACGGGGCAAAACAAAGGTTTACAATTCTGGGTGTAGCCAGCAAGGAACAATCAAGAGAATGGACTCAGAGTTTTTTCACCCAGCAAAAGGCTGCTTGATCAAGTGGTCTGTTCACATAGCATCAATAAGCATTTCACTGAGGGTGAGAGTATAATTTATGTGTGCATGCTGGCATTGGCTACCTTGCTTTGCTGACTACATGAGCAGAATCTCATTTTATATTCCAAGCCAACAAAGAATCTCTAGTGAAAATAACACTCAGTTTGGAATACATCCAAGCATTTCAAGCAGGAGATATTTGTATTTCAAACCAGCTAATTTAAAACATTGGTGACATCTCTAATTATTACTGAAACAATTGAAAAAAACACTGCTTATTTCTAGTCGAGGGCTGTTTTCAGACATGTGGTTCCTTACATTACCCTTCTGCTGGGTATTGCAGCTGACTTTTAAGACTATCAATAATATTGCACTTTTCCCCATATATATGTCCTACCATGTTCCACCCACACTAGTGGGCATGACACAGCTGCTGTTCAGGAGGCTGTCTTTGGCTTAGCACACATTCATTAGCTCATGAGCTGTGCAGGTTCATGGGCCATGAGCTGTATGAGCAGGTTGAATGTCCAATCAGCAGAGATGTTTTGAGTGCCTGTCATTGAGTCCACCGAACACATTCTCTTGACTTGCCCTTCTTATGCAGAGCTTAGACAAAATTTTATAGACCCACTCCTATGTCAACTTAGCTTCCTACCCGGAGAAAACCAGGTTTTATACTTGCTGAATAATGTTACTAGAGCTATACCTTTTTTGGTGGCCAAATTTCTTTTTTTAGCCTTTAAGCGTCGCAAGACCATAATTGACTGTATTGATATGGGGCTATCTGTTTAGCCCTTTTTAGTGTTGGCTAAGCTCTAAAAGCTTTCTGGATGTTTTAACTGTGTATTGACAAATGTATTTGTATTTTTTTTCTGACTGACGGTCGAATAAAAAGGTTGAATTGAATTGTCATTTTATGAACCACTTAAAAATCATTCTTTCAATTACCTCTTAACCCGCTCCCCTCTCTCACATGCACAGAGGGGAGAGAGGAGAACAGGGAGGCAATGTTCTCCTCCCCAGCCATCCTTCCTCATTGTGTGAGTTATAAGAATGCTTGAACTGCGCTAGTGCAGTGGTTCTCAAAGGTTATGGCACACCACAGTGGAGTGGCAGGAGAAGATGACAAGTGGTGGGAAGATTCAAGGACAATCAAGGAAACATTTAAACATTTCAGTGTAATGTAGTACAGTATAGTATAGTATCAAAATAACCTCAATGTTGTCTACAGAAAATGTCAACTGAGTTAGAGATCCCTTTGTGAATTGCAGCTGTTCAGGACTGACATTGGATGATGATGAGAAAATGGCCTGCATTTCAAGTGATCACACCTTGAAAATGAAACATGGGAGCATGCCACTGGACTCTTTTTGAATATACAACCTGAAACAGTATCCTTGCCTCTCTTCAAGAACATTAGCTATTCTTCTGCAGTTCTCCATGACATATTGTCATCAACCGGGATTTTCTACTCTGACAAATATGAAAGATCAGAAAGGAGAAAGGCTTCTTTGTGATGATGAGGAGATGAGAGTTTGTTTGTCTCACATTAGACCAAATATAAATGAGATTACCTGATAAAAGCAAGCTCACACCTCTCATAGAGATTGTATACAATGTACATATTTAAGGTATATATGTTAGAGGCTGGTTTATAATTATAGTTTGGGAATGAGTCATGTTCTTATGTAGCTTTTTTATATTTTTGGATGGGATGTCCCATGGTCATATTACAAAGTAGTTGTGTTCTATGTTATAAATCAAGCACTGCTTGGAGTTGTTTCATTTTGTTTTCCAATGTACCAATAAAAAAATTAGTGTGGCACAAGCCATTTTTTATTCTGAAAGTGTGGCCCAGAGAAAAAAGTTTGAGAACTATTGAGATGGTGTCTCTCTTGATAGTGGAGTACTGTTTCATTAGCACTGAAACAGATTGTTTAAATTCTCCAAGCTACCGTAACTAGTTCAGAGCAACATAGATCTGGTGGATCTGTCTGTTGAGAGCAATGTAGTGGATCCAGATGGTTTACTTTTCTTAAAATGCTTTCAAGGGACAATACATCTTAATGAGCAAATTATGGGGAGATGGCTTGATTACTGTTTTGAGATCCAGAGCTAAATCCCTACCACATCTTTGTTTTAATGAGACTGCTATATGCTCAAACACCTGTTCCTGTTGGACATTCGGTTTGCTCATTAGCATGTCATGATATAGGAGTTTTTGATCTATGACTTTAGGCCTGCAAAGCACATGTTCTACCAGTGAACTATGTCCCTTGTGGCAATTACATTTTGACATCCAGCTCTTAATAGAGAATGGCGGCTCAGTGGTGGAACACATGCTGTGTATGCTTAAAGCGATAGGATTAATTCCATACCTTTAGATTAAAATGGCTCTTCAGTAAAAAGAAAAAGAGCTTATGTGAGACCTTAGAGAGCCAATACCAGTTAGAGTAAGTGGTCCAACTTTGTATACAACAGCTTTATGTGTTCATATAAGTTGAACTTTTTCTAAGCATGTTCCATGTTGCATTTTTAGAGTAATGACTAGAGCAAAATAGAAATATTGAGAAATCAGATCACAGAAAACCAGAGGGGTGTTCTATTAAAATAAAGAGAGGGGCAGCTGATTGTACCTGCCCTAAAGATATTTGGTAGCAAAATATTTACTCAAATGTTCTATGATGTTGAAATCCAGGGCTCTGATTCAAACTCACTCCATTAAAGTTTTGGAAACTGTTCCGTCCTGAGACTTCTCTCAGTCTGGATAGCATGAACAAAAGTCCACAAAGCTCTCCAAACATGCATTTTATTGAAGTTCACAAGGCACATGTAGAGATATTTACTCATTCCAGTAGGTTGTTATTTGGCTCTGAATGAATGTGTTTAGGAAGCTCTCTATGGAGTTCTCTACTGAGTTCTGTAAGAACGAGTGAGTTTACCCCTCTTCCTATATATGCAAGAACTAAAACAGAACTAGGTTGCAAAGGGGAGAGGAAGGTTTTTCCCACTCTGGACAGAGCCAATAGAAACTAGAATATTACCGTACTTTGCCTTCATTTCCCAGCCTGCCTTGAGGTCTGGAAAGGGTAAAGACACTACCTTGTCTTAAAGGAGCAGCATTATTATTCTACATAATACTAATATAGGGGTACCTTGGGTTATAGATGCTTCAGGTTACAGACGCTTCAGGTTACAGACTCCGCTAACCCAGAAATAGCAACTTGGGTTAAGAAATTTGCTTCAGGATGATAAGCAAAAATTGTGTGGCGGCAGTGGGAGGCCCCATTAGCTAAAGTGGTACCTCAGGTTAAGAACAGTTTCAGGTTAAGAACGGACCTCCAGAACAAAATAAGTTCTTAACCCGAGGTACCACTGTACACCAGGCTTCCTCAACCTCAGCCCTTCAGATGTTTTGAGACTACAATTCCCATCATCACTGACCATTGGTCCTGCTAGCTAGGGGTCATGGGAGTTGTAGGCCAAAAACATCTGGAGGGCCGAGGTTGAGGAAGCATGTAATACACTGATTTGCTATCACTAAATAACTGAATCCGGGGATGGGTGGGGTGGGTTGGGGTGGGGCAGAACAGAAACTGCACAATAATTTCTTTTCCCCAGAAGCTGTTCTCGCTGCTATCAGGATTATCAGAAGCTCTTCTTCACATAGAATCCGGGTGGCCCACAATGAAGAGAAGACTGCGCTTCAGTTAAAGTATATTAGAAGAATTACTACTTTGCCAATTGAGCATTCTCTGTTTAGGAAGGTATTCAGTGGTCAGAGCTAAGTAATTTATAAGACTACCATCTCATGCCAGTGGTGGGGAACCCTTTTCAACCTGAGGGCCACATTTCATCATGGAATATCTTCCAGGTGTTGCATACGAGTGGCACTCAAGAGCAGAGTCAAAAAGTGGGCTGGGCATCTGATGTGCCTCTTCCTTTGTGCTTAATAATAATAATAATAATAATAATAATTTATTATTTATACCCCACCCATCTGGCTGAGTTTCCCTAGCCACTCTGGGTGGCTCTCAATCGAATGTTCAAAACAATACAGCATTAAATATTAAAAATTTCCCTAAACAGGGCTGCCTTCAAATGTCTTTTAAAGAGAAGATAGCTGCTTATTTCCTTCACATCTGAAGGGAGGGTGTTCCACAGGGCAGGCACCACTACCGAGAAGGCCCTCTGTCTGGTTCCCTGTAACCTTACTTCTCGCAATGAGGGAACCTCCAGAAGGCCCTCGGCGCTGGATCTCAGTGTTCGGGCAGAACGATGGGGGCGGAGGCACTCCTTCAGGTATACAGGACCGAGGCCATTTAGGGCTTTAAAGGTCAGCACCAACACTTTGAATTGTTCTTTGAAACGTACTGGTAGCCAATGCAGATCTCTCAGGACCGGTGTTATGTGGTCCCGGCGGCCACTCCCAGTCACCAGTCTAGCTGCCGCATTCTGCATTAATTACAGTTTCTGGGTCACCTTCAAAGGTAGCCCCACATAGAGCGCATTGCAGTAATCCAAGCAGGAGATAACTAGAGCATGCATCATTCTGGCAAGACAGTCTGCAGGCAGGTAGGGTCTCAGCCTGCGTACCAGGTGGAGCTGGTAGACAGCTGCCCTGGACACAGAATTGACCTGCACTTCCATGGACAGCTGTGAGTCCAAAATGACTCCCAGGCTGCACACCTGGTCCTTCAGGGACACAACTGCCCCATTCAGGACCAGGGAGTCCCCCACACCCGCCCGCCCCCTGTTTCCCCAAAACAGTACTTCTATCTTGTCAGGATTCAACCTCAATCTGTTAGCCGCCATCCATCGTCCAACCGCTCTAGGTTTCTACAAATACCTCTCTCCATCCAGTCAAGTAAAAGGCATGCTCACAATTCAGGGACACATTCTAGCCAGGCCAAAGCAATCAAGGAAAGGGTGGAGCAAAGCCAGTGAAGGGTATGGCCTGGGATATGGTGGGTCCCAGAGGCCAGTTAGAGATAGCTGGATGGACACATTTGGTCACTGGACCTAAGTCTGCCAATTGCTGATATACACACTTAGCTGAGATCAGCAGCACTTAAGAAAGTAGATCTTCCAAACTGAGGAGCAATACTACTTTGTCGATTTTCTGCACAACCTATGTTCTGCAAAGGTAAGTTGTTACCTCTGGAAAGTATGATTCTTCTTAACAATAGTATGCACCGACACTGGCAAAGCTGGGATATATATGTAAATGCATACAATTAATTAATTTACCAATGTTTTGGCCTGCACATTTTTATTTTTAATAATTCCTTCATTTCCCTACCAATTCTCAGAATCCATCATTCTTATGTGTGCCATATATAATTAAATGAAGTAAAAATGGTCCTAATCTGTACATTAAAAATGAACAAAACAGAAGCCCCCTTTTAAAATAATGAAAAAACCAAGCTAATCAATATGAAAGGACAAAAGAAGCACATTTCTATCTATTTGACTCTGTCAACAAATCCTCAGTGAAATTCAATCATTATTTGCAGCATGCAATTTAATACTGATAGTTTAGTGTTTTGCTCTATTTGAAAGATAATTAATCTGGAGTTTGTTGACACACAAATATGACTTTCTGAATGTTTCTTGAACACAATCTGGTAGCATTGCATTTAGAAAAAGAAAAAGAAAAAAGCTATCCATCAGAGAGTTGTTTAGATAGAAATTTGAAAAATGTACTAAGTCTTAAGAAGTCAGAGAGCAGTGGCACTGAATAGAGTGGCAGAGCTGCCACCACCACATCTGCTCACGCTGGCCAGGGAATGAGGACAGGGAAGCAATTTCCCCCTCGATTTTTCCTGTGACAGCTCCAGGCTACATAGCAGAGATCTGGATCATGCCCCTCCCAAGATGCTGGACAGGCTTGGGATCCAGGGGATCCTCAGCTGATCCAATCACTATTAATGCCCCTAAAATGCACTTCTGGTAGCTTTCTGTCCATGATGTAACAGGGCTGTAACAGGGGCCTTGATGGGGTCAGAGTCTCCCACTTGCTGGTGAACACCAAGAGAACAAGAAAAAGGAAAACTCCTGTTGCACAGGCAGTGTGGTGTAGTGGTTAAGAGCGGTAGACTCATAATCTGGTGAACCAGGTTTGCTTCCCTGCTCCTCCACATGCATCTGCTGGGTGACCTTGGGCCAGTCACACTTCTTTGTAGTTTCTCAGCCCCACTCACCTCACAGACTGTTTTTTTGTGGGAAAGGAAAGGAAAGGAGAATGTTAGCCGCTTTGAGACACCTTCGGGTAGTGATAAAGCGGGATATCAAATCCAAACTCCTCCTCCTCCTCCTCTTCTTCTTCTTCCCTTTCAGCCATGTGGATCATAGGTTAGGATTGCTCTGCCCAAGGCTATTTTATTATAATTTAATAATATTTTCCTTTGGTATTCTTAAAGTGGGCGAAAAGCATTCATTCTGTGAGTGCAACGTATGTTACCAGTGCTTTTTTTCTGGGTGTACGCAGGGATACGTATACCCATAAACATTTTTTGAATCTTTGTACTTTTGTCCATTTACTATATTTATTTTCCCCAATTTGAACTATAAAATAGTGATTTTCTTGAATCAAAATGAGACTAGCCCTAAACATTTTTTTAAGGGAAAAAACCACTGGAACAAGTATACCACTATGTGATTTTAGATACATTGGAAATAACCCCATGTTAGTAAGCCATTTGAGGGTTTTTTAATGGTTGAACAGATATACTTGGAATGCACCATTGAATGGCAGGGGGTTTGGGGGTAGACCAAAACAGAAGGGCCCCAGATTGGTTCATCTTCTCTACAGCCTCACTAAGTATGTTAGGTTGAAAGAGAGCAACTTGTCCGATTAAATTCAAAATGCAGGAATGAACTTGGGGATTCAATGTCCAAATTGAAGGCTATATCCATGGTTGCCTTTTCAGTATTTATTCAGAATGTAATTGATTTCTAGTTAACAAATGAACTGTCAACCCCCCAAACAATCCCCTTTTAGCAGATTTTTGCATTTGTGGTGAAGTTTTTCATACCTAAGGTTATATCTGCCTATAGTTAGCTACCTGTTTCCCTATTTCAGCTTATCTTTCATAGTCAGTTAAAGGAGGCCACATGACAGTATTTGTGAGCATTGTCACTTTTTCAATGTAGATAACTTGATCCTGAAGCTTTTGCATTTGAAAGATGTAATTTTTATTTTTTTTTGCAAATCCTCTCTTTGGAGACAAACCCCATTTATATCCAGATATAGAAGCTCTTTGCACATTCAGCATTTTATGTGTTGCAGCACAGATATGCCTTGCTATCAATTAATAACATGGATTTTGATGTATTAATGCCTTCATTCATGTGCTTTATTGGAAGCAAAGGTCTTTATTGGCAATTATATAAGAAAGGAAAAGAATAAAAACAGATGAAGCGAATTTAACATAAGAATAAAATGTAAATGGAATTACTGTAGCAAGGATATATTCCATTATTTCTACACTTCAATTATCTCCCATTAGTTTATTATTAAAATAAAATGACTGATTTGCCAGTGGTGGATCGCATCGACCGAAGATTAACTATTATTAATATTCTATCAATCAGGGATGCATTAACAATGGGTGCCTAGGTATGCATGGAACATTTGCGTTTTAGGCAAGCAATATTTTATCTTTCTTCAAGGACACCATGTAACAACAGGGGAGGGGGAGGGGAATAACCAAGCTGTACAACTTGCAAATCTAGCATTTCCAAAAGCAAACTAAGAGGTTAAAACCAAGTACCCCAAACAGAGCTCTCAACTTTTCCCAGAAAGAAACCCTAGGTTTATTCAACAAATCTCTACTCTGAATAGACCTGCTGGCTAACATAAGGCCATTAATTTTAATGGATTCAGTCCGCATGAAAGTTAGTTTAATATAGCCGTCTATGCTGCATCACATAAAGCAATTTACAGCGGAATCCTATACATGCAAACACAAATTTAACTCCTAATGGCTTCAATGGGAATTACACCCAAGTTAGCATGACTACATTTCAGGACTATGTATATTTATGGCCAGTTCATTGAATGAATGACTTTTATTACAAAAAATAAAATAAAATAAAATTAGATGGGCTAACATGCCATACCAACAAATGTCTTTATTTTCCTTTTTCTTTTTGAAAAATAAGCTGTTTGACTTGTGCTAGAGTTATTATGAAGTAAAGAAAGCTAAGCAAACAAGTGCTTTTATAATGTGTTAAGTTATTTCTAATTCAGTGTTGAATGTATCCAAGAGCAGGCTTTTAAACTGTCTCATGTCCAAAAAATAGAAAATGGCATCAATGAGCAAATTCCTCCTCCCTCAATTCCTTCCTTCCTTCCTTTAATTTCTATGCTATTCTTGCCTTTGGGCTCTGGTAACTTTCAACATTTTTAATATAAAGCAGAAGGAATTACTCCAAAAAAAAAAAAAATACCACACAGAGAAGCAGACTCATATATCCTAGTTGTTAATCAAGATTTTAATATGCTGCACTTGCCTGGTTATGACTTTTATATAGAATATACAAACAGAATAGACAAATAATAAGTTTTCCCCCATTTCCTACACTGTATCAGATATTTCATAGTGACAATGCATAGAAAATAATTATTGTTATCCTCCCTAGATTAAACAGATTCTGAAGGTGTAAGAATATATGCAAAACATAAAAAGTTACACACATTTAAGCCCCGTATAGAAAGGGGGTCATAGCTAAATGATCAGTGCCAGTACAAAGAACTTGCCCTCAGCCAAATCCAATGCTTTAAAACAGACTTCATCAGTTTGGTGCATTTCAGATACTTTTGGACTCCAGTTTCCATCAACCCCATTGGCCACTGGCCAGGGCTGATGGGAATTGTAGTCCAAAAGGAGGACACCTGGCTGGGAAAGTCTTGCTGTCCCAATTCCTGCCTTCCTCTATTCCTTTATCATGGTGCTGCAGGAAGCTGGTCCTTTCACTCAAACCCCATTAGTGGTCAAGCTCCATTAGTGACAAACCTGAACATTTCTTGTGTAGAAGGTCCCCAAATTTATTCCCAGCTCCTCCAAAGATGTGCTGTAAAAAACTTTCACTTTGCAGGCCCATAGTCAGAATAAACCAATACTGTGATTTAGTATAAGGCAGCTTCATATCCTTATTAAAATTTTGAGTATGGTGGTACCTCGGGTTAAGAACTTAATTCACTCTGGAGGTCTGTTCTTAACCTGAAACTGTTCTTAACCTGAAGCACCACTCCCGCTGCTGGCGCGCCGCCGGAGTACGATTTCTGTTCTCATCCTGAAGCAAAGTTCTTAACCTGAGGTACTATTTCTGGGTTAGTGGAGTCTGTAACCTGAAGCGTCTGTAATCTGAAGCGTCTGTAACCCAAGGTACCACTGTACATTAAAAGCTTTTGCCCCTTTTGATTTCAATGAGCACCATGAATTTTTCATAGGCATCCAATAGCTCTACATCAGTTTGAGAACTCACATTATGTCATAACTGGAAATCATTAGTTTTCAACAGCATGGTTAAAAGTTGTACATATTAGGTGATATCCAACATTTGTATCCTGTTAGTGCAAGGATTTCTGCTATGGATAAAGACCATATCATGTCAAATGCATATCAAACCTCTGATATGAGAAGAGATGTGTGAGAACCGTTAGCCAGCTGAGAATAATAAGGATGGCAACAGTAGCATCCTTGTGTTTTGTTTGAAACATTGTAAAATTGGGTCAGCACTACCCTTAGATTCTCATTTTTTTTTGGGGGGGGGGGGATCTGTGACTATGGCCAACCCACCAGCAACCATTTACTTTCTTGAGCCCTTGTAAAACCTTTCGTAGGAAACAGCAAGTAAATCCTTTCACAAGGTCTCAGAATTGTGGGTTCATTTGTTAATTAAGGGTCATTTTTATTCTGTGATCTTGATAAGTGGTTCCAGCTTTTGGCCCGCTTTGTGGCTCCAGAACTCCCTAGGCCTCATTATTGTGCCATTAAACACATTGCGTTTCTGGACCACTGACACTGCTGGGCATTTGTGCTGCTTCAATTATGACAATGATTTACAACTACTTGAACTTTTCAAGAGAGACAAAAAACTTGGTTTCTGAAAGCTCTGCTGCTTATATTCATTTCAAATTCCATTTCTTAACAGAATATGAAATTATCTCTGACACAGAGACTAATGACATTAGCACTGCTGAATTGGAAGCAGATGAAATCTAAGGCCGGGGTGACAATAGTAATGATAATGGTGACATATGGCTGATGCTCATACAAGTGAAAAAAGGAGTGGATAAATTCTTGACACGTTTATGTGTTTCTCCAAGAACAACTGGAAATATGGGAGGCAAATGTAAAAACAATTATTATGGTGCAGAAGCAGTGGTGGCTGGTGTCCATTGGGAGTGATAGGGCAGAAGGCAAGGAGACTAATAGCAGACAGGCTCTAATTTAGGTATGCTTGTAAGTAAGAAGGCAGGCAGACAGACAGGGCTGAAGCAGATTGCTATTGGTGGGGCCCCAATGGGCTGGCTTCCGTTTTGCAGAAGGAACTGTAAAGAACATTTTTGATAGTATTAATGAACTTTTCCTAGATTTCTCTTGAGATTTCTCCTCAGGCAGAATGCTCAAATCCGTTTGTAGGTTTATCTTTGGTTGAATTTGTACAGTAACCAGCCTCACATAGCCAGTGTGCTTGATTCTAATTAGTAATTAAAGGGTTACAACCATAGAGTAAGCTGTCCTGCCAGCCTTAGCCTATGCCACTTCCCCTTAACTTGGGAAGAAATAGGTAACCAAGTCTTGTTACTTCTCTTTTCCCATTTGAATTCAGTATGTAAGGAGTTCTGAGCTGGTCACTTTAACTATCCTCTTTCGTTTCAGACCAGAATGGAGTCTGAAAGCAGCATTATTGTTTTTTTTAACTAAGCAACCTTTTAAACTGCCTGTGCATTATTTCTGACTGCTGTATGGAAAAGCACATGAATCTGACCTTTAAAGAGTTTTGTAAGTAAAACATTTTATGCTACAGATGTGGGAAAGCTTTGGAAAGAACTTTTAAAAAGGGACATTTTGGGTCTTACTGGAAGGTTTAACAGTCTATATTTCCATACTTTTTTGATGCATGTTTTTATTTTAAATCTTTGTTCAGATTCTCTCACCAAAGAGTACTTGTCCCAAACTTGCATCTTGGCTTCCAGGACCACTCCTGCCCTTTATAGCAAGGTTGAATTTGCCATACATTCCTTTCTTGGGAGAAGACATGTTGGTGTCTCCCATGGGGAGGGGAACTTAGGGATCACATGGGCACAAATGCTGCTATTACAGCCTACTCTGCCTTCTCCCTCTCTTCTTCTGCGGAGCCCTCTCTTCCTCTGCAGTTTGGGTTTTTTCTAGTCACCCTTTGGAATTTGGAGACGAACCCATAAGTGACCCATGAAACTCCCCCCCCCCCCACTGTAAGGTTCTTTGATTCACTCCTGATATATGCACTTATTTCGTCTATTCCCTTTGCCCGGCAAAGGAAATGAGGATTTCTGAGTGTACAGACCACTTGCCTTTTCTGTAGTTATGATCTTCTGGATCAAGGTCTAGGGGCAGTATCAGTAAGGAGATACTTTTCTCCTTTACTACTGTATAGATCCAGTGGATCTGCAAATGGAACAGAGGAAGACCAACTCACAGCATGTCTCTCTGCACCAGGGGAGAATTTCCCCAACAAAGAACTGGCACACCACAAATAAACAAAACACAACAAAACAAAATCTGTTCTCATGAATATTTGTGAATAACAAATATAAAAGAGGCAGGAATGTGGTCAAGCAGAGCAGCTGTTCAGAATTCAAATGGCTGCTCATAAATACTTTTCCTTTACACTTTTGATGGTAGGCATATTTGTTAAAAGGCATCTAGGGGAGAGAGAAAACAAACAAATCTCACAAACTGAAAGAGAACATTGGTGTCTGTCCATCATCTTCTTGGCTGCAGTAGTGGCCAGTTCAACAAAACAAGCATGGTTCCTATGTTGGATGCAATGAAGGAGCATTGTCAATCATATTTAATTTTAAATTCCCCCTTCAACTTGTTGTCCTGTGCTGGCAAAGTCTCAGTAGCTTGGTTTTGCTGCTAGAGGTGGCCCCTGTATCACCAAGGGAAGATCTGGCATCTAAACTACAGAGGGACAGAGGGACAAAAATAATGTGGTACTACATATAGCATTTTTTGAGGTATCGAAACACATTTTTTAGAGCCCCCCCCCCAGCTGCCCAAACTCCATTCCAGTCACGTATGGAAGGTGACATATATTATCCACACCCCACTGTGAATGCAGTGGGTCAGCATTTCACAATTCCTCTGCCTATTTGAATTCTCATTTCACCTGTCCTTCTCCAGCCATTCCTATACCCTTCGCCTGACTTCCCAGTTGAAAAAATGTGATTGTTCTCTCACACACTTATGGACACATATACTTGAGCAGGATTTCTGGGTCTGCAAAGAGTATGATTCTACATGTGGAAGTTTTGTTCTTGCATATGCGAATAGGAAAATATAAACTTACGTGTGTGTGTGTGTGTGTGTGTGTGTGTATGCAAAAGTCATGCTTGCTCCTTGGAAGCCTGGCTCAATCCTTTTTCTGCTTTCAAAGATATCTGCACATAATCCTGAAGCCTTTAAATTTATATGCATTCGCAGTACATTTGGACTCTCATGAGTGTTTGGCCCAATAATGCAATCTATTTACCATAAAATAAGGTTGGTAGAAAGGTACACCAGTTAACGGGGCCAATCATGCAAAGGAGCTGAGCCTGGCTTGCTTGAACAACCATGGCTGGATGATGGTTGGCATCCCCTGTTCAGGGAAGTTTTTAACCTGTGATATTTTAGTGTATTTTTGGTTTTTATGGAAGCCGCCCAGAGTGGCTGGGGAAACCCAGCCAGATGGGCGGGGTACAAATAATAAATTATTATTATTATTATTATTATTATTATTATTATCTGTATGTCTCAGAATAAAATGGAGGAGTGTGCCTTCAGAGGTGAAGTTAAACCATTAGAAATTAAACCACAGTGTCTGCAGTGGCTGTAGAGACTGAAATGGGAGAGACATGTTTTGTTGCAGCTGGGGCAGATGAAAGTGTCCAGTTGTGTTGATGCAAGTGCATCATAGTGTTTCTTTTTTCTGCTTTCCTCCCAGTGCATTCTCCCACTTTGAAAAAACCTTTGAAAAAAATCAGGGATTCTTCACTCCCCCAAACCCTTCTATCCTTCTGCCCAATACATATATACACTTCCTCAGACTTTTCTGTTGCCTAAGCACTGGGAGTGTGGTGCATAAAATCGTTTAACGGTTTAATTCTATCCATAAGACTTATAAAATTCTTTATCTTTTGATATTTCAAACTTCAGTCATTGACTTTGGTAATGACAGAGACATTTGAAACTTGGACAATAGTTTACTTAAATATCATTGCTTGCTATTCATTAACCTTGTTCTTCAGATTGTAACCTATTCAAGGATGATGAGATGACTAATATTTTAAAAGGCCTCATTGTGAAAAATAGAATGTTTGGGTCAATTGACTCCAGTTATGGCCAAAGTCTGCAGAGTGTATGTCTTATCCAATCCCTTATTAAAGCAAAAGGATAAATCACTTAACACCCCATAAGATTCATTTGCCATGGAGCAAACTGTAATTCACATTGCATCAGCCAAATCCATATCCTGTAGTCCGCAAGGGAGCTCAGAGCTAATTGAGTTACTCTCAGGTGATATAAATGTTCTGTGTGCGGTAGATGTTGCAGTCATGAAATAATGAATTGCACATGTCAATCAACTCCATGAAGCTTCATGGTTCTTCCTGTTTCCTCCTCAGATGAATGATTCAAAGAAGACCATAGTAACCCTGTTGCCTCTCTGCCCTCCCCATTCCGTGTCCAATTCTGTATATGTGGAGAAGCTAATCAGGACAGAAGAACAATGGCATGATCAGTAGTAGATGGTGGAATAGGGTGGCAGTGTTCACCTCCAATCACCTGTGTTGTTGTTGCGGAGGGGAGAAATGGCAGCAAGGTCAGTGTACTACAAACACACTAGTGGAACCAGTCCAATGCTCCTGCTGGTGTTTGGGTGCCTCATCATCACATCTGTCTCCTGGTATGCAGCAACGATGAGTTCTACCACAGTTTTGGTGAGCATCCTGCCCCATCATCCACTACTGGAACCAAATGCTGGTGTTAAATTAGGATACATATAACTAATGTAAAACATTTGCCTTCAGCTATTGGGACAATTTAACTAGTGCAAAATGCCACCACCAGAATACCTGAGTTGGCCAATTGGATCATATTACTCTGGTCTTTTTTTTTTATCTGCACTAACTAGCTGTTTGTCGCTGGGCTCAGTTTGGTTTTGTGATGCGCTAAACGGCTTGGGCTCTGGCTATTTTGGGGGCTGCCATCATTCATAATTGTCGCCTTGTACACTACATTCAGTTATGAATCCTTGCATTGTGTTCTGCTGCTTGGAATAGGGAGGTTGGAGAATTTCATTAGAAATGGAAACTGGAGTAGAAATAGCCACATTTTGCATAGAAATCAGGTAGAATAATGAGAGTGGCATTTGCTATTATTGGATGGGGTTTTTTAGTCCACATATGTTTTAGTCCACATATCTAAATAATTACAGGCAATTCCTGATTTGTGCATTCTGGGTCATTGCACACTTTGACTCTTTTAAGTTTAATGCTGCTGTTTAGTGTTGTGCATCCTGTGTCTCAACCTGTTGGGAAGGGATGTTATTATTATTGTTATTATTGATTAACTTCCCTGACATTTTGTATTTCGTTTTGTTTTTATTGTTCTTGTTTAGAAACTTTGTTTTGATTTTATTCTGTACCTACTTTTGGTGATCACTGACCCAGAAAGCAGGTTATATTATTAAAGTAAACACTACATGTTCATACAAACTATCAGGTATAATTGGATTTTGCATTTGAAACACTAAGTTGTTTTGTTTGAGAAGACACTCCTCTTGATAGCATAAATAATTTCTCTCTTTTTCTTGTGACATTCCCCCACTGAGTGTCTCTCCCCATTGCCATTACTGGTTATTAGTAGCAAGTGATTAAATGCTGATTTTATTCAAAACTGTGTGTGGGTTTATTTTGACTAGAAATCGACAGGCATCAATATGGCAAGACTGTGCGGGGAGGCAGAGATCCTAATGTAAATTCTTAAGCTGCAATTACTTCTTTCTAACAGGTCTCCCCCCTCCCAAAAGGAAAGTTGCTTTTTATAAAATGCTAACACACTTCACCCTACATGACAGTTTTTAATATCAGAGGCATTTTATTGGAACAGAAAAGTGGAAACTTCATATTTCTGGAAACGAAGCAGTTCACCTCACACAGGCATTGTAGGAAACTAAATATGTCCATCTCTCTCAAAATGTCCCTTCCCCCTTGAAATATATTGCTGTTGCTTAGAGCACTGAAGGTCACTGTCCTCCACCCCCAAAACCCACCCAAAACTTCTGAAAAGTGAGTGTCTTACATCACACAATGAGTAGATCAGGCTCCTCACTTCAGACATTCTCCCTCAGAGCTGTGGAGAATTATAAACTGGTTAAGCAGCACAAATGCTTTCTCTGCCCAAATAAAGGGAGGAAAAAAGATGGCAGTCTACAGAAATCACAAAGCCTGTTGGGCTAACCGGTAACATATTAACTAAAATATTTTATTCTTCCTGCCTATTTAGGCTCCCCATGTTTTTTGTTTCAGTTTGCCCATTATTGCTATGTTACATTTAACAGAATTAAACAGTTACAGATAGGTAGCCGTGTTGGTCTGCCATAGTCAAAACAAAATAAAAGAAAAAAAATCCTTCCAGTAGCACCTTAAAGACCAACTAAGTTAGTTCTAGGTATGAGCTTTCGTGTGTGCATGCACACGAAAGCTCATATCTAGAACTAACTTAGTTGGTCTTTAAGGTGATACTGGAAGGAATTTTTTTCTTTTATTTAGAATTAAACAGATTAAGTTTAGCAGACTAACTGTGCATTTGCTTCACAGACCACATTTTGGTGTTATTCCCAAATAAATCCCCATTTATTTCCAAATCTGCTGAACTGCATTATACAATACCATATCAAACTTGACTAACTAGTGATCACTAGTATTCCCTCCACCCCTCATGTGAAAGTGTCAGTGGATATTTTGCTATTCTCTCCTTTGAATCTGGGGTTTTCAATTAGTGCATTTTTCAGTTACTCTCTGCTACTTTTCACACTCTTTCCACTCTTGTGGCTTGGAGGGATGGGTGTGTTAGTATTACTTATCTCCTGGGTCAGGACCATCGTAAGGCTCCCCAAGAAAATTGAAGGCATTTGTTTCTTTAAAGGTTACTTGTTTTTTCCACAGTTTAGTGACCTTTAGCAAAAGTGTAAAAGAAAGAAAGAAAAGTAACACATCCAAGACCTTGTTTAAACTAAGCCTCACAGTCTGAATAACTTTTGGCTTCCATTCAACTTCTTAAAGTGCCAGGAATAACTCAGAGGAGGAGTCATAGCCAAGCATTTGGTACATGAAGACAACTCTTGTAGAATTACTGAGCAGTCTTCTGGTCCATGATGCTGGTGGAGTAAGAATGCAGAGGAGGACCCAACAGAACTGACCCAAAGGACAGAGAAATGGTAGTCCAGTACTACTATTGCTGTTTCTGCTGCTGGTATCCTGTCACAGGGCCACAAAGCAGAGCATTAATTGGGTGGGACAAGTATGGAGCACGGCTGGTGAAAAATATGTTGAATCTAATGCCTCCTGGATCTAAAGCCTGCCTATTTCCCATTGAGATGCCCAATTTGGGTCTGCCAGTTTCTGGTGTCCCATAAAGATTAGTAGTCACTGATTTCCAGAATATTATACAATAGTGTCTACATGTCATTGGCTTGCATTGCCTTTTGCTGTGCTGAAGGACTCTGTTCATTCACAGTAAATGGTTTCAGTTATTCCAGGACCCTCTTTTGATTTCAGTTCCCTGCTTCAGGTCAAGACGGGAATCTTTGCACTTCTGTCTTATCTGTGGTTGTTCAGAATGAAGTAACAAGAGCTAGACTTAGCTAGACTAGGCTAATGCACTAAAGCAAATGAAGATCTTTCTCATGTAGCAATCATGTTAAAATGCCAGGCTGTAGACTTGGCTCTTAGAAGTCTAGACAAAGTTTTCAATAATGTGATCAGGGCCTGTGGTGCATATTATAGTGAGAGTCACCTAAAAAATCTCTTGCACTCATAATGGAACGGGATAAAAATACTAAACTAAGAAAAACAACAACTAAAGGTGCTAATTTAATCTGGTCTGAGACATCTGACATCCGTTGGCAGCTGCTGGCTGGCATATCATCCCAGTTGGCACCAATTCAGGGCTGAAGTTCTTTGGAACTTTAATTGAGTTCATATTGTAAGAAATTACTGCACTTTTTCTTCTATTGGTTTTCAGCTGAGACTCAGGTGGAAGATCTGTGATAAAAAAAATTAAAACAGAAACAAGAACCTCCCAATTTTCTTCCAGTGTTACAGAAATATATTTATGCATCTCCTCCGAGAGCCAGGCAAGTGTCTGATAAGGCTCTCAGTGGACTTTTCTGTCTGATATTTTCAACCACACTAGAATGTAGCAATGCTACGGTTATTACTTTTCTTTCTTTATCTCCCCTCAGCCCCCTTCCAGCTTAACACTACTTAGAAAGCTAACACATTCATTGCTGAGCTGGGCTTGTAGTTTACTTGGATAGGCGTTCAACAGACAACATTTATTTATTAGTCTGGTCCAGAGCTCCATAAGGAAAATATTTATGTATGTGTGGCCCCTTTTTATAATGAATGTGCGAGCTTTGAGGTAGAGACACCATGTTTGGGGGGGGGGCTTGTTGTGTGCACGTGATGTCATGTGCATTGGGAGAAGGCCGTGAGGCCCGGAAACGCATGCTGCCACCACAGGGAGGCCTGCCGAGGCTCACCACTGCTGCAGGGAGGCCTGGTGGGGCCTGGCCCCTCAATATTGCACCATTCTCACATATTTTGGGGTGGATGAGCTGTCCTCAGCCCCATGAAGTTGGCACCTATGCTTTGAGGATATGGGATTCACATGCATCTTGGGCTCTTCTACAGAAAACAAAGAAGGAGATTAAGAAGCACACATTTTATTCAGCTTTGTAAATTCAGGCTGACCAAGCTGCATGGAGTTTCCCTTCATCAAACCTGTTTATCCTTAAAATACTTAAACAATTCTTGCTTAAATCACTGTTACCAGCTCTAGTACAGCCAAGAGGCCACTTTTGATTGATAGTTCTGTTGTAAAAATAAAAAAAGATGTGTACTGAAGCTTGAGAGAGCCAGTTCAGACCTTAGAACACCAGTGTGACCTCTGATGATCTGTCAAGGATTCTTTAGCTGTGATTCCTGCATTCCAGGGGGTTGGGGTAAATGACCTTTTGGATTTCTTCCAGATGTACAATTCTACAATTATTTGAGTAACCAGTAGGGATGGGGAGAAATTTGTTCATTTTATATTCTAATGCAAATCAACCTAATTCAATTTTCCTGAACCAACACACAATCCAAAACATACATATTATTTAAAACATGTGCTTCTCAAAATTGACAGTACAGCTTTCCAAACAAATAATGTGTACAGAATAGCATAGAACAGGGGAAAGCGTGCCCTAGAATGCATAGATTAGTGAAAATAGCATACAAAAATGTATTGTATTATGGAGAGTTGCAAAATTCCTTGCAAAAATGTATGTTAGGAGAAATGCACACAAAATTAATGTGGATTTTCATGCATACCATAAAAAAAGCAAGCTGATGTGAAAATGGGACAAACTGGAGATTGGGGGGGGGGGGGGGGATGAGAAGCTGACAGAAACTGATTTGTCCATCCCTTGCAACTAGTATTCCTCAGCAAGCAAGTCATAGAATCATAGAATCATAGAGTTGGAAGAGACCACAAGGGCCATCGAGTCCAACCCCCTGCCAAGCAGGAAACACCATCAGAGCACTCCTGACATATGGTTGTCAAGCCTCTGCTTAAAGACCTCCAAAGAAGGAGACTCCACCACACTCCTTGGCAGCAAATTGCACTGTCGAACAGCTCTTATTGTCAGGAAGTTCTTCCTAATGTTTAGGTGGAATCTTCTTTCTTGTAGTTTGGAACCATTGCTCCGTGTCCGCTTCTCTGGAGCAGCAGAAAACAACCTTTCTCCCTCCTCTATGTGACATCCTTTTATATATTTGAATATGGCTATCATATCACCCCTTAACCTCCTCTTCTCCAGGCTAAACGTGCCCAGCTCCCTTAGCTGTTCCTCATAAGGCATCGTTTCCAGGCCTTTGACCATTTTGGTTGCCCTCCTCTGGACACGTTCCAGTTTGTCAGTGTCCTTCTTGAACTGTGGTGCCCAGAACTGGACACAGTACTCCAGGTGAGGTCTGACCAGAGCAGAATACAGTGGCACTATTACTTCCCTTGATCTAGATGCAATACTCCTATTGATGCAGCCCAGAATTGCATTGGCTTTTTTAGCTGCCGCGTCACACTGTTGGCTCATGTCAAGTTTGTGGTCAACCAAGACTCCTAGATCCTTTTCACATGTACTGCTCTCAAGCCAGGTGTCACCCATCTTGTATTTGTGCCTCTCATTTTTTTTGCCCAAGTGCAATACTTTACATTTCTCCCTATTAAAATTCATCTTGTTTGTTTTGGCCCAGTTCTCTAATCTGTCAAGGTCTCTGATGCCTTTCCATTTACTCCACAATCCCGGCTGCTTTGCACATACAGACTGGGAAATGCAGCTGTAGAGTCACAAGGAGAAAGCTCAGTCTGAAGTGTATTGCCCCTAGTGACAGTTTGCAGCTATTTCTATAATCTGGATGGCACCTTTGAGGTGTCAACTTCATGGAAAGTGCTGTAGGCAGTGTACATCAGAAGGCCGGCTTCGCAACCATGCCGTTCTGCAAGCTATCTCTTGCATAGGAAAAATGATGCAGAGAACAAAAGAGGTTAGTTTGAAACAGAGTGGTTCTACATCATCTGAGCCCTCATTAAATGCAACCCTATGTAGAGCACATGACAACAATTGAACCTTAAAGTTATGAAAGAAAGAAGCTCTGAGTTTCCACCGAAGCTGTGGGCTCTGTTGACAAGAGTTTGTAAGAGATGTGCTGCCTAGCAAATGCCCTTTGTGCATACAGCCCATGCATAGTGTAAAAATAGTTAACGTATTTTCCCGTGTATAAGACAAGCTTTTTTGACCCCAAAATGAGGCTCGTCTTATACATGGGTAGCGCGAATGGTTTTTTGGTGCGAGCCCAAGATTGTAAGTGGCGATTGGCCGCTTAATTGTTGGGGGGGGGGGAATGCAAAAAAACACTCACCCGCCAGAATGCAGCACACAAAGATTAGCCACTTCGTTCCAACGGGTGAGCGATTTTTGGCATCTGCCCCCCCCCCAACAATCAAGCAGCCAATCACTGCTTAAAAACTCAGGCTTGCGCTTCGTTATGGCGTGTGAGCGATTTTCGACATTGGGCCACTTGATTGTTGGGGGGGGGGGGGAATCCCGAAAATCACTCACCCTCCAGAATGCAGCACACAACTGCTCGCGCCACAGCTGCCTGATCGCCACCATTAGCCCTGTTTACCGCTGCGGCAGCCAACAGACAGCTGCCCTTGTCGCAGCAAGTGGGAGCGTGATTGGTCGCCACTGGCAGCGATCAGGGAGCTGATAGGTGGTTTCAGACCGATGAATCCAGCGTTTGTCCGCAGACAGCTTTTCTGGGTTATGTGTCCAGCATGACTAAACTGCTTCTGGCACAACGGGACACTGTGATGGAAACGAAACCAAACCACATGGAAATGCCATTTACCTTCCCACCGTAGTGTTACCTATTTATCTACTTGCACTGGCATGTGTTTGAACTACTAGGTTGGCAGAAGCTTGGACAGAGCAATGTGAGCTCTCACCTCTGAAAGCCCTTTCCCACATGAATATCACTTCCCATTTTTCAAACAGGCTTCACCCCTCCCTTCTCTCCCACTGAAGGTTCAGTTGCAGGATATTTGGATCAGCCTCAATAATTATCAAATACACTTAGGAAATAGTCTGTCTCACTTCTGTCTGAAAATCAATGGTACTAGTCATCCCCTCTCTCTGATGATACCCAAGGTGTTTAGTGAGCTGGTAAAGGTAAAGGGACCCCTGACCATTAGGTCCAGTTGTGGCCGACTCTGGGGTTGTGGCGCTCATCTCGCTTTATTGGCCGAGGGAGCCGGCTGCAGTTGCCCAGTAATTATCTCCTGTTGCAGATGTAGCAACTTTAGTAGCTGCATTGTCAAACAATGTTGACTAATGTGTTTTCCTTTTTCTGATCTGGATTCTTGTTTCCAATTGTAAGGTTTCCTTAACCCTTTAGCTGATGTGTGTCATTGCTCCACAAAATGTACCACAATGTATCTGTGCAGGATGTTTCTTTTTTTTAAGTGGCTCCAGCTTTCATCAATTATAGTTAAGTATATTTTTGTCACTTCTGAAAACTGAAGGTCCAGCTGCAGTGTCTGTAAGGAGAGATATTACCAAGTGTCGAGATACAAGTAAGCAATTGTCAATTTCCAAGGTATTACGCAGTCCTAAAATCAGGATAAACCTTTATCTCGTATCACTGCTAGCCAAATTGACAAGATAAAAGCTAACACTTTTAGAAATTGAAACAGCAAGTTTCAAGGGAAAATTTGCTGCATCACAATGCTGCAGTTTGAGAGAGCCACTGAAGGTACATTACAGATCCATAGTTTGGCAGAAATTGGCAATTAATTCATATCTTCTAAAGGCAACCCTGGCTCAGTTAGATATGGGCTTTTTTTATTCAACAGGGCCAGGGCATGTTCTGTTGAATACAAAGAATGCAGAGGAACAACAAGGGTGTAAATTAAGTGTCTCTTAAGTGGACTTTTCAAGAAAAGTCACCAACATTATACATATGAAGAATTTTATGATTATGAAATAATATCCTCATTGAATAACATTACATATATTTTGAATGTGATAGTCAAGAGTAATATATTTTGAAATTGCAACTTGGAAATGGAAAATATTCAAAGCTTTTGTTTCTTTAAACTACCATGTTCCATGATTAAATTTAAGTTCAAGCATTAGTTCTGCAGTTATGTAGTCACTGGGATGCTTATGTCAGTCTACATATCCTTCCAGTTTTTATGTTCTTAGGCAAATCTTCATTGTTCATCTCATCTTTGGCAATAAAGTTGCCCTCTCTCTACCTTTGCTCTGTTTTCAATTCTTTCTCAATTATTGCAACGTCTCCTCCTTGCTGCTGCCCTGAAGGTTTCATTGTATTAAGAATAGAGTTGTACAAAATTAGAGTATCTGGACAGAACTCATAGGCAATGTTTGGGGGTGCAAAGCGGTAGGGTGCTGGGGCCAGGGAATAAAGCCCATTGGGGTCAAGGGGCAGAGTATATTGTATAATTTATATTGTAAGTTATATTGATATATTTTATGAAAAATGTAGATTATAAACACAGAGAAAATAAACAAATGGTGGTAAAGAGATAGAGAATGCAGGTGTTGTTGTTTAGCCGTTTAGTCGTGTCCGACTCTTCGTGACCCCATGGACCCTAGCATGCCAGGCACTTCTGTCTTCCACTGCCTCCCGCAGTTTGGTCAAACTCATTTTCCAGGTTCCTATGCAATATTTTTCTTTACAACATTGGACTTTCCTTTAGCTTCCAGGCATATCCGTAACTGAGCGTCCTTTCGGCTTTGGCCCAGCCGCTTCATCAGCTCTGAATCTACTTGTACTTGTCCTCATCTTCCAGCGTCATAACTTTTATATGCCTGTTGAATCTACTTGTACTTGTCCTCATCTTCCAGCGTCATAACTTTTATATGCCTGTTGTCCTGGCCTCCAGGAATACTGGAGTGGCATGCTGGTTCCTCCTCCAGGTGGATCACGTTTGGTCAAAACTCTCCACTATGACCTGTTCATCTTGGGTGCCCTGCTCGGCATAGTTCATAGCTTCTCTGAATTATTCAAGGCTCTTTGCCATGGCAAGGCAGAGAGTGCAGGTAAATAGAGCCATTGTGGTTAAAGGGTGGGGTGTTGGACTAAGACCTGGGAGACCAGGGTTCAAATCCCCACTTAGAGCACATACCAGTCCTGAAAGATTGGCTCCCAGTACGTTTCCGACCACAATTCAAAGTGTTGGTGCTGACCTTTAAAGCCCTAAACAGCCTCAGCCCAGCATACCTGAAGGAGCGTCTCCACCTCATTGTTCGGCCCAGACAATAAGATCCATCTCTGAAGGCCATGAAACTCACTGGGTGACCTTAGACCAGTTACTCACTCTCAGCCTAACCAACCTCACAGGGTTGCTTTGAGGGTAAAATGGGGAGGAGAAGAATTATGCTTGCCACCTTGAGCTCCTTGGAAGGAAGGTGAGTTATATATGTAAAACAAACAAACAAACAAACAAACAAACAAACAAACAAACAAATGGATATCTGCCACCTTGAAATGCCAGCCACTCATGAAATGTAAGACCACCATAGATCAACCTTAAATAACTTATAGTTATGTTATGAGAATGATGCTAGAACTAGAAGTGCATGCAGAGTTAATTCAATTAGTCACACATGCAGTCTCACACATTAAACCCAAGAGATCAAAATTACTGGAATAACCATTAGAGCACAGATAGGTAGTGAGCAGAGTCAGGTTTATGTTTGCCAGCATTTTCATATAGGATCCAGCCAGTGGCCCAATAGTGCCAAAGGATCTGAGACTAACATAGCCCCTCATGGTGCTATTGCATCAGTAGGCCTAGTCCTACAAGGAAGGTGCATGTGTACTCCATATGTGATTACATTAGAAGCAACATGGGTGGCCCTGTGGTCTAAACCACTCATCTACTTGGGCTTGCCGATCAGAAGGTCGGCAGTTCAAATCTGTGCAACGGAGCTCCTGTTGCTCTTTCCCAGCTTCTGCCAACCTAGGAGTTTGAAAACACACCAGTGCAAGTAGATAAATAGGTACTGCTGCGGTGGGAAGCTAAATGGCATTTCTATGTGCTCTGGCTTTTGTTATGGTGTTCCATCGCTCCAGAAGCGGTTTAGTTATGCTGGCCACATGACCCGGAAAGCTGTCCGTAGACAAACGCCAGCTCCCTTGGCCTGAAGCAAGATGAGTGTCACAGCCCATAGTTGCCTTTTACTGGACTTAACCGTCCAGGGGTCCTTTACCTTTACCTACCTACATTAGAAGTCAACAAGAATATATTTTTTCTGGCATACTAAAGAAGCAAGAATGCAATGTAATATTAGTTTGTTATTTGACAGAGAGAAAGAGATGCCAATTTGCATTAAAATTCTGTTCCATTTCCAATCCATTTCAGTATCTGTGATTAATAATAATGTAAAAAGCTTCCTACTGTGGAAATTCTGAGAACACGGTGCTGACATACCATAGATTATTTCCTCTTAATTCATGTATATTAGTGTCAGATGACTTAATAGATAGCCTGCTGTCAGAGCTGCCCCTAGGTCCCAGCTCACAGAGGACCAACGCGAGGCTGTTGTTATGTACAAAAGTCTTTATTGAGGTTCAGTTTCCATTTCAAAGCCGCAGCGCGCAGCTCTACGTCTTAACCCTAGACCGGCGAAGTACCGTCTGAGTCTCCTCCCCTATGACACCAGTTTAAGATCCTAGCCCTGCTCCACCTTTTACGCTGCTCTCTCCTCCTCTGGGTCCTCCTGCCCGCTGGGGCATTGCCCTTTCTGGACTCTTCCGACGCTGAGTCGCTTAGCTCCTCCCCCTCCCTCCGGCGGACTTTAGGACCCGGTTCCCAATCCTCATTCTCTGCTGTCCCGCGCTCCTGTACATTTGAACTTGCCTCTCGCGCCAACCCAGTGACCTTCCTCCTGACCGTTACACTACTTCTGTCACTGCTTCCCTCTTCCGGGATACTGGCCGGATCTGACCTCCCCTCCGTAGTCTGACTCTCCGATGGAGGTGTGGTCAGCCCTGCCTTATCTTCTCTCCCTGGTGGGGAATGCACTGGCCCCGATCCTTGGGACTCTTCCCCCCCACTCTGCTCTCGTGGGGAAGCTGGTCCTGATTTCCAACTACTGCTCTGGGAGTCCCCGCTGCCCCCTTGCTCCTGGGGCGTTCCCCTTGGGAACCCCCTACCCCTGGCCACTGGCGCCCCCTTCTGTGAATCTTCCGATTCGCTGGAGAGGCTCATGGAATCCCTCGGTCCACTGTCCTCTTCTCCTACGCTCCCCTCGGATTCTTCCCCTTCACTCTCCATCTCCTCTCTTCCCTGTGCCTCTGCTCCTGAACCCCTGACACCTGCTCTCTTGGTCAGCCAGTCATACAACTCATTCACATGTTAAATACTGTGTCCAATATAAAAATAGTAAAAGGAACCTTCTGAGATGCTCTGCTTTCTTGTGTCTTGCTATGGCTTTTGAGTGGGAACTGCTGATTAAAAAGGAAGACTGCACTTACTCAATTCATGTAGCTGTGGAGAATAGTATTCAAAGAAAACTATTTGTTCTTATGGGCCAAGATGTCATTTGACAAATTCATAGTTATTTATGGTTGAAAAACTCAATGCCGTGCTTTGTCACAGGCTAAGTGGTGAATTTATATTTTCATGTGTTGTGTGAATTACAGCTTCCTGGCAATTTTACTTTCTCAGAAAATATTGTTCCTTTGGCGAGAGAGTATTAACAAAGTGTTGCGGCTATACATTCAAACAATAATTCATATTCAGAGAAAGAATCTTATTCCTTGTTTCTTAAAGATGTCCTCAATGCAGTACCTTCGAAACAGCCAAATTCCTCATCCAAGAAAGCAGAATTTTGTGACCTGAAAACACACAATTATAGGACCACAGTCATTGCCCTATGTTAAGAGTGAATTGAGTGCCTCACATTCCACCATTATGAGAACTTGGCTGGATAATAACACTACAAAATTGAGAGAAGTGCAATTTTTTGACAGGGGGACATGGGCACCCACCTGTCAGTCACATGGTATTATGGGGTTGACAGGTAGGCAGCCACACAAAGCCAACCCTGGTAAGTGAAGATTAGGTCCTGCTGCTTCTGGAACCAGAAGTGTTACCATGCCTACATATTTTCAAGCCTAAATCTATAACTAGAGAAGTGTGAGACTGGGCCTGGATCTAGACATGTCAAAGAAGCAATTCAGTTAAATGCATTGTAAACTCATACAGGGAAATCCTGTAGGTAAAGATGGGACTCTACAGCACCATCTGGTGTCATAGTGTTATATCACATATAAAACACTTTTTCTTTACCAATCTAGCTGAGTCCTGGGTTTCCCAGTCTGGTGAATCCTGAGCCATATACCAAATTCAGTCCCATGCTTCCTGTCATGTAATCACAACAATATACAATACACACAGTCTTCTTCATAAGTTGGTCGTATTGAACCAAGGAGATGCATGAGCTTCAAGACTTGCCTTTGGTAATATTTAGCCAGAACTTGCTTCAGTGGCTAAATCCTACATGAATATGCTGGCAAACATAATCCTATCACTTCTTACTGCACATCCATGTTCTAGCAATAAATCGAGTAATAACCCTATGTTTTAGTCCATTTGTTCTCATTACAAGCATAAATGCAAAGTTATTCATATAAACCCTTATTCTTTGTGCAGTTTGTGGGAGGACTACATTGTTCATCAAAGATTTCATCCGTCACCTAATGGAAGTAGAGCTATAACCACAACTCAGCAATTAGAAGTTAACATATGATATTAAACAATTACGCTTCAGCAAACCCAAATGTGTTCAAATGCTTTGGGCCAAGCCACTTTCATTAAAATATCACATCCGTGAAACTTGCTGCATCCAGTTTTGAATCCATAATTGTTTTCAGAAACAAAGCCACACTTCTGAAAATAACTGATTAATTAGGCCACATAGAAAATGTTAATATCCATTTCTGAGCATATGCCAGTAAAGACATATCATTACTGTATTCTGTGTGTATTTATGATATCTGCATGTCATTTCAAAATGGAAAGCACAACATTTTATTTTTAAAAAAATGTTTTCTCATTAATAGTTCTGCTTTATTATTATGACTATAATGGAACTATAACCTAAAGTGGCGAAAGAGACTACAATTTTTCATGTGCCTTTAAAAGCCATATTCTCCTCTCCTTGGTTCATTGAGTGATCTCCTGGAATCAACTCAGATATTTGGGAAGGAAGTGTTTTACTCACGCGAGGTGAAACAAGCAGAGGTACAGGGGTGTGTGGTTGTGTGTTGAGAGCTTAATGTGCATAGCAACTGGCCATTGTGCGCATTCACCAAGCCTCATGAAGAATGTACACTTCAACCATTCATGAAGAGGGAATTGTGCACATTTCCTAGTCAATATACATAATCTCAAATTCAAAACTCCACTGTTTATCCACTGTTGCCTAAAACCACCATTTTCCTCTCACATTTTCCTTTTAGTACCCCTCTACCCCCACTTTACTCAAATGTCTGTTGTTTAAAAGGAATGATAAATCCTCCAATGGGGATTGTGCTGCAACTTCATGCAAATCCAGGATTGTGCTACAAATCCTCCAATGGGGAATGTGTGATGACAGCTTTATGTTTTATGTATATGTGGGGGAGGCAATTATGCACTGTATGTTAGGGGTGTGCATCAGCCCTGTGTATATTCCAAATTAAAAGGCCACTCTTCTTTGGCAATCACTTGTAAGTAAGATTGTCTTCTATGATCATGGTCTTAACAGTGAATCTGTAAGTGGAGGCCAATTCTGGATCCACACATCCTTCCACAGTGGGGACATAGGTTTCCGGGCTGGGGTTGATCACGGTGAGGTTTTGTCAAACGTGCCTTCCTCTTAGCTCATTTCTCCTTTTTGCCCTGAGTTTGTGCTTCTTCAAAGACCATGACACCTTTGGTAAAGGCTGTTTCATTTTGTGCCTTGGTCTCCTTCCTTGAAGCATGGGTTGAGGTATAATCTTGATAGTGGAATGTATTAATCCGTGATCTGTCCAGCAGTCATCAGCACTTGTCATAGCTCTGATAAGGATCAGATCACAGCAATCTGACTTGAAAATGTGAGAACCTCTCCCTCCCGCCCTCCTAAAAAGTATGAGGAGACAGAGCTGAGCCTCCCCCAATCTTGAGGGGTTGGGTTCCACCAGGCCTCCCCACAGTGGCGGAGGACCTCTCTAGGCCTCGCGGCCTCCTCCTGGCGCACATGATCTCACATGTGTGTGTCACACTTATGATATCACACGTGCATGATGAGCCCCTCCCAATGTCTCCCAGAACTCAGTGCCTCTGTGCACACCCTTATCATGTAACCTTACTGTGAAGAAGAAGAAGAAGAAGAAGAGGAGGAGGAGGAGGAGGAGGAGGAGGAGGAGGAGGAGGAGGAGGAAGAGGAGTTTGGATTTGATATCCCACTTTATCACTACTCAAAGGAGTCTCAAAGTGGCTAACATTCTCCTTTCCCTTCCTCCCCCACAACAAACACTCTGTGAGGTGAGTGGGGCTGAGAGACTTCAAAGAAGTGAGACTAGCCCAAAGTCACCCAGCAGCTGCATGTGGAGGAGCAGAGACATGAACCCGGTTCACCAGATTACGAGCCTACCACTCTTAACCACTACACCATACTGGCTCTCTTCAGTCTCTTTGGCCCAAAGCAGCCTCTTTTCTAGGAAGGTAGCTGTTGGGAAGCACCTTCTAAAGTACAGTGGTACCTTGGTTTAAGAACTTAAACCATTCCGTAAGTCTGTTCTTAAACCAAAACCGTTCTTAAACTGAGGGGTACTTTCCTAAATGAGGCCTCCCACTGCCACTGCCCTTCCACCGTTCGGATTCCATTCTTAGACTGAGGTAAAGTTTGCAAATCGGGACACTACTACCAGTTTTGCGGAGTTCATAAACTGAATAGTTTGTAAACAGGGCTGTTCTTAAACCGAGGTACCACTGTACCTGTCTTAAACTGTACAGGTCCATGAGTACAGGTGTTACCTCCCAGTTGTTCCATGGGATTATTCTGCCTTTTAAACAAGGCCACTTCACTGTTACGAGGTATCGTATTGCTGCCTGAAAATGATACAGTCTGCAGCGAGCAATGGGCAGAAGCTATGCAAAAAGCCACCGCGATTATCACTGTCAGAGATACCATAATAATAACAATTTAACTCTGTATTACAAGGCGCACAGCACGTCTTTATCACAGCATGCTCAAAGATCCTGGCAATCCCTTTGGCATCAGGACCGCATGAGGTAAAGACAGAAGGGCCATGCAAATAAACATGCAAGAGCAGCAGGTGGAAGAAGGGAAGGGAGGAGTATTTGTTGCTACCTACCCCACACAGTATGTCATAATGCTGGAGCAAGCAGTCTGTGTGTACAGGGGGAGGAGAGCTCTGCCTTCACCGCCCTGCTTCAGTATGCGTCACCTCAACAAGTACAAAGTGTCTGTCGTATTTATAGAAATGGCAGCTCTCAAGCAAGCAAGCAAACCATTCACACAGTGCATTACTAGAAGATTTATCTTGATTTTCTTTAGGGATTTGAGAAATCTATAGCCCTATAGCTCACTTTACTTTCAAAAAGAAACTCAAAGCAGTTTAGTAATCTGCTGCAGCACACATAGTCCCTGTAACTAAATTAAGTTTCATTCACTTGAAGCAACAATTCAGCGAGTGGGGCGGGGAGAGACAGCTTTAACCCACACAAAAAGCTATGCAAAATAATAAGAATAATTTAAAGGTATTCACAGCTTGCAGGAAGATTTAAAGGCAGAAGGTAAACGGGACTGCTCTAGGGAGGGAGTTCTACAACCTGAGTGTCACAACAGGGGAAAAAAAAACCCTGCTGTCTCACGTCTCAACCAATTTCTAGATAAGAACCAGACATTGAGTTGCATCCAGAAATGAGCTGCTGAAAGAAAACTGGAGTGATATGTTCAGCAAGGCAGGCTCCAGAAATCAAACTGGTTTCTTCAGTTTGCACTTAATGATGTTTCTGAATGCTTTGCAGTGACTGTTCAAATATACCATGTTACAGTTAGGGTATACCATTGGGATTGGGGTATTGTTTAGGATTTGGGGGGATTCTGTAGCTGTTATTATTACCCTAATTGTTTAAAATGCTTTAAATCATTTTTAACAGCTTGGTTGTTGTTTTTTAAATGTAGTGTTTCTGGGTTTTGTTTTGTTTTAATTAAGGAAAGTAAGATGTTCCTGAGAAGAGAAGAGCTGGGGAGAGCAGGGGTTCCCCCAGTCACAGTGGTTCTGCACAAGGGGAAGGATGAGGTGGAGTGGGGCAGGCAGGGTAAGGGGAACACAAAACAGGCAGAATTTGTGAAAGACCACCCCCCCCCTCATATGAACCGACCCAGAACCTGCAATCAACATCTGAAGTCCTTCTTTGTGTGTCTCCTCCATGAGATGTCCAGAGGGTGGCAACACCACAAAGGGCCTTTTATGCAGTGGCTTCCTGTTTGTGGAATGCTCTTCCCAGGGAAGCTTACCTAGCGCCTTCTTTACATATATTTAGGCACCAGGTAAAAATATTTCTCTATAAACAGACTTTTGGCTAATTAGAAATAATAATAATACAATAAAATAAAATAAAATACAGTAACCCAATCTGGATTTGGCCATGGCACGTGTCTCAGTAACATGATACAGTGGTACCTTGGTTTACATACATTTTGGATTACAAACACATCAAACCTGGAAGTGCATGTCTCAGTTTACAATCTTTTTTGGGACTACAACCCTTTTTTTATTATTACGAACAATTTTTGGGGGGAGGCCCCATTGGCGAAAGCGCGCCTTGGGTTACAACCTGTTTTGGTTTACAAATGGACCTCCGGAATGGATTATGGTTGTAAACCAAGGTGCCACTGTATGTTTTATCTGGGAAGGGATATATCTGGTGCACCAATCAGTTTTGTGTCATAGTCTTCACTTGAACATCTAGGAGTAAGGCTAGGTCCAGAAGCAGTCTTAATCTGCAGGCCTTGTTTTTCAAGGGAATGCAACCTCATCCACTACAGCACTCAATGACTTCAAAGCTTCTATTGCTTCATTGGTGTTGAATGGAAATGAAAAAGGTGTCAGACTGTCATCCAGTCCCAAATCCCCAGATAATCTCTCACAGGATTTGCCTGCAAATCAGGGTGGACAACATGTGGCCCTCCAGATGTTTCTCAACTACAGGGCCCATCATGTCTACTGGCCATACAAGCTGGGGCTGATGGGAGTTGGGGTCAAACAAATCTGGAGAGCCCTAAATGTAGATGTTAAGTACCACATAACCCCGGTCCCAGCTCCTGCCCACCTAGCAGTTCGAAAGCACCCCTAAGTGCAAGTAGATAAATAGGTACCGCTTTATAGCGGGAAGGTAAACGGTGTTTCCATGTGCTGCGCTGGTGCTGGCTCACCAGAGCAGCTTCGTCACGCTGGCCACGTGACCCAGAAGTGTCTCCGGACAGCGCTGGCCCCCGGTCTCTTAAGTGAGATGGGCGCACAACCCTAGAGTCGGATACGACTGGCCCGTATGGGCAGGGGTACCTTTACCTTTACCTAACCCCTAGGAACCCCACAGACAAAGCGCCAAGGCATTGAGCAAGAATCTCCCATTGTCAGTACTGTGTTGTATTTCACACAGAATTTGCACTGTTTTGAAGCACCGATTTTCTGTGAAAGAAATTATTGTAGCAACATACTTTTCTTCTTTTATTAAAGCTTTCTTGGTTTACAAAAGTATGTGCAATGTCTCTTTTTTCAAGTTACATTTTCTGCAGATCAGTTTCATTTGTTGAGATGTTAGTGTTATATTAGGAAGAAAAGGGGGGATGAGGTGGAGGGGACATGATGAGTGGGGGTGGGGTCGAGTGGTGATGTTTTTATATTAATGTATGTGAGGGGTTTTGTGCCAGCGTCGCTTGTGAGGGTTCTTTGCTATTCACTTGTGTTCCTTTGGTGGTGAGTGAGGTTTGGGTTGGCTGTGGTGAACTTTGTTTTTATGTGTGAGTGGGGTGGGCGGGTGTTTTTGTATCAGGTTAGCCATATTGATTCATATGCTATTGGTGGATTCTTGTCGTTGTCTTGTTGGGCTGTGTATGTGATAAAGGGGAGCCATACCAGAGTGAAGATGTCTTCTTCCATTTGTCCCCACATCAGTTTCAGTTCATTGGTTAGTTTTTCTAATAGTATGTTTTTCAAATAGTATGTTTCCTATACTATTTGATACCATTGGTCCCTGCTTACTCCTGACAGGTCTTTCAAGCATCTGGCTATGATGTTTCTAGCTGCTGAAAGTAGGTGGGTTATGGGTTTTTTATGGTGTGAGTGGGCATTATTATCTTGGAAGGTGTTTAGTAGGGTCAGTTCTTGGGTGACTTCTAATAATTGCTTACTTATTTTGCATATTTTGCATATTTCTTTTACTGTATTTTTGGTTTCTATGGAAGCCGCCCAGAGTGGCTGGGGAGGCCCAGCCAGATGGGGAGTATAAATAATAAATTATTATTGTTGTTGTTGTTGTTGTTGTTGTTGTTGTTGTTGCTGCTGTCCAGAAGAGTTGGACTTTAGGGCATTCCCACCACATGTGGAAGTATGTGCCTGTGGAGGTGCATCCTCTCCAGTATTTTGGTGAGGTTCCCGAGCATATTAGTGCTAGTTTCCATGGTGTTAGGTACCATTTGTAAGTGAGTTTCAGAGTGAGTTCTTTCCTTTTCTCTGATATGGATTTAAAGGGAAGTTTAAACAACACTGTGGTCCATTGGGTGGGCAACACACATTTATTGACCATTTGACCCAGGAGTTAGATTTGCATCTATGTGTGGATGAGATGTGTCACACTGATTTCAACAATATGTTAATCTTTCCAGCACTCAACAGTATGTAGAGTGATCTAGACAGACATACAGATAAGGAACTTGTTGGCAGCTTCTGAGAGAGGCCCAGACTCCCAGGAATGAGTCATCTATTAACATAACATTGAAACAGGATCCAGCCTCTTTTTGCAGCTTTAGTGGCACAAGCACCCCTTGCACTAGTGAGAGCTCTCTGCAAAACAGACACTCTACAAATGCACAACTCTACCAAGTCCCATTCACAATGCACACAAGCACAGCATTTTATGCACATTAAAAATCTCTTTTACACCATCCTCCTAAGCTTTGTGCCTGTAACATAGAATCATAGAATCATAGAGTTGGAAGAGACCACAAGGGCCATCGAGTCCAACCCCCTGCCAAGCAGGAAACACCATCAGAGCACTCCTGACATATGGTTGTTAAGCCTCTGCTTAAAGACCTCCAAAGAAGGAGACTCCACCACACTCCTTGGCAGCAAATTCCACTGTCAAACAGCTCTTACTGTCAGGAAGTTCTTCCTAATGTTTAGGTGGAATCTTTTTTCTTGTAGTTTGGAACCATTGCTCCGTGTCCGCTTCTCTGGAGCAGCAGAAAACAACCTTTCTCCCTCCTCTATGTGACATCCTTTTATATATTTGAACATGGCTATCGTATCACCCCTTAACCTCCTCTTCTCCAGGCTAAACATGCCCAGCTCCCTTAGCCGTTCCTCATAAGGCATCGTTTCCAGGCCTTTGACCATTTTAGTTGCCCTCCTCTGGACACGTTCCAGTTTGTCAGTGTCCTTCTTGAACTGTAGTGCCCAGAACTGGACACAGTACTCCAGGTGAGGTCTGACCAGAGCAGAATACAGTGGCACTATTACTTCCCTTGATCTAGATGCTATACTCCTATTGATGCAGCCCAGAATTGCATTGGCTTTTTTAGCTGCCGCGTCACACTGTTTGCTCATGTCAAGTTTGTGGTCAACCAAGACTCCTAGATCCTTTTCACATGTACTGCTCTCAAGCCAGGTGTCACCCATCTTGTATTTGTGCCTCTCATTTTTTTTGCCCAAGTGCAATACTTTACATTTCTCCCTATTAAAATTCATCTTGTTTGTTTTGGCCCAGTTCTCTAATCTGTCAAGGTCTCTGATGCCTTTCCATTTACTCCACAATCCCGGCTGCTTTGCACATACAGACTGGGAAATGCAGCTGTAGAGTCACAAGGAGAAAGCTCAGTCTGAAGTGTATTGCCCCTAGTGACAGTTTGCAGCTATTTTTTTGCCCAAGTGCAATACTTTACATTTCTCCCTGTTAAAATTCATCTTATTTGTTTTGGCCCAGTTCTCTAATCTGTCAAGGTCGTTTTGAAGTGTGATCCTGTCCTCTGAGGTGTTAGCCACCCCTCCCAGTTTGGTGTCATATGCAAATTTGATCAGGATGCCCTTGAGTCCATCATTCCTATAATGGCTTATAGGAAGATTCTAACCACATTCAGATGCAATTAAAATCCTTCTGTTGCTCATGCACAGGGCTTCTGATCAGAAGGAATATTTTATGGCCAAAGAAGGCTAAAGATGTGTGTGTATTAGTGTGGGATTGCAGCCAAGAACTCAGTCATTGGACATTGCCAGCGTCTGTGAATGGTGTCAGAAATACAATACATTCAAGGAAATGACTGCGTCTTGCCTTAACTTTCTAATATTTTTCCTTAATGCGTTATCGTAAGCTGCCTTAGGTACAGGGGAAAGTGGACTGGAAATATTTTAAATAAATGTATACTGAGATTTTAAAATATCCAAACCTGGCTCCAGAAAATTTCAGTGACTTACATCTTGGCTACAATTATATGTCTTACTGAAGACATAACTTACTCATACATGTGGGGGTGGGGGGGGGGGAGAGATATAGCTTTTACCTGTGAGCCAAAACTGAAACTTCCTAGTTAATAAATGGGGATCAATTGACATGGTGAAACCACTAAAGCTCCACTGACTCTAAAAAGGACTCTGCTAAATTGACTGTAAAAGCTTCTATAGAATTTATGCAAAAGACAGAAACTTCTACAAAATGCTTAAGCCACCCCATAGAATCTAATAAAAAAGCACGCCAACTATAGATTTCTGCAGACTGGTTTTTATCGTTATTATTGAGAGGATATACACAAGAAAGAATGAGAATAATTCTATATTGAAATTTTAAAGGACTTTTCTAGAAAGGTTAGCTTTATTATCCTGGAGATAAAATATTTCCAGCATACCTTATCAAAAATAAGGGAGGAGAGGTTCTAGCTGATCCCTTCCCTCATGAATATTATTTTATTCCATTTATTACCAACTGTAACAAGATAAAAACAAGGAGTAACTTTAACTATTCAACTTCCCAGCCTTCAATGCAAACCATTTCTTTAAAAAAAATGAAAGGAAGGCAATTTTGATGGAATCTAGTAAGGCTACAAATCAAAGTAAAAAAATGGGGGGGATAATAAATACCAGTATCAGTATCAGATAAATGTCAGTATCAGTGGATGTTACTTTCTGGTAAACACATTAGAATTTGAGTATTATAAAAAAATAAATAAATGCTTTCCAACTATTTTGTATGCTGATTTTCTTATTAATCCTTTGTATGGGTCAGAAAATTTGAAAATGAAATAACTTCCCTCCATCCCATTCCATTAAGATGTTATTTACATGGATGGGGCTGTGGTCGAAACCACTGAGCATTTTGAGCTTGCTGATTGTAAGTTTGGCAGTTTGAATCGGCCTGATGGAGGGAGCTCCCAATGCTTTGTCCCAGATCCTGCCAACATAGCAGTTTGAAAGCATACCAGCACAAGTCACGGTGTTCTGTGCAATAGAAGTGGTTTGGACATGCTGGCCACATGACCCAGAAAAGCTGTCTGTGGACAAACGCTGGCTCCCGTGGCCTGAAAGTGGAGATAAGCACCACACCCCATAGTCAAATTTGACTGGACTTAACTGTCCAGGGGTCCTTTACCTTTTACATCTTAACAGGTCATTAGGTTTTAATGGGAGAAGGCAGTCCTTCAGGTTCCTCCTCCTGCACTTTTGAATTGTGTCTGGAAAGAAACTGGAAGCCAGTGTGGCTATTTCAGCGAGGGAGTAACATGTTCCCTGTGCTGCCACAACAGAAATGCCATTTGCCTCCATCCTTTGAAAGGTCGGAAGCAAAGCCAGCTCTTCCAACATGAGTTGAGCTGGAGAGAACAATTCAAAATACTGGACTGGATAGAAAGGAACAAATCATTTTTCATAGTTCAAGGGTCCTCAACCTTTTTCAGCCAGTGGACACACTTGGAATGTTGAGACAGGGCTGTTGTCAGGGGACTGCCATTGGGACAGGGGAGGGATGCAGGGGGATACAGAGAGCCTCCGATGCGTCTGAGGAGCAGCCCCTCGTCGAGCGGTGGGGAAAGCCACACCTCCAGTGGAGCGGAGGGGGAAGGGGGTAGCCAGGCAAGGGGAGGGCTTGAAGATGCTACTGAGAGCCCAAGCGCCTCACCTAGCTCGGCTGGCCAGGAGACAGGCACGCCTTTTCCATTGCCCAGCTTGCGCAGAGGGGTGAAATGTAAGGAGGGGAGGCGGCGATTTGGGGTGTCTAAGTTCTTATGTTGGGGGAGAAACCAGAAGGGGCCACTCCCGGAATCTGCAAGCGACTAAGATGGACATGAACTTTGTGGTTCTGCACTGTATATAGTTTGCACCAATAAAACTGTAAATAACAGGTCGGAGTCCTGCTTGGTTACTCACGAGGAACCAGCACCTGACAGCTGTGGGTGCCAGTCACAATATGGCTGCCATGGGGCAGGGGAATAGAAAAGAGAGACATTGTCACAAAATGTTATGGAGGTGCTCCCCATCAGCCACCTCAACAATGGGGAAAAGGATGCCTACATCAGCATGTTCTATGTATGAGAGGCTGAGGCAGTGTAAACAGGAAATGAGCAGGAAGAGCAAACTGTCTCTTGTGTGTTATGGATTTTTGAGGGCTTTCATGGGTGCCATAGGAAGTATTGGTGGGCACACTGTCACCCACAGGCACTGCTTTGGAAACCCCATCATGGACCTATCTGGGTGTTCTGCTCATGAGTGAAACTTATACATGAGCCAGGAAAACAAGGATAAGTTCTGTGAAGCCCACTCCTATCTCAATTAATGTTCTCTTCCAACACTTGAAGCATGAAGATCTGGAGTGGAGAACCTCCTGTACTCGGGGAGTCTCCTTGCTAAATCTAGAAAAGTTCAGACCTTTCTCCTCTATGAGTTGGAGATCAATGTGGGTTGAGCTTCTTGTATTGTTTACCACATTCCCTGCTCAGAGGTATGTTCTACACTCAAATAGGGCTCATATGTGTGGGGAACCTGTACAGTAGATATCAGATAAATAGGAATATTTATAGATTTTGAATCTCAAAATTTATGAACATTTTTAATTCTTTTCTTTAAAAAACAAAACAAAGAACTTAAGCTGGTTAGTAGATAAGTGGAAACTTGAAGAGGCTAAATGCACAGGGTATTTTGTGGGCCTGCTTTCAGCTTCTAAAAATCCATCTATCTGGCACCATCTATAAAAGCTCTTCAAATCAATGTCAAACATGTCAGTCAGTGAGCAATGAAATAGGGGAGCAAGTGATATATATCCTCTAAAATGATCTTTTCATCAGACAAAGTGCAGCACAGCAGCATTCGATAAGCAAAATGTAGTTTATTGACAGCAAATTAAGATATAGCCATTGAACTGATGGTAATGAAACTCCAAAGCCTGCTAAGCTTATAGCTGGACTCATTTTATAGCTTATGCCCTATAGGTGGACTCTTCTTCCAAGCTCTTTGCTCTTTTCAGTATATATGTTTTTATTTCCCTTTGGCCGATCCCAGCTAACTTTTTTTTTCTTTCTACACAAAATGCTGTTAGTTAATAGCATAAAGTTTAACAAGAACTAATTTTGTGACTGGAGAAAACAAAGGGGTTTAGAGTTCCATTTTGTCTCTGGAGAAACATCAAGATGCTTAAACCAAAATCACACTATGCAATCCCTATAGGGAAATCAGCCCTGAGTGCTCACTGGAAGGACAGATCCTGAAGCTGAGACTCCAATACTTTGGCCACCTCATGAGAAGAGAAGACTCCCTGGAAAAGACCCTGATGTTGGGAAAGATGTTGGGCACAAGGAGAAGGGGACGGCAGAGGACGAGATGGTTGGATAGTGTTCTCGAAGCTACCAGCATGAGTTTGACCAAACTGCGGGAGGCAGTGGAAGACAGGAGTGCTTGGCGTGCTCTGGTCCATGGGGTCACGAAGAGTCGGACATGACTAAACGACAAAAATAGGGTTTTGGTACCTTAATCAGAAGCACCACAAAACAGAGCACCACAAAATTGCCTCTAGTATACTGAGTTAACCCTTCTAAATGCAAACTCCTCCAACGTATTTCTAGAGTGAAATAAAATATCTGGTTCAGCCCTCTTTTTACTAGAGATCCAGCTCTGAGGGCCTTCTGGAGGTTCTCTCACTGTGAGAAGTGAAGTTACAGGGAACCAGGCAAAGGACCTTCTTAGTAGTTGCACCAACCCTGTGGAACACCCTCCCATTAGATGTCAAGGAGATGAGTAACTATGCTTTTATATATGTTGGAAGCCACCCAGAGTGGCTGGGACAACCCAGTTAGATGGGCAGGATACAAAAAAATAAGATTATTATTATTTATTAGGCTGCTCAAGCACAATGTTGTCATTGTGCATTTTAGGATGGTAGAAGGAAAAAGATTTGAGGTCTTATTTGTCAAGTCAGAATATGTTTTTTCGGGCCTCATCTGCACTAGACATTTAAAGCATACCACTTTAAACAGTCCTGGCTTACCCCTAAGAATCCTGGAAAGTACAGTGGTTCCTCCGGTTACTTACTTAATTCGTTCCGGAGGTCCGTTCTTAACTCGAAACTGTTCTTAACATGAGGTGCGCTTTCGCTAATGGGGCCTCCTGTCGCTGCGCCACTGGTGTGCGACTTCCGCTCACATCCCGGGGCAAAATTCGCAGCCAGGAGCATCTACTTCCAGGTTAGCGGAGCTCATTACCCAAAGTGTTTGTAAGGAGGACAGTACGTAACCCGATGTTGCACTTTATAAAGCTGCTGAGAGCTGCAGTTCTCAGAATGGTTTATCAATCACACCCTCTTTCCAGGGAACTGGGATTTATAGCACTCTAAAACTGTTCCGAGGTTAACCACAACCCTCCAGAGTATATTTAGGGAGCATGGATGAAGGAGAGAGGGGGAGTCCCAATGCATGGGTCAACCTTGTTCCACACATGCAACCATTTACTTAAATCCCACCCTTTGTATTTTTGACTGTCAAATATCAAAACAAAACAAATAAAGCTCCATGAAGTTCTGACCCAGAAGATTATAATTGCAACTCATCTGTTGTGCCACACATGGGTGGCAGCTATGATGCCTTCAGACCTGAACAATCAATTAATTTTTATTTCCATTAATTTAATTCATTTTGTTTTCCATTTATCTGAGTTGCATTCGATTAATTTTTAATTCAATATAACTTTCCATTCCGTTCTGTTCTTAATTCATTTTTGGGGGTTTTCCATTAAAAATGTTGAGACCCACACAGCATTCTGTTGCCTGTAGCTTTGCCATCAAAGCGGCATGACATAGTCAGGATTTCTGCTGTTACTCCAAGGCATAAGATCTGTAAAATTGCAGTCAGATTGGACAAAACGCCCCCATTTTGCCAGCAGTTAAAAAGAACACATGTTCTGTCATCATCCCTTTGCATTCAGTGGGAGACCCAGCTGCATTTCTCTGGCTTGTAACTTGTGTTTTACATCCTATTGGTATGAAATTCAGATCTGCCAAATTGTAAGTAGATAGGACAATGAGCTCCATTTTGTGTGCAACTGAAAAAGTAGTGTATAGACACAGTTTAACTGCCAGCTATACTACTTTCCAATCTTTCTGTTTCACTCTACCCCCCCCCCATTGCACGTGACCTTTCTGTGAACTGCACACTGCGTTGCAAACTACATATCCAATGCAAAATTGTCTCCAATTGCAAATGAATAAAAACCAATGGGGAAATGAAAAAAATGTATTTCATTCATTTTCCTATTCTTTCTCATTCTTTCCATTTGTTTTCATTATAAAAAGAAATAAACACTCCCCTTCCCCTCCCCCTGAAATCCATGCATACACCTCATTAAGAATGAAACTCACATCATCATGTAAGCATGTTCTTCCAGGAGACAGTGGAGGGGGGGATAAGGTTATTTAGGTAGCGATGCCTGAAGAATTCAATCTGGGGAAATCCCTATCACCTGATCTGCACCTCTTGGATTAATATGTGAATCAGAGTTTAGCTAGCTAGGAGATTTGGCTCTTCCATGACTGTTGCAATGCAGTTCTTGTTAATTTTAAGATCTATCATGCATTTAAATGTACATTTTGAGAAAAGATACAAATTTGAATACTAATTTTGAAAAGAATAGCATATTAAAATATTATTAATATACTAGGGAGTACTCTCTGTTTACTCTGCTTGCCTATCTCCATGCCTCTGTCTGCTTCTTGCCTACATTACCCCTCAGGACCACAACATTTCTCAGCTCCCTGATTCAGTTTTCCTCCTGAAATGTTTCTCTCTGCATCTTCCCATTCCATGCCTCTATTTCCCTCCCCAAGACCACAGTCTGTGGTGTTGTTGTTTTTTTTTGTTTTTTTTTTTGCAGCTTCTGAACCTATAAAAGTGTCACAATATCTCCCTACCCCTACCACCATCTTCTCTCCCTCTCAGAGCTTCCCAGCAAAAGGATTATATTCTTCCTCCTCCCTGGTTCCCTTCCTCACCATTGCTCCTCTGCCAGAAAAAGTCTCCCTCAGAGTCAGGGAGAAAGAGAGATGGGGAGGGGACTTGTCTCCCCAAAAGCAGGTAATGATGACCTCCACCTAAGGTGACCTATTTAGGCACTGAGGTGGATTCTTCCACACACTGGATTCAAAGTCTCATTTCAGCCCCTCAGTCCTCTTCCACAGAGAGAGAGAGAGAGAGAGAGAGAGAGAGAGAGAGAGAGATTGGATTCAGCTAGATCAGTCAAGAAAAAGAATTTTTTATGTGTTGTGTATGCAATATAACACTGTGACACCAAATACCGCTGTGGAGCCCCACCTTTCCCAACTGGATTTCCCAGGATGAGGATCAGAACAGATTTGTGAGCAGAGAGCAGTGAGAGGAGAGGGAGATTAAGTTCTGTTGTGCAGGTGGAATTCCTTGCAATAACAGGATGACTTTGTTGGATACAACCTATGTTTTATTTATGGTTATGTTGTATGGTTTAATTTGTAAAATCTTGTTGATTGGTGGCTTCAGTATTGCATGTATTCCAAACCTGGGTCCATTTGGTGAAGGCAGGGTTATAAACAGTATACAGCATCTTAATAAATTTTAAGAGGATTAAAAAAAAATCACAAGAAAATATGAAAATAAAACAGGACAGAATTATCAGTGAAAACCTGCTTCTCTAAATTTAGAGGCATACAAAATATTGAAAATAACCTTCCTAATAATTCAGGATATCTGGTTAGTCACTTTTGAATATTGTCTCATACAGATAATTGACTGGATGTTGATTAGAAATGAATATCCCTTTCTAAATATATGAACCCATGATTCCCCCACCCAAGGTAATTCACAAATCTCCCTTAATTGGAATTCTAAAATAGCATAATGGATCACCACAGAGTGAAGAATGATGCCATGTGAGAAGAAGGTATATGAAGAGAGCCCAATGGGACACCCCCTCTCCTCTCCTGCACCCTCCCAGTCAGCTCTGGGGGCGGGAGAAACCCCAAAACTGAGAGGGAGGGAGATTGTTCAACCTGGCAAGCAGAAATGCTTGTGCCAATGAATCATAATAGTGTGACACTAAATTCCTCCCAATAAATTGTTTTTATTTTCCCCAAGAAAATTGTGAACTTTCATTGGATCTGTGCTAGCAAAGATATGTAATGACAAAGGTGTTTCTGATTTAATTTTCACTCCAGTATTAGAAAGCTTTTAAATCGTACATAAGGATGTTTTGTACTTTTTAGTAGGAGACTTTCAAGCAGAAATGGAGAGCCTATAGCCCAGCAGATATTGCTGGACTCCAGTGACCACCAACTTTGGCTAGCATAGCCAATGGTCAAGGATATTAGGAATTGTATTTCTGAAGGCCCAAAGGTTAGTCACCCCTCCTTTAAAGTTTCTTTCTTTCTTTTATTTTCTTTTTTAACAAAAGTCAACTTTATATTTATAAAAGTTTTGCTTTGCTGCACTTGCTGGGTTCTGTATATTTTTCAAAAATGCCTTGGTTTTAAGCTTATGAGAAGGACCCCTGGAAGCGCTTCCTGTGGTCTTTAAGAGAGATCACATTTGCAACCCACAAATCTTCAATGCGTTCCTTTGATAGGATGTCACTCATGCTCAATAGATCTTATCCTTTGCCTTTTTACCTGAACCAAAAGGATTTCTATATCCTATATAAGTTATCTATTAAGAAAGCAGTAGTGGTGTACTGTAGTGCCTAGCTATTCCCATTTTAAGTTTCTAGAGCTGCAATCCTATACATGTTTACATGGAAGTAAATCCCATTAACCTCAATTGAGTTTACTTCTGAATAGACATATAGCTTTGCACTTCCGGGCTGTGCACAGACATGTGGATTGACATAGTTTTTAAAATTATCATTACCACGTCATACTAGAAGAAACAGCCTCCCCTGGATATCACAGAGCCCATGCAAGTTCATATGTTGGAATACAGTCTTTCAGATAGCCTGGACCTAAGCCATATAGGATGTAGCTAAGATGTGTTTCACTGTGGGCAAAACAGACATCTCAAGGAAAAGATGCAGCCGGCATAGTAGCTTTAACTGTGCAACTATACTCCTGGCTCCTGCAGAGATATGGGCATCCATGCTCAGGGCTGAGACCAGGAGCATGGCCAAACTACAAACCTGTGTCTTCAGTGGGAGTATTACCCCATTCAGTACAGGCTGAATAACTATTTCCAGTTCTGCCTTCCAAATGACCAAGAGCACCTCTGTCTTTTATCATATGTGGTGGTCTTGCAGTCTTGTGGTAAGGTTAAAGCTTACTGGGAAATGATATATAATGAATTGAAAATGATGTTCAAGATAACATTTATTTTAAAAAACCCAGAAGCTTTTCTTTTGGGAATTATAGGGACAGAAAGCGTGTTCTCCAATAAATGAGAGCACGTGTTGCGGTGTGGGCCACCAGGCCAGGCCTCTTGTTGCCAGGCAGGTTAATAATTGTTGCCTGGCATCATGATTGGGTAACCGGGTTGCTGGGGCAAATTGTATGTTGCAAATTGGGTGGGAGGGACCATAGTCTTTAAATATTGGTGCACTCTGGTTTCTCTTTCTCTTTGCAGAGTGCATCGGATCACCCGCCCGCCCGCCCTCTTTCCGGTTGACCTTGCTTTGCCTGTCATGGGGTCGTCTGCCTTGGAGCAGGGGCCTAGTAGGAATTTTGCCATTTGGTGATTGGCTGTGCCATTTGGTTTTTGCCTACTACTCAGCAATTCGTCACAACTTGTAAGGTTGCGGTTAGGCATTGGTTATAATATGCTGGTGGTGGAGGGGTTCAGGCGGTGCCTGCCCCTCCTATTGCGCTGAAGGGAATTCCGTTAAAGGAATCCTGGGGCTTGCCATGATTTCGTCCAATCCCTGTTATGGGACCAGGGCCGCCCAATCCCTGTTATGGGAATCCTTGTTATAGGAGCGGGCAGGCAAGCTTTCGGGGAGCTGCTGGGGTGAGCGGCGTGGGTCCGACGCTTAGCTCAAATGACCCCCAGTTTGACTTTCTCTTCTACTGACTACCGATCGGACCTCGGGATGTCAGTTCTGTCCCAGGCGGGGGGACAGATAGTCATAACCAATGTCTAAACAACCACTCACTGATTTTGTATTTTAATAAAGTTGTGGCCAAAATAGTGCCCAAAAACCAAAACTAAAATTACGTGTTATGTGTGAAGTTATTTGAGGGGTGGCCTGGGGACCTACACACGCAACTACCTAAACTGTGTAGAAATTTATTTATGTATGCTACTACAGCAGCAAGAATGCTACTCAGCCTAAAATGGAAAGAAGCAGAAATCCCAGCAAAGGAAGAATGGATACAAAAACTTATGGAATATGCAGAAATGGTGAAACTTACCGGAAGAATAAGAAATCAAGAGAACAAACTTTTTATAAAGAATGGAAATGGTTTATTGAATATTTACAGATAAATTGCAAATAGATAAAAACATTGGCAGGATTATTGCAATAACCTGCAGTTTCATAAGAGTTTATATTTAAAGTAGATAATTAAATTAAATGAATTTGGATATGCAGAAGATATTTAAAAATAAATGTAAGGAACCGCAGAAAGAGGGGGAAGGAAGTCAAACTTGCAATGTTAAAATGATTGTAAAATTAATGAATAGTATAAATTTGAAAGGTATAAATAAAAACTTTTTTATAAAAAAAGCACCTCTGTCTTGTCTGGATTAAGCTTCAATTTATTCACCCTCATCCAGTCCATTCCTGACAACAGGTACCGGTTTAGAACCAAGACCACCTTGTTGGAAATGGCAGATAAGGGGGCATCATGTACCATTAACAGTTTCCATCAGACCAAAACTATACCTCGCTTGCTTTGGCTGTAAAATAATAATTACTCTGATTCTTTGAATATGCCACTGCTAAGGGTGAAAGTCATAAATCAATGTTCACAATTTCGTTCAGCCATCTGTTGTCTTTTTTTGTTCTCAGAGCTCGTGGAGATGACAGGATTTCAGATAATCTCCAAAGTGATTAAAAAATTAGCAAGTGTACTTGTCATTTCTAAGCAGGTGTTGTTTTCAAGCCCACGACCCTTTGCTGTCCTCTTTAAGTATGATATTACCTCCAAACCAAAACAGTGCTCAAGAATTTTTCTTAAACAGAAGAACTGGGTTGCAATGATGGGATCCAACATAAGCTCTGTTATCCAGCCAGTCAATAACACGTGTAACCAAACATATGAGATGACATTGAGGTGCAATACCAAGGCCTGTTTCCTCCTATTATAGCTACACAGTTTAGAGCCTTCCATGGGTTTGAGGGAAATGATGTGAAGCAAGCGGCATACATGTGCATGAAGGATTCCTGTACTGTTCAACATGCTAAACAACCAGGGTTTTCAATTGTGCAGGGAGCTTCATGAGTAGAAGAGCCTTCCTGCTTGAAACAATCACCTTAGGACCCAGGGAGGGCTCAAAGCCAGGTGTGGGGGAACTCTGTTTTACAATGTTGTGCCACACAAAACATGGTTGCCTGCCCCACATCTGACATCATATGTCTAAACTGTGCAACCTGTGCGGTAATGGCATTCCAGAGGGGGGTGAGGCTTAGCACCCCAACTGTTGACTGCTGATGTTTTTGATGATGATTTTATGGAATTATTTTGTTTATTTTCTCCTTATATGTTATACACCACCTTGATAAATACCTACTTTATGAAAGTGTGGATAAAGCAAGCGGAAAATGTAAGCTGCAGTAGATCTGAAGTAACTAGAATGTGGCAGGTCACGTTTGTTGTGAGATCATGGAGACACACATTAATTATCGCTTGCTAATTTTCTACATCTCAAATTGTGCTTAAAGGCACAAGAGCAAAAGTCAGTGAAAAAGAAGAAAAACGAAGATCAGATCAAGCCAAAACAGGTTGGGAATCAGAATTAAATAGGTGGGGTTGGGGAAGGAGCACTTGTAGGATGTCATACCCATTTTTCTAACAAAGGTTATCCTTCATAATTTCATCATATTCCTGAGGTCGGGTGATGTACTTTCTAGAGCAAGAGAGCTCTTCACAAATGCAAAAGGCCTTCACTGTATGACAAAAGCTCTTCAGACATTCAGAACACTATAACATGCAGCCAGTGCATTTTGATAGTCATGCAAATAGTCTCTGTTTTCACTGTGGGAATTGTGATAGAGCACACTGGTGAATGGAAATTAGGAAAAAGACAATTGAAACTTTAATTATTATCTGACATATTTGGCATGCACTTCTAGTTTCCCCTTTCAATAGCCAGCTCTCAGTCTTCCACAGGTGCTGTGGAAACCAATATAATGTTTCTGCATCATGTGATACCATACAGACTGTTCATAGGACTTAAGTGTTCTTTGTAAACATGGTTCAAGAAAGAGGCAACTTAGGACTTCCGGGTTAGCGCGATCGGCTAATGGCGGATTCCCTCCGAGCTCCGGAGGGAATCGGCTCTGCTGCAGGCGGGTCTCACCGCGACGGCGACGCGGGGACCCTTAGAAACCGCAGGCACGGAAGCCTGCGGACTTGGTGACTCGGTGGGCACCTCAAGCGCCCCCCGACCCACGAAGAGCCTTTTTAAAGGCTACGGAGAGGGTACGGAGAGTGGCGTGGTGCTGTGAGTAGACCGCTACTGCAGTGGAGCGAAGCCGCGAGCCATGGCCGGAGAGCGCTGACTTTTTCCCCTGAAATTTGGACTTGAAACAACCCGTGAGTAGAATGGAATTTGGACTTTAAAATTTTTACCTTTGAATTTGGTACGACCGGGGGATGTGCTAAAGGGAAGTCCGCACCCCCTCTACCTACAAAAGATTTAAAGCAAGGATCGGAGAACTAAGGTGGAGAGATTTTTTTTTTTTTTTCGGTACGAGCTAAAAGACATTAATTCCATGAATTTGACAGAAGAAGATTTGTGCTGGAGAGTAAGAGTCGAATTTTAGAAGCTTCTGTCTAACCCCCCCCCCCCCCGACCCGGGAGTGTCCCTGTGTGTGAGCTGGAGGAAAAGGAACAAGGAGTTTGACAGCTGTCAAAGGAGCTGTCAAACGGGCAGTTAAAGTTAAAAACTTTATTGTTTAACATCTCTCTGGACTAAACTTGCTATATTTGAATTAAAGTGCTTGAGAACAAAGTAGTTACAAATAACAAAGCAACAGACTGTTGGGAAAGGACTATTAAGTAACTAGAATCCCCCTAGGGGAAACTTTGAAACATTACAATGGCTACAGATAGAAAATTACAGGCAGAGATGGAAAGAATGTTTTTTCTCGTGGGAATACTGCAAGAGCAAAGCATGGCTATGAACAAACAACTTATAACCTTGAACTCTAAAACAAGCAACCCTGCTGAATGCATAAAGGATTTGACTGAAACAAAATCTGCAGCTGAACCAGAAGAGATATTTTTGGAACTGGAGGAGAGGGAAGAAGGAGTTAAGAAACTACAGGAGAGTACCAATCTGAAGCCTACATTGCTAGAACATAAAGAAGAAGATCTTGGGATTACCAATCTGCGAAAGATGCAAAAGTGGAAAGAGGAAGCCCCTGGAACACTTGGAATACTGGAACTTAAAAGAAAGAAGAAATATGATTGGGGCTTCCTCTTTGAGTATGGGAGATCAGTTGACTTGTTGCAGCAGCTGTTACCAAGTATTTTGGATGGAAGAAAATTTGACGAGACTGTGCCAGAGCTCCTTCGAGAACTGAGGACCAACAAAGAGGGCTACCAACAAAACCGGCAGAGAGAGACTGACAGAGATTTGAAGGCCTCTGATGTGAGGAGTCCAGGCTAAGAACTGTTTTGTGGACATTTATATGGGAAGGGACAGAAACCGGGGTAGGGAGGGAGGGGAGAACAGAACTTTAAAACTTTTATGACTTTTGTGTTTGGCTATTATGACCTATATTTAATATAAAAAGGGGGAAATTCGTGGAAGGGAATTCGGGTCGACCTTAGAGAAGGACTTAATATTTATAAGAAAACTGGACAAGTAAAATTTGGCCAAGTAATAAGAATTAATTTTAAAAACAACAATAATATGTTAAAGAAGAGAGATAAGAACCTGCTGAGCTAATTATTGGATTTGGGATGTATGAAGGGGGGGTGGGGGGAAGTCAGGGAGGGGGGTTAAGAAAGTAAGGTTATGAAATTATACATGTTTTGTTTTTGTTTTCATTTGTGTGTGTGTTTTTAAAATGTGAAAACCCAATAAAAATTATTTAAAAAAAAAGAAAGAAAGAGGCAACTTAAAGTCTTTTTAGCCTAGTAACTGTATATCATAACAAGATTGTGTCAAACTACTATAATGAGTTGTTGCTGGTTTTAATCTGATGACTCTTGTAATGTAAGGTGTAACATTAAGAAGTACTAATTCTGTGTTGTTGGATATTACTAACTAATCCTATGTGTCCTTTTTGATGCCACAAAATCCTGTCAGAAGGAAGGATGGCAGTCCCTCAAATCTTTGTATCCTGTCTGGAGTGGAAGGTGCTGGAAAATCGGGGAACAGGAAAAGCTTATTGTCTCCATTCCCTGCTTTTGTTATATATTTTTATTTTTAACATCCAAGAAGTTGCATTGATTTCATTGAAGGTTTTTTAGTTTACAAAAATACGTGCATTGTTCTCTTTTTTCAAGTTGTGCTTTCTACAGATCAGTTTCATTTTTTGTGAGACATTAGTGTTGCATGCAGTATTAGTTTGGGAAGAAAAGAGGGGGAAAGAGGGGGGAGGTGAATGGGATGGGATGGCAATGCTTCTATCTTCTACTTAGTGTATGTGTGGGGCTTTGTGTCAGCATCACTTGTATGGGTTCTCTTACTATTCGCTTGTTATATTTCCTTGGTAGTGAGAGAGGTTGAGGGTGGCCTAGGGTGTGGTTGGTTGTCTTGGGTTGGCTGTAGTGATATTTGTTTACGTGTGTGAGTGTGTGAGGGGGTGGATTATTGGATCAGGTTAGCCCTGCTTTTATTATAAGCCTCTAGCTGACTATTTGTGGGAGGTAAGAGCAGATGGATCTTTGATTGGATCTGATCCAACAGGCATTTTCTGAAGTTCTTAAGGCAGATCTGCTCTTCCTTATTCCTAGACAGTGATATATTCTGTTCGTGATTGAGCAATTTATATACAAAGACCTGTAAGGTCTTCACAAAGGATTATCTTACTAGTGCTGCCCTTTGCATTTGACTTCCTTCTCAGCAATACATTGCACGGCAATAGTTTTTGGCAAAGTACTTTTGGAATAAAAGAAAAATTAAGTCAGTATTATACAGTCAAAAGAAAAGAAAAGAATCTATTGGTTCAGCAGCCATATCCAGTTGTGGGTGTTACAAAACACAATAAATACAACACCACACCAAATATCTCCCTTTCCCCCCTCACCTTGGTCTTTTCGCTGCCATCTGTGCCAGCTCCAGTTTGAGAGCCAGTATGGTGTAATTGTCAGAGTGATGGAAACCAGTAATCCATGAAGCTTACTGAGTGACTTTTGGCCACTCACGCTGTCTCAAACTAGGGTGTTTTTGTGGATATAAACCAAGGAAGGGGAGACTCACATATGCCATCTTGAGCTCCGTGGAGGAAAAGTAGGATATGAATGCAATACATCATAAAGCAAATAAGTGGAACATAGCTGTCAACCGTCCCTTATTTGGCGGGAAACTCCCTTATCCCAGCACTGGGTCCCGCTGCTGTCCCTTATTGATGATGTCCCTTAAATTTCCAGGGTTTCATGCTCACCTGGCTCGGGAAGGAAGCAGCAGATCGGGGTCCTCCGCCGTGAGAGAGAGCGTGCGCATGAGCTGCTGCATCTCCGACTCTCCCTTTCCCCCCTCAGGGGCGCATCGTGAGGAGACGGGTGGCGGCAGGCGGGCAGAAAGCCCCTCTCTTGCGAGACTTCTGCCATGCTGCCAGGGGAAGCCAGAGGCAGCAGTGGCAGCGGCAGCTGAGGAGGCGGCCTGAGGGAGGAGGAAGAGGAGGGGATGGGGAGGGACGCAGAAGGGTGGCGTTTCAGTGGCCGCGGCGGCGCTGCGACCACCTCATGCTGGGCTCGCGGGCAGCGTGGGCGAGAGTCTTCCTCCCTCTCTCTTGGGCGGGGAAGGGCTGATGGAACTCCTCGCGCCAGGAGGACGGCAGCCCCGACTGCTGCTTAGCATACCCTCCAAACAGTGCAGCATCTTAATGTAGTGATTTCCCCCTCTGCATCCCTTTTATAACTCTATTTTTATAAATCATTTGTTCATCCATAGTTCAAATTTTTACTACAAGTTTTCTGTCAATCCTACCACTGTATGCAACTCTTTACAATAGCTTTTCAAATAAATTATAAACTTTCCCCATTTTTTATTAAAGATGTCCTCTTCCTTGTTTCTAATTCTGCATGTAAGCTTTGCCATCTCAACGCCGTTCATCAGTTTTGTCTGCCACTCTTCTTTGGTCAGAGTTGTAGACCCTTAGGATCATCTAGTCCAACCATCACATGGAGCCATCACATGTCCTAACACAGTCGCAGCAAAAGCAGCATGGCTCCATCAGTGCCGGATTCATGTATAAGTCAAGCAAAATCCCTTATTTTGGCTGCTGATCCCTTATTTTTGAGGCTGCTGGTCCCTTATTTTCAAATCTGTAAGTTAACAGCTATGAAGTGGAATTATAGTGAACTGGGTTTGGAGGTCCAGTGCTTCAGTGGAAGTGAGTTAGTTGGGGACTTACAGCCTAGAAAGGATATCGAGGAGGAATTATTTTCTGGTTCAAGTTAAAATACAAGCCCCAGGAGGACATGAGGATTGTAATCTTACAGTTGAGGTATTATGATTTTCTCCCCTTAAACTTATATTTAGACCCTCCAAGTGTCCCCATTTTCCAGGGACATCCCTGATTTAAAGAAGCCATCCCAGTTTCTGATTTGATCCTGGAATGTCCCACTTTTCCTTAGGATGTCCCTATTTTCATTGGAGAAATGTTGGAGGGTATGGCTTTATCTGACCCTGAGCCATCTGAAGACAATCCTGTATAGGGAAGGGTTTTTTTTACATTTAACGTTTTATTATGTTTTTACATATGTTGGAAGTTGCCCAGAGTGGCTGGGGCAACCCAGTAAGATGTGTGGAGTATAAATAGTAAAATTATCATTATGGAATGGGACGTCCCTATTTTCATCAGAGAAATGTTGTAGGGTTTGTACTTCCAAGCCTAGAAGTATGACCTTGAGACACCACTAGCTATAATAATAGCCACTTACTTCCTGTCTTTTAGTGAGGAAATGGTCATTATGAATCCCAGCATAGGGAAATACCACCGTATCAGGAGACTTATATCTATTCCCAGCCTCCATGGGGAGTACTTGGCATAGTTTAAAATAGCCCTCTGTGTACATGTGGATGAAGGCTGTCTAATTTACAGGTGTTGCCCACAATTCCAAGTTGCAAGGCCTGTAATTTATAGTCTAGTTATATATCTGGTCATTGCTACTCAAGTCAAAAGTTGCAAGGAAGGACATGTTCCCTCATACTGCCCAATGGCTGCAATTATGTAGATTTGAATTGGACACTAAACCAGAAAAGGGGCTATATGTCATTATCAAACCTCTCAACTGTAAAATTGCCTAGCCCTTTGATTCCAGAGGAGATGGAGTAGATGAGGACAGCCTAATAGGCAGGATGGAGAAAGAGCAGAAAATCTAATGGAATTAATACACAATATTCTGAGTGCATTTGTGGGTTCTCAGAGATAATGATAAATCTCTTTTATATTGCTTTCTCTTCTTCTTTTTCTTTTTTGGCTGAAAGCAAAGAGGAGAAGGAAGTGAAACTGCCAGTTCCCATGTCCTTCCTATGCCTTTTACAAATACTGTACATAGAACACCTCACTAGCAGCTGAGGAGACTTCTCCCCTCCTAGCTATTGATTTCATGTTGGCAAGCAGCTCATTCACTATGGTGCAGAAGATGGGGAACACTGGAACAGTCAAAACTGAGCAACAAGAATGTATGAGGGGAAACTGGAATTTGAGAAGACTCAACTTACTCCAACAGAATAAGATAAATCCACTTACCCTTACAATCCTTTTATTGTGTATGTTTCATTTCCTTATTTCTGAATGGGACCTAAGTGACCATTGGGACCAGATAGCATTTTTATCTTTTTACTGACTGTGCTTTTAACAGGTGTGTGACAAATGGAAATACAGCGAGTGATTCCATCCACAACTTACCTACAGGCCATTATGACACTTATATCAGGTAGCTTGCTTATACCAAAATGAATTATTTCAACCAAATGGTGCCATTGAATTGGCCATTCTCCTTCCATGTAAAAGATTGCACTGTGAAGAATAACGGTAAGATGTACAGGTGGAATGAAAATCAGTGGAAACTGTACCCTTGGAGAAATGCAGTAATGGCATTTGGCAGCAGAAGACATTTTGGCAGGTGGATAATACAGGAACATATGTTGCAGTGGGAGGACATGTTAGTTCTGCCATCTTTACTGTCTCCAAAACAATCCTAAATAGATTTCCTGGCAGGAGATGTGTAAAATAAAGCTCATCCATTATTTCAGGAGCCTCCCCTTTGTAGCAACTGTGGAATAAGGAAAGTGAAGGACTGAAGAACTCAAATTTAAAATCTCTTACATGCTAATGAGCAGGTAAGCATGTGGATGGGAAAGCAGAGCCTCTTTAAGGCAGGTATAAAACTGCAGATCTTTGAAAATTGCTCGACTGCTGTTCTACATCCAGTAAAAGGCGAGCCAAGCATTGGGTGACTGTCAAACTTTTATAAAGTTTAGGATTTCACTGAGTTCTGGCATAGACTTTTAGCAATTACCATGCTCATTAATTTGTTGGATTGGGCAGCTCTGGAGATGATGATTTGTAATCCTGTGGTTTTCTTACTTCCATGGTCTCAAAGTACTTCATTAACATTAGACTCATAGAGACACTGAGTTGGAGGAACCCTGAAAGTCATTCTGTTGCCGCAAACCAGAAAGAAAGGGGCTGCGTCAAACTGTAATAGGGAAATAATAGAGGGATAACCACACAGAATTCATAAGCTGTATTTTCCTGGCAGAAACCTTTGTAGCTTGAATAGACACACTCTTCTACAGGGAGAAAATAAATGCTAAAAATATGTTCCAGTTCCAAGTCTGCTATTTGTTCAAATGAGACTTGCCCGGTAACTCACTACCAGTGAGGTATGACTGTATACTCTCCACTGCTACCACCTTCCTGATTGATGCAAAGAAGAGATTGCCACAAACACAGAAGGAAGGTACAATGCAAAAAGGCACCATGTAGTGTTCAGATGGACCCACCAGAGCAGATGATTCAAGGAATGCAGATTAGTACCTAAAAGCCAAATAAATATGCACAGGAACAAAAAGGGACTTCCCATCAGGAAAGTTGCTCATGAGTCAACAGACTTGAACCCTCCTTTTCTGGAACTGCTGCCCAGGGATGTCTATCTCACTTTCCTCTCTGGTGGCTTTCCATAACTTTAAATAAACAAAAACCTAATATATAAACATACACAGTTTATATATAATATATGCATGGAGCCATAGCTGAATAGTAGAGAGCCTGCTTTGCATGCAGAAGGTCCCAGATTCAATCTCCAGGTAGGGATGGGAGAGAACCTTGTCTGAAATCCTGAAGAACCAGTCCCAGCTCTTGCCCTAACTCAACATAAGGTAGCTTCTCATGTAAGGTATCAATTAGTTGACATCCTGGGCTGTGAGTGTCCTGTGCCAATGGGTTAGGGTTTAAGAGGAGGAAGTGCTTTCTTTGGTTCTGCTTCTTCTGTATCTCCTTTTCTCATGAGATTTGCTTGCATTACATGTGATTGGGGTACAACTGAAAGACAGATGCTTCCCATAGGAATCTGGTTGGCCAACATGAAAACAGGATGCAGGATAAGATAAGCCATTGCCCCAATCCAGCAGGATGTTCTTATGTTTATGTGACCATATTTCAGTGAACTAATTAGGAATTGCCCTGAAAATATTCACACCCAACACACACAGAAATAAAATAAAATAAAACAAAACAAAACAAAACAAAACAAAACAAAACAAAACAAAACAAAACAAAACAAAACAAAACAGAAAAAAACAATTAATTTCATTAACCAGTATGTTAGAAATCTGATAAATGTTCTTAAACCTTTAGCAAATCAGTGTGTTTTAACTATGTCAAACTACTTCTTGCATTTTCCTTCCTTTTCTTCTGTAGATTTTTCTGCAATCAACATTTAAATTGTAAGCTCCTTGGTACAGAGACCTATTTTGTCGATGTCATGCTGTTTAGAATAATAGTCACATAGAAATAATAGTTTAAAGAGATTTATTGACTTTCCGCAAAATATTTTGGTGCTTTAGACATTTGAATTAAGCAGCACATTTTCAAAACAGCAACACTAACATCAGCTTAAGCCTAGTAAGAGATTTATACTGTTGTCTTACATGATGCCTCAACTGTGCCAGAAAATTGTTCCCACTTCTTCTAGGGCAACATTTTGAAAGTCTTAGAAAACAACATAAAAGCTATTATATGGTTTTAAGGTCCACTTACAGAGAGAGGCAATATCTAATTCTACCACATGAAAAGCTACAAGGCACTGAACAAGAATTTGTGCTTCTTTGACTGTAATAACCTCTTTATGTTGGGAACTACTCAGATCTCTGGACAGTATGTAACAGATTTTCTGTGAAAGGATGGTAATAAATGAACTTCTGCTAACAAACAGCAAAATATCATAACTTGTCACACACCAGCAAACCGAGTATCTTGGAGTTTAGGAAAAGCCAGAAGCCGGCTGGTGAATTTCACTGCTGGTCATTATGCTTTTTAACACCCCTATAAGACCTTACAATCATCTCACAAAGGACCTCATAAATATCAGGTAGCAGGAACTCTTGGCAATGAGAAAGAGAGCATTAGGAGATGTTGAGACCTCTGCATCCAGTCTTGGATATGTGCTCAGGGCTAAAAGAACCAGATAAACAGGTACATACGTTCAAACAACAAGGGTATATTTACTCCTCATGGATTGAAATGCATTATATGTGTGTGCGCGTGTGTGTGTGCTGTATCTATATTATGCTTTCTAAATTGTGCCAAACATAGTTAGATATGAGTGTGGCCATCTTGAATCTTATTGGACCAGTGTCATATGGCTATTGAGCAAGCACAAATATTTTCAAAGTGGCGACCAGCAGTTCTATTGGGGGGGGGGGTAGATCCTTAATGAAATTCTCAAGTCCCTTCCCCTCATTCCTGTTTAAGCCAAATTGTGGAACTGCTGTTGTCCTCTAAAAACGTCACTAATGGGGCCATCACAAAATATTGGATTCCCAGAATTTATTTAGTGTGAGTTACAATTTCTTCAGTTAGAACATTTTAACTTTAATTTTGACTGCCATGGTGGAAGAGACGGCAAAAGGGGTTAGGGAGGAGATAAAATTGGAGTTAGATTGCAGTGCCATATCTTACTGACGTTTTGTGTAGTTTAATTAAGCTGCAATCCTAGGCATTGTTTTAACATTTTTATCCAGGCTAGAGTTGGACAACTGGCTATTACCAGTCCATGTCCAAACACATGTTTAAAATACACTTATTTAAATATGAATTTAAATCTGTATGTTTTCTCAAAATGATATTTAAATGTATATTCCTCCCCCCAACCCAACCCCCATTTAATGTTTTATTTTGGAATGTTTAAATGGCTAAAAGTCACAGTGTATTACTGAGGGAACCTGAGGCCACCATCTTGGTCTGGTTCTACTCATTGTCTCAATGTCTGAGAGCCACATGTAAGCACCCTTGTTATAAGCTGCTGTTTTTCCTCACAGCTGATTAAATCCATATCTAGCAGGCAACTCCTATGCTCAATCCAGCCTCCCATTTAGGGCAGTGAATAAGGCCAGAAGTGAATAACCAGTCATTATAGGTGTCATAGGAACACAGCTGTTGCTGTACCTGTCCAAATTCTGGCAGCTAATTGAAGCTTCTGGATCATCTTCAAGGAATGCCTCATGGATAACACATTACAGTAATCCAGATGGGAAGTCCAGGTACAGTTGCAGCCAGTGAACCAGTAGAAGCTGTTAAAGGGCACTCTAGCTCTTTCCTGCCTGCTTTGTCCTCATGCCCATTTTGAGGAACAATGTTACATTTTTCTACAGCAGTGGTGTAGTGGTCTATGGTTGTGGGGTGTTGAAGACCTGTAACTATTTCTGCAGCAGGGTCTCTGCAGGGTCCATGTCTCCAGTATCCTAGAGCCACCAAAATCAGCATGAGAGCGGAGCTATTTAGCCACTGTATGTTCTAAAACTAAGCATTTGGTGTGCTTTGGTTTCATGAGAATGGTGTGCAAGTTCTGTTACATACAATTTAACCTCCTGGAAAACACAACTTAAGTCACTCTGAAAGAAGACATCAGAGCACTCCAAATAATTGGGCCGTCTATATAACCTAGACAGCATCTTAAAAAGCAGAGACATCACCTTGCCGACAAAGGTCCGTATAGTTAAAGCTGTGGTTTCCCCAGTAGTGATGTATGGAAATGAGAGCTGGACCATAAAGAAGGCTGATCGCCAAAGAATTGATGCTTTTGCATTATGGTGCTGGAGGAGACTCTTGAGAGTCCCATGGACTGCAAGAAGAACAAACCTATCCATTCTTAAGGAAATCATCCCTGAGTGTTCACTGGAAGGAGAGATCGTGAAGCTGAGGCTCCAGTACTTTGGCCACCTCATGAAAAGAGAAGACTCCCTGGAAAAGACCCTGATGTTGGGAAAGAAGGAGGGCACAAGGAGAAGGGGATAACAGAGGACAAGATGGTTGGACAGTGTTCTTGAAGCTATTAACATGAGTTTGACCAAACTGTGAACCAGAGAGAATGCCAGGCACTCCTTGTCTGGTCCATGGGATCATGAAGAGTCGGACACGACTAAACAATTAAACAACAACAATAGACAGAAAATCATAGGTCTAGCTGAAAGACAACATATGAAGATCTGTACTTGTCATTGAATTGCATCCCTAATTATTAATGGATATGTATGTGGCTATTGTATAATTTTATAAAGTAGTATAAGCTTAGCATGACTGTGAAACAGTGCAGCTGTGAGGGTGTGTGCCTGTGACTACTTTGAAGGAATCCTGCACTTCTGAATTTACCTCATGCTACTGCTCTATAGTGAATGATATATTCACACATCAACATTGGCAACACGATCATTTATGGCACGACTATGGTCATTTCTAGTTGCAAAATGGAGCCATCACATGTCCTAACTCAATAAGACTAAACATGTACAAGATCAAGCATTGCAAATATCCAAAGGAACATTACCTAAGTTTTTTTTTTTTTTTTTTTTTTTTTAACAGCTCAGAGTAGGAAATAGCTTCTCCTTTCAAGGACATTCTTTACCTGTTCATATATCAAAATAGAGAAACTTATTTTTACCGTGTCAACCATATTTTATGCTCCCTCATGAAAATTCTACTTGATATGTTAACCTCTGCACATTACTGCCTGGAGTGAGGAGGAGAACAATTAGATGTGCTAATTTGTTTCCCTTTTCACTTACATTTAATATGTCTGCAGTAGGAGAACTCACCAGAAACCATAGCCACAAGTCCATCTAGCAGTTATTAGCAAATTTACACATTTACGCTGAATTTTCAATTACCATTAGCAGAGAGATTAGAAAGGGGAAAATCAATTTGTTTTGAAGCTGTAGTAGAAAATATCAAATATTTTAATTAAAAATATACTGAGTTGGAACTTCCACTGCTTTTGAAGCAGCCTTGTCTGGAAATAGTCCTACTGTATGTTACTTATTACAGAAAGTATGTTGGAGGAACTGGAAAGGAGGAGGGGATTAATTTCCTTCATGAGAACAAATCACTCCGCAGTTTAAGAAGGATTTTGACAAGCTGAACATGAACAAAAATCTCCAAAAATCTCAGAAACCTCATCAGGAGGGCTTTAAACTGACTAATGTGGAGGAGGGAGACAGTGCTGAAGGTAGGAGTCTATCAATTGATGAAGATGATCATCCAAATGTCATAGACCAAATGGAGCAAACAGCATGCAGACCTAGTGGTGGGAGGAAAAAATCCTTAAATAAGAGACACGGGGGAATGATTAATGGACTTCAATGTCTGTACACTAATGCGCAAAGCATGGGAAATAAACAAGATGAGCTTGAGCTCTTGGTACAGCAAACTAAATATGACATAATAGGCATCACTGAAACCTGGTGGGATAAGTCCCATGACTGGAATGTAATAATGGAGGGATACAATCTATTTCAGAGAAACAGACCAGACAAGAAAGGAGGAGGAGTGGCGTTATATGTCAGGGATGTGTATACCTGTGAAGAGATCCAAGATTTAGAACCTCAAAGCCAAAGTGAGAGCATTTGGGTCAAAATTAAGGGAGAGAAGAATAACAGGGACCTCATTGTGGGAGTTTACTATAGATCCCCAAGCCAAACGGAGGACATAGATGATGCCTTCCTAGAACAGATGGCCAAGCATGCAAAAGGAAGGGAGATAGTAGTAATGGGGGACTTCAATTACCCGGATATTTGCTGGATGTCAAACTCAGCCAAGAGCATAAGGTCAAACAGATTCCTCACTGGCCTTGCAGACAACTTTGTTGTCCAGAAAGTGGGAGAAGCAACAAGTGGAACAGCCATTTTAGATCTGGTCCTAACCAATGTTGATGACCTGGTTAGTGGGGTAGAAGTGGAAGGATCATTAGGCACGAGTGATCATGCTCTTCTGAAGTTTACTATACAGCGGAAAGGAGCAGCCAAGCATACTAGGACTCAATTTCTTGACTTTAAGAAAGCCGACTTCATAAAACTTAGGGAAGTGCTAGGTTAGATCCCATGGACAGTAATACTAAAGGGAAAGGGAGTTCATGATGGCTGGGAGTTTGTTAAGAGGAAGATAGTAAAAGCACAACTTCAGGCAATACCAATGAGACGGAAACATGGAAGGTGCCTAAAGAAGCCAGGGTGGCTATCTAAAGAACTTTTAACTGAGTTAAGATTTAAAAAGGATGTGTACAAAAAATGGAAAAGGGGGGAAACCACCAAAGAGGAATTCAAACAAATAGCCAGCACTTGTAGACACAAAGTCAGAAAAGCTAAAGCACAGAATGAACTCAGGCTTGCTAGAGAGGTTAAAAGCAACAAAAAAGGCTTTTATGGGTATGTTCGTAGCAAAAGGAAGAACAAAGAAACCGTGGGGTCACTCAGAGGAGAAGATGGTGAAATGCAAAGAGGGGACACAGAAAGGGCTGAACTCCTCAATGCCTTCTTTGCCTCAGTCTTCTCTGATAAAGAAAACAATGCCCAACCTGAAGAATTTGGAGCAAATGATTCAGCAGAGGAAACACAGCCCAGAATAACTAAGGAGATAGTAAAAGAATACTTGGCTAGTTTAGATGTATTCAAGTCTCCAGGGCCAGATGAACTGCATCCAAGAGTATTAAAAGAACTGGCAGATGTGATCTCAGAACCACTGGCAGTCATCTTTGAGAATTCCTGGAGAACAGGCGAAGTCCCGCAGACTGGAGGAGGGCAAATGTTGTCCCTATTTTCAAAAAGGGGAAAAGAGAGGACCCAAATAATTACCACCCAGTCAGTCTGACATCAATACCAGGGAAGATTCTGGAGCAGATCATTAAGCAAACAGTCTGTGAGCACCTAGAAAGGAATACTGTGATCACCAATAGTCAGCATGGATTTCTGAAAAATAAGTCATGTCAAACTAATCTGATCTCGTTTTTTGACAGAAGTACAAGCCTGGTAGATGAAGGGAACGCAGTGGATGTAGTCTACCTTGATTTCAGCAAGGCATTTGACAAGGTGCCCCATGATATTCTTGTAAAGAAGCTGGTAAAATGCGGACTTGACTATGCTACCACTCAGTGGATTTGTAACTGGCTGACTGACTGAACCCAAAGGGTGCTCATCAATGGTTCCGCTTCATCCTGGAGAAGAGTGACTAGTGGGGTACCACAGGGTTCTGTCTTGGGCCCGGTCTTATTCAACATCTTTATCAACGACTTGGATGATGGACTCAAGGGCATCCTGATCAAATTTGCAGATGACACCAAACTGGGAGGGGTGGCAAACACCCCAGAGGACAGGATCACACTTCAAAACGACCTTGACAGATTAGAGAACTGGGCCAAAACAAACAAGATGAATTTTAACAGGGAGAAATGTAAAGTATTGCACTTGGGGGAAAAAAATGAGAGGCACAAATACAAGATGGGTGACACCTGGCTTGAGAGCAGTACATGTGAAAAGGATCTAGGAGTCTTGGTTGACCGCAAACTTGACATGAGCCAACAGTGTGACGCGGCAGCTAAAAAAGCCAATGCAATTCTGGGCTGCATCAATAGGAGTATAGCATCTAGATCAAGGGAAGTAATAGTGCCACTGTATTCTGCTCTGGTCAGACCTCACCTGGAGTATTGTGTCCAGTTCTGGGCACCACAGTTCAAGAAGGACACTGACAAACTGGAACGTGTCCACAGGAGGGCAACCAAAATGGTCAAAGGCCTGGAAACGATGCCTTATGAGGAATGGCTAAGGGAGCTGGGCATGTTTAGCCTGGAGAAGAGGAGGTTAAGGGGTGATATGATAGCCATGTTCAAATTTATAAAAGGATGTCACATAGAGGAGGGAGAAAGGTTGTTTTCTGCTGCTCCAGAGAAGCGGACACGGAGCAATTGTTCCAAACTACAAGAAAAAAGATTCCACCTAAACATTAGGAAGAACTTCCTGACAGTAAGAGCTGTTTGACAGTGGAATTTGCTGCCAAGGAGTGTGGTGGAGTCTCCTTCTTTGGAGGTTTTTAAGCAGAGGCTTGACAACCATATGTCAGGAGTGCTCTGATGGTGTTTCCTGCTTGGCAGGGGGTTGGACTCGATGGCCCTTGTGGTCTCTTCCAACTCTATGATTCTATGGTTCTATGATTCTAGGGGAAGGTGACCAAGATGATCAAGGGCCTGGAAACCAAGCCTTCTGAGAAACAGTTAAGGAAATTAGGTATGTGTAGCCTGCAAAAGAAGAGACTGAGGAGAGATATGATAGCCATCTTCAAATGTCTAAAGGTCTGTCACTAGTTTTCTCGTGCTCTAGAGGGTAGAACCCAAACCAATGGCTTCAAATTACAAGAAATGAGATTCCAACTAAACATCAGAAATAACTTTCTGACAGTAAGAGCTGTTAGAGAGTGAAATGGACTACTTTGGAAAGTGGTGGACTCGCCTTCCTTGGAGCTTTGTAAGCAGAGGTTGGAATGCCTTCTGTCATTGATCCTTTTGATGAGATGCCTGCATTGCAGAGGGTTGTACTAGATAACACTTAGGATCCTTTCCAACTCTACATTTATTCTATGACTCTATGACTCTTAGAAACATTTGTTTAATATTTTTATCAACATGGTCTTGTCTCTTTCCCTTTTTCTTTTTGAAGTTCTTACTGCCTGCTTACATTATGGCATATTCAAGTTTCTGTTTGTTTTCCTCATTTGAGAAAGTCTATCATTATCCTAAAGAAGCCATCTTGCCTCTAATAAGTTTCTTGACTCCACTCACTAACCATACAGACATCCTTTAGGATTAGGTATTGCCTTTCATCATGACCTGCATATTTTGTCTGAGCCTTTATTATCATGAATTTGAATAAACATAAAGGATTCTAGAGAGGAAATAAAATGTTTAAATGGTGACTGCTCACAGATTGTGGAACTACATTCTGACCCCCCCCCCCTTCTGCTTTCTTTTCACTGGTAGGTGAACACTTTTTTGTTTAGACAGTCCTTTGGCCACTACAGTGGTGCCTCGCAAGACGAAAATAATCCGTTCCGTGAGTCTCTTCGTCTAGCGGTTTCTTCGTCTTGCGAAGCATCCCTATTAGCGGCTTAGCGGATTAGCGCTATTAGCGGCTTAGCGGCTATTAGCGGCTTAGCGGCTTAGTGGCTATTAGCGGCTTAGAAAAAGGGGGGGGGAGGGAAAAAGTTCGCAAGACTCGCAAGCAAGCCCATAGGGAAATTCGTCTTGCGAAGCACCTCGAAAAACAGAAAACCCTTTCGTCTAGCGGGTTTTTCGTCTTGCGAGGCATTTGTCTTGCGGGGCACCACTGTAACTGGTTGTTGTGGCAGGATCTTCTGAAGGTAGGTGTTATACATCTCTCTCCCTCTCTCCCTCTCTCTCCCTCTCTCCTTTTAAATGATTTAAAGTACTGTTTTTAATAGGTCTATTTATTTAATTGTTGAAAATATATATATTGATTTTTAAAAAAGTTGTATTTGTTTTAATTCATGCTGTGAGCTACCTTAGGACCCATACTAAGAGAAAGGCAGGGTATAAATAAAATAATAAACAAACAAACAAGATTATAGTTTGGCATTTGAATAGATCCTACGGAGTGTTTTGACTTAAGTTCCTGAAATAGATTTCTGTCCCTTAGTGAACTAACTGCATGCTAAAGCTTTTTGTCTGTGATGAAAACTGAAAATAAAATTTCTCCACCTCCTCCTCATCCTCCTCTTCTTCTAATTTATAGACCACCCTATAGCCAGAGGTCTCAGGGCGGTTCACAGAACATATCATATTGCATGTACTAGTCCTTAACATCATTAATTGCAGAAGTTTACATATGTTTAATACTGTAGCCGACAATCATATACACAAAGCAATATGATAAAATGCTTGATCAAACAGGGCCATATATGCAGGGAGTTGGCACTCGCCTCCATGATCACTTCTAAAGAAAAAAAAAATGCAGTGGTTTGATTGTAGAAATAGTAGCCCATCCCTCATGCATTCCCATACTAGCCTTTCTCCATGTAGTTGTGCATCTGTGTACATTATTGCCTCGAAGAATTTGACACTGTGAACTAGCCCACAGTCTCGCAATTCAAATAACAGAGCAGAAAACTCTCGGATGCTGTGTTTCTGGCTCTCTGGGCTGAAGACATCAAAAGGCACACATCAAAGGAAATCACAAGGTTAAAGATGCCTGGGTGGAGATTCTGAAAAGGTCGTTACCATCTCCAATGACTGCTGAGGACAGCATCAGATCAGCTATGGAGGTTAGCAGCAGAAGAAGCCAAGATCAAAAAGAGGAGGCAACCAGGATTTTATTACCACTTCAGTATCAGACTCCTGCTGCTTAGCATTTCAATCACAGGGGTTCCTTCACCTCCGCATTGCCCTCATCTCCTGTGGGAGAGCCTGCTGCAGCCCACAGTCTCTTGCAAGGTGAGGATAATCCAAATTGCAGCGTGAACCAATCATCACCACACAAAGCAGTAATGCCTCTGTATTAGCTGCCTAGTTCAAACAGTTTCCTTGTGAATTCTTCATAGCTAATGAACATGTGTGGCTTATTTGGCACATCTTGCCATATATCTTTTCTAAATACACACACAGACACCAAAGATAAGAAAACAGACAGCAGGGAGGCGGTGGGAAGGAATTCTTAGCAATGTTTAAGAACCTTCTCTTGGATATGTGTTTTCCTAAAGATCCTCTGGGGCTGCTGAGGGCTTTCAACAACTTTTCATCACCTTTGGCTCTTACATTTGAAATATTTTACATTTTTAGCAAAGAAGTTACCGCTGAGTTAAACCTTGTAATTCGACGAAGCTCGGCTTATTTTTTTCTGTGCCTAACAGGAACAGATCATAGAGATCTCAGCGTGAAAAGTTTCTTTTAGGACTGCTTCTTTTTGTGCAGATTTTCATGTGATTGACATACATTTAAAGGGGGGGGGAATGTTCCACCATTAGTAAGACATTTTTAGCTATATACATTTGTAACAGTGTGTTGAAGATGAAGGACCAAGCAAATTATAGTAAAGTGGATTTGCTTATGAATGCTTCTGCACACACACATTTGCTTGAAGATGATAGACTTGTTTCTGATTTTGTTCCGGAAATAAAATGCTGCTATTTCTGCTTCAGCAGAGAAGAATATTTTATAGGCATGACAATCTTGAGTTCTAAGGAGGACGAGAACTGTTCCCTTTATTTGATTAAATGTTGTGTTTAATCAATTAAAGCACTGGCGTGTGAATTTTTTTGGGAGGGGAGAAACAATTAAGCAATAGAGTATTTTCTCTTCATGGCCAGCTGGCATTTTTTTTTTTAAGTGGCTAAGGGCATTCTATGAGGGGAAGCTGTCAGTGGCCTTCATGTATCTATGCCCAAGTGGCTGGCTCACAGTGCAATTTGCAGGCATAGCAATCCTTCCAGAGCAGATTAATCCCACCAAATGGGAGGATTTTTTTTTTGATTTTTTTTTGCAGGACACCTTTAAATTTGATTTAAAAAATAATAATAAACCAGGAAAGTCTGTACATATTATTTTATTTATTTTGCCAGAATTGGATACAATTGGGAGTGGGTACAATAGAAATCATAGGAGGCAGGGAGGTGTTGCTGAGGCAAATCTCTCCTGGACTCAGATGAAAGTAATACAAGAAAGCAAGCCACTAGCTAATGATGGGCTGGGAGAACCTTATTTGTTACCCTGAGGGTAACATTCCCTTGTGGTAAACTTTCAGGGGCTACATGACCCTGGCAGGCAGGGCAAAACATGTAAATTTTGCATTGTGCAATGGGCTAGTTTCTACACACATTGACACATTCTTCTCTATCTTCCATCAAGAGCCATTATCAGGTTTCAAAGACACATCCCAGCCAAACAAAATCACTGCTCAAGGAGGAGGAGGAGAGAACAGAGTGAAGCTGGCTCTATTCCCATCCTCTGGTCCCGCTGAGAAACACAACCAACCTGCTGCACCTGAAAACTCAGTGTGGAGAGAGCAACAGAATAGGGCACAGCAGTGGGCAGCCTGAGGAAGTACCATCTATCTTGGGCCTGCCCATAAATAGCAAGTCTAAAGGGAGAGAAAAGGGTGATGTCTGCTGTTTGTGATGGAGAAGACTGGGAGGAGTAGGTGGTGTCATAAGCTGAACAGGTAACAGGGCTTAGTGAGCATGGAGAGTTTGTGGAAGAGAGATGTCCAGAAGCAAGTGGAAGTATGGGAGAAGGGAGGCCAAGAGACCGAGATGAATCCAGCTGGTGAAGAAGCCAGTGTGTCTCCCCCTCCTGCTGTGACAAGCTCCCCCTGCCTCTGGTGTCCCAGGACCAGGGAAGGTATGAAGTGGGAGAGGCAGAGACAGGCGTGTTAGTGTAATTTCAGACTGCTTGGGAAGGACTTAGAGGAGAAGAAGACTTAGGCAGCTATGGGAAGCTGGCAACCTTCAGTCTCCACAACTGCCTTGTAGGGGCAAGACCTACTGAGAAGAGTTGATATGCTTGTTAGGCCTGGCATTCCTAAGCAGACCTCATTAACTTCACTTACCATGTGTGATTTTTCGCTGGCTCGCTCCTGGGACTGGGTGAGTATCCGGAGGCTGAGAGGGAGGGTCAGAAGGAAAATGATAGTCATTTTTATATATGTAATTTTGTATTACTGTAATATTTCTATATGTAACTGTATTTTGTTATACAATCGTACCTAGGAAGTCGAACGGATTTGGTTCCGGAAGTCTGTTCAACTTCCAAAATGTTTGGAAACCAAAGCATGGCTTCTGATTGGCTGCAAGAAGTTACGGAAGCCATGCTGGATGTTCAGCTTCTGAAAATTGCTTGAAAAACGGAACAGTCACTTCTGGGTTTCGTTCGTTTGGGAGCTGATTTGTTCAGGAGCCAAGGCATTTGAGATCCAAGGTATGACTGTATTTTGTTTAACTTGTCTCTTGTTGCTTCAGTTTTTTTGTATATCGCTCAGAGAGATTTTTCATATATTAAGCAGTATAGAAATTAAATAATCAATCAATAATATGGGTGTGGTATATACTGGGGACAGTCCCAAGGGCTGGATAGAGAACATAATCGGATTGGATTAGACCAATCAATGAGCCCAACATCCTGTTCCCACAGTGACTGAACAGCTGCCTGTGGGAAACCAGCAAGCAGGATCAAACCAGTGGTCCAGAGGTAGAAGAGTTTGGATTTGATATCCAGCTTTATCACTGCCCCAATCTCCTTTGCCTTCCTCCCCCACAATAAGCACTCTGTGAGATGAGTGAGGCTGAGAGACTTCAGAGAAGTGTGACTGGCCTAAGGTCACCCAGCAGCTGCATGTGGAGGAGTGGGGAAGCGAACCCAGTTCACCAGATTACAAGTCCACCACTCTTAACCACTACACCACACTGCTGACGTGAAGATAGGAAATGACAACCATATGATAGTATTTTCAGAGAAATGTGGGTGGAGGAAGCAATGGTCAGGGCAAACCAATTCACCTGCATGGTTTTTAATGAAAAGTATTAAAAGCAAACACAGAATATAAACAAGGAAAACAGAAACCCATTGTGCCTTTGCTCCAGAAAATTCACTCTTAACCATAACTTAAATCTAAGTTACACCCACTCAAATTCATTAAGCATGCATATATTTTACAAAGTAGATAGTGTCTATTTGCAGCTCTTTATCACATCAAAGAGATGTTGACAATATTTTTTTTAAAATTTATCCACAAGGATGCTGGTTCCTAATTGTTATTTCTCATGTAAGTGTTTCAAAGTACTAACAAATGCAAATCTTCTCTCCGGTTCTGAATTATGAACTCTGACATTTAAAATAGATGTGGCTAGGAAGATATTTCAATGTTTATTTATTTTTATTTATAGAAGAACTTCTTACCCATCCTTGATCATATGATCCCAAGGTGTGTTTTAATTAAGGAAAGACAGCATACAAATATGATGATGATATAACTAAGAAGTGGTTGCTGAAAATCAGACGTGTAGATCCATTGTGAGGTTGGGGCTATTTTAGTGTAAAGAATTGCAGTGTATTTTACCAATCATAGGTCTGTCATTTTGAACAGGTTTGAAAAGGGTTGGCATGGGTTAACACAACCAAGATGAAAATTACTCCAAACAGCATGGCTATTCCATTTCAAAACATTGAGAAGAATTGTTCCAGATTTGTACTGGTTTGAGAAATTACATAAGCAAGCTCACCACATGCCACATGTTGTCCCTCAAATAATTAGTACAGCACAGCAGGAACAGAGATGGGGTTGTAGCCTCAAAGTGTTGCGCCACTGAAAATCCTTCTTCAGTTCATTGCTGTGAAGAGAAGATGGGCTGAGTTTGGAACTGTGTGTGTGAGAGAGAGAGACCATGTACACATGCACATTTAGAAATATGTGTCCCTTGTGGCTAATTAGTTTAGATTATCAATTTAAACCTTTTTTCAGAGGGTGAAAAGTCAACATGATATTAAAATTACCCCACTCTTCTTTTGGTCAATTACAACCTGTCTTCTCTTCTGTTGAATATAATTTTCCAGTCCAACTCGGGTTGACTATTCAGATACAGAGTATCTCAAATGGGTATAACGATCTCTGATAGAGATATATGTACTTTGACTGATATATCAATCAACCAATTCAAGGTGCTGGTTTGTGGACCATGTTGTTTAAAGGACTGTATGAGCTGCCACCAGCATTTGAATGTATGGATTTGTAAATGAACTTATCTCCCCCCAAGTCAATGCTTTGTACTTTGATATGGATTCTGAAAGTTGGTTGTAAGACGCTTTGGCACAACCTACTGTGGAAAAGCGGCATAACTCCATCAGTTCTTATCATTAAGTAACATTGTCAAAACCTTATTTATGTATCTAAATTTAAGGATTTTTAACCCATTATTTTTCATAGAATTATAGAATTGTAGAATTGGAAGGGACCCAAAGAGTCATCTAGCCCCCCTCCCCAATGCGGGAATCTCAACTAGATTATACATGACAGATGACCATCCAACCTCTGCTTAAAAAAACCTCCATAGTTTTGGCACCACCACTTAACAATAGGATCAGTGAGACATGCATATAGTATGTGGAAATGGTTCACATTTTTAGCAGTATGGAGGAGGGAGCCACATCAAGTTCCAGGAGCAAGATGTGACTTAGGGGTGGGGAAAACAGTGAGGATAAACTCAATATTGAGATTTTTGTTTTGTTTTTTAGAAAAAATCATTCACATAAGTAGTGGCAAACAAGATCTCATATCTGTAATTCAGGCATCCCTTGGGAGACTAGTTTGAGCTGAGAAGGACCTGCATGAAGAAGCAGCCCTAACAAGGTCTGAGGCAGCATCCCAAGGATCAAAGCTTGTTGAGTGCTTGATATGACAAGAGTCAAGAATGGCATGACAATGACAGTACAAATTGAGAGCATTTGCAGATGACTTAGTTTTGACGCTACAGGAGCCAGAATCTAGTACTAAAAGGGATTTAGACTTAATTCAAGAATTTGGTCAAGTGGCAGGATTTAAATTGAATAAGTTAAAAACTAAGGTTTTAGAGAAAAAATTAACACCAATTGAAAAAGAAAGGTTTGACTTTGGTTAAGAAAGTGAAATATTTGGGGATTAATATGACAGCAAAAAATGTGAACTTATTTAAAGATAATTATGAAAAAGGTTGGACGGAAGTGAAAAAAGATTTAGAAATTTGGTCAAACTTGAAGCTTTCCTTGTTGGGACGAATTGCAGTTATAAAAATGAATGTAGTGCCTAGAATGTTGTTTTTGTTCCAAACATTGCAAATTGTGGACAAGATGGACTGTTTCAAGAAGTGGCAGAAAGATATTTCTAGATTTGTCTGGCAGGGCAAGAAGCCCAGAATAAAATTTAAGATATTAACTGATGTAAAGGAAAGGGGTGGATTTCCCCTGCCAGACCTTAAACTTTATTATGAATCAGCAGCATTCTCCTGGTTGAAAGACTGGCTGCTTCTTGAGAACGCAGACATTTTGGACTTAGAAGGATTTAATAATGCTTTTGGGTGGCATGCATATTTGTGGTACGACAAGGTTAAAGTACATAAAGCATTTAAAAACCATATTGTCAGGAAAGCATTGTTTAATGTCTGGATAAGATACAAAGACTTATTGGAAAATAAAACTCCAAGGTGGTTGTCACCAATGGAAGCGAAAGCTTTTAAAAGACTTAATATGGAGTCCAAATGGCCAAAATATTGGGAAATTTTGGAACAAGAGGGAGACAAATTGAAATTGCAGAGTTTTGAGAAACTAAAAGACAAAGTGCGAGACTGGCTTCATTATTATCAGATAATGGAGGCTTATAAATTGGACAAGAAAATTGGATTCCAGGTGGAAAAATCAAAATTAGAAACAGAACTGTTAGAACCCAAAACTAAGATTTTGTCAAAGATGTATAACTTGCTGCTGAAATGGAACACCCAGGATGAAACGGTGAAGTCTGCTATGATTAAATGGGCACAGGATGTTGGACATAATATTATGTTTGCTGACTGGGAACAGTTATGGACCACCGGTTTGAAATTTATGGCATGTAATGCCTTAAGAGAGAATATAATGAAAATGATATATAGGTGGTACATAACCCCAGTCAAGCTTGCAAAAATTTATCACTTGCCCAATAACAAATGCTGGAAATGTAAAGAGACTGAAGGTACATTCTTTCACCTTTGGTGGACGTGCCCAAAGATTAAGGCTTTCTGGGAAATGATCTATAATGAACTGAAAAAGGTATTTAAATATACCTTCCATAAGAAACCAGAGGCCTTTCTTCTGGGCATGGTCAGCCAATTGGTGCCAAAGAAAGATAGAACTTTTTTTATGTATGCCACAACAGCAGCAAGAATACTCATCGCAAAGTATTGGAAGACACAAGATCTACCCACCCGGGAAGAATGGCAGATGAAGGTGATAGACTATATGGGACTAGTAGAAATGACCGGCAGAATCTGAGACCAGGGAAAAGAGTCGGCGGAAGAAGACTGGAAGAAATTTAAAGACTATTTGCAGCGGCATTGCAAAATTAATGGACATTAGAGGGATGTTGGACAGAAATTAAGTGGTTACCAGCTGTAATGTAAAGGTTGAGCAATAAGTAATAATAAGTTATAATAAGTTATAATAAGGATTTGCTGAGTTAAGAATTTGAACTGGAATACAAAAGGGGGAGGTGAGAGGAGGTCTGGGAAACAAGTTAATGGAAATAAGTAATGGAAATTATATTTGTTTTAATTGTTTTTTAATTTTGTATCTTTGTATTTTTGTCACTTTTTGTGTATTTTTGTTTTTTGTATTTTGTATTAATTTGGAAACTCTAATAAATATTTATATAAAAAAAAAAAATAGCATGACAATGGCCATGAAGAGTTTCCTTGCATATGTAGCAAGAGTCAGCACCCCCCATTTGAAGCAAATCTCCTCCTGTCGTGTGGCCCATTCCACCACTTGAAATATTGCACTTTGACTGCAATTACTGCCCCTAGTAAGCAGCTTGTTATCAGCTCTGGTGGGAAACTTATCTGATAGCTGAAATACAAAGCAAATCTGCACAATCCTCCCACTCTCAGCTCAAGACACCTTGAAATGATTCTACTTGAAGAATTTAACTCTGAGCATAAAAAGCTTGATATATACCCAGCGATATCACTTTCTATTGTTTTGGATGACTCTTAAAATTCTTGTCAGAGGATCTTTGCTAGAAAGAAGCTGTTTCCATTAAAAGAGTGTTTGTATAAATAGCTGACTGAAAAATGGCTATTTAAATCATTGTGTGGTACCACTTTTAATATAAAGGTCCTGGAACAACAGATGTATTTCTAATTGCATTCTTAAAATGAAATGTTTTTATTCTGAGTCTGCAGCACAGGAAATATCCTTCAGCAAAGGGCACCAGCTGCAAAATAATAAAAAGAGCTTTAAACGTTTATCCAGTGACTGGCAGGTTTTTTTGCCCTTAGACTTTAAAAAGTTCATATTTGTTCATGCAAAATGTAGGAGCCAAAGTTTAGCCATTTTAGGTTCTTTGTGCTGGAAACTGTGCAGAATCATTTGGCTAAGCATTCTGCACCTGGTAAGGTTCATGAGGTACCAAGCAATTTTGAACTCATATTGAAGCCATTCAACTCTAACACCCTACATCCTCAAAAACTAAACACACCCACAAGCTAAAAATGCTTGAATTATGGAGTTGAAATCCAAAAGGACAAGGAAAGATCTAACACTGCATCTCCAAAGTAATCCAAACAGTAAATATGAAATATGCCACTTATCTGAATGTTGCAAACATCCAGGCATGTTATTTAGCCATTCTTAAACCTGACACAAATCTGATACTACCAGGCTGCCAAGAAGCAGTGCTGGGATTTTGCTTTCTCTCTGGTTAATGTGAGATCATGAGATCATGAACCAGCAGTAATGTGGCTGTACTGGAGTTAAATTGCACAGCGGTCCCTTTGTGCTTTGTTTGCATGAAGTGTGTGCCAAATGATTACTGGGAAGCGCCTGGGCCCACCCTTGGCATCAGACATGCTGCTAGCCCGGCCCATTTAAATCCATCCATGCATCAACATGATTATGTGCAGTGAAGGAGCCTTCATGCATAGGCTTACATGCAATTGGGGCACTCGATTGCACCCGCATCTCAATTACGTGGAAGACTGTGTAGAATCAAACAGTGGAAATGTTCAGGAAGGCCTGTAAGCGCCATCTTGGTAGTCAAGATAACCCTGGGACTAATTGTTATTTGCTGCAAGAATGAGCTCATCTATGCCTATTTATCTGCTTTGAAGTTGTGAAGCCTTGGTTTTGTTTGAGCTAGTCGAGATGGGCAGCTTGTCATGCTGGCTGCCTGTCATAAACTGGTTGGACGCAGAGGAATGGTAGGAGGAACCAGCTGAAAAAGAAGGCTCAGAGCCTGGGGAGTGGTGGTGGGACATCGATGAGTGGAGAAGACTGGGAAGAAGGTGTGTTGGAAGCTGAAGAGGTAACAGGGCTTAGAAAGCTGAGAGAATCTGTGGCATTGAGAAGACCGGAATCAGCCAAAACTAGGGAGGAGGCTGGGCAAGAGGCAGAGATGAGGCAGTCTGGTGAAGACTCACGGGTGTCTAAATAATACCAAATGTAACCCCTTGACTTCTGCTCTGATATTATGATAAGCTTGGTTAAAATAGCAATAAAAAAATGAAAGTACAAAGCTAAGAATATAATCAAATCAAAGTTTTAACCAGTGTCTTACAATTCTAAACATCAGAACATATTTAAAATATTTCCTAGTGCATAAAATTGATTAGTCATAACAAGAACAGCAATCCTGAAAGAGTAAAAGTGTACCAGGCCACCAACATAGTTTACAGTCTAAAATGGGAAGAAATAAAAGGAAACAGCAGCAGCTTGTTGCCATAATAATGTTCCACCCCTAAACTGTTCTGATATCTAAAGAGCACCTGGCTGCTTGAAATAAATGAATGACTCATGAAGTAGTGGTTATATGAGGTTTTATAGTACCTTACACAATTCTTATACTAGGACTCAGCTATACAAATAAAACATTTAAAGTGTGTTTTAAGTGCAATATAAAATGTGACACTAGATGGCGATGGTGAGGCTTATGGAAGATTCAATGTATTTTTTAAAAATTTTTTTAAATATTCAGAGCAGTTTTTATATGTGTGTAGATTCCACCCTAGTTACCAGAGGCCTCTGTCGGTGCCTTGCTTGGCAAGGGGGGGGGAATTGTTTGTTTGTTTGTTTGTTTGTTTGTTTATACCCCGCCCATCTGGCTGGGTTTCCCCAGCCCCTCTTGGCGGCTTCCAACAAAATATTAAAATACAATAGTCTGTTAAACACTAAAAGCTTCCCTAAACAGGGCCGCCTTCAGATGTCTTATTAAAAGTCTGGTAGTTGTTTTTCTCTTTGACTTCTGGTGGGAGGGCATTCCACAGGGTGGGTGCCACTACCAAGAAGGCCCTCTGTGTAACATGGCTTCTCGCAGCAAGGGAACTGCCAGAAGGCCCTCAGCACTGGACCTCAGTGTCTGGGCAGAACAATGGGGGTGGAGACGTTCTTTCAGGTATACTGGACCGAGGCCATTTAGGGCTTTAAAGGTCAGCACCAACATTTTGAATTGTGCTTGGAAACGTACTGGGAGCCAATGTAGGTCTTTCAAGACTGGTGTTATGTGGTTTTGGCAGCTGCTTCCAGTCACCAGTCTAGCTGCCGCATTCTGGATTAGTTGCAGTTTCCGGGTCACCTTCAAAGGTAGCTCCACATACAGCGCATTGCAGTAGTCCAAGCGAGAGATAACTAGAGCATGCACCACTCTGGCGAGACAGTCCACGGGCAGGTAGGGTCTCAGCCTGTGTTCCAGATGGAGCTGGTAAACAGAATTAACCTGCACCTCCATGGACAGCTGTGAGTCCAAAATGACTCCCAGGCTGCGCACCTGGTCCTTCAGGGGCACAGTTACCCCATTCAGGACCAGGGAGTCCTCCACACCTGCCCGCCTCCTGTCCCCCGAAAATAGTACTTCTGTATTGTCAGGATTCAACCTCAATCTGTTAGCCGCCATCCATCCTCCAACCTCCTTCACTGGTTCTGATTTAAAAGAGATGTAGAGCTGGATATCATCTGCATACTGTTGAACACCCAGCACAAACCCCCTGATGATCTCTCCCAGCAGCTGCATGTAGATGTTTAAAAACATGGGGGAGAGGACAGAACCCCACAAGTGAGAGCCCAGGGGCCTGAACACTCACCCCCCCACCACTTTCTGAACATGGCCCAGGAGGAAGGAGCGGATCCACTGTATAACAGTGCCCCCAGCTCCCAGCCCCTCTAGACGGTCCAGAAGGATGTTATGGCAGATGGTATCAAGAGCCACTGAGAGATCCAGCAGAACTAGGAAACAGCTCTCACTTTTGTCCCTAGACCACCAGAGATCATTGACCAGTGCAACCAAGGCAGTTTCAGTCCCATGATGAGGCCTGAATCCCAACTGGAAGGGATCCAAATGGTCTGCTTCTTCCAGGTGTGCCTGGAGTTGTTCAGCAACCATTCACTCAATCACCTTGCCCAAGAATGGAAGATTTGAGACTGGGCAATAGTTGGCCATATTGGCCGCATCTAAAGATGGTTTTCTCAGAAGCGGTTTGATAACTGTCTCTTTCAGTGGGTCTGGGAAGGATCCCTCAAAGAGAGAAGCATTCACCATCCCACGAAGCCCATCGCCCAGCCCTTCCCGGCTAGCTTTTATAAGCCAGGATGGGCAAGGATCAAGGAGACAGGTGGTTGGTTTCACTCGTCCAAGCAGCCTGTCCACATCCTCAGAGGTAACAGATTGGAATTGATCCCATGCAACTTGACTAGACAGGACTCTAGCACTCTCCCACCCCAGCCCTGCTCCCATGGTGGAGACTACCTCTTCCTGAATCTGAGCGACTTTATCTGCAAAAAAACTTTGCAAAATCATTGCGGGAGATCATGTGGCCTGTACTGGGCCCTGATGGAGCAGGTGGTTCCGCTAAATTGTGAACCACCTGAAAGAGTCTTCTCCTGCTGTTTTCTACAGATGCAATAGAGGCAGTGAAGAAAGTCTTCTTCACTGTCGCTATTGCCACCTGGTAGGCTCGACATTGAGCTCTAATCCGTGTCTGATCAGCTCCAGAATGAGTTATCCGCCACCAGCGCTCTAGCCATCTCAGCAATTGTTTCATTGCCCTCAGATCCATGGAAAACCGCAGGGCTGTCCGGGCTCCATGCAATCGGAGAGGGCGCTTTGAGCCAAACAGTCAATAGCCCTGGTTAACTCCACTTTCCAGCGGGCCACCAGGGAATCAGCTGAAAGGCCATCAACATGGGATAAAGCACCCCCTACCACTTTCTAGAAACCATTTGGATCCATTAAGTGGTAGGGGCGGACCATCCGAATCGGTCCCACCTCCCTGCAGAGGGGAAGGGAAGGGAATGCATTAAGTCTCTGGGAAATTAATGTCCAATTGATGTACTCTGATAAGGAAACAAGAATTTTATCATCATTTGGCCCAATATGCATCAATGACTCATGGTCAGTTCATAGAAATCAGTCACTTTGAAATTGCTGACAATTAATTCTGATTAATTTCTTCAGATTGAGAAGTTTGCTTTTTCTGGAGTTCCATAGGCAGTACATGGGAAGGGCAAAACTGACTCTTATCAAGCATTTTGTAACTATCCCAGCCAATGCCCATATACACCTCTCCCTCCCCCCACCTGCATGCCTATTTAATTATGTACCAATAGATGTAGCACAGTGAATAGATCTTGTCACTGTCCTAAAGTGTCAAAATTAAAGGTGGCAAAAGTAATCACCTATAAGCGAACGGTTCATTTAGATGTGAAACAGAAACTCTGTGCATTTTCCGAGTCATGCCCTGTATGATCTGTTACTGAAGAAAAAAACACTTCCTAGGATTTGGGCCTTACAGACTTATGCTCTTTTATTCTTGATGGAGTTATGGGGATTATATAATACCAGATCATCACTTCTAATTACACTTTAGCAGGATTCTATTGGCATGAGACACACTGTGATTAAATGAACTTCCCTTCCTTCCTTTGAAGCAGGTCACTTCTCTTTATGGCACCATAAACTTCTCTCTCCTAGGCTTGGTGCTGCTGAAATCAGAGGGAAGAACTTTTATTACAACACGGTAAGCTGCACAATGTTAAGGTACAGAGGCTGTATTTTCATTATTTCCAATGCTGATATTCTACCTGAAAGTTGGAATCCAATTTAGTCATAGAGCAACTGTATATTTTTATAGACACAAATAGAGCAGCATGAGCCAGCCAATAACAATATCTAGGCCACCAGCATTTCCACATGAAGGGCTTAATTCACTCCCTAAGCACAGGGAATATGCAGTGCATATTAAAGTTAAGCTAAGTAGTTGAGAAGCACATATACATATAATTTACCTGACTCACACAGGCCAAATCGAGATAAGGTCCCTCCTGGCTTTCTATGTATCACAGAATGATTACCATCTCAGCTGGTTAAATTAATATGCCTGTGCAGTTACAAATCAAAATTAAAGATCATTTTTATTTTGACCAGATCAAATATACTCCCGCTTTCACACACACAAACAAACTTCAACCATGACCACATTACATTGGACACCCACTCACATCTCAATTCTGAACAAAGGAGTGGTATAAAGAACTTCTCCCTGTGGACTGTGACAACAGTTAGTTTTTTTACCCATTGATGTGAGGGGGGGGCACCCTTGGGCCATTTTGTCTCTTTTCCTGCATTTTTAAAATAGTGTTTAGCTTACACTATGCTGCGACTTTCTGGGACCACCTGTTGAAGGGCAGGTAATAAATCTAATGGTGATGACAATAATGTTCCTATTGTGGCCATTTTGCGTTTTGCCCTGCCGTTGTGGAATCCAATTTGTCTACTTGGCAGCCATTTTATACTATTTTATGCCATGTGGCAGCCATTTTGTGTTATGGCATGCCCCTACAACAGCTTTTTTGTGTGTGACTGGTGCCCTGGCATACTCTCAAATTGCAGAGGTGCCCACTAGTCAAAAAAGTTTGACAACTTGCATTAAGCAAGTACTTGGATTAGATAGCCTACAAGGCAATCCTCCAACTCTATTATTCTAAGATCACAGGAACATAGGAAGCTGCCTTACACCAAGTATGTTTAGGATGGAGCTAAAAAACTCTTCATGCAACTGGTGAGTATTGTTAAATTTGACATGTAAATCATTCAACGTGTTCCCAGTTCAAAATGTTCAGAACGTTCAAAAGACAAATAAAAATGGATGGACCAGAAATTAAAACAATAGGAGAGAAAAAACTGGGTGTTTGATACATACAACACCTAGCCTTCAAACTACTCATTGATGAACAAGATGATACGATATCCACTCTAGTTAAAATGAGTACAGTGAGAGCCTCCTCTAGTGGACAATTTTGAAGATAAAAGGTTCATTTTAATAACATTTCCCAAGACATATAAGAAATCAACTTTAAAGCAACAATACCAGAGAAAATTGATCCTTGCTCTATTTTTGCAGAATAAAAGCTGGTTTTAGTGGAATTCAAAAATATTACATCAAATAAAAGAGTGTGCTGAGAAGAGAAAAGGAGGGAAAATCTTAATTACCTATTGTTCATTCTCATTGCATCAAAATAAGTGAATGACTGTAACCAGGCATGGATCAAATGAACCTACCCAAGGAGCATATAAAGCCACCAATAAGCACAATGTAGCAAATTTTATTTGTTATTGAAGTCCCATCAGAAACAGTGCAACAGATCTTTTTTTTTAAGTGCCTTTGACTGCAATGACACTTCATTGTGACTAAACTTCATTTTCTCGACTGAGAATTATTTATTAGGTTTGTTCAGACTCTCATGCATAATTCTGATGCCTTCGCACAGGATGTATCAAAACTGGACACAGACCAATTTTCTCCTATTCAATCAGCTGTTTTGTAAGAAATCAGATCTGTTCTGGTTTATAGGTGATACATTAACAGGATCTGCATCCTGTTATCTGCACTTTCAATCTTGTGAACCAACCAAAAGGAGGGGGGAAATGTGGAGATGTCACCTTACTTATATATAGCAGGAATTTCAGTAGCACGATGTCACAAAAAGTGGAAACCATCTTGTTCAGTGCTATTAAAATAAATATTAAGAGCTATATTTCCTTTTTCCTTTTTGCATTAGCAGGAAGAAGCGAGAAATAAAACTGAAAGAGAAATATATGGTTTTTAAGAAATGAAATGTGTGGTGACCATAATAGTGTTGGCTACATACATGAATCACCTGTGTATTGAGCTTCCCAGTAGATCCCTAGGTTCCTTATTTTTGGATCCATGACTCAAATATCATTTTCACCAGGAGCAGCCAGCATGTGTGGCAGTGCCACAGTGCCGCCCCTCCCTAACAGCAGCATCACTGCTATTTACTGCAAATTGGGGAGGGGATCACCCCACCTGGCTTCTCCAACACTCCAAGTCAGGATCCAACCCACAGTCCCCAAGAATGTCCTCCTATGTTAATCCCATGTATTTGATTAGACTAGATCTGTGCTTCTGTACACTTACCTCTATCCCCTTGTTTCTTAGGGATAACAGGGTGCAAGTAGAACTATCTCTAAATTTTCAAGAAATTGATAGTTATAGTAAGTAAGTTTTGCTTTGCTTCCTAATGAACATATAATTATGAATTTACATAAAGAGTGCCGGCACAAAGCCTAAACATGCCAAAGCACAGAAAGTCCTTAATGCTCTTGTTCCAGATCTCTCTCTCTCTCTTTCTCTCTTTTTCTCTCCTGCACTTTTAAAATAAGGCACAGGGAAATAATAACCAATTTATACTAATGCATGTTTGAGGTGCTTCTTCATTAAAAGCCACATTCTCTTATTTTGTACTGGAATTATTTATTCTTATTAGATCAAACAAAATGTTCTTTTCAGCAGAGACATCAGATAATTTGTTTTAGCACAATGAATATGTTGCCAATAATAAACTCCCTGTCTACCACGCATATTATTAAATTTAATGCACCCAGAGATCTACAAAGTTAGAATGCATCTTCTGTGTAATTGGTGTGCTTTAGAAACAATGTTGATAACGGCTAAAAGAACTGGTGAAATAGAAAAGGGTTTCACAAAAGTTTTGTGGTGGGGTGCAAATGAATATTATGGTGACTTCTTCTATGCTAAACCCTAATTTAGAATTGCACCCGTATTTCTATGATAGTGCCCCATGTAAAGTTGTGGTTGACTCAATGCTGTGGTTGGGGGGAAAGAAAGACCCCCAATTCCTTTCTAAACAGAGCTTTGCTAATTATACAGTAAGTTCTTTGGCTGTACAAAGATAATTCATCTAAGTTTATAAAATGCCCCTGAGCTCCAAAACGATCATCGCTACAGCAGTACCTTAAGAGACATTAGCAACAGTGTTAACATTTGCTCCTCTATAAAACAGAAATAGTCTCTGAAATGTGTACACGTGTTCAACATATTAATTGCTATATTATTCTCCTTATCACATATTTTCCATTATGACCTTCCTTGTTATACTACAGAAGTGTTTGAAACAAACAAGCTGGGTTATTGCTGAGTAGTTTTTTTCTCTTTTTCTTTAATCAATCTCACAATCTCCCCTGGTCACTCAGTTGTGTCGCCCTTTCAAAGCTCAGGCTTTTAACTGTGTCATACTATTTTCCTAGTTTTTCCCCTGGAACACCACATTTTAACACCCTGTTCCCCCAATTCTGTTTCTGAATTCCATTTCTCCTCTCATAAAACCTCCACCCAGAACGTTTGAAGTTCCTCTTTTTCTTCTTGACTTGTGAGATAGCAAATACTTATAGGTTGACGGGTGGTATACAAACGTTGTATACCAGCTAAACAGTTCTGCTATCCTAAATACTTTTGTATGTACAACAGAACTTCTGCTCAGTGAAGAGATGGAGAGAGAGTTCTGCGCACACCCCAAAAAGCTTGCATTAGTGGAATTCTTTAGTTGGATACTGCCAACTGTAGATAGATAACAGATTTTGTTCCAGTTGTGCCCTATAATACTTTCTGTCCTGCGGTAATATTATGTGGAGAACAGTATACCTGAAGGAGCATCTCCACCCCCATCATTCAGCCCAGACACTGAGGTCCAGTGCCGAAGGGCTTCTGGCAAGATGTGAGGTTACAGGGAACCAGGCAGAGGGCTTTCTTGGTAGTGGCGCACGCCCTGTGGAATGCCCTCTCATCAGATGTCAAGGAAATAAACAACTATCTGGCTTTTAGAAGACATCTGAAGGCAGCCCTGTTTAGGCAAGTTTTTAATGTTTGATGTTTTATTGTGTTTTTAATATTCTGTTGTCAGCCGCAGAGAGTGGCTTGGGAAACCCAGCCAGATGGGTGAGGTATAAATAATAAATTATTATCATTCTTCTTGACAACAACAACAACAACAACAACAACAACAACAACAACAACAACAGTAAAGGTAAAGGTAAAGGGACCCCTGACCATTAGGTCCAGTTGTGGCCGACTCTGGGGTTGCGGCACTCATCTCACTTTATTGGCCGAGAGAGCCGGCGTACAGCTTCCAAGTCATGTGGCCAGCATGACTAAGCCACTTCTGGCAAACCAGAGCAGCACACGGAAATGCTGTTTACCTTCCCGCTGGAGAGGTACCTATTTATCTACTTGCACTTTGACGTGCTTTCGAACTGCTAGGTTGGCAGGAGCAGGGACTGAGCAATGGGAGCTCACCCTGTTGCAGGGATTCAAACTGCCGACCTTCTGATCGACAAGTCCTAGGCTCTGTGGTTTAACCCACAGTGCCACCCACATCCTTAATAAAATTCCTAAATCCTGCTCTAATCCTCACCATAGTCATCTATAACTCAGGGAATGGGTTTTGCTGAAGTGGGATACATAAATCTTTTTAAATAAATGATGTTTAACAAATGTGGATAGGATTGCCCATCTCTCTGCTGTCCCATACCATAACACGGAACAAATGTCCCTGCTGTGTTACCTCCCAATTTCATTCAGTCATTTGTGAAAGCAGTAAGGATCACAAGATGGCAACCAGATGGTAAGTGGTAGTTAAGTTGTGTCCCAAAGAGTCTGGGAATGACTACTTTCAGGATGTGTGATAGACCTCATTGCTATATTGATTTCCACTTCGAAAAGTGTTAGTCAACCAAGTAATGATTTTCAAGTCATGGCTATGTTCTTTGTGGAGAAAAATCAATTTTATTTTCAGATTGTTTACAGTAAATAAGAAGAATCGGACTTGATTAGGATTTCCCAGAACATTTAGGAAGCACAGAGAGGTTTATAAATGGAAAAGAACATTTGAATTTAACGTATGTTAAATGTAGGAGGTTTTCACTTGCCTTGTTATATCCTACAGCTCTGTGGATGAGATATCTATTTTAGTCAAGAGAGAAAACAGAATTGTTAAGTACAGAGGCAAGAGGAGCACCTAAAATCTGAACTAAGAATCTAAAATGAAATGAATTTGCTCTGTGCTTTTTAAAGCTGAACAAATGCATAGAAAATAATTTTTAAACATAGGTCTATTCAAGTAACACTGTCTTTCTGTCAAACCAAGTAAGATTAAACCTAGTTATTCATGTAGCATGGAATGAGAAAGAAAACGTTCAGGTCTAAAATTATTGAACATGTTCCATCCTGAGCTTCTACAGTAAGATGCAGTAATGCCAGGTGGAGGAAACTATGGCTATAGCTTCTCCTAACTTAGGAATAATAATAATAATAATAATAATAATAATAATAATAATAATTTATTATTTATACCCCACCAATCTGGCTGTTCAAGAGAATCTGTGGCTAGCGACCTGACAATCCTATTTATTACATGATTTGTGCATATGAAATGGTATATAATTGGTTCATGAAACAGACTTTTACAGAGCAAGTTGGTAGTCATTATCGGCATGGGGGAAATGATGTTTGTACAATGGCAACTTCCATGCATTTTACTCTAAAGTTGTGGGGCAAAGAGCCACAATGGAAGAGGAGAAGGAATTGAAAGACTGGCATAGGATCTTATCCTGGCTTGTCAATGTGGAAAGACCAATGAAGCGGTGGAGAAAGGAAGATTACGACATCTTACAGTATGAAATGTAATTAAACCCTCCTTTCCCTTATGACTGTCCCTTGCTTCTCTCCTTTATTTTTAATAAATGTTGATGATTGAACTTCAAGGCTACTATTCTGATTGCACAAGGCATATTTGAAATGAACTCCCATTGAATTTTGTAAAACTACACCTGGATTGTGGTGATGGAGGCTGCTTCCCTTGTAGGACAGGACTGGGGAATCTGTGGCCTGAGTCAAATGAGGATCTCCAGGTCTTGCTATCTGGCCCTTGGGACTTTCCCCAGATTACACCTTCTCCTCAGCCACACCACTTCTGCCAAGTCAAACCCCTTAGTGACTCTACTTTGCACCCTCCTTGAGTGTTTTGCTGGAACATGTCCTATGACTCTGACAATGAATTCTTCTTCTTCTTCTTCTTCTTCTTCTTCTTCTTCTTCTTCTTCTTCTCTAAAAAGACCAATCTTCAAAAAACCATTGAACATTGTTAGAAGTAAAACTACCGTATATACGTACGGTATATAAGATCTAGTAAAGATAGATGATAGATAGATAGATATAGATAGATAGATAGATAGATAGATAGATAGATAGATAGATGATGATAGATAGATAGATAGATAGATGATAGATAGATAGATAGATAGATAGATAGATAATGATGATAGATAGATGATAGATAGATAGATAGATAGATAGATAGATAGATAGATAGATGATAGATGATAGATAGATAGATAGATAGATAGATAGATAGATAGATAGATACAGTGGTGCCCCGCAAGACGAACGCCTCGCAAGACGGAAAACCCGCTAGACGAAAGGGTTTTCCGTTTTAGAGGCGCTTCGCAAAACGAATTTCCCTATGGGCTTGCTTTGCAAGACGAAATGTCTTGCGAGTTCCTGCGGGTTTTCCCCCCTTCCCCCCCCCTTTTCCTAAGCCGCTAAACCGCTTATTAGCTGATCCGCTAAAAGCCGCTAAACCGCTAATAGCGCTAATCTGCTAAGCTGTCAATGGGCTTGCTTCGCAAGACGAAAAAACCGCTATACGAAGAGCCTCACGGAACGGATTAATTTCGTCTTGCGAGGCACCACTGTAGATAGATAGATAGATAGATAGATAGATAGATAGATAGATAGATAGATGATATATTAATGCCATGCAAATAATTACAATGAAAACAGCATGGCATGGTACCAGCCCTTTCATTAAAAGCAGTCAGTTCCCAAAATCCTGTTGGAACAAGAAAATCTTCACCTCCCAGCGGGGGACAACAAGGAGGAAGCCAGTCTAGCTTCTCTAGGCATGGAGAAGTCTGGAAGCAGCTGTTGAGAAGGCCCTCTCCCGTGTACCTACCAAGCATGCCTCTGAGGGTGGTGGGATGAACAGGAGGACAGGACAGAAATTAATTTTCCTGAATAACTATAGTTGAAGGTCTAGACCCTAGATTTATCTGGGAGTAAGCCCCATTGAAGTCAGCAAGACCTTCTTCTGAGCCAATGTATATAATTACCCCATGCATAGTATCCAGAAAGAGACACTACATAGTTCTGCCATGTTGGCTAGATTTCAAATCAATCTCTGGAAACTAGCCTCACTGCTGCAATGCTACAAAGTTTAGCTTTGCATATGAGGCACTTTGAAGAACTATTCTTTGCTGCATGGTATTTTAGTGAAAATACGAAAGACTTGAATCGAAAAGGAAAACGACATAAAGCTCGGTAATGAATGCAGTGTGCGGTTGATGGAAATGTACTACTGGAATTATTAAGCACCTCAGTAAGTAAGTGAGTGAAATATTATATCCTTGGCAATCACACTTCCATTTGAGTTGCTTGAGGTTTATAAAACACTTGCAAACAAGTTACAATATGCAAAACATAATGTAGATGGTTTCAACGCTTTCTGCAGCTCTGGGTTTTATAGGTTTTTATGAGCTCATGATTGATATTTTCACACCGTGATTGGCTTAGGAGCCCCTGTAGCAGCCTGACGGAGTATAAACCATGGCTGTTTGCCCATTATAGGAGCAGAGCAGACATCTTTTTTTCACTGAGATGAAAAAGAGCTGTACACATTTAATATTAAAACATGTTAAAAATGAATCAGTGAAACATCCATATTTCGCTCTCCCCATGTGGCTGAGTATCCAATTAGGATTCAAATAGGCTCACATGCTCAGAGTTAGATTCTGCTATTTGTAAACTGCAATGAATACCATTTTGACGTGTGACATAATTCCCCTCCCTTTATTCCCAAAGTGTGAAATGTTCTATTTAAACTATGCAAAGAAACCACACCACACATTAAGAAGAGGAGCAAAGGTTCAGAGCAGTGCTTATGAGTCTGCGACTCATTTGTAATGTATTTGGGCAATATCAGGAAGAAATTATGAGGAGCTGCTGATGACATGCTTCTAGGACTGTCAACTTATGAATATGGCTGAGGGAGAAGACCTTGGATGAAGAAACCTGGTGGACTCCATTGTAAATTAAGTGAATAGCAAACTCTTGCTTCTGTCACTGCTGACAAATTGAGGATGCTAAGCCTGTGCAGGAAGGAGAGTAGGATAGCAAACCCAGTCCATCTTTGCTACTTTCCATATTGTAGTACCAGTACTTCAACTCCATTGGTATAAGATTCAGGTAGGTAAGCGTGTTGGTCTGACACAGTAGAAATATATATATATATTAATAATAAAAAACTTCCAGTAGCACCTTAGAGACCAACTTAGTTTGTTAGTAGATATATCTATCTATATCTATCTATATCTATCTATATCTATATCTATCTCTATCTCTATCTCTATCTCTATCTCTATCTCTATCTCTATCTCTATCTCTATCTCTATCTCTATATCTCTATCTCTATCTCTATCTCTATCTATATCTATATCTATATCTATATCTATATCTATATCTATCTATCCATCTATCTATCATCTATCTATCTATCTATCTATCTATCTATATTGTCCAGTAGAAGTGTGCATGAACACAAAAGCTCATACCAAGAACAAACTTAGTTGGTCTCTAAGGTGCTACTGGACTTTTTGTTTTGTTTTATTTTTATATATTTCCCTTGGTATAAGACTTCGTCCATGAGGATCACTGTGGAAGACACTCACACATTGCAGTACATCAAGCAGAAGCATTTCGTATCTTGAGCTGGTGCCTCAGCATCCTGGCTGATTTTTTGTGTTCAAATGATCGATAGGGATGGAGGGGAAAAAATGTTCAGCTGACAGCTGAATGCAAAATTACCAAATCTGCACTGCCCTAACTAAATTGACAGGGACTGGATGGATAAAAAGGAGTTGTGGGAGGCTGCAGCTGAAGAATCCCAGAGGAGAGCGGCAGAGGAGGAAGGCTCACAGCTTGGATTGTGGTGGAGGGACTCTGAAGACAGGTTAGATGAGGAGGGGGGCTGGGAGGTAGAAGAAGCAACAGGCTCAAGGGAAAGAGAAGAGGCAGAGGCAGAAAGCTCTTCAAGGGCAGGGCAGGCTGCAGAGGGAGACACTTCAGGCCCCAGACCTGAAAGAGAGAAGGAACAGGGGACAGAAGCGGCACCAGCTTCATAACAGTTGCCCAGTCCCTCTTTGACTCCAAGAACACACAGGGCTTTGCATGTAGCTGAACAGAAAGGTCAGAAAGCCCAGTGGCTTTGTGGAGTTTGTGCCACCCCTCATGTGGTGGGTGGGGCCATGGTGGGGCGGCCCACATGATCAAGGGAGACTGAGAGGAGACACGATAGCCATCTTCAAACATCTAAAGGGCTGTCACATGGAAGTGGAACAGATTTGCTTAGAAGGCGGTAGACTCTCCTTCTTTGGAGGCTTTTAAGCAGAAGTTGCATGGCTGTCTGTCATGGATGCTCTAGCTGGGTCCCTTCCAGTTCTACAGTTCTATGATTCTATTTAACTAAGGATTCTGGGAGTCATGTTGCCTGCCTACTAACAAATGTATCAGCTTTATAGCAATGTTGCTTTTTCTACAAGTAAATGGATGTTCACTTAAATAACTCATTTGCATACCTTTCAGATCTCAGCACTGCTAAAGCCATAATCAGTCTGTCATATTAACTGTTCTGAGCCCCAAACCACACTAAGCAGTTTTGTCGTAAGAGAGGCATATGTCGTACACCGTGCATTTGATTTTGTTTCTTTTACCAAAAGGCAAACACTCTGTCAACATATTCTTGCTGAAGAGAGAAATTTGAAATGACCATTTGTGTGATTTCATCTAGTAGCAATTGCAAGATACAGAAAATCTCCCCACTATGTTTTTCTAAACCAGGCATTTGGCTGACTGACATCCTATATCGTTTTAAATGAGTTTGTGGGAGGGAAGGGGGATTATTGGTTGATTTTGTACTTGTTCTTGTTTTTATTATGTATTTTGTGTTTTTATCTTGTATTTTTATGCTGTGAACTGCCCTGCAATGTATGGGTGCAAGGCAGTACAAAAATTTAATTAACAACAACAACTAACACTGGGAAAATATTATTAGCTTCAACACTCAATTGTGCAGAGCAATCTAATTTTGGTCCATGCAAAGCAATGATGTTATGCTGGATTGAAAAGTAGAGAAAATATTAAAGTGTACATTTACTAGTTTTCAAGATTATCATATTGGTACAAAGAGCCCTTGTTTTGCTTGTAATATTTAACATCAGTGCAACTTAAAAACATGTTCTCCCACTTTCACTCATAGCTTTCTTACACACAACACTTTTTAAAAATGAAGTTTAAAATATATGCAACACAAAGAACGAATGCTGCATAATACTACAAAAACAGAAATTAAGGGGGAAATAAAACTCACAGGTTAAAGTCCTTGGTATATTGCACCAAAACATCTTTTTAAAAATGATTCCTTGCTTGCTGTGTTTGCTGAATAAATTTGTACATATTATTATAATTCTACCTTTCTTCCCAAATTTTACCAATGTGCTGTTGTCTGGACTTCCAAACTATGGTTGTATTTTTGAAAGCAGTGTGGAACCATGGATCCATATGTTTTTCACTTTTGGTGGGAATCTGCATCTAATAATTAGATGAAGCTTTGCAGGGGTAATGCGTCACTGAGTGAGGTTGGTATCTTGCTTCCTTTATATTTGTGCTGATGGATAAGATTGTGAGAGAAGTCCAGATACCGTGCCAATCTTCTTCCAAGATCTACCCAAGTATTTCCCAATTCTCATAGATATAGCAGGATACAATCTAATAAAGACATTTACAGAATATTATAAATAGGTTATGTTGCAGCTTCAGCCAAAGAAACAATGGGAAATGGTTTAAAGTGAGTGAGCACTTAGCTGCCTACTTTTTGTGATACTGGTACATCTCTATTTCAGCATCCTGCTTCCCACAAAGGTGAAGTACCCTTCTGTTGTTGCTCCCCAGAAACTGGTATTCATTGAACCTGGAGACAGCATATAGCCATTTTTATGAATATGTCTAATTCTCTTTGAAGCCATGTAAGCTGGTGATCATCAGCACATTTTCTGGAAGAGAATTCTATAGTTTAGCTACCGTATTTTTTGACCCATAGGGCACACAGGCCCATAGGACGCACCTAGTTTTTTTGGGGGGAAATAAAGAAAAAAAATTTATTTCCCCCCCCCAGGCGCGGGGCTGGGGCGGGGGAAGCCCGAGCTTCCCTCGACCCCAGCCCCCAGAACAGGCAGCTATCCGCAAGCCTTGGGAGACCGGCGCGACTTCCCACCGGGCTCCCACGGCTTGCGGATATCTGCCTGAAGCCCAAACCAGGTCGGGGAACAGCGAGATGGCGGCGCTCCGCCTCCCCGCTGTCCCCCGAGCTTGTGGGGCTGGCGGCGGGGAGAAGCACGCTTCTCCCCACCTCCAGCCTCCAATCCAGGTCAGGGGACAGCGGGATGGCGCACCGACCCCTCTCGCTCTCCAGGCTTCAGCGAAAGCCTGCATTCGCCCCATAGGGTGCACACACATTTCCCCTTCATTTTTGGAGGGGGAAAAGTGCATCCTATAGGGCGAAAAATATGGTATATGCTGTGTGAATAAGTGCTTTGTTTTGTCTGTCCTTAATCTTCTACCATTCTGCTCCAAAGGATGGCTCCAAGTTCTAGTATTATGAGAGAGAGAGAGAATCTCTACCCACTTCCCCCACAATAAGAACTGTATTGTTACCTTGTGGGTGTGTTAACCAAAAGAGGTGAGCTGGTCTGGAAGCCCTGCTTGCAGCATATTCATGGTCAAGATGACCCCTACCTATTTGGTAGCAGCTGTAGCCCTAAGCTCATGTGTTTCACACACTTTGATGTATCCACAGGCCCCAGGCATAGCTAGAGAAGGAGGTAATGGTTAATACCCACCACCAATGTTCCCATGTGACGTAGCCTGCCTGGGCCTATAAAGATTGTGTGTGTACTGTATCTTTATTTGAGTGTGGACAAGCCATCTCTTTGCAGTGGAGTCCATCTCATGGAATGCTGTGAGCAGAGGCAAGGAGGGAGCTGTTGGACCTTTGCCGTAAGTTTGTACCCTTCTTTATTAAATCATTAGACCAGATCACTCTGACTGTTTTGGCATCTTTCTTTGGAATTTCTGTCATAGTGGTCAACATTTCCCTTTTTTTAAAGGGAAATTCCCTTATTCCGAATAGGATTCCTCACAAGGAAAGGGAAAAGTTGACAGCTATGATTCCTGTAAGCCCTCTTCTGTCTCTGCAGGACGCTTCAGTGGATGAGTTGCTTCAGTCCTTTGACCAGTTTGGTTACCCTTTTCTGAAGATTGATTGCTTCAGCCTTTTTCTTCAATGGTTAATAGTCATAATAGGCAAAATGCAATCTCCATATTCTTAAGGTCCAATGTTAAGGGGCAGGATAATGATTAAGCCCTGCTTGGGAGGTTTTCAGGGCCACCAAGCTCACCCCCTCCCCTTAACTAGACAGAGGCTTTCTCTGATTCAGCAAAGCAGTTCTTATGTAAGTGCCCTGCTGCATTTAACCAGCTGTGACTATCCCTTCTGGCTCTGTTTTTTTAAAGCATCAATGTGACTCATGGCCCATGCCATGGTTGACTCTGTTTTATATTTCTGCTCCTAGCTCAAGGTTGCTTTAGAGTTATAAGGGCAGGAACTATCCTAATTTGTATGGTGCCCAAGAGACAGAGAGATACTTCTTTAAGTAAACGTTCTGGGCAGAGTGCAAACCTGATTTACGGTGGGAGGTAACCATTTAGACCTGCATTTAAGAGTGCAGGTAGGAGGGTAGGATCATTTCCCACTCTTTATAAAAGAGCAAGAGGCTCCATCAGTTGCAAACACTAAAGAATATGAAAAATTGAAATCCCTATCATTTCTTACATTTTGAGAAGGGGTCACCAACATGGTGCCCTTCAGATGTTGCTGGACTCCAGCTTTTATCAGTGCCAGCGAGCACGTCCAACAGCCATGGATGAAGGGAGTTGGAATCCAGCAATATTTTGAGAGCACCATATTGGCTATCCTTGCTTTTGAGTATAGAATATAATGAAAGGGAAATACTTTTTTTTTTTTTTTTTAAACCTGAACTGCCTGTAAAGGGAGAAAATAATATACATCAAGGATGGGGAACCTGAAGACCTCCAGATGTTGTTGGACTTCAACTGCGACCAGCCCCAGGCAACATGACCATTGGCCGGGGATGATGGGAGGTGGAGTTCAGCAACACTTGAGGGTCACAGGCTCCCCATGAGTGATATGCACAATCCTTCTGTCACCAGGTAGCTATGGATCCTCCCATCTTATGAAAGGAGGAAGCTGGGATAAGAAGACAAGGTTCTAGCAAATGGCATGATGCCTTCACTTGAAGTCACTTAAATTGCGAAATAAACATATTTTGCATTTATGCTCTTGTTTTTGCCACAAGCGTTACAGTATTTTGGATTATGCCAGCTTGGTCTTCTGCTAGATAAATATTTTCAATCACATGATGATGTACAGCCATGGACTAAGGATATATCAAGGAGCAGCCAGATGTATTTTATCAACGTGTCTGATTTTTCTTAGGTAGTAGCAGGGGTGTTTGTGTCTACTTTTATATTTTTAAAAATGTGTAATTTGCCCTTTCCTCTGTTGACCCCCTCCTTACCTCACCATGTTCCATTGTTTTAAGGAAATTTCCCACCATCCTGGTTCATTTCCATTTATTGAACCCTCTGAGGAAATGAAACTTATCAACCATTTTATGTTCTGAACTTTTCTATAAGGTGATTCCTTCCTTTTTAGAGAGGTCATTCTGCCCAGATGAGTCAGAAGTTCCATCCAGGAGCCTGGCAGGTGAGGAGAAATGAAACCAAAATATTTGAGGCAGAAAACGGTGGTTACGGGATTCAGGGAACAGAAGCACCACCACTCTGCTAGCTTTTAGACTTGCCAAAAGAAACAGGGCAAAGAGAGAAACCTCTGGAAAACAATAAGAGAATTGAAATACTGCAGAAGTACCTGTACAAGCGAGCATTTTTGGAGCAGTGTGGAAGAAAAAAGCCTGGGGAAGGAGGCAAAGGGAACTGTTAAGTGAACTGAGGAATTCAAATTGATATATACTGACTTGGTATGGGAAACAATGCAGGTTTGGCAGAATGCATTTTCCTTTTTTGTTTTGCTCATTGATGCCTGTTCAAGTTTAAACATGTAGAGTCTTTATTATTCACTTTCTGCCTAAATGCCTTACTGCTTTAGTCAGTATGAGGGTTTCCTGTGTGAACTGATATTTCATGTGTAAAAGGCCTGTTTTAGGGGAGGCAGTGATGGTGTGGGGAGATATCCACTTGGTGACAGCAGTTAAGAGGGACTAGTTTAGCTGGTTTCCTTGCCTCCTCTTTCACAGTGTGGATTTCCCCATAGGAAGCTGCTTAAAGCTGTCAAGTGCAGTGAAGTAAGGCATGGGTTTGTTTTTCACTTACCTCCTCTATGTTTTCTTTTTGTGTGAAGAATAGAGCCCTCAAACCCTGCATTAAACATGAACAAGGCAGAGACATGGACAGCAGCCCTCGCACACAGTTTGGTCCTAAGTAAATTCAAGGGTTTCTGGATGGTGCAACAGGAGAAAACTCTACTTTCTCTAAAATGCTGGTTCCTAATCTGTATGTGTGCTAAACTGTTCACGTGACCTGGATGTATATAGATAGCCACCTGAGGAGGCTTACTGGTGAGACTATTCATTTCTTCTTCTGTCAAGTCTAGGGTGTTACAACCTAATGTGTTACGGAAATCCAGGCAGTATGCCACAATTTTCATTTTACTGCCTACTATCCAAGATCTCTCCATTAACTTAAACACTTAAATATTAACACATTACATTACAGAATGTACAAATTCCATTAAGACGTAAAAATATAATCAAATGTAATAAAGTGATCATTTGCACTAGCTCTTTTCTGTAAATTGCAGACTCTTATGTGAACAACTGATAGTGCCTTTCCTGCTTTAAGTGGAGCAGAGGTGGGTATAGTGAATTGCACGCTTCTTGCCCTCTGAGGTGTGGGTAGAATATTTTTTATTTGTTTGCTTCAGAACACCTAGAGAGTCTGCAATACCAGCCAGGAGTCTATACTTCAATCTCCTCTCTATCCTAGTTCATGCATTCACTAGGTCTGGTGCCCTCTTTGCAATGGTTGAGTTGCAAGCTCATCCTATTTGTTATATTATGCAAATATCAAAAATATATCATGTGGGCTAGGCCAGATAGATAAAATCTGTGTGGTTCTTCCAACACAAAAAGTGAGGGAAGAACATGAAAACTAGGCTTCCAGATGAACAATTCGACCACAAGCAGAAGGCAAGTGCCTAGTTGCCAACCAATGTCCTCGTTTTCTAATGCTAACCTATGTTTCAGAATTAGATGCCTGAGTCACAGGGCTCATATACTCTCATCTTCTGTCGTGGCTTCCATCTTCAACTTATTAATCCTTGTGTATAAACTCAGACCAACTATGGGTAGTGTTAGTCAGAGAAACAAGGTAGCTTTTAACTAATTAATCATAAATCCTTAAACCGAAAGTATCATTAGCCATATGTTTGTCAGTTTGGACAAAGACTCTCCTCCTGCAAAAGAGGGGAGTGGTTGTGGGCGGGAGCCGGTCTCCGCCTCAAGCAGGGGGTGTTAGCCCCCTGCCTTCCACTCACCTGGCTGGCACCACACCCACAGGCAAGCACCCAACCAGGTGCCTTCTAGGGGACGTGGACGGCAGCGTAAATCGCTGCTGTGCCAGCCATGCGGCCCTCATTCTTCGTCGTTCTGTCGCGAGTCACCCACCCTCCACTCCCTTAGAGCTCAGGGTCTCAGTTTCTTTTGGCCTTGCTATGGACCTTAGGTTGGTCGCCCTGGTTGTCCGGGGCACCTGGTAGGAATTTTTCCATTTGGCATTTGGCTTTTCTGTTTTTTTGCCTACCTCGTAGCAATCATCACAACTTTTGTGGTATTGGTGGGTAGGTTAGGCATTAGAATAATGTGTTGTGGTGTGTGGAAGGGCTAGGTATGGCCATCGCCTACACCTTCAATTTTTGGGTATTCCGTTAAAGGAATCCGGCGGTCGTGTATTCTGTCCGATGCCTGTGTGGCGGGAGGCCATGGCACGACCCTCGGTGACATCAGGGGAGAGCTTATAGTTGGATTAGCATCAACAGGCTCCACCTACTGGTGAATACCCCCCCTTTTAGACTCACCACTCTCTGGGTGGAGTCAACTGACGTAATCCAATGCCTAAGCCAATAACTTTTCACTTGCTGTAATCAATAAAGTTGTGGCTTTTTCTTTCCCATTAACCTTATATCACGTGTCCGTGTGTTTTCATTCCACTATGCGGTGATCGGGTCCTCGAACCACAAAACAAATAACCATAATTATTTGAAAATAGAAATGAATATTTTCTGATCTCCTCCTTCCAGCCAAACTTAAGGAGGAGAAGGCATGTGTATATCCAGGGCTCAGCCTGGTTTGTTCCCATAGCACTAAACAGTGTTTTGACTGAGCATAGCCAATGTATGAATATAGGTTTTGCTAAGGGGCCGGATTCAATTGAAAAGCAGTGCTAGTGGGAGCCAGTGCAATGAGTTCTGCTAGGAAAATGGGACATTTCTCCCCCTCTCTGTCCCCAAATTCTCTTATTGCAAATATCTTGACAGTTTGGCTCAAAGAATTGTGATTTCTCACCTTGTAAGAAATAACACATTTGTATTAAAATATTTAATTCATGTGGAAACGCTTTCCTGAAGAATAGTTAATCTATTTATCACCACTGCCCATAATTGATCTTCCTTCAGGGCACAGCCAAGTTGTAGTGAACCAACTGTTATTCCTAAATCTATGCTTAGTTCCAACAAGTACTATTCACTTTTATGAGGACCGACTGACTTTCTTTTGAAACACTTTAGCTCATGTCCATTAGGACTCAAAGAACGCGGAAGAAGCTGTGCAAAGCAGCAGGGTCTGTTAAATTAACAATAGTAAGCTAAGCAACTTGATGGCATTGGCACCTTGTTGAAAATGACTTAATCATGAAACACAATTAAATGTTATGAGGCAAATTTTATCCTTTTGGGTTAGTACCCACCTAAAAAAGGCAATAAAAGGAACAAAAATTAATTAGAGAGCAATTTAATCTACCGCGATACCATTAGCCCATTAATCAGAAGGCTAGAAGAAGTGGAGGTGGAGAGGTTAATTTAGGGTTGGAGATTAAGGAAAAGTCATACTGATGAGAAGAGTAAGGATGGGGAGAGAATAAGAAGGTGTCCTATACATTAATAGTGGTGCTGCTAACACAAAGGTTTGACAGATGAATGCCAACATTTCCGAGTGGAAATGTGTACATCCAAAATGGATCCTGAAATACAAAATGGAGGAGGGGCTGAGGCAGCTTAATGAGGCCTGATCATGCTTAGTGGCCACAGAATGCTGGAGTGTGCTGGTCCCGGGGGGGGGTGTTACCGTGGGGCGAGGTCCAGCACCTGAGTCGAGGGTTGGCCGACAGTCCTCCACGGGCGAAGCGGGGTCTGAAGCGAGGAGCCGGGCAACTCTGGAGGAACAGGACTGGGTGCTGGCCGAAACAGCTCTTCAACAACGTTGCTCCCACAACCTGGGAACAGGCTGACTGGCCTTTATCTTCTCTGAGGCCGGGGCGGTCCCGGCCCCCAGGAGACCCGCCTCTCCTGGCCTTAAGGCGAGCACTCCTCCTGGGAGAAACCAGTTCCCTCCGCCTCTCTGCCCTGAGCCTCTGCAGCTCAGGAGAGGCTGGAGGGTTACTGGATGCAGGGGGAGACTCACCTTCCCCTGACAGGGCTGGGAGAGGCGCACCTGTAGGCAATGCGTCCTCAATCGCCTCCGGAGCCAGAGTGGATTCACCTGGTGCCTGCTCCTGAGGATTTGGATGACGAGAACCCGCTCGCCATCCGTAAATAATCAGTCTCACGCCAAGATGGGTTGAAGAAGTCTGGCCGCAGCTCTCTTTTTAGAAGCTGCTGTAGCCCCAACCTTTTATTGTGTGCTGAAGAAGGATACAAATTCAAGGAGAAAACTTTGCCTCAGTCAGCAGATAAAAGACAATACAATACATTAGTCTCATGTTCTCACACCAGACCACGCAGTTGATCATGTTATACTACGTGGACCAATCATTGGATGGCATGAGCTGTCCACGCGCTGCTCATGCTTCCAAGCAATGCTTTCTGCTATGAAATCACCTTGCAATAATGAACTTCTGCCCATGCTCCCATGGACAAATGACCATATTCCCACATTTGGAACAGGTGCAGGTGCTTCAGAATCAAGGCCCTGCCCCAGTTCAGCCGGCCCTGGAGGCGGGGACTCCTGTGCAGGCTGGGATTCCTCCGGTTCAGCCTCTGAATCGGATTCCCAGGCCATCACATGGAGAAAGGTAAATGGGGTAACCACTTACACATCAGCACAAAAGAGGATACAAGAGGGCACAGATTTACATAAAATTTACATGTTTTTTTAAAAAAACATAATTTTCATTAACAGGCCAATCCAATCACATTATTTCCTTTTTTTTGAAAAATATTTTTTTATTGACAGGCCAATCACATCACATTATCCAAATCACATTAGTTCCAAATTATACAGCCGAATTTTAAATTTTGTTGGGGGTGCCCATACATCAAGCTCTGAACGAGTCCAAACCACTTATATTACTGCTTTCATTAAACAGTTCTATCCAGTTCAATCCAGATAGTCCTTTATTACTTTCTTCATCTTCTTGTTGTTATCGTATATTCCTTTCTTTGCGATCTCTGATAATTTTCACAAGCAGATTGGAAACAGGCATCCTCTGTGTGGGTTTTGTACACTCCAAAGATCATATCGCTCAGGGACAGCCACTGTTCCACGCTTCCATAAAAAAAAAATAGTCTTCGGTCTGTTCTTTACTTTTCTCAGACTTGCCAAGTATATCAGGCTCTGTCAGGTCAAGATTACATTCCAACAATCCTTCTCATTCCAATGATCCTGATTCTCTCTTTTAAAAAAAAAAAATAATAATATTTATTAAAGTTTCAAAAAAGTTACAAGAGTAAAAAAAAGAAAAGAAAAAGAAACAAAAAATACAAAATACAAAACAGTAAAAACAGTAAAAACAATTAAAAACAAATCAACCTTTCCATATCTTGACTTTCATTTACTTGTTTCCCTGACCTCCTCACAACTCCCTTTTTTGTATTCTAGTTCAATTAGTTATTTCAGCAAAGCCTTTCCATTTTTGCTTTTATCTTAATAATTTATCTTAACATATTATAACTTTACATTCTCACCTGTTAATAATCCATCTTTAAATACTCCTTTATAACATTACTGCTAAAACCACATAACTTCATTCCAACATCCTTCTAACATTCCTTAATTTTGCAATATTTCTGTAGATAGTCTTTAAATTTCTTCCAATCTTCTTCTACCAACTCTTCTCCCTGATCTCGGATTCTGCCAGTCATTTCCGCCAGCTCCATGTACTCCATCACCTTCATCTGCCATTCTTCCCGGGTGGGTAGATCTTGTGTCTTCCAATACTTTGCGATGAGTATTATTGCTGCTGTTGTGGCATACATAAAAAAAGTTCTATCCTTCTTTAACACCAATTGGCCGACCATGCCCAGGAGAAAGGCTTCTGGTTTCTTCAGGAAGGTATATTTAAATACCTTTTTCATTTCATTATAGATCATCTCCCAGAAAGCCTTAATCCTTGGGCACGTCCACCAAAGGTGAAAGAATGTACCTTCAGTCTCTTTACATTTCCAACATTTATTATTGGGCAAATGATATATTTTTGCGAGCTTGACTGGTGTCATGTACCACCTGTATATCATTTTCATAATATTCTCTCTTAAGGCATTACATGCCGTAAACTTCATACCTGTGGTCCATAACTGTTCCCAGTCAGCCAGCATAATGTGGATTTGCCCTGCCAGACCTTAAACTTTATTATGAATCAGCCGCATTTTGCTGGCTGAGAGAATGGCTGCTTCTTGAAAACACAGACATTTTGGACTTAGAAGGTTTCAATAATGTATTTGGGTGGCATGCATATTTGTGGTATGACAAGGTCAAAGCACATAAAGCATTTAAAAACCATATTGTTAGGAAAGCATTGTTTAATGTCTGGATAAGATATAAAGACCTCCTCGAAAATAAAACCCCAAGGTGGTTGTCACCGATGGAAGCGAAGGCTCTGAAAAAGCCAAATGGCCTAAATATTGGGAAATTTTGGAACAAGAGGGAGATAAATTGAAATTGCAGAGCTTTGAAAAACTAAAAGACAAAGTGCGAGATTGGCTTCACTATTATAAAATAGTGGAGGCATACAAATTGGACAAGAAAATTGGCTTCTAGGTGGAAAAATCAAAATTGGAAACAGAACTGTTAGATCCCAAAACTAAGACTCTGTCGAGAATGTATAACTTGCTGTTGAAATGGAACACTCAGGACGAAATGGTGAAATCTGCTATGATAAAATGGGCACAAGATGTGGGACACAATGATCCTGATTCTCCTCCCCCTGTCCTTCTTTCTCCGGCAAGCCTGTCTTGGCGAGACGCCATTTTTTAACTGCGTCATAAAATTTTCCTCCGTTCTCATTGTTTACCAAATCCTCTCTTTATATAATCCATCCCACACAGTTCTTAAATTCCTGCCTGTGATAGTAAAATGCAACGATCTTCTTTCTGGGGTGGAGGGTTATTAATTATTAATATCACATAATGCAAAGAAAAAAGGTTTTTTCCTCCACCCCCCTTCATTCCAAACATACAGTCTCTTAATGGTGATTCATCAGAAGATTTACTTATGCGTCTGTCACTCCTGGTCACAGAGATCCATTAATCAGCAGTTACTTGAAGTATGTGCTTCAGCTTCATTCCAATCATATGTTTCCAATTATAATTCCGAGCTGAAGCTAACCAGCACGCGCTGATTGGAATCAGCGTCAGGGAGCTGACCTCATTGAGGGCTCGTGCCAAGTGACCTGCACCCCCATCTCTTGCATCCGGGGGTACATTATGGACACCTCTGGCAAGGCAGCCCCCCCATCTCCTTGGTGGGGTGTTAGGAAGACTGCATACTTCCCATAGCAACCTCTTAATTACCTCGTATGGGTCAGAGAGATGTTATTGTTGGCCATCTTCCAATGTGCCACCTGGTGCCCCCCCCCAATCACATTATTTCCAAATCATATTACTTCCAAATTATACAGCCAGATTTTTAAATTTTGTTGGGGGTACCCTTGCATCAAGCTCCAAACGAGAATCAAAACATCACTTCTGTTACTGCTTTTATCAAACGGTTCTATCCAGATCTGTCTAGATAGTCTCTTTATTACTTCTTCATCTTCTTGTTGTTATCATGTATTCCTTTCTTTGCAATCTCTGATAGTCTTCACAAGCAGGTTAGGAACAAACAACATCTGTGTGGGTTTTGCACACTCCAAAAGTCATATCTCATAAGGACAGCCGCCATTCCTCTCCTTCCTCAAAGATTTATCCTCGGTCTGTCCTATTAATTTTCCCAAGCTTGCCACGTATATCACAAAGGGGCTCTGCCAGGTTATCACATTCAATCCATCATTTACATTCCAATGACCCTGGTCCTCCTCCCCTCGTCTTTCTTCGACAAGCCTGTCTTAGCAAGACACCATTAAAAACTGTGTCATAGAATTTTTCCTCCGCACTCCATATTTACCAGTCCTTTACATGTTTTATGGAGCCTTGATTTATATGCATGAATGCAAATTTTAGAAGATCTAATTTCAATTTAAATACAGTACATGTCATAAAAGTGGAGAATTAGTCTGTGTGACACTAACTGTGGCCCCACTTGCCATCACATGGCTATTCAAGAACCATCTTGCATGGAAGAGAGGAAAATGAAGGCAGGATACCTTTAGATCTGCCCTCCATCTAGCTCCCTGTATTTGAACTATGGTACCCTCTCCTTCCTTTACTTCTGACTACAAGGATGCCCCAGAAGTCATGCCATGCATTGAGGGAAGATCTAGCTTTCAGAAACCCCCACCCAACTTCCCCCCCCCATTTGCTACATTGGTTTCCACATGTGTGGCATCAGGAGTCCTGCACACCAGGACTCACACCCATTACTTTTCAAAGCCAAAGAAAGGAAGCATATAGGTAGCTCTTGGACCACCTCATAAACCCTATAACCCAGACCACCTTGTACATGTTTGTCTCCACATCAGCTTTCACATTTAGTAATTCTGTGGGTATTTAAAATGATTTCTACAGATTTTCTTGGAAAATGAGATGAAATGGACACTTACCCTATTATGGTTGGGTGGTGGTTGCAGCCCCTCGTGGCCCTGCCACCATACCTAGCAGCCAGGACACTCAGGCATGGCCAACCACTGAAAACCATCCTGCTGACAGGTAAGGCAGGGTGGAATCCTAGTCATCATGACCTTGATTGAATTGGTGAATCATTCTGATCCAAGAGCAGGGTACCCCATTAGAGGGGTCTAGGTGGAAGTCTCTATCCAGGAGCCAAGTGTGGGGCAGATGGTTCTTAGAATTTCTAGTGGAGGCCTTAGGATGGACACCTTTGTAGAACAGCAAATTGGGGAGGCCATAATCCTTGGTATGATCCTGAAAAAAATTCAGCCCTCTGGTGGGTAAAGGTAAAGGTAAAGGTACCCCTGCCCGTACGGGCCAGTCTTGACAGACTCTGGGGTTGTGCGCCCATCTCACTTAAGAGGCCAGGGGCCAGCGCTGTCCGGAGACACTTCCGGGTCACGTGGCCAGCGTGACATCGCTGCTCTGGCAAGCCAGAGCCGCACACGGAAACGCCGTTTACCTTCCCGCTGGTAAGCGGTCCCTATTTATCTACTTGCACCCGGAGGTGCTTTCGAACTGCTAGGTGGGAGGCTAGAACAAATATACACCCAATGCCTGAGCCAAAGTCCAGCTATATCTGGAATCTAGGCTGTGATCATTTTAACCCAAATAGCTGTCTTGTTGAGTTTGCTTCTTTATGCTTTGCTATATCCTCTGCAAGGGGATTGGTGTCTCTGTGACTGGGACCCAACGGTTCTGTCCTGTGCTGAACTGGCCTGACACAGATTTTGTCCTTGGACTCATCCCTAGTCTGAGATGAGTTATTCGCAGAAACAGCAACTTTACAGTTGTGATATTGGTCAAAATTGTGGGTTGATTAAAAGGGAATCATCTCAGAGTGCAGTTTATCCCATGACCATTGCCCTTTAGAATTGTTTGTTTGCCTTCATTTATGCTATGCTAGTAGATCTATAAAGAAACTAAATATGGCAAAGACACCTGATGTCTCTAGTGCTCTGTCATCCCAAGCAAACTCGAACTAGCAGTACTTGAACCACTCACCATTTGAAAAAGTGGGGAGTACATAATACATACTCTGACGGAGTGCTAGATAATCTGGTAGTACTTGGCTAACAATGATGAAGATATACAGTATAGAAGACACTACAGCAGGCAGACTGTTGATATGCTGAATGCCTTTTAAATGAAGGTTAAGTCATGCATATGATTATTAACTAGCATTTACATAATGACTACAGTGTGATGAGAACTTAAAAGAAGACTTTGATTCTAAAAAAGAGCATGTTATGCAAGCAGTGAAACACCCCGCTCTGTTACACTTCATTCTCCTGAGAACTGCCTCCACAGATGTCACTCCCATTCCGACAGAAGAAAGGACTTAATCCTGCTCCATTGGTTCACATATTGTGGAATAATTAATGTCATGTAATTATTTGCATAGGTTTATGCATATGACTGTCATTTGATAACAATGTTGGATGACTCAATGGATGATGTGTCAAAAAAGGGAAAGTATCATAATGCAGATCTGTGTACTGCAAAGGCTTGTTCTGAGAAATATACATAACTGCATCTGGTGGCATAAACTGTGGCACAGGACTGCAAAACTTGTGACCACCAAGCTGAACAGAACTCAATTACACCAAATCCTCTAGCAAAGGGGTGGCTAACCTGTGCCGTTTTATGTGAGGAGACATTTTAGACGTCGTTGGACAGCAACTACCATTAGCCACTGTCCCTATTGGCTGATGAAAGCTGGAATCCAATGCCATCTGGAGGGCCATAGGTTAGCCACCCATGCCCTGGTATCTATTCAGTTGTGGGGGAATATTGCTTCACCTTTACACTTAATGAACTAGTCTTGTGGATACCAAGTTTCATAGTGTCCTATTATACAGTAGATGCCTGCAGAGAAGAGGCTGTCCGAGTGTGAAATGGATAGGGATGTAAGCATCAACCTATTTTTGTCCCACAATGTTTTAGCGAATGTGCAGTCACAGGTCATTGTCACTGCAAAAATTCTGGTGCTACAGAAATAATGCAATTACGAAGTGGTCTAAGACTTTCTTTCTGCCCTCCCACAGGGGCAGTGCATAGTTATTACAATTCCCTAGGATGAGGCACCATGGGCCAGATTCAACTAATGGGTCCCACTAGCAGAAGCCTGTACAAGGATTTCCACTCGTGAAACAGGGTTTTCCCTGCTCTCCTCTCCCACATGCTTCATGCCCCTCAAGGCTCTGAGAGGTCAGGAGAACCCCCAGAACAGCACACAGAGGAGGAAAGGGGAGGTCATTCTGTCAAGAAAGCAGAAATGATTGCACTGATTGCACAATCTTCTTAATGTTAAGTTAAATTCCTCCCAATGTTATTGCACATGGTGGTTTCATGAAAGCATTTTTAAAAAAGGTTACCAGGTGTCCCCGTTTCCTGGGGACAGTCCCCAGATTTACAAATCAGACCCCTGATAAAATCCATTGAAGTTGAAAAGTGCCCCTGGATTCATTGGAAAAAAATCTGGTAACTTTATTTTAAAACACCTTTCATGTCGGCTCCATTGAAGTTACTAGATGTTCCAAGTGGCTGTAAGCTGTTTTTAAAAGAAAGGAGGCAACCATCAGTCCATACGTTCTGTTGTCAAAATCATGCATGTGACAGTTCATACAACAGGAATCCATGTAGCCACATTCTGAAACGCACATGAGTATGATAACGAGGTTCCCTGAAATCTGATATGAAAAGGATGGTATAAAAGTATTTTACATGAAATGAATAGATCTGAATAGTAAAATAAATAAATAACAGGATTTATATGCCAGTTAATAGTTTAAACCTCCAAGCATTCATAATACATGCTAAATTACTGTTAAGACAGCCTGGAAGTTCACCTGCTGATATCTACACATCATGCAAAAGATCAGGGTAGGCTAGTTTTGCTGGTAAATTGGTCACTCCACAAGTGGACAAGGAACCTCCAGTTGCCTTGGCTTGCTGCCACTGAGCCACAAAGTTCCCCTTTCTTCTGCCCCAATTTATGGTTGGTAAAACTGGGGGCATTTAGCTAATTTAAGCCACCAATCCTTCTCATGTCATCCACTGGCTGGCAGCTTTCAAGAACAAGCACCCATTGGAGTGGTGCAGTATTTTCACATAGCTATGGGGAGTGGGGAAATGGCAGCTGGGAGCATCTCCAGACATGGGAAGATAATTTTAGTTTGAAAAATTTTGCTTTTCTTACTGCCAACTTTGCCAGGAGGTTCATCCTCCTTTCACGCCACCCCTTTCCATGTCCAAAATAACTGAGCCAAACATTCTCCGTGGTGAATTTCTGGCTTGCCACTGGTAGCAAGCAAGAAAACTCCACTTTGGCAGTGGGAAGAAGGGAAGTTTGCCTAAGGCTTCTGCTTTATTTCCAGTCTACCACTAACACCACTGAAGGATAGCACTTTTGCACATTGCCAAACAACCTTAACAGTTGAATGTGTGTAAATACTTTGAAAATGAACTGATACCAATCATTTCTCTTCGTGGAATGCTCAGTCGAAATGTTTATCTGTGGATGTTCTACAGTCCAAAGATACGTTATTGCAGCTATTTTAGAATGGCCTTTTGGAAACCGAGTATATTATGTTTTCCTTTTTCAGTATAATCAGGAGTAAGATAGAACTTGATCATTGGCCAGTTTTAAGGTCAAACTAGACTTGAAATAGAATGTGTAGCATTAGTATTTCCCACATTATGCAGGTTGGTTTTGTTTTATAAATTAGATGCCAAGGCAACTAATTGAAAATGGGAGAAGTGGCATTCTTGGAGAAGATGTTTAACTCTCTCCTCCCCAACAATTTCCTGATTTAAAGCACTTCTTGAAATCATCATTCAGAAAAATAACCATTGCACCACACTGGGTGCATTAGCTACAATGCTTCATGTTACTGATCACATCACTGCAGTGAATTCAGTCTGCGGGTCCCTTTACAGACTCAATTCACTTCATAGACCTGCAAACTGGCTACAGTGCAGTTGTAAATTTCACAACTCTGGATGCCTTTAAAAAAATCTAATCCTAAATACATTCATTTAAAAGAAAGCACAGGTGATTTAAACAGAACTCACTTCTAAGACAGAGTACTTAGAATGGTAACCTTAGTGCACAATACATATATTGATATTGTAATATGTCTCTAGAAAATCAAACCACATGTAATTCTCATAGAACCACATATGGCAATTTCAACCATGCCAATCCAATTCCTTTTATTTTGTTGTGAGATTGTTAAAAAATAATCATCACGACCACAAAGCAGATTGTTGTGCCAAACAGAATTGATTTTAAATGTTATTACCTAATACTCTTATGCTAATGGATGTCAGAGTTCTTTTCCTGATTCTACCTCTGACTCGCTGAGTTGTTGTGAATGAGTCATTGCACCTTACCACTCCTTCCTGTCAACAGGGTCAATTAAACTTACCTGAATCGTGGTTGCTTCAAGGGCAGCAAATAGGATGAAGCACATGAATCATTCCTAGACAGTTCGAGTCACTTCATGCCCAAAGATGGAAAGGTATGTGGATCTTGCTGAAATTTTCATTCATTCAGTGCATATATGGTAGTGAAGGTATTATTCTGCAGCTGATTCATGCAGGCTTCATAGCACTTTTCATGATCTTTATTTTGCTTTGAAGAAGGCACTTTCCCAAGAGAGTTCGAAATAGCTCCCCTTGAGATCATAGGGCAAACATGAGATGAATTCAGCTTGAAACTTAAGTTCAAATCAGCAAGGGCTCTCATTTTCCTTTCCTTTCACTGAGCTCCATACAAGAGATCTGCTACAGTAGATCAGGATTCAAAGGGTGTGCATCCACAGCTCTCGTAGCATCACACATTGATTTTAAAATTTTGTCTAGAAACAGTTCAGAGAGAGTTTATTCTATGATTAGCAACATTTGGTGTGCATTTTACATATGCATAAGCTCTCCTTGGAAGCGCAGGTGTCTGATAGTAAAAGCCAGAAACACAGCCAACTTGACAGACACTCTTGGAGAAGTTTGCAGACTATTGCAGTAGTAAACTCTTCCAAAGCATCATGGTGTGTGTGTGTGAGAGAGAGAGAGAGAGAGAGAGACAGAGAGAGAGAGAGAGAGTGCTGCACCTAGATGATAGTTTAGGTCTTGGGTGCATTTCACAAAGGCCCATACACATTTTACCAAGAATATATCACAGTGATGGGAAACCTGTGATTCCCCAGCTGTCACTGGACTCCAGCTTTCATCATCCCTCATCATTGGCCATGCTGACAGGGTATAAGTAGGAGCTGAAGTCCAATCACATCTGGAGAGACATAACTTGGCCACCACTAGTATATTTAGACAGTTAAGTGGGGTTTGCTATAAGGAGTTGCTCTGATGGATTTGGTTTATTTATTTATTTTTGGAACATGAAGGTGAAAGGAAAATTGGCACACCTCCAGGCATCCATCTGCTTTCAATTTTATCACCTATAAAGCATTAACTACTCAGTGATATGAAGGTTACATGTAACTTATTCATAGAGTGATTAATTAGAGCTGAGTGCAACTGTCTCTGCTTTTTCCATGGATGCTTCTTCCTTGCCAAAGGAAGCCAACAACAGTATGGTATGTTACCTGCAAAACATATATGCACAGTGGGTTTGAAGAATCCATGGAAACGGACTGTTCAGTTCTATTTTGTATGCAGTTGTAGAAGGGATGAAGTTGGGTTCTTTATAGTTTCTTGCTCCAGTGGCAATTTCTCTGAATTATGTGGGTGGAGGATTGCAGCCTTTATTCAGTTGTTTGTGCTTACTTTAAATACAAATATGAAAGGCTTTTCCAACTTCCATTCCTTCCCACTTTTCTCTTTTGAACAAAAAGAATGGTTCCCAGTGCCACAGATAATATGGTCTAGAAGATAAAATGGTTGTGAGCTAAAGTTAACCCACCTTCCTGCCCTCTCAGGCTTCAATTTAATGCAACACTTGCTATGGAAAGAGTCTTAAACTTAGTTTTGAATAAACATACATAGCATCAGGTTGTAAATGATGTATATGCCCCTCAGGGAATGATGTTAGATGGGGGAATGCAAGTTCTCACTATGCATGGCATTTAATTTACAAAAATGGGGATTTCACAGTTGCTAAGGAAACAAAAAGCTATGACTTTCATCTTGGGAATTATAAAATCACTGCAGATTGCCCACCTACCTGTTTCCACAGCTCACCATCTTCCAACCCCTCCTCCCAATCATAAAAATGTCAGTCACTTCTGTCATTCCTCTCCCTTCATTGCTTTGTGCTGATTATTAATACAGCCTTGCCAAAATCCAGGCTGATTGGAAATGGGCTGCCAACAATGCAATCTAATTGATAAACACACTGGGAATATACAGCTGCATTACCAGCAATGGTTTTGTTCATTATTTTGTCTTTAGCAGTGGTTTAGAATATGCACTAAGCCACTCTCAGACGTCATAGGTGGATATCATAGCAGCAGTATGAGGAGTCTATGCTGGTCAGGTAGGTGGCAAGGAGAAATTAGATTTAGTGACCTAATTTGCACTTTCTTGAAACAATTCACAAACTGAAATACAACCATCATTTGAAACTCGCACCCCTCTGAATTTTGCAATACAGCCTAGTAATGTGCACAAACATGAAAATCTACCCACCTCCAACTACTTCTCTTTCTCTTTTAGCTTCCAGAATCTTCAGGTGAAATTCAATCACAAACCAGCAAGTTCAGGTTGCACAATTATCATCAATTGGGAGGGTCCTTGGCCACATCATCCCTAGACCATCCAATCTGGACAGTCCATGTGCATGGTGCTGGCTATTTCAACTGCCCGCGGCTGAGGACTTGCCCCTTTTCTCTCTCTGCTCAGTCAGACGGGGGGCTAGGAACATGGCACAACCCCTAGAGGTGACCCTGGGGGAGTTCCTAGTTGATGTGCATCAGCAGGGCTCCCCCTACTGGTGGTTAACCCTTCCAAGACTTCCTGCAGACGGGCAGGAGTCAGATATAGTCGTGTGGTTTCCAATGCCTATCCAATACAGTGGTACCTCAGGTTAAGAATTTAATTCATTCTGGAGGTCTGTTCTTAACCTGAAACTGTTCTTAACCTGAAGCACCTCTTTTGCTAATGGGGCCTCCTGCTGCCGCTGAGCCGCCGCTGTATGATTTCTGTTCTCATCCTGAAGCAAAGTTTTTAACCCAAGGTAATATTTCTGGGTTAGCAAAGTCTGTAACATGAAGCGTATGTAACCTGAAGCGTATGTAACCTGTGGTACCACTGTACCACTCACATTCTGTAACCAATAAAGTTGTGGCCTTTTTTGCACATTAACCTAAAATACTGTCTCATATGTCTTTATTCCACTTCCTGGGAGGATACGGGACCTTGCCACACAACAAACCTGCAACCACAAACCCAGAAAGACTGGACTTTTTATGATAAGGAAACTACAGGGGGAAAGTGTGGAGTAACAATTGCTCTAATGCAATGTCTTCTAACCTTACCACATGACTAGAATCAGTGGGCAGGAATTGCAAGGAAGCAGATTTTGACTAAACACTAGGAGAAATGCCCTGGTTGTAAGAGCTATTTGACAGTGAAAAAAAACTGCCTTGAGAGGTGGTGGGCTCTGCATTGCTGGAGGTATCTAAAGAGAGGTTGGGATATAACTTTGCTGGAAGTTTCTGAAAAGAGGTTGGGTAGCTATTGTAGTTGCATCTTGAGTTGAGCAGGGGGTTACACTAGGTAACCTCCAAAGTCGTTTCCAACTATGATTCTATGACTAAGTCTTTCACTCTAAGTTTGTGGGCAGAAGCACTATTGAATTTAATGACACCTACTAATGGGATCGGATTGTGCATGGAGTAAATGCTTCAGCTAATCTATTAATTGTTGTGCTGGCAATATCTACTTTTCCTTCACTTTTCATGCTTCCTGCAACACTCAGTAGTGATGAAAGGAAATCAATAGCTCTTCTCTTCACCGCTTTGTGATATTTATGGATAGTCCTTGACAGTTTGGGTAGCAAAAGAAAATGGCATGCCTTCTTCTATTTTGTGTCTGCCAGAAACTGGTAACATAGGCACCCTGACTCCTCCAGTGGATCTCAGGCCATTCCAGAGATTCCATTCATGGAAGGGACACTCTGGAGCCAACCCATTATTATCACTCTCTTATAAATCCAACATGCAAGTTACTATCTCAGAAATGTACTTTGCCCTTTCTCGTACATAAATGAGAGGGGAAGAAAATATGCAAATGAGCTGAAAAGACCGAAAACCTGAAGCATCCAACTGCTCAGAACTTCAGGGCTAATTTTTTGAATTTTCCCCAGAAAAAACAAGATTTAGAAAGGCTGGAATGGTAGGAAGGGCAAATTCTTAGATTAATAAATGAACAGAATATGGGGAGTAATTATTGGGAGCAGACTTCTTATGTATCTTGTTATGTACGGATCAGGACCGCAATACCTCAAGGACTGTCTCCATCTGAACCTACCTGGACCCTGAGATCATCTTTTGAGGCTCTCCTTCATGTGCCTCCTCCTCAAGAGGTTCAGAGGGTGGCAACATGAGAACGGGCCTTCTCTGCAGTGCCTCCCCATCTGTGGAATGCTCTCCCAAGGGAAATTCACCTGGTGCCTTCATTACACACCTTTAGGCCCCAGGCAAAAACATTCCTTTTAAACCAGGCCTTTGGTTGATCTGTGACATCCTATACCCTTTTAAAATGTGGTTCTTTTCTGGGGAGGATGTTACTGAGCTGTTGTTTTTATTCTGATTATATATGTTGTGATCTTTTCTGTGAACCGCCCTGAGACCTCCGGGTATAGGGCGGTATATAAATAATGATGATGATGATGATGTACCAGTCCATCCACAGCAAAAGGCCATAGTCATGTGAAGATAACTTAGAGCGAATGGAGGTGTGTTCTTAACTGGCCATGCCTCCAGCCTCCATATGCTCATCTAACTTTCCTTTCAGAGCCTACATGTTTACTAGTTGTATGCATATGGACTTTGTTAGTGAGATTTTCCTGTGATGCCCACTCTGTGTGTTCATTCTCCCTGATAGGGCTCGCAATGATGAACCATGCTCCCATTTGTTTTCTGCACCAGTCTGCTGCTATGAGCCAAAAACCAATTATGTATCCTCTGAAATATTAATGAAGGAATAGAGAATGACAGGTTTGATACCTGTAAAGATTCACGACCATAAAGAGCACTCCTGTCCTCTCCTGGTTATCTCATCTCAAAATGCAAAGATGTAGTGTTGAACAAAAGTCTATGTGTGTGCTCATGTGGTTGCTAGGGGCAACCCCATAGCATTCATTTAGACAGCAACAGCTTGCCATTAGCTCAACTTTTCTACTTCCTTTCTCGGATAATTTGCATAATGAGAGCTTATTGGTGGAAGTCCAATATCATCCTTGTTCCAGAGTAGCACATAATATTCCCAACATATATTTCACTTTTTGTATTCATTCTCTCTCTGTGTGTATGTAAAATGATCAAAGCTGCCAGTTTATGATTGGAGTTAACACTATCTCATGTTGGCTCAGGAACCACAAAGCCAGGAAATTGGAATTCAGAGTAATGTTTTAACAGACATCCCCCTTGATAAGCGATGAAGTCATACAATGTCACAAATTGTGTGTGCTTATCATTTACCCTTGATGCATCTGCACTTTTCCTTAGTCTTTCAGCCTCAAATCCAGATGGAATGCCTGGGACCAGTGAAAATGCCCCACATTATTCTTGTCCTGTACTGCTTGATGAAGTATCTGAACATTACTATAATACTTACTGAAAGAAGCCTTTTGCTCCACAGGGTATCATCAAACCAGCATTTGTGAATCTGGCAGATCTTTGGTACCAGGGCTGCTGTTAAAATGCATAATCCTTGGCCAAATTCAGAGTCCCCAGCTTGGTCCACAATGGCAGAAGCTTGGCCTTGTCTGTCCCCACTCCCTTTATTGTCCCAATAGTGAGCTGGATTCACAGTACACCAGGACTGGACTGTATAAGGATTTCCATACATTAGCTTCCCCCTCCCCTCCCCACAGCAAAATCAATATTGAATTGCTTTACATGCTAATCCATACTCTCTTAGCCGCAGTTCCAACGTCTGCATTAAGGATATACTAATAGCCAGTGCTCCCCCCCCCCCCAGGCATGCAGTACTGGCACCCCCAAAATGTTTAAAGTGTGGCACCTATTGCAACCACTTCATGATGAGTATCAACACCTTTTAAAAAATAGAAGCACTGTAATGATCATTATCTGCATTGGCATTGGCATAGCAACTTAAAAAGTTTACATACTCGGGGGGGGGGCGTGGTCACTTTTTTGGTATGAGATAAGACCTGACTTATAAAGGTCATGAACTCCTGTCTCATCTGCTACCTTTTGGTTTAGAGTTGGCAAAACCCCGTCCAAATTGTACCAGTCAGTGTCTCACTTTCAGCTTTTCTGGACTGGGTCAATATCTAAATATACAAAGCTAAGCAAGCTTTGCTTTGAACACATCACAACAGTAATACAACGCCCAACCACACTGATTAAACAGATTCCCAAGGGAGCTGTAATGCACAATAGATTTCAATTTCTTTTTAAAGAGGCTGGCCTCTAACAAAGCTTAATTTCAACTAGGCAGCAATTGCATTTGCTGTTTTGCAAGTTACTTTTAATTATTTTATGTATATAGAATTTTCCCCATGAGTCAGTTTTTCCAAGTTTCACCCAAAATTCTTCTGTTAAACCTTTCTCCTTAAAAAGGGGGGGGGAGGGGGGCATGAGCCATTGGTTAGGCTTTTACCTGTGACTGTGTTTGAAGCATGAGTTCACTAATATATGTGAGGGTGCCTGTGAAACCATTTCATCTCTCTCTTTAATCTGAGTGTATCTCCCTATCACTGTTCTGCTTTTTCTTCTTCTTGACACCCATCTCCTAGCTAGTCTGTCTTGCAATAGCTCAGATTGTCTCAAGTTCAGCTCATTGTTTGATCAGTCCCAGTCCACATGAGTTTGTAGCCTATTGTAGCCTATGGGCAGACCCATTTTGGATTATTCAGCTGTTTGGGAAAATATATATTCAGATATCATTGTTGATTATAGTTTGAAGGAAACACACGTGAAAAAGAAACAGCAGCTCAGGAAGAAGTGAACAAAAGTAGCCTAGTGTTGGGTTTCATTTTGATCCTCTTCCTCTGTTCATCACCTGCATTTTCCTGTGATTGGCGTCTTATAAATACTCAAGAGAGAGAGAGAAAGAGAGAGAGAGCTCAAACGTTCTCATTGTTCATTTGCTGCAATTTGTCACCACTTAAGAGAAATACAGATCTTAATAGTGAGTGCAGCCATTGTACGCTGATCAAGATGATTATGTGAATGTACTATTGTAATAAAAAATTTCCAATAAGGATTAGAACAGAAATGCATTATTTCTTCTGGCATGCAGGGGCATTTGTCTCTGCCACAATCCATGCTATCATGTAGATTTCTGTGTTAAACTGATTGAGCCAATTCAGAAACAAATGAACACTTCCTTTGGCCCTCAAAATTACAGATGATTAGATCTGAGGTTCATAAATAATTGCTTTCAGAGAGTGAATCTAGATTGTCAGTGCCTGTGTTGCACATTTTTATGAGAGCCTGTTTACTTTGGTTTAGAATCAAGGTATCCTTACTACCTCCACAATCCCTGTCTATCACTTACATTTTCAGCAACGATAAAACCAACCCTGAATGCAATAATACGGAGGATGTTGGCAGTGGTGGCCAATATGGGGACGCGGGTGGCATTGTGGTCTAAACCACTGAGCCTCTTGGCTCAGTGGTTCGAATCCCCATGATGGGGTGAGCTGCCATTGCTAGGTCCCAGCCCCTGCCAACCTAGCAGTTTGAAAGCACGCCAAAAAGTGCAAGTAGATAAATAGGTACTGCTCTGGTGGGAAGGTAAATGCCATTTCTGTGTGCTGCTTTGGTTTTGGTGTTCTGTTGCACCAGAAGCGGCTTAGTCATGCTGGCCATATGACCCGGAAAAACTGTCTGCGAACAAATGCCAGCTCCCTTGGCCTGTAAAGTGAGATGAGCGCCGCAACTCCAGAGTCGTCTGTGACTGGACTTAACTGTCAGGGCTCCTTTACCTTTTACCTTGGTAGTGGTGGCAGAGTGGAGAGAACCTTGGTTTAGGATATATTAAATTGCTTAAGCACTCGGATATGGGGCAAGAAGATTTGATAATAAAATGGGTGAAATTGGCAAATTCTTGGGTTAATTTGTTTGACAATAGAAAGAAAATGCTTTTAAGAGCAGCTAAGAGAGGACGCAGGTGGCGCTGTGGGTTAAAGCCTCAGCGCCTAGGACTTGCCGATCGAAAGGTTGGCGGTTCGAATCCCTGCGGCGGGGTGCGCTCCCGCTGCTCGGTCCCAGCGCCTGCCAACCTAGCAGTTCGAAAGCACCTCCGGGTGCAAGTAGATAAATAGGGACCGCTTACCAGCGGGAAGGTAAACGGCGTTTCCGTGTGCGACTCTGGCTTGCCAGAGCAGCGATGTCACGCTGGCCACGTGACCCGGAAGTGTCTCCGGACAGCGCTGGCCCCTGGCCTCTTAAGTGAAATGGGCGCACAACCCCAGAGTCTGTCAAGACTGGCCCGTATGGGCAGGGGTACCTTTACCTTTACCTTTTTAAGAGAGGACAGAATTTGTCTGAAGAGGAAGTCTGAACAAAGAAAGAAGTAAGCAATTTTCATTAAAGTGACAACCTTTTAACGGGAATGGGTCAGGTAACTAGTCCTCATTCACGACAGACACAATGAGAGGAAGGAAGCACTATTCCTGTACCCCCTTTTAAAATTGTGGCTCAGCAGTTAATTAGCAGTTCATCATCATATGGTTTAGTCACTTGATGACACCGGAATGAGTTGTACCTAATGTACGGCTGGGAATTTTCCTCTTCTTGTTTCAAAAAAACCACTTTACTTGCTCTGTTCCATATGTTAGGCCAGTCAAGGGTGCAAGTGTGTGCTCCTCTGCACTGCTCAACTGTGTAAACAGTGATTAATAAGTCAATTGACACATGTGTGTGCACAATTCAATACACATAAGTAAAAATCATGCACTGCTCCCCTTCACATGTTGGACTCATTGAGAGTGGGGAAGTATCATCTGGCAGTCACATATTAGTTCTCTGATAAGACATGTATCACCTTCTAGGCCTAAAAAGCACACTAAACTACAGATACTTTCAACCCTATTACCTATATTTAATGCTCCTTGCATACAGTATTGCAGGGTTGTTGTGTTTCCCATTTTCATTTTTTTGCTGCTACAAATCAGTCATAAGACGGAGGAATCTGCTTCATGGATATAGGAGGAATGGATCTAATTCTTTCAAATCAGAAGGTTTCTTAATTTCTCCTCAGATTTTTCAGTTTTTTAAGAATCTGGTGTTGTTTTTGAAGTAAAATCTAATAATTCTTCGTTATAGATTTTTTTCTACTTCAAATTTTGTACAGTACACTTTTGATGTGCCATTAGTTCCAGCTTTCAGTTTCAGTTCATCTTTTTCTCCCCCACAGTGAAGTACACACTGATAAAGCAGTCTTGATGTGATGGCATGTATGGTGGCATTGGGAATTAGTGTGTGTGATGTTTTATGGATACATTTACATGATCACTCTTACTACCTGAGCTGATTCTTTAAGGATGTCCAAAGAAACAGAGCCAAGATGTATTATTAAATTGGTTGGATATCATTCCATCTTGATCTACTTAAAGACATAAAAGAGCCATTAAGCTTTGCCAAGTAAAACAAAACAAAACAAAGAAGAGTCAAATATCTTCCACAGTTGTAGCTAGGCATGGGAGAGAATTTTGATTAAGATTGTGTTTAAAGGTGCACTTAATGAATCCACAGTTCTGAAACAATATGTGACCCGAGACACAGACATCCTTCAAAATTCACAATTCTCTGAATTTTGGAATGCAGTTCTCCAGCTGAGTGATGGGTAGAAAAATGCATATACGAAGGTACAAGACTGATACTAAGGACTTCCTGTTGATGTAGAATAGAATGTCCCTACTTTCATCCAAGGAAATTTGAAAGGTATGGGATTGCCACAATCCCGAGTAAACTTACTTGCCTGGAACAAATAAGCTCTGAACTTGCACATGCAATCAACCTCCCTTTCAAGTGTATTGGAAACTTGGTTAGTTTCATAATGAAGTCCATAGAATGGCATACAGACCCAGAAGGCACAGGCCTCTTTCAGAGCATAGGCCTGTTGATGGAACAGCCTCAGGTAAACATATTTTTGATTTACAGTTCACCATAAAAGAGCCCTAAGATATTTATTTTTGTTTATAGTTCCCATACTGCCTAACACTTGCTATAGATAGGTGTTGAGATGTATGCTAGCAACAATCCAATGTGCTATCATTTTATTTTTTATTTACAGGCAATCCTAGTTTTTCATTGGGGTACATACTGCCCCCTTTCTGTGCGTATTGGTGGGGCCTGCATAAAGCACTCCACCCTGCCCCATCCCCGTTCTGCCCCTGTTCCACCCTTGAAGTGTTGTTTGGGCGAAGTTTTAGTGACCTTTTTGAGTCAGTTCTGGTTCAGTGCTGTGCACATGTGTGTGATCACACTTCAATTGGACATGAGTCAATTGGTTGTTGCTTGTATTAGACACATTTGCACACTGCTGAATTAATCACATTTCTACACGGTGCAATTTTTTAATTTTTATTTCAAGCATCAAAATTCAAGTCACAGATCAGTGGCATTTCTTATAGAATATAAATATATGGCTTAGCAGGATAATGCTCAACTAGCTATATGTTTATATCTATCTATTCACAAAAGTACACACACATATGATTGAAAAAAAATAGCTTTCTGTATCCTATTTGTGAGTCAAGGCATGGAGTTAAATCCCACTGAGTTCTCTACACACTGTCTGCTTTTGGAAATAGGAAAACAAACACAGAGTTATAGAAGCTAGATGGCACATATAGCTTCTGCTGTGTCTCTGCAGGTCTGCATTCCATTCCATGCATTTAGGCTTTAATGGGATTTAAGTATCCAAGCGTCACATGGCAAAGTAGTCAAGGAATTCATGTGTTGCTGACCCAGGCACACAGTGATCAAATCATCAGTAGAGAACAGATGTGACAAAATTCAAAAACTTGGAGAGATTACAGGCATTTGTTCCACACACCTTTTGTGTAGGGAAGGAATACTGATGCCTTATTCCAGTAATATTTTTATACTGCAGCAATAGCCAACAATAAATCCACAGAAAAGAGGAAATTGTGTTTTCTTCTTATGTCGTAGGAAGCAGCAGGAGACTCCTGTGGTGTGCGCAGTTTCTACGATCAAACATAATGTTCGTATTTCCAAACAATGAAACCTTTCTATATTTTCTGATGGCAAGATAGCTATTTTAACATTATCTATATACCCACAGAGGCTTTCAAAATCAGGTGTTGGTCATTTAATGCACACTCCATTTCTATAGATTCCTTCCTCACATGTGCACTGTTCAAAGGCTAGGCAACTGCCCAGATGAGGAATGCATTACTGAAAGATGGGTGGGCAGCAGAAATCCTTTCCTTTCCTGTGTTAAGATGGAGAGCAATAAACATGCATCTTCTTCTAAATGGCCCACAATTTCTGGAGCTTGGTTCTGCTCCAAAACGTTGTGCGTTCAGAACTGGAAATAAAGAGGTGAGGTAAACAGGTTGAAATAGAGCCACATATATTTAACTCACAGACAAGATCTGCAGAGGTAACTGACTGTAAAAGAAGTTAACTCAAAAATGACCCTGGAGGCATAGTATGTTTCTAAAATGCCTGGATTTGCCCTAGGATATGGGCAGTAATTCTCACCACTTACCCACCTTTTAGGAGGTCTTCCTGAGTCACTTCCTCCCAGACCCTCACCACTCCAAACCCTGAGATGAGTCAGGTTGGCCTAAATGGCAATCCATACAGAGCACACCAGAAGTGACAGCTTGGCCCTGCAACTGCGGGTGCCTGGGGCTGTGAGTGCCATGCAGTGTGCATGGCCCTGGCACCAAATTTTGTGGATGCCCATCCCTTTCATGAAGAATTTTGTGGGTGCTCAGGCACTTAGGGCCCCAGGGAATTGGCACCTATGCAGCATACCATTCTCATATCCCTGAGTGCCAAGTCTCAGGAATCATTATTTGCCCTCAAAATTGGCTAAGGGCGTTCACTCAAGATAGCCCCTAACTGGTAAATTTCTGGCACATCTCTGCTAAAATGTGACCAACATAACTCAATTAGATGGCACATCTACATCACTTGCACCCACTATCCCAGCACACACGGCAGACAAGGCCATTATATAGACAGACAAAAAAGAAGCCAGCCAAACAACCAATCAACCAACACACACACACACACACACACACACACACACGCATGCACACATCCTTCCTCAGCAATGAAGCAACCAGCTACTTGCTACTAAGGGGAGGCAGTTGGGTGGGTGGCCAGAATTGGAAGATGCCAATGCACACTTAAAGAGCCTCCAAGATTCTGTTCTCTTTCAGCATTGATATGATGTGCACCTACATGTGTGCTCTACTTCCCTTCTATCTCACACTGGGATAACCCACTGGTCCACGAAAAGAAAGGGCTTTGTCAGAAAGGAAAAAAAAGCATCCAAACTTCTGTCCAAATGTTTCTGAACCCAGAGTAGTCTATCCCCAGTTTTTGAACAGCCAGCATAACTTTCCATAAAGTCCATCCTCAGCTTTCCGGAGGGTTGGACTAGATGATTCATGGGGACTCCCTTCCAACTCTACAGCTCTATGATTCTTTGACAGCATACAGTGGTTCTTTTGTACTCGGAGAGGAGATTTGTATAAGAAAAATCACAGATGAAGTTGTTGATCTGACTGAAATGGCAGAGCCCTGAAAAATGTGAAATATTTGCATACTAGGATGTAAGCGAAAATGTACTGAAAGTATTCCAATATCTGCCTGTCTTTGACAGAAGCGCCCAACAGCTTCAGAGCCATTTCCTGCTGTTTGTGATTCCTTCTCTCAGGAAAATTTGTATTGCAAGTCTCACATTCTGTTTTCAATTATTTTTTATGTAGCTTCCCCCATGGGCCCAGCTTCCAGAAAGGCACACAAATCTTTAAAGCAAATATGAAGACAGTCCAATCTGGCAAGAGCTTTTTGTGACTAAGGGTGGAAATGGGTATCACTGTGTTGGCAAGCATGTGCCTCTAGCCTACATCCACATAGCAAAAACGTGGTGGAGGAAAACATTTGCGAGCTGAGGTCCCCCAAAACACCCCTACCCCAATAACTCACACATCACTCATAAATTTTTGTTTAAGGTTTTTGGCATAATTTTGGCCACAACTTTATTAAACATACAAATTGTGAGTGGTTGCTTAGGCATTGGTTATGACTATCTGTCCCCCCCGCCTTGGGGGACAGCACTGACTCCCGGATTCCAGTGAAAGCCAGTGTGGAGGAACAAGATCAGGGATAACTGGAGCTGTGGCACAGACCCTCAGCTTCTCCCCGCATGCTCCCAGGGGCTTACGCGGCCCACACCCGATTCCAGGGGTTTGGACGAAAGAATGGTAAGCCCCTGAATTCCTTTAACGGAATCCCCGTGCAGCAGCAGCATTGGAGGGGCAGGCACAGCCAATCCATACCCCTCCACCAACCAATTTAAACCAATGCCTAACCGCCAACCTTACAAGTTGTGACGATTTGCTACGCAGTAGGCAAAAAACCAAATGGCACACACTAATCAGCCAAATGGAAAAATTCCTACCAGGCCCCCGCACCAAGGCGGACGACCCCATGACAGGCATAGCAAGGTCAAAGCACAAGCCCAAAACAAGGGAGGGAGGGCGGGTGATCCAGTTCCCACATTGAAAGAGAAAGCAGCTTGCTGTGAACCTTGTTTAAATAACCTGTTCCCACCCCCAAATTGGCAACATCAATTTTATCCCAGCAACTCAAACAGCCAATCCTTGCCAGGCCCCTCTATCTTATCCTGCTTGGCAACTACGGGGTGTCTTGCTAGGCCCCATCCGCAACACGTGCTCTCCTTTAGTGAGAACACGCTTTGCAGAGAAGAGTGAGCAGGTGGCGTGGTTGCTTGACCCTCTTGTGTTTCCTGACACAAATGCCCTCCTCTGACTCTTTCTCTCTAGCAATCTGATGCTTCCATCTGATACTTTGGCTGGAGAAGAAACCCAGAATGGGAGCATTTGCATGGGGGAATTGGTGAGCATGGGAATGGTGATTGTTGGCATCTTCACTATGGAACCCCATAGTGAATGCATCAGCATTACAAGGGAAACATGGGATTTCTCACTACCTTTATATTTCAGGTTTATATACATTTGCTTGGCAGTCAGCTGAATTGTATGAGAGTAGACTTTCCACAAACTGGTGATCCGGAGGAAGTTGGTCTTACTGTTAGAAAAAGGGGAGGCACTTTTTTTTTGCAATTTTTACCTATCCTCATCACTTGCGCTTGAAGACCCCCCCCCCAAACCACCCCCAAAGGAAGACACAATAGGCACAGATTTTAGTTTAAGGCTTTTGGCATTAAATTTTGTCCACAACTTTATTGATTGCAGCATGTGAGTGGTTGCTTAGGCATTAGTTCCAGACCACCTGAACCTGCATGGTGGCAGGAACAGGACTGACACTGGGCACCACAATATGTCAGTAAGGGAAAGCATCCTGGGGGAGTGAGAAGCTGGCTTAGATCTCACAGCTCACCCCAGATGCTCCCAGGGGCTCTGGTGTGGCCCTAGCCCCTTGACAGGGTTCGGACAAAAGCAAGGTGAGTCCCTGGATTCCACTAACAGAATTCCCTAGCAGCAGCGATGGAGGGGCAGGCACAGCCAACCTCGTCGCCTCCCCAAAACATTGGACCAAATGCCTAACCGCCAACCTAACAAAGTTGTGATGATTTGCTACATGGTAGGCAAAAACCAAGGGGCACCAGCCAATCAGCCAAATGGCAAAATTCCTACCAGGCCCCTGCTCCAATACAGATAACCCCTAGACAGGCATAGCAAGGCCATAAGAACAACCCTAAATATAGGAATAGGGGGGCGGGTGATACGCTGCAAGTTGCAAGAAAGTGAAACTCTCCAGTGACGTGCAGCAGCTTGTAGCCCCTCAGCAGCCAAAAGCCAACCCAACTGACCAAATTTCTGCCCCAGCAACAGAGGGGCAACCAATGGGGTGTTGTGGCTATCCAAACGGTCCCACCCCACAACAGGGAGGCAGTTTCTGGTGATCTCACCACAACACGTGCCCTCCATGATGCAGGACCCGACTTCCCACACTGTTCTGGGGAGAGCAGATTTTGGGGCTAAGTAATCTGCCCCTTCCATGAGCAGGAGGCATCATGTTGCTTTCTACTGAAAACAATGGACAAAGAAGACTCAAATGGCTTCCTTTCCCACTATAGATTTAACTAATTAACTCAGTATTGCCACACTGATTGTTTTGCTCCCCTATCACTGCTATTGCAAAGGTTCACTGTGTTTATTTTTGATCTAATTGAATTGTCATTATCTGTTCTTCTTCCAGTCCATTTTCCTCTGATCCCACTGCTTGCGACTCCCCATTCCACCCTTACAATATAATCTGCAAGCGAGGATTGCAGTACATGCATCTGATCAAGTAGACTTTAGTCCACAAAAATATGTGCTGTAATAGAATGTGTTAATCTTGAAGATGCCACAAGATGCTTTCTTAACTTGCTTTCAGTGAAACTTCATCATCATTGAAGTCTGCTTAAAGGAATCACTGAAGATCATTCCTGAATATTTTGAAAGGAATGCGAGAATCATCATATAGTATCTCAGAGCATCATATCTGGTTCTTTTCCAGCATGACTATCTTTACAAATTCCCCATGCCCTTCCTAGAACTCTTATAACTTTATGGTATATGCAGCACTCTGGCATAATCCAAGGGTCAGAAATTCTGCTTAACTGGAGAAAACAGCCTTCTTCACACATAGCTCACATGTAGAGGACAAGTTTGTTGAAAGGGGCTTCAAGGCCACATGTCTAGACCCACTCATGTGACTCTCTTTGCCCTCACCGTTCTTACTGTCATGTTGCATATTGCATTTGCAGCAAAGAGACTCCTTGTGTGATTTGGAAACTTGTTTACCCAGGGTTAAGGGCACTGACTCCTGGGGCCCAAGGCACTGTGGGATCCCCTATATATTTTTTGAAGGGGCTGGACCTCCTCAATGTTCAGAGTGCCCCCTTTGCGATGGTAGGACACTGTGTTAACATTGCATGCACAACATTGCATCTGCCTCCCTTGATCCTCCAGCGAAGGTGGCACTTCTGCCCAGGATTTTAAATCATGTAGGGAGACTCTCTGCTGCAGCTGTTGTTCCTGGCATAGTGGCAATGGTGTGAGAGGAGGAATTGTCCAATTTTTTTGAGGTGCAGCTAAATGTATGGCCCCGAAGCCTCCTCAACATGTTCTCCCTCTACATGGGGAAGCTGCTATCCTATCCATTCTTAAGGAAATCAGCCCTGAGTGCTCACTGGAAGGATAGATCCTGAAGCTGAGGCTCCAATACTTTGGCCAGCTCATGAGAAGAGAAGACTCCCTGGAAAAGACCCTGGTGTTGGGAAAGATTGAGGGCACAAGGAGAAGGGGACGACAGAGGATGAGATGGTTGGACAAAGTTCTCGAAGCTATGAACATGAGTTTGACCAAACTGTGAGAGGCAGTGGAAGACAAGAGTGACTGGGTGCTCTGGTCCATGGGGTCACGAAGAGTCGGACACGACTAAATGACTAAACAACAATAAGGTGCTTCTTGCTGCTGTGGAACCAGCAGCAGAGACAGCATAGCGATGACAGGTAGCATAGCATGGTGGTGACTGAGAACTTGGCTAGAAACCATTTTGAGGGAGGATGGGACTGTCTTCAGTTGGCCACCACACTCAAGGCACACAGTGAGAAGACTCTACAGTACCTTCACTGTCAGAGGCAGTATGCTTTGGAATACTGGTTGCTAGGAATTGCAGGTGGGCAGAGTCCTGTTGTCATGTTCAGCTCTCAGGCTTGACACAGAATCTGGCTGGTCACAGTGAGAACAGGATGCTGAACCATGGGCCTGATTCAGCAGACTATTCTTTTGTTCTTATATATGAATAATTGCTGAAGAATCTGCCCAAACAAAGATGTTTTCCAGTTTGCTTTGTTTCAAAGCTTCCAGTTGGATAGAGAAAGGGGGTAGTGAGATTACTCCTAATCCAAGTTGCTCTATTGATGCTCAATTTTAGAAAACTTTCTGCTTTCTTGCTATAGGTGAAATCATATGGTATTTATCTATTTGTATATTATTTAATGCCAAAATAGGCTTCTAAGCAGTTTGCAAATATAAAAACCTACTACATAAACATTAATTTTTATTTGGTTTTAGACCCAGGGAAGAATGTGTTTTTTGTTTCAGAGATGTTATTGATGTGTTCCTGTTTTTACTGTAAGCTATTTTTTATTGCATTTCTTTGAATTTTACATTCATCTTTGTAAGGTACCTTGAGGGCCTTTTTGGCCAAAAGGTGGCATAGAAAGAAAAAAAACTTCATGTCCCATCACAAAGATGAACATACATACAGAAATACACCATTAACAATAAGCCAACCAAGTACAAGCCAGATCATTACGGAGTCAAGAGCTTTTATATTCAGGCTTGCTGCAGCTCTAGAGTATTTAATTAATTGCAAGCCAAGAGATGGTCTACATATATCATATTGCAGTAGCCATCATGCATGATGAATAAAGCTGTTTTGCAGAAACATTTGCCACATCCTCTGAGGCATGCACATTTATATATATATAAAGAAAGCATTATGAAAACATGGCTCTGTTTAACAGTCCTTGTAGTTAAATATGCATTGCGTGGGTAGATGGGAGAGAGAGCGTATAAACCTGCAGAATTTATTCATGGGTACAGCCAGTATAATGCAAAAATTTAACTTTGAAAGGAAGCTATAAAATTAGCATTTTCAAATTTATATCTCGCTTGACACCCTCTGGGCCACGACAAGTAACAGATGCTGTCAATACAAATTACAGCACTTACATAATATTGTGACATACCTGAGCGAATGCAAGTATTCATCTCACCTGTCAGATTCCTACAAGGACATTTTCCCCACTTTTCCCGTATGCCCTTCTTGTTACTTGGATTCCCCTGCCTGCATTTTCCTTCAGGGGAAATAACATAAAACATGTTTATATGCCGATTGAGAGTAAACACCTTGAAATTCATGCAAGAGATTAGTTATTCAGTGCCATTGTGACAGTTTGTAGCTGTGGAAAGAGAGAGAGAGGGGAAAAACATGCCATTTTGATAGCTTGGTAAACACAACTCTCTCACTGCAGAACAGGCATATTACACTGTATGTAGCAAACCAGTCATTGCTAAATTTGCCAAGGGCCCATTCTGCCACTAGTGATGGCAGGGAAGGAGTGAAAGTTCACTGGTACATTCCCCGTGTCTCTCTCACTTAGGGATGTCAGGAAGCAGCAGTTTCTGCTCCATTCTGTGTAAGTCACAATCAACATTGTTTGTATTCTGCTACAGTTTGGCTTCTGCTAAAACCTACATTGTTTGTCTTGCTAAACACTGTGGCTGAAGCTAACACAATTAATTATGTCATTAATTACATAAGCCATTCCAGTGCATTTCAATGGAAGGGAAACGTCAAAAACAATGCAGGAGAAATGTAAAAATTTACATAACATTTGAGGCTAAAAAATAACAATAGTGAATTCACTCATCTTCACTCATGTGATTTTTGTTCCTTTTTCTTCCTTTCAAAACAACAACAGCATATATGATTACAGATAATTAGGAGAGGTTCCCCCCCCCCCAGGACCTCTGTTCATAATAGCATACTCATATCAACATTCTTGTTGACAAGCATATCAATATGCGGGTTATTGAATATTTAAATAAAAATAAAAATATTCTCTGTTTGTTTGTTTCCAGAAATACATAATAAATAATGGCTTTTTGTGTCCAACAACAATATCCATATTCTAAAGAGAAGACTTATTGGTTTCCTATAAGTGCACACCATGCTGGTTGTAGAGACCATGCTGAAGAGGGCTGCACTGAAGAAGAATGGTGGGAGCCACCCGCTCCTCCTGGTTCTGATCCTGAATCTTCTCAGGAGCAGGATGACAGCATAGATTTGGAACAGTGGTTTGCAGAGGGGCATAGTTCAGAAGGCAGAAGCTGAGAAATACTGGATGGGGAACAACTAGAAGAAGAAACACTAGACGAGAGAGAGTTAACAGATTCATGGTCTCTGGACAGCATTCACACACACACCCTTCGCCAAAGACACAGAGAGTTCAGAAAGTGTTAGAACAGAAAGTGCAGAGAGTACAAGCTCAGATTACAAGACATAGGAGTGATGTAGGTTAATAGGGATGGAGGGGGGAGTGTCCCTTAATTAGGAGCACCACCATTTCTAGGAGATGTGTTATTTGTTCTCTTGTTGTGATTATTAAACAATCTAACTGGTAAGATGTTCCTTTCGTTTGATATTCTTATTTACTGCCACGGGGGATGAAGCCAATTCCCCAACCTGACACTGGTATTCTGTTGGGACTTTTCAATTATGCTGTATAACCAACCTGAAGGAGCATCTCCACCCCATCGTTCTGCCCAGATGCTGAGGTCCAGCACCGAGGGCCTTATGGCGGTTCCCTCATTGCGAGAAGCAAAGCTACAGGGAACCAGGCAGAGGGCCTTCTCGGTAGTGGCACCCGCCCTGTGGAATGCCCTCCCATCAGATGTCAAAGAGATAAACAGCTACCTAACATTTAGAAGACATCTGAAGGCAGGCCTGTTCAGGGAAGTTTTAAATGTGTGACATTGTAATGTATTTTTAATCTTTTTTGAAAGCTGCCCAGAGTGGCTGGGGAAACCCAGCCAGATGGGTGGGGTACAAATAATAAATTATTATTTTTATTATTACAGTCAAATTATAATATTTATATTTTTAGTCATACTTTATTTATATTTATACTATATTTATATTTTTAGTCATACTTTTCCACAACGGCCAGAAGCCATACCTTTTCATATCGCATCTCTACAGAGAGGCCTTCCAAATATTTCCTGTGTCTAGAGATTAACAGTCTTGTAATACTCAAAGCTTGTAGCCAAAATGTTTATGCTCCACCCTCTGCTCTTCATGGCAGTATGACTCTAAATATCAGCTCCTGGGACTCATTAGTGTGCAGCATGGTGTGGCACTTCAGTCCTGCTTGCCAGTTTCCTAAGAGCATCTGTTTGTTCACTATCGACGAAGGTGCTAGTCTAGATGGCTGTTTGGCCTGATGCAGCGTGATTCCTATGTTTTTATGGGGAGCAGAGGGATGAATCTCCTTTGCTATCCATGCTACCCAGCCTTTCATATGGGAACGTTATTTCCAAGTTAAATCTTCTGCCAACACTTGCCTTGGTTTTTGCACAGTATGTAGCTCTATTAATCTTCAAGCAATATATGTTTGATTACGGCTAAAATTTAATTAGGTGCTATTGTACCATGTGCAGAGTCTTGCACGACATGGTGAAGTTCTGACGATTTCATAAAATTCTGTTGGAATCTCAATAACTCCTTTGATAAAAATAATTACAGAGGTTTGAATGCCACTGGTTATTTCTGATTGCAAATGCACACTCTATTCTCATCCTGCTGTGATTCATGTAATTATGGTTAACATCCATTAGACCCAAATGTGTTTGCCCCAACCTCCATTGGGGCTATATTACGAAGAATGTCTGGTTGCAACGGATGGCTAAGCAGACATGATAAAGAAAAATTATGCAAGCCCCCTTTCTGATTGGCTCAGCCATTAATTTCAGGCACTACAATATTTATCTCCCTGTTTAAAGTATTTACTTTCACTTAAATCATTCATGCTCAACCCCCCAAAAATTTACATGAAAAACTAGCCATTTGGCCAGGTGTTCAAACTGCAGATTATGGAAGCAGCTGCCAGAGCCCATCCATAACATCAGGAACACAATATTCATGCAAACGGTGGAAGAAGCTAGAAATTAGAATACCAAGGTTGCTCAAAGGAGACTTAAAGTAAAAAAAAATACCACCCCTTGCTGGAAGGCAATGCTGTTCCGATGTGCTTTGTTTTTCACAGGAAGAACAGCTGAAATTGCTCACAAATCATTCCAGGTGCATTAAATCCAGATGGTAAAAGTGTTAACATTGTTGTTGTTGTTGTTGTTTTAAAAACTCATTAATTATAGGGCAGGACACTCTGTGACTGTTATTGTTTCAGCAAATAATTACTTTGGGGAAAAATATTGTTTTTCCTGCTGAAGTTATAAGCGCTAAAAATGTTCCCACCAAAGCCCACTCACTTTTCTCTTGCAGAATAGTAGCAATGTGGACACATTATTTGCAATGGCAGCTGTGGGCTCAGTGCCTTCGCACATGAAGTCACCTTCTGAATGGAGTCATCAAGAGGGCACTCTTAATGTGTTGACCGTGTGGTGTTTTACAAAGGAGGTGATCTCTAAAAGGTCAGGTAGTTATTGTAGCTTTAAACCTGGATTGTCAGTTGTGCCCAGCAAGGATAAGAACTAGCACCATTCATTCATAGCATGAAGGCCTGTCTTGATTGTGCTCAGTGGCTCATCTTCTCAAGAATCAGGCAGCAGCTATCCCTGTACCAAAGAGTAATCAATATCTTGAATTTAGGGCAGTAGTATTTCTTATTTAATTATGAAAGCATGAATGACAGCTGCAAGATCTAAGCCCTAAATCTGATGCATTGCCATTATTTTGCCACACCTAGGTATTGGGTATCGTCACAAAGCGAAGGTCCAGGTTCAGAGGATGCCAAAATGAACCAAACACTAGTTATAATCAGGGTTTCCCCCCCACAGGATATAAAGCCTTATGCCACAATTACCTTTGCTTTATAAAGAAGTGAAAAGCAATTGCCTTACTTTCATTGTTTGCTCCACTAAAGTATTTGATATGTACTGTACAGTGGTACCTCAGGTTAAGTACTTAATTCGTTCCAGAGGTCTGTACTTAACCTGAGACTGTTCTTAACCTGAAGCACCACTTTAGCTAATGGGGCCTCCTGCTGCTGCCGTGTCAGCAGAGCACGATTTCTGTTCTCATCCTGAAGCAAAGTTCTTAACCCAAGGTACTATTTCTGGGTTAGCGGAGTCTGTAACCTGAAGCATCTATAACCTGAAGCGTATGTAATCCGAGGTGCCACTATATTTAGATTGCAAAATCAGGGTTGGATATAAAAGAAACCTGCATTGCTCTGGCCAAGAACTTCAAATATCTCCTGTACTTAGTCTGCATATTTGAAGCATTCCATTTAAACCCCACCAATATAATATTTTTATATGTAATAATAATTTTATTATTTATACCCCTCCCATCATCAATACCCCTATACATCAATATAGATCAGATTTTATGGAAGGACTATACAGGATTAAGTTGAGAAAAAAATGCAGACTTGAAATCTGTGGTCTTTTGGTTCCTGCCTGTTATGGCAGGGTGCACAAACAATTGTGTCTTGATGGTTGTAACTTTCTGAACAATCATGCAGTTTTCCAATACTTCCTTGTTGGGGAAGCTTAATTGGATTTTCACTGGAATTTCAAGAGCACCTGAACACTATTGGTTTCATGGACCTCTGCCAGCTTGACTTTTGACTTGAGCATAACACTGAGAGTGCACTTACAGAAGTGGCTGACAATCTTTGCCCTAAGATTGATGGGGATAGTTGTGTTTTATTGATCCTATTACATCTTTCAGTGGCTTGTGGTACAGTTGACCATGAAGTATTAATAGCGTGAATGCAGCTACTGGAAGGTATTAGCAGGATCTCTTTCCAAAGTTCCCACTTGATCCTGTTGAGGAAAGTTACAATGGATGTTGATTTGTTTCATTCTACTTGTGTGTAAAATCAGGGAGAAATGTGAAAGCCCCATCCCTTGACCATTGTCCCAGTCATCCTCCATGAGATGAGATCAACTTCTGAAGCAGGACGTTTCCTGGGACTAAAATCCTTAAATCAAAGGTAATTAGATGGGGTGGAAGAAAAGCATGGTTTACTAGCCAGATCTCAATCCATTCTGTGATTTCTGTGCCAAAGCACAATAAATGTTGCCCTGGCAGGCATATTCTGTGACCCAGCAGAGCAGCAAATGACCAGACAGGCACCAGTGTTGGAATGAATTCAGGCCATACCTTTGTAGACTGCAGCAGGCAGGGTAAGGGTTAGCTTGGCAGTAGGGCCAGGATCAGTTCATAATTCCACTTGCCCCTTGCTGGTGGAATGGGATCTGCTGGGTTGGACCTGTGGTCAACAAAAGAAGTTTAGAGACTCTCTCAAGGCAAATCTTTAAAAATGTAGTATAAACACTGACAATTGGGAAACACTGGCCTGCGAGCGCTCCAATTGGAGAGCAGCCTTTACCAAAGGTGTCATGGGCTTTGAAGACACTCAAACTCAGGACGAAAGGGAGAAATGTGCTAAGAGAAAGGCACATTTGGAAAACCCTCACCATGATCAACTCTTGCCCGGAAACCTATGTCCCCACTTTGGATGGACATGTGGATCCAGAATTGGCCTCCACAGGCACTTACAAACTCACTGTTAAGACTGTTTTCATGGAAGACAATCTTACTTGGCTACAAGTGATTGCCGCTGAAGAAGGACTAGAGGCAGGGCGTTCTTTTCCAGCTGGAACTTACCAGAGCTCAGTTCTGGCACCAGTTTCATGCCCTACCACCTCATGACATCAGCTACACTCCCTCTATATCCATTGCAAGGAGTTCTATGTACATAGTACATGCACATAGATTGGTTTGCATGTAGAACTCTCCTTTTAGTGTAGAATAGATGCACATAGGTGAGTGTGATGTATGGGGGTACCTAGCCTATGTAGCCCCAGAGCTTCCTCCACTTGCTTTGTTTCCCATGTGGAGTGGCTTATGTTAAGTGCCTTTTAAGTACACTGTTGACATAAGAGAAGAATCTGCCCCCACTTTATTACCTGATGCCCTTTAGAAAAATAAATAACAGTACTATTTATCTGGAAAAGGTACTTACAGTTAGTACAAAAATAAAAATAAAAAATCATTTGTAATCTGTGGTGGCTTATTGCCCCCTTTTAATCTAGGCTCCCTTCATTCGGCTGCACACAGAAACAAAATCATGTCTGCCTACCATCCTGCCATTTCATGCTCTTGTGTTATTATCCACATGCACTTAAAAAACAAAAACAGCTTTCCAATATAAAGAAGTGATATAGCATCAGTCATGTTACAAAGTTTGGTATCTAACAAGTGAGTGACACCTACTGGTAAGAATATATATATATATATATATATATATATATATATATATATATATATATTTCACATAATCACACATTACACCCTGACTCTAATCCCCTAAAATGCTGGCAAGCTTGCTACCAAAGTCACACTCTTTTATGAGCACTGTTTAGTGGTAATGGCAGTCCATTCTCTAGGTGACATTCAGTGGAGGAAAAGCTCAGGAGACACCAGAAGCAGCCACCATAGCTCTGCTTGAGGTATTAGCCCTGACAACAGCCACACTATTGCTTAGCCTCATGAGGAAGCTGTGGATACAGTAGTAAGTGATTCTGAAACATGGCCACACAGGATAATTCCAATGATAAAAAGGGATTTTTTTTATCACATTCATTTCAGCAAGATAGGCTACATTTAAAATGTTTCCCAAAGCCCCTCAATTGGTTTTTTTTTGCAAAGTGGGAGAGGATGGACAATGTGTGTGAGAGAGAATGTGACACCTGGTTCCTCTTTCACATTATGACTACATTTCTGTGAGCTTAAGACCCTGATGTTGGGAAAGATTGAGGGCACAAGGAGAAGGGGACGACAGAGATGGTTGGACAGTGTTCTCGAAGCTACTAACATGAGTTTGACAAAACTGCAGGAGGCAGTGGAAGACAGGAGTGCCTGGCGTGCTCTGGTCCATGGGGTCACAAAGAGTCGGACACGACTAAACGACTAAACAACAAAAACATATGATAGACAGGGATCGGAAAGTTAGGTCCATCCTTAGGCATCCTCATCTATTCCCCCCCCCCAAAAAAAAAAAGATTGCAAAGATACAGTAAATGTAATGGCAAGCCATTGAATAGGCCATGGATAGGCAAACTAAGGCCCGGGGGCCAGATCCAGCCCAATTGCCTTCTCAATACTGACTGCAGACGGTCCAGGAATCAGCGTGTTTTTACATGAGTAGAATGTGTCCTTTTATTTAAAATGCATCTCTGGGTTATTTGTGGGGCATAGGAATTCATTCATTATTATTTTTTTCAAAATATAGTCCGGCTTCCCACAAGTTCTCAGGGACACTGGACCGGCCCCCTGCTGAAAAAGTTTGCTGACCCCTGGAACAGGCAAAACTATTGCATTGTACTCACTCCAGTGTGGTGTAGTGGTTAAGAGCAGTAGTCTCGTAATCTGGGGAACCAGGTTTGTGTCTCCGCTCCTCCACATGCAGCTGCTGGGTGACCTTGGGCCAGTCACACTTCTTTGAAGTCTCTCAGCCCCACTCACCTCACAGAGTGTTTGTTGTGGGGGAGGAAGGGAAAGGAGAATGTTAGCCGCTTTGAGTGAAAGGCAGGATATCAAATCCAAACTACTACTACTACTACTACTACTACTACTACTATAGTGTGTTCTCCCCACAAGCTTTTTTTGTCTTTCTGAACAACTTTGCAGTGAAGATCCAACATCATGAACACAGAATACATCACTTCATATAGGTTAGTTTTGTATGCAGGTATAATGCTAAAGTACAAAATATGTGCACAGCATCAGATGTCAAATGAAAACAGACGGCCCCAAATCCATGCATGCAGCCTTCACATCTGCCATGTTATGTATTCATTTTGTATTTGGGTATTATTCAATCTGCAGACCTACAAATGCTATAAGTTTCTAGGGAGTGAGATGTCAAAAATGTGCTAGTTGCTTATAAATTAAATGTGCAAGTTTCTTTTGCACACAGCTCTGGGTAAATCAAATTGTTGTAAGCGGATTTTGTAACCCAAAGTAGACACCACAATGTTTTGAGTGCAGACTTAATATATATGCAAGTTCTTGTTCTCAAATTTAGGTAAGCAAACAGACAACCTGAAGAAGTTAAGTTTTGTTCTAGATCAAATACTGATTGGAAAAGGAAGACTAAGTATTTATTTGCACAGTATAAAGAAGCATTTTAAGTGGCATTTTTAATGACAGTATAGGCCCAGGTTGTGAAACATTTAATTTATTCCACGCTGTCTTTGTCTTATCTCTTACATAGAATCATAGAATCATAGAGTTGGAAGAGACCACAAGGGCCATCGAGTCCAACCCCCTGCCAAGCAGGAAACACCATCAGAGCACTCCTGACATATGGTTGTCAAGCCTCTGCTTAAAGACCTCCAAAGAAGGAGACTCCACCACACTCCTTGGCAGCAAATTCCACTGTCAAACAGCTCTTACTGTCAGGAAGTTCTTCCTAATGTTTAGGTGGAATCTTCTTTCTTGTAGTTTGGAACCATTGCTCCGTGTCCGCTTCTCTGGAGCAGCAGAAAACAACCTTTCTCCCTCCTCTATGTGACATCCTTTTATATATTTGAATATGGCTATCATATCACCCCTTAACCTCCTCTTCTCCAGGCTAAACATGCCCAGCTCCCTTAGCCGTTCCTCATAAGGCATCGTTTCCAGGCCTTTGACCATTTTGGTTGCCCTCCTCTTTGCGCCGTGACCACGGCACATCTTTGTGCCATGACCATGGTGTTTTACCAGATTGGAAAAAGCAGCATTCTTGTGACTATTTTAAATGGCATACATACAGGTGTATTACAAGCTACCACAGCATCACTAATCCTTTGGGATGTGTGCCACTCTTTGTATTCTTTTTCTGTGGATGATTCAGATGGGGACCACCATTTGAATTTCCCACAATGCCCTGTAATTATGCCACACTGTGCAGTTGAGGGAATTGTGGGAAATTTAAAGTGTCAATGTGCCATATTCCCATGGAGCCCAGAGCAGGCAATGGGGCCCTGGCAGCTGCCCAGGTGTGCTGACCCTGAAGCTGGTGGGATTTAGACTGCCATTTTCATATGGGCCCAATTTGCATAGGGAGATGTACAGAGTGTGGAGGTGCAACTTGCACATTTCCTGACCAACCCACAACTTCCTTTTCAAATGTTAATGCTGGCCCCACAAAAACCCATGAAGTATAAGCTATATTTTATCTCCCTTGCACCCAAATAATGTGTGACTCCATTCTGAGGTGCTGAACTCAGTAAAGAATGCTGAGGACAAGAGATTGAAGAAAGGAGAAGTAACTACAAGAGAAGACAAAACTGATGGAGTATGCAGAGATGGCGAAACTGATGGGGGAAATGTCAGAAACCAGGAAGATCACGTATTTTTAAAAGACTGGAGTAAATTCTTAATTTATTTAAAAGACCACTATAAACAGTTAAAATCCTTGGCAAGGATGTAATGACACTTGTAATGTGGAACTAATTATGGTAACTATGGATATATAACAAATGGATATACAGAAAACTTTATCTTAAATATGGAACCAATGGAGGGAGGGAAGGAGGTCCAAAGGTTCAAAAGAACCTTTTATTTTAATGTTTGAAATGGTTAAAGTTAAAATGTATAAAATTATGTAAAACCAATAAAAAAGATATATATTTTTTAAAAAGAATGCTGAGGATATGCACCCTCACTGTTGACTTTCAGATGTCTCTTGAAGACTTTTTTACACCAACAGTCCTATTCAGTGGTTTACCCAATATTCCCCCCACCCCAAGATGAGGCAGTTATTTTTATGTTCATTTTGTATTTGTGTGTGTGTTTTATGTTTTGATGTATTTGTGTATGTTGTTGCACACTGTCTTGATAGTCTGTATGAATGAGTGCTGTGTAAATAACTTTATAGATGAATGAAATAACACATGAGTATGATACATGGTGATGTTTTTGTTTATGTTTCCCATAATTCCTGACCACTGGCCATATTGACTTGACTAATGAGAGTTGTTATTGACAAGATCTGAAGGGCACTGCAGTTGCTACCCCTGTAGGACCAATTCTGCTTTGTGTAAAGTTTTATTTATAGCTATTAATCTTTTTACACTCCATAATGCATACCTGATTTTAAATAGGCGAGAATTTCGCCTCTTGCAGGCTTTTACAGATATACTTCTGCTGAAATCAATGACTCCTACAAAATACTTTTCATATTAAGCCTCTATTTCTATAAACAAAGAATTGGGTTCCAAAATATCCATGTATAGCAAATAGTTGATACATGCTAGAGGCTTCATGAGAGAAAACCTACTGATTAAACTTTTTTTCTCACCCTTTAATGGACCATTATTCATTCTGTCTGAGGGTGAGACATATTATTAATTAGTCTCACGAAGCACTTGCAGGCATTGGCTCTGTGCGTGCAAATAGGCCCAGGTTTTCACCAGCATGCAGCCAAAAGCGTATTAAGATACATGAAAAGCACCAATCAATTTGCTCTAGCAAGAAGTGTGAGTTCAGACTTTGTTCAGAGCAGATTCAACTGACACTGGCATGACAGATCCATAGCTGGAATTGTCTTTGCTTCAGCCACGGAAGCACAATGTTAAGTACTGTTTATGAATAAGCTGTATTGTATATCATACCACAGTGAACTGAACTGTCAGGAAAAGATGGAGCTGCAATGAACAGCCATAAAATGCTGGGAAAGCATCTGCGGCATATTACGTTGGAAAGTGAGTTTGGCATGTTTCACAGCAGCATATAGCAAATTGGAAGAGGTAAGCACAAGGCAGCCAGATGTTGGGGGCTGCACGTCCCAAAGAAATGTTGTAGGGATGTAGAATGCTGCTTTCTACTGAGTCAGAACATTGGTCCATCTTGCCCACTGTTATTCAGAGCAGCTCTCTGGGATGCCAAAAAGGATACTTTCTCAGTCCTACCTGGATCTGGGACCTTCTGCATGCAAAGCAGATGCTCTGCCAGCTGAGCTAGGGCATCACTTTGCAAAAGAGCTGGAAGGCCAAGTCACATTCCCTGTTTCTTGCACCCAGATATGGACCGTGCTATAGGGAAAAGAGAGAGTTTTTATTCTTCACTTTCTCCACCCTCTATGGTCCTAATTCAGTTGACAGGGAGATTAGCAATATGTATGGGGGGGGGGAATAATCCCATTGGCTTCAGTTAAATTCCCACCACCCAATGCAAATTGCAGGTGCAGGGGATCTGCTGTGAACTGGGAAGAAAGCAAAGTCAAAGAGATACCCCCCCCCCCAATAATATTCTGCAAACTATGGGAAGGGAAAAGGTGAGAATTCAGACAAAGCATGAGAGGGAGAGATTTGGGACCTTTACCAATGGACCAGAAGGATTTGTTTCAAGTGGGGGAGTTAAAGGTAACTTTTGAAAAATCAAGAATTAAATAAATTTGTGTTGCCGGTTGTGTTCTTACTGGATTCAGTAGAGCTTTAAGTAGTAGGATTGTTGTATTTAACCTAAAAGGCCTTTTTCCTTTCTTCTCTCAGCAACCTTTTATTTTCCAATGCAACAAAATTATTATCTTGCAGACCAAGTCTTTAAAGTCATATTTTCTCTTGCTCTTTGTTGCGTGCCAAGGACCTGTGACCCGCGGTCCCCTAGAGGATAAATAAAGCACACAAACAAGCAGATTTTGGTTTATGGGTTCAAATAGGCCACAATTTTATGGTTACAGATGTGAGCGATTTGGCTTAAGCATTGGGTGAAGCCGGACTATATCTTGACTCCCACCCATCTGCTGGGAGTCCAACTAACAGTAAACAACCAATAGGGGAAGCCCTATGACTTACATCAAATAGGGGCCCCCTGAGTGGGCCTTGTTGGGGTAGTGGTATGGCTCTAGCCCACGTCTGGGCATCAGACAGAACTCACACCCCCAGATCCCTTTAACAGGATACCCTTAATGAGGAGGGGCACATGGAAGCTACAACCTCCCCTCCATCCAAACAAAGGCTTACCCAATGCCTAATCTCACAAAGTTGTGACAGTTGCTACGAGATAGGCGAAAACCAAATGGTGGAGCCAATTTGTCAAGTGGAAAAATTCTGGCCCGGTCCCAACAATATGGCAATTGATGATTAGTCCATAGCAAGGTCGTAACGCATTAAAGGAAAAAGTGGGCGAGGAGGGTGGGAGATCCACCAAAGGGCACAAAAGGATGGCCTCCCTACCACACTGGAGTTTAAATTCCCCACACACGCCCCTGATGGCACTGATTGGCTGACGAGGCCTACCCCTTGAGTGGGGGCCCACCCAACGCCAACAGTGTGCAGATGCGGTGGTGGAGAAGCTGCCAGTCTCCAACCCCTTGCCAGGTTACACAGGGCCCAACGCCCAGCTGCAACACCACCTACCAAATAAGGTAAGTGGACTTATTAAACGTTCACCAAAAATTCAATAGAAAAGGAGTGTAGGAAGAGCAGAGGGATGAGAGAGGCATTTTACAATTCATCAGGATATGAGTACCAACCTCACATTTTATTTATTTTTGCAAAAAAAGCACTGATCCTTGGTGTGATCTAATAAATATTATCTGAAGGCAGAATCTTTTTTGTTCAGTCATTTATAATCAACCAGAATCAAGCGTTTAGAAATATATTAGAGACAATGATCTTCTACTGACAAGGCAAAGGACTGGATGAATTGGATGGAGGTATATGAGTGACGTCTATGATGTGCATACAATGAATGATGTTGGCCTTTTTCTTTCACTTCAGGCTTTGAAAATGTTTCTCTCCTGGAAGCAAAATTTTATGCAAAGATGTATTGAAATGTGTAATTTAATTTACTAAACAAAAATGATTATATTACAGAGCAAGACAACAGTAGACACAATAAGTGTTTACGGTTCTGTTTTATGTGAGTGGCAGTGACTGTGAGGGTTTGACAGGCTTTCCCCGCAGGTCTAGCTGGCATTGACTCTTGCTAGCTCCAGAATCCGGCAACAAAAGTTGCCTACAGGAGTGAGAAATGTTGAAGAATTTCAACAAACATAGAAAAGGAAGCAGGAATTGTCAATGCTTGCTTATTTGCCACGTGTGCAGAATGGAATTCAATTGAACTAATATGACTGGTATTTACTGTTGTTGTTGCTTTCAGTTTGCAAATGGTACCGGATTGATTATGCCCCCCCACCCCTTTGCATTATGCTTCCTTTGCATAATAACTAATGTGCTGGAGCAATGTAATGACAGTGTGATTCATGTAATTACGTAAACTCCATCAGTTACATAATTTAACCACACTGAACAGTGAGATGAAGAATGTGAGGGTTTTCTAGTGGAAGATGAACTGCTGTGGAATAGAAACAGTGCTTCATGCAGCAAATACAGGGCAGGATATATAGTGATGCCTTCTTACATCTCTAATAGGCATGTACTTGAAGTTATTCTGTGGTTCTGTAAATCAAAGTGAAGCTACAATTCCTGCATTGCTGGGGGTTCAACTACCTGACAATTGAGGTCCCTTCCACTTCTACAGTTGCATGGTTGTACATCCAAGACTGAATCCAGAATTTGCCTTAAACTGATGGAGTGAAACCTATTTAAGCTCCAGCAACAACAGCAAAAGCGGGGAGGAGGGGATTGGGAGCAAGTGCAAGGGAAGATGAACAATTGCATAAGAAAATAAAAGCTGTTGTGGGAGTGAGGGGGCAGGGAGAAACCTCAGTGTGAGATTCAGAAGACTAGCTTGAGCTAGAAATGGGTGAAATTTGATTGAAAAGGAAACCTCATGAGAAAACTTGCTTTTTTAAAAAATTGAGACATTTCCACTATCCTATAGGTAGATCAGACACAGCTTTGGGATGAGAGCCAAGGCAATGCTGTTAAGCTCTAATAATTTCAGATTCACAAATGATAGTTTTAATCATCATCATCTTGTTAACATAAAACCTTGGGGTAACATTTCAAGCCTTACAGTAAGGGTGTTGCTGTTGTTTTTTAGTTGCAAAGCAAACTAATTCATAAAGTGAATAAAAAAGAAACAGTGTTGAGATTCTGATGACAACAGGAATAACTGCAAACTTCTCTTGTCTCTCTCACTTAACTTTGACTCATTTCATTTTTTAAAAAAGAATTCCTGGTAGCTGTACTAAAATGCTGGTTAGTCTTCTTGCTTTGTGAACTACTGACATGTAAAAAAAACTTCAGTGAGAATAGGTTTTAATGTTTTCCGTACCTTTACTCTGTGTCTTCCTCCACATTGGCACCCAGATCAATTTGTTAATCACCCCACACTTCTCCCTCTCCCCTCCTCCATCCTTCACAGAGTTCTGCTCTAATTAACTCCACTATCTCTTCTCTTCCTGTCATTTCCCCAACATCCTCCCTCCCTCCTATTTGCACTTTCCCTTTTGAAGATTGCCCTTTCCACTCCACTTTCCACTTCTATCCCTTCCTGCTACTGTTTGGCTGTGTCAGTGCTTGCCCTAGTGATGTTTCTGGTATTGTGGGCTGTGCTACCCACCTTGTCAATGTCCCTTTAGCGACTTGGCCTCTAACAATGAATTCTAATTAACGGGAAATCAAGGCCAGCTAGGTCACACTTAGCCTCTGGTAACTGTCAAGAGAGAGAGGGAGAGAGAGAGAGAGAGAGAGAGAGGGAGAGAGAGAGACTCACTTTCATAAGTGAGTCTGGGAGCTGGACAGCAAAATGCTGAGGAACTGCAGGTATATTCTCTACTTTTAGGACTTGTTCTGCTTCCTCATCCCACTTAAGTTAGGACATTGTCAATAAAACAGATCCAAGCAAATCTGGCTGTTTGAGAGGCCTTGCTCCTTTCCAGAATGGGTGTGAAGCTTTGGTATGAGCAGAAGATGTACATTGCACTTTGAAATTCTTTAAAGGAATTTATTACTAATTATGAGGACAACAATAATATTGAGGTGGTTACTCAGGGTTGATGGGAGTTGTAGTGCAAAGCATCTGGAGGGCTCTGGGTTGGAGAAGGCTGCTCTGTGACATTGCTGGCTTCCACTTTGAGTTTGGTTCTTTCATACTTGGGATAAAGTGACCCTGTATAAATTTAATTATTATGTGCATGTGCAAGGAAACATGCATAGCAATCAGTTTATAGAGTAGAATATGAGAGAGGGCATATATTCAATTTACCAGAACAAAGTTCTCAATATTGGTAAGCAAGAACTCATTGGCACAGACAAGCTCCACTTTTCTTTCCACACAGTTGGGTATATAAAACTATGACGAAACATCAGTGTTGACCCGTGCATCAAAGACAGCCAGCAGTTGTATACACAACTGGAGTTGGGTTATACTGGTGATGATTTCTTTAAAAAAATCAATGAGTAGAGCCAAAGAAAATACTGGAACTAAATTATATTCATTATTTTTTATGGGTCTACTCTAAGTAACACTTAACTGACTAGCACCCCAGCACTATGGTTTGTAATACTTGCATGTCAAGGCCCCATGACCCTGTTGCTCCCACAGCTATGAATAACTAAACAATTGAAAATTGGGGTCAAATAGACCACAACTTCAATAAAGTTACAGAATGTGAATGGTTTGGGCATAGGCATGAGCACTACATCAAATAGGAGTACCCCCTGAGCTGTTCCCATTTGAAGAGTGCTATGGTCCTAGCCCCTGTCCAAGTGTTGGACAGAAACAACTCCTCCAGGTTCCCTTTAATGGGATAACTTAACCATGGAGGGAAAGGCAGATGCTACAACTGCCCCTCCAGCCAGACTAGGGCTTACCCAATGCGTAACAACACAAAGCTGTGACAATTGCTACGAGGAAGGCAAACACCACCAAGCCAGAGCCAATTTGCTGGGTGGGAAAATTCCTATCTGGCTCTGAATACAGCAGCCAACCAAGTCCATAGCAAGGTCAAGCCAACCAAGTCCATAGCAAGGTCAAGCATGAAAGGAAAAGCATAATAAAAATTGGCAGGGGAGGGGGAGAGGTAAGTGGACTTGAGAGAGAGAGAGCCAGCGTGGTGTAGTGGTTAAGAGCGGTAGTCACGTAATCTGGTGAACCTGGTTCGATTCCCTGCTCCTCCACATGCAGCTGCTGGGTGACCTTGGGCCAGTCACACTTCTCTGAAGTCTCTCAGCCCCACTCACCTCACAGAGTGTTTGTTATGGGGGAGGAAGGGAAAGGAGAATGTTAGCCGCTTTGAGACTCCTGAAGGGGAGTGAAGGGCGGGATATCAAATCCAAACTCTTCTTCTTCTTGTGTCAAAGAAGTAAACACAAGAACTGCAAAATTCTTTTCTGGTTTTGATTAAAATCCAATCCAAAGACTCTCCCCCCAAACCTCTCCAAACTTCTTTCAGTTTTAAGCCACTGGTAAAGGGAAGGAGGGAGGGAGGAAGACTTCCAACTATCTCAGTGGACTGCATTGCAGTGCTACAAGGAGCAAAAACATCTATGACATATGTATATTTATGCCCATAAAGGATGCAATTCTTTTCTTAGCAAAACAAATGTATGCTACTGAAAAGTGCTTTAATCATTTGCTCTTCTTTGCTTTCTGGAAGGTTTTGATTTTGAATGTCATCTCACACTCTTGGAAATCAAGTCCTGCGTGTGTTTCGAAGCAAGATAGCTGAGCCCAATTGTGCTGAATGACCTTTAGGAAATAATGACTTACTGCTTATTTATGGTGCCTAATGCTCTAAAAAAAAATTACTGGTAATCTTTTCAAAGCCATCTCTGTACATTCTATATTGAAGCACTTGTAACATTTAAAGGTGAATTCCCTGTGGTAGCAGATTATGTATACATAAAAACTTTATGTATAAAAGATTGCTCTTGCTCAGTTCAACAAGCAATTGTGACAAACAGTTACTGAGGATCAAGCAAGACAGTCATTGAACATGCAACCTCACAATCTACTTTGCTGTGAAGGAACAAAGTTGAGGTGCCGGGTGGCGGATGGCGGAGGGCATAGCTCAATGGCTGAACAGTTGCCTTGCATGCTGAATGTCCTATGTTCAATCCCTGGTATCTACAGGTAACACTGGGGAATGTCTCCTGGTTGAAATCCTGTAGTCACAGCCAGTCATTGTGGACAATAATGGGCATGGGTGGACTTTAGCTTCCCACCTTTTTGACCCCATTCATCCCCTGTAAACCTGGTGGTGGGGAGAATGTTGGTGACTTCTGGTGGGTAGGTAATACAGCACTTTCTGGGGGACTGACAAAGAAATATAGAACAGTAGGGTTCAAAGGGACCCAAGGGTCATTTAGTCCAACCCCCTGTCATGTAGAAATCACAGCTAAAGAATCCCTGACAGATGGCCATCCAAGCACTGTTTAAAAAAAACCATTGAAGGTGCATCTACCACCTTCCGAGACAGTCCATTCCATTGCTGATCATGCTCCTAGCATCAGAAAGTTATTCCTAATGTTGAGTTGGAATCTTATTTCTTGTAATTTGAATCCATTGGTTCAGGTCCTACCCTTTGGCATGGCAGAGAACAAGGTTGCTCCATCTTCCATGTTGACAAGGTTGGCTAAGATGCAGCAGCCTGCTTCTGCATGGAATGGATAGATGCCAGAGCTTAAATTTTTATTGCTATATTGCTGCTAAAGTTTATATCACAGACCAGATAGCACCCTTTTATATTTATTAGTGAGATTTGGGAAGAAAAAGTATGGAACAGGTTGCAATAGACTGGTAAAAAAAAAAATTGCCTGAGAAGCATGCTGGATATATTTTTAAACAACTTGGACCAGCTTTATCAATGTAACCCTAAGTACTTAACATTTGTTTTCTATATAATTAGTGGCATTGGAGCTATGCATACTATTGTGTGAACTGGCACTAATGGCAGCAGTAAAACCACCACTTTCCATGTCCGACCCCACTAAAATTGGCAGATTTACCAGTATCATAGTTTCCACAGTGGATTCTAGCTAATCTGCCACTGTTCCGGACCTTCTGTGCAGACATCGTGAGGCTTTTGAAAATTCTGCAGCACTAAGAAGATTCTTTCTGACATATCCACCACTCCAACAAGTCATCCCATGGAAACAGGAGTTCAAATCCACACCAGAAAGGCTGCTGACTTCACAGCAGGCTTGTCCTCACTTTTGCTTGTCCTGCCGCTTTTCCCCAGGAGAACCTGCTCCTTGCCATTGAATCAGGCCAAACGTCTGTCAGGTTTTCCACACATTGACATTTGCTCCCAATCAGCAGAAAGGAACAGGTTTTCCTGAGGAAAGTGGTGGGGCAAACCAAATAGTGCTTGTGCCTTTGCTTTCTAGGCAAAGGAAAAAGTGGAAGTGTGGAAGAACCCCCAGGCCTCTGGACAGTGCTGATCAGAGTGCAGATGTGTGGAGACATCCAAGGTTTTCAGCAGGGTAGCAAGGAGACCGCAGTTTATGCATGGGAAAATGACATTCTTCATGGAACAGTTGTGCACGCTCGGATATTTTTGTTTTCTGAAGATGACAGGTTTTTGTTTTTTAAAGACCATTTCTTTAAAAGGTTTCTTGTCTAGGATGCCGTGAAGGTTAAAGGATTTCTCTCTCTCTCTCTCTCTCTCTCTCTGCAATTGTTTGCAGAATGGAGGTGCAATTTGCTTTTGTCTAAATGCAATGCTGAAAGTTGTTTAGGCAATTTAGACGTGTCTATGAATTGGATCACTCCCGGCATGTTAATGGCTCTGAATGACATTTCTCAGAATAATTTCTGTGAGCATTGAGGTGGAAGTAACATTACGTTCCTGAAGGAGTCCTCTCCCCCCACTTGCTGGAGTTGCTACTATTTGTAAATATTGTATCAGTACTGAAGGAAAATATTCTATGGAGGAAAATATTCTGAGGATACATGGCAAATTAATGAGGTGTGGGCCACTTTGCCCTTGCTTGTTTCACCTCCACAGATCCACTGCAAAGTGTCTATTATTCCTTCTGACCAAGAGTTATTGCCCCTTATTATTATAATTTTATTATTTATTAAATTTGTTAGTGGTTTTATCTTGTCTGAGGCAACCCAAAGTGACAAACCACCAAACTAACAAGCATTATCAGTTGTGGTAGCTCTGAGACACTTTTAATTCAGACCTGAATGCTGTGTAGCTATGGACCATTGAGCAACCATATCACATGTTGTTGAGAGAGCATGTTTGCACAGGAGTTGTGGTCTGTGCATAAGAGTTGCTAGTTTGCAGGAGGAGTATAAAAAACGAAAGCATGGGGAGCATGAATAAGAAGAAGGCTGGAGAGCAGGGCGGCTAATTTCATTTAGTATTGTAATGCATCAACTTTCTATCTTGCCTACCACTATAGAATGCATCAGCGTTCCTGCCACGTTCCAACAGGTCAGCTGGCTTTCACCTCAGATAGCTCAAAGGAGTGTTCCTGAATACGGTGACTAAAACCAGGAATTGTTTAAGAGTAAGACCAAATAGTTAAGCTGCTTCCTAAAGCATAGCTACAAATAAACATAGCTGCACAGGTTAGCATACACAGCTTTTCCATCTGTACTGATGATCCTGCTTCCAATATAATAATAATAATAATAATAATAATAATAATAATAATAATAATTTATTTATACTCTGCCCATCTGGCTGGGTTTCCCCAGCCATTCTGGGTGGCTTCCAACAAAGTATTAAAATACAGTGGTCTCTTAAACATTAAAAGCTTCCGTAAACAGGGCTGCCTTCAGATGTCTTCTAAAAGTAGTAGGCTTTGCCTTCTGTCCTTCCCAGAGCACTCATCTACTTCATTAAGAAAAGGGCAATTAGATTACAAGAGTTCATTGAATCAAAATATACCGGAGGAGAAGAAATGCCTTACTTTGTGGTTACTACGTTTTATATGTTTATTCCTTTATTTCTGAAGGTCTGTACAACTTGGGAGTACGGGCCAATATCCATTTCTAACTAGCAAGCGTGGCCTGTCTCGTTTTTTCCCACATGAGGCGAAAAGGGAATTGCCAACTTCTGCTCCCCACTTCCACCCCACCCTATCCCACCAAATCACTGTGGCCACCCCTGCCCCCAACCACTTCCACAGCTGGAATGCCCCAACTCTCACTGAACTCGGCAAGTGCCAGGGTGTTCTGGAATGCATTGCCACTTGGCTTCTCTGCCCAGGGTGGGGAAGCTGAGCTCACAGGAACAGTACAGCTGTCACCAAACTCAGAAGGAGTTGGGGCATTGCACAAAGTGTTGCCCCTTGGCTTCTCTGCCCAGGGGCAGGAAAGATGAGAGGCAATGCCACGCACTAGAATGCCTCCCTCTGTAATTGGTGTGGCGGGCAAACAACCATCTCCTGTGCTTGCACCACCTGAGTTGGGTGTGCCATGCTACCTCATAGGCTGGCCAGCTCTGCTAAATAGCAATGCATCCATTGATTAAAGGTAAAGGGACCCCTGACCATTAGGTCCAGTCGTGGCCGACTCTGGGGTTGCAGCGCTCATCTTGCTTTATTGGCTGAGGGAGCCGGCGTACAGTTTCTGGGTCATGTGGCCAGCATGACTACGCAGCTTCTGGTGAACCAGAGCAGCGCACGGAAACACCGTTTAGCTTCCCACCAGAGTGGTACCTATTTATCTACTTGCACTTTGACGTGCTTTCAAACTGCTAGGTTGGCAGGAGCAGGGACCGAGCAACGGGAGCTCACCCCATCACGGGGATTCGAACCGCCGACCTTCTGATTGGCAAATGCTAGGCTCTGTGGTTTAACTCACAGCACCACCCACGTCCCATCCATTGATTCGATGAGCTCTATTTTGGCATTTCATAAGTGCTCTGCTTGGAAATGTGTGCTCATGGGAGAAGGACTATACTGTGATGAGGAGGTAGGCAGATTAATCCAACCAGATCAAGCATTGCATATCTCCAGGAAGCCACAAATATAGAGCTGAGTGAGGTTGGATCTGAAGCAGGAAGACAACAGTATGGCCGTCTATTTCCAAACAGCTCACATCCATGGAGAAAGGACAGGTATGTGCTAAATCTGTATGTGTACTATATCTCAGCACAGGTCTACCACATTCTCAGCTAAACCGGGGTATGTGGGGGACACTTTAAGTGACAGTGGGCGCATGGATGGGTAGCATTAAATGTTCATCCTGTTTATCACTTTAACACCTGCAAGTGGATGTTTTATCCAAGGTGACTTCTAATACCACAAAGTAGTAAATGGGAGGGAGGCTTCAGCTACCTACGTTCTCTTTGGTCTTTAAAATTAAATTTCTCTCATGTGAATTGGGCGGGTCTGCAACTAAAGATGGTCAGCTGCGGCTTGGTGATTATAGATGTATAAAATCTTTTGATCCTCCTCCTATTCCTTTATTGTAAAGGGCAAATGATTCAAAATAATCAACAGCCTGCCCTTGTAACATCATTTTGTTTAGAAAATCTACTTTGAAAACTTATTAGTTTTTTGCCTAATTGCTATAACTATAGCTAGTGCCTCATTTATTTATTTTCAGGGACAAACATGGAAAGGGAGAGAAGGTGGAGGAGGTGATGGGCAAAAAGAAATCAGGGTGGCAGGGAGATGAGAAGAGGGTCAATGAGAAAGAGGGGTGGGAAAAGCCTACACAAAGGGCTTAAGAAGAAAACTGGTGTGTTGCTGGTGAGGATATGATGTTTAGAGCTGAGGACATACAGCAACACTTTGCAATGGAGACAAGGGGGAAGACAGACATTTTGTTTTGTTTTGTTTTGTATCTCACCCTTCCTTCCAAAGGAGCCCAGAGCAACAGACACCTTAGTGATAGCAAACAAAAAGAAAAGAAAAAAAGTATTTAAAACATTTAGAAGCTAAGCACTGTTAAACATTAAAGTTCACAATATAAAAACACAAAAAACAACCACAATAACAAAAACAATACAACCCCCCCCCCCCAGTTTTAAATGCCGCACATTAAATTATAGGGCCCATCTCTATGCATCATCACTTGCTGATTTGTGTTATGCACACATGAAAAAGAGAAGCTTTTTGTGGTGCCACACTTCTGGAATACCCACGCATGGGCATGGAAATCTTTTTCATACCTGATCAGGACATTCTTGTCTGCCCAGACATTTTAATGTGTCTTTATCTGCTTTTGGATTTTAGTTTCTTCTCCATTCTCTTTATTGTTTAGCTTTTAGCTTTTATTGTTTTATGATTGATCGTGTTATCCTTTTATTATATTTCACTGCCATGTTTATTGCACGACACCCTAGCATCCCTTTAGAAAAAGGGCAGCTTAGACATCTTTACATACACACACCACACACACACTGAAGTAACTCATTGCATTATATAGAACTTAAGTAACTCATTGCATCTTGGCTACAGATCTCTAGTCATATTTAATCCAGTAGGAGAAAATAGCAATCTACAGAGTTCCATTTGCCTTTCTCAAGGTCAAGATCATTATACTGCATGAGATATCTCCCCCCCCCCCAAATAATTTTAGAACCTTTCATATTCAGCATATTGTAATCAGAGTTATAAACTTCCCGATAACAGCATTTTGGGATAGAAGTGATATTAGTGCTGTAGACCAATGTATCCTCAGAATAAAGCTATGTCATTAATGATAGTTTGATTAAGTGGTTGATTTGCATCATTAAGTCAGCCTAAGTAGATACTTTGTATGAGAATGGTCTACAGCGTTGGCTTTCTTTGGGGTCATCTGAACTGTGGTACAGTCTGTGCCTGCTAATATTCCTCAATACACTTAATGAAAGACTTTGACTATTTGACAGACAGGTAATGATGCTGAATGGAATGCCTGATTGATTGTTTCTTTCTTGCTATCAATTAAATGAAAGGCTTGATGTAAAGATATGGGCTGTATTTGCAGCAAAGCTCTTAGGCTATGTGAGCAGATTTAATCCAGTCTATCACCTTGATGCGGTGTCAATTCTATGGTATTCTTTTCTGAAGTACAACTTGCATAAGTGCTGTCTGGATGCTTTGGCTTTGCGTTTAATGGGCCAGAAAATGGTGCAAAATTGCTTACCTTTGTACACAATGTCTCGACGCGTCAGCAGTGATGTAGGCAACTCATTGCTTCCTGATTTGAAATGCCATTTCCAAGGCTATTTGAGTGAGTGTCAGTGCCTAGGCTGTGGTTTCAGAATGATGGACACCTACTGCTAAAGCATGGGTTTGCCAGATCGTGGCATTTCAATGTGCCAGCTCTAGTTTCTCTTTCAGATGCTGGCCCTGTTTTGCTGTGTGATAATCTTGAGGACAATGTCTCAGGGAGTCCATCAGCTTCTGCAGCAACAAACCTGATGGAATTCACACTCCGCCTTCAATAGGGAATCAGAAGCCTTGCAAAACTGAGGTGTTGCTGCCTGTATGTATGACTTACCCATCAAAACTAAAGCTGAAATCAAAACTACTGATACTATAGCTTAGTTGGTAGGGGGATAAGAGTCTTACTTTCAGGGTCATGGATTCAAGCCCACATTGGGCAACCCACATCAACCCACATTGGGCAACAGATTCCTGCATTGCAGGACTAGGTGACCCTCATGGTCCCTTTCCAACTTTAAGATTCTATGAAATACATCTATGAAATTTATAAATGCATTGACAACTGCCCAGTAGAATTGGAACAAACATATTAAAGTTGCTGGGGAAATATCAAACTAAGTTTTACTCAAAGTAGACCCATTGAAATCAATGGACAAGTTACTTACGTCCATCGATTTCAGAGGGTTTATAATTGGATATCTCCCTTATTTGGAGTGAAACAGCTTATCTGACAATACACAACCAATTAACTCATACATCTTCTAAGATCCAAATTCTGTTATTCGGCAGTTCACTTCCAAAGCATCTGATATCAGGCTCAACTGTCTCAGCTGACATTTTAATAATAATAATAATAATAATAATAATAATACCCTGCCCATCTGGCTGGGTTTCCCCAGCCACTTTGGGTAGATCCCAACAGAATACTAAAAACACAATAAAACATCAAACGTTGCAGACAGCAACCACAGGTCTAGTACAAGGCATTGCTTCTTCCATAGTGGCACCACATTCTGACAATCTGCGATTGGAAGCACATCTCTGCATTTCCCCCCATAGAACGAGGGGTGCTGGCAGTATTTACAGAGCAGGGGATTCCCCTTTAGCTGCATTGGCTCAAGCTGCTGTGGTGTGCCTCTCCAGCTTAAGTGGTTAGGAAGGTTCTGCTTGTAAAAATCACAGCAGCAATAAATATTTTATTCATGCTTTCAAGACCCTATTTCACAGGAGTTTTACCACTGACAAACATAGTGCCTTGCTCTTCTGGAGCATTTTATACATGGGAGCATCTCATACATGGAAAAATACGGTAATTGCATTGTAAATCCCATGGACTGCAGAAATAAATGTTCCCAACTGAGAACATGCTGATGCGTAGTAATAGTAACATATTGTGTAGTTCCCTAACATGTAGCGTTTTTTAAAATATGTTGTTTGCCCTTTTAAAGCATGAAAACTTTAAATATGATAAAGTGTAATAATTGACATGTTTTTAAAGGGACTACTGCATCTTAGCCAAATAATTTAAAATGCCTTCATCCCTCCCCTCCCCATTTAGAGCTTATTACCATCCTACCCAGCTGGATAGCGGTTACTTAAAAAGGAATCAAGTCATTTCCTCCACTTGTGTGATTCCCCCCCCCCCACACACATGTAGATGTGAACACCTTTAGATGCAACCCAACAATCACAACCTAATTGACAAATAAACGTTGAAGCCCTAATTTAAAACATACTGCATGAGACAATTTTGCTTTGCAAGAAGTGCAACTGTTGCCCAACCATGCGATTGGCAGCAGCAGTGGAGCAAGCCGATCAGGAACCTTGGGGCGGCATGCATGCCCTGCACCCTGGGGCGGGGCCAGCCGCTCACAGGGCGGGGCCAATCAGGGCAGGACGCTCCTGCCTCCTCCGACTCAGCCACCCAACAGCTGAGGAGGAGGCGGCAGGTGGACCGTTTGGGGCAACGCAGAGACTGCAGGCGCGCTGCAGGCCGCGCGATGTGTGCTGTGCGGCATTTTGTCACCCCCCTCAGTGGTGACACCCGGGGTGACCCGCCCCCACCGCCCCCTTCCTCCACCCCTGAGTGGCAGGTGATCCAGGTCTTATAAGCTGCAGTCTATGGGCAGTGCTTTGCATGATCAGGCTACCGCTCTTTCTTACGAAGTTCCAGATGGTAGCAAATGCCATTTTGTTCAGCGTTAGTCATTTTGTCTTCAGAAGACTCTTCCACCTAATCTTTATTGATACTTTTAGTTATTCTGGTGGCATAGAGGTAAAGGGCTGCTCAATTTTAGGCATGGATTTCCAGTCAGATAACTCTTTTAGTAACTATCGATACAAATCACATGGTTTCACATGAAATGCTTTCAAATCAATTGCCACGAGGTTTCGCTCAAAACATTCTAACAAGGTGTTCTCACGTGTTGCCAATTCTTATCCAGTTTTTTTGGCAGGAAATACCTAGTGATTGTCTCTAGCTTAAATAAGCCCTGCCCAAAGTTAAAAGGCACAATGGCAGATCTAAAGTGTAACTTAAGCCCAGCTCCTGAATGTAGAGGATTGTTCCTGCAGAATCTCTTTGCATGTGGTTTAGATAGGTCAATCCTTTATTGGAAACAAGTTTTCCCCTCATTGGTCCTATGCACACAAGTTTTTGAGTTATACATTTTTGCAGCTTTCTTGTTAAGGTTGCAGTTTCCTTCCCTTCCTTCCTTTCTTGGGTTGGGAGGGAGACATAGTGGATGGAGGTATTAAGGGAGGTGTCTGTGAAAGGCATGACAATTCCAGTCACATCACACTTGTACCCTTTGGCATTTCTGAATTAAAAGATAACTCCAATGATATTTCGCTTGGAGTGGGGAAGGCTGAAGCTTACAATGACAAACAACAAAAAAGGCACTTTAGCCTAAATCTTTGGAAAATCAAAAAAAATAAAATAAAAAGGAAGAGAGAATGTTTTGCACTCCAAAAGGAACTTGCCTGTGGGAAAGTCATTGCAGCAATTTCCAGACAACAATCAATGTTACTGGGAAATATAGATATAAAATGGAAGACAAAGTGGGGACTATGAGAATGATAATGAACTTTGTCACCCAATTAGGCAGCAAATATCTAAGCACTTCAAAGCACGATTTATGTATAGATGGCATAAAAGCTGATCTGTCAACTGTCTTTGGGGCGGAGGGGGGGGGAGGAATATTTCAAATGCTATTTTTCTTCCCTGTTCTGCCATCTGTTTTTCACCCTCTTCTTCTTTCAGAGTTCTGACAACTTCTGATGATGACCTTTCAATCAGCAAATCAGTGGGTGGAACCTACAGAGTGATGGCTGGAGGAAACACTTAACTTTTAGGGCAGTTTTCATTTGCATGTGTGGTTTACATGATACCTCGTGTTTCAGAGGAGCTTGTTATTTCAGGTTTTCACTTTGGCAGTGGGAATGGCCAATGTACAGCATATCAAAAAGCAATTACGAAATATCCAGGACTCTGAAACCTTAGATGTGCCATTTTTCTACACATCCCCTCCTCCCTTAAAGCATTCCTGTTTTCAGTAAAGTTGGAAGAAATATGCTCTGAATCAATCTTCATCCATATGCAGTACATAGCATATGGTCAATATGGTGATATACATATAGATCTCTGTATACAGTCACTGTAGGATGCAAGTTGTCATTTAAATAAAAGGAATACATGGAGCCATTTCCTCATCTTAAACCAAGTAAGCCCTAGTAAGTTGCTGTTTTGTGAATTACAGTGGTACCTCGGGCTACATATGCTTCAGGTTACATATGCTTCATGTTACAGACTCGGCTAACCCAGAAATAGTGCTTCAGGTTAAGAACTTTGCTTCAGGATGAGAACACAGCAGCAGCAGGAGGCCCCATTAGCTAAAGTGGTGCTTCAGGTTAAGAACAGTTTCAGGTTAAGTATGGACCTCCGGAACGAATTAAGTACTTAACCCGAGGTACCACTGTACTGTTTTTGACTAATCATATGTTTCATGATAGGTATACTTTCACCTTGACAAAAATTATATTATATTTTTGAGGCATAGCTGTCAACCTTTTCCTTTTCTTGTGAGGAATCCTATTCGGAATAAGGGAATTTCCCTTTAAAAAAGGAAAAAGTTGACAGCTATGTTTTGAGGCCATCCTTTGCAATGAGAATAGTTTTTTCTCCCTCTCCCGTAACTCTAGAACTCATGGACATTCAGTGAAGCTGAATTCTAGAAGATTCAGAGCAGATAAAATAAAGGACTTATTAATGAAGTGCACAGTTTAACTATGTCATTCCAACAGAAGGCAGTGAAGGCCATCAACTTGGAAGGCTTTAATAGAGGATTGGACAAATTCATTTTATTTTATTTTTAAAATTTGCATGCCACCCTTCATCCATAGATCTTAGGGCAGTTCGCATACAATATGACAAAATGGTAAGCTCTGCAATCTTAAAAATGCCATAGCTGTTAAAAACATAAGAATAAACTGCTTGGTCAGACCGATGACCCATCAGAATCTTGTTCTCACAGTGACCATCCAGAGACTTCACAGCATAAAAATACAATCTAAAAACACAAAGTACATAATAAAAACAAGAACAAAACCAAAACCAACCATATCCACCCCCCCCCCATGGCAAGATGGGTTTATCAACGGCTACTAGCCACAATGGCCTCCATAGTTGGAAGCAGTAATGCTATTGAATACCACTTGTTGGAAACCATAAGAGGGGAGAGTGCTCTTCTTTGCTTGGAGGGAATAGAAAAAAGGAAAAGGAACGACAGCATAGTATTGGGGTCTCAATGGTTAGCAGTGGGCCCAATCTGAGTTGTGGCTTTGGCAGGTGCCAAACAATATTGTGCCGTGATTCTAGCTCTGCAAGCCCACCGTCCCCCCCCCCAAAAAAAACCCCTCTTCATAATTCCAGTTATAAGAATGTGGACAATAATGGGGGAGAAGGGCCCTACCACATATAGATTTGTTAATTTACTCTATCCAGAGAAAGAGAATCACTCGTTTGTCTTGTTCACCGTACAGGTTTAAATAACTGTAATTGCTCTTCTGAGTGGATGCTAGTTTTGTTTTATTTTTTAAATGCAGGCAGGTCTGCATTATTCTAATTTAGCATGGGGGGAAATGCTAATTTGGAATATAAAAATGCATATTTTTACAACGTTTTGCTAAAATCACCCTCTTTCCGCCTTTCTTCTGAGTTATGATTGGGAAAGGGGCGCGGGGAAGTGCAGCTCTTGAAGGAGAAGAGTTTGGATTGGCTATCCCACTTTATCACTACCCTAAGGAGTCTCAAAGCGGCTAACATTCTCCTTTCCCTTCCTCCCCCACAACAAACACTCTGTGAGGTGAGTGAGGCTGAGAGACTTAAAAGATCCTGTGATGAAATAGACAGTCTATTTGTGATGGGCACATCTTAGGGCACACTTTTTACTCAGTCATCTCAGTGGGGCTTGCACAGAGTTTCAACCTAACAGGGGTCATATATGTTCCAAATAAGGCCGGCCGGCAATTTAGCAGTACTTGCAATATTAGTTGAAGGCAATGGACATAGTTTTAACTAGGTAGCCGTGAAGTTGCTCTTAGCATGAAGGATTTTTTTGGTGTCAAAAGAGGGTAATACAAATGGCTGTACAGAGCCAAACATTGTATGAAACTGCTTTTGTTGTAGATCAATGCACATTATAGAAATAACATCAAAGGTAGTTTATTTTCATAGCAGGCAGCTGGGACTTATTTGAAATTGATATAGATTTTTCTTCCAACTTCACACCCCAGAGGCTGTGAGGTACAAACAAGAGGAAGCGGGTATGCTGAACATTGCACTGATTTCAAAGACAGATGCTGGAAACAGTGCCATAGCAATGATCCAACTTGGCTGTCAAGAGTTAAGAAGATGGACAAGATAATGTAATATTTTAATAATACAGTGCCACCTCAGACACACTCTCATTCCCATCCACATCCGGCTTTCTCATCTTCAGTACTGTGTAGATGCAGTTGATGGCTCACTTTCCCACAATATGTGCAACCTTACTGTGATTGTGTATCTTCAACTACAAAATCATCATTTCAAATGAAGAAACACCCAGATAGGCTAAAGGAATGCATAGGTAATTCAGAGATTGTTTCCTGGTTATTTTAAACATCCTTTTCATTTCATTATATATATTTTCCCAGTAATCTTTAAGCTTACTACAAGACCACCACATATGATAAAAAGCACCTCCTTTCTCTTTACATTTCCAACACGTATTTGATTTAGATTTATACATTTTTGCCTATTTACTCAGTGTTAGTATCATTGATACATCATTTTCAGATAATTTTCTCTTAGTCTTTATTTTTCTGCAGGGCCAATACGATGTGTTTCTGTGGCAGAAAATAAACGCCATGACTTGTATCCATCAGCACAAGGATTTGTGTTTTCACAGTGGAACTTTGCCCCTTTCTCTTCTCCCCTTGCACCCCCTAAATCTGTCCTGTGTGTCTCTGCAATGCTCCAGAATAGATATGGCTTCAATGCACATCTACACTTGCACAGATAAAAATAAGAACTTCTAAAATATATAGAAAAAAATGATCATTAAAAAATTAAACCTCAATAGAATTTAAACTACCATATTTTAATCTGTATAATACGCCCCCATGTATAAGACGACCCCCCTTTTTTTTAACCACAACAAAGCAATTGCAAAACAAGTTTTTGAGCTTTTTTTTTTGGGGGGGGGGAGAGATTGGTAAGAGTTGTTAAGCTTTTTTTGGGGGGGTCAACACCACCAAACGCTCTACAGCCTGCCTACCAATGCAAATCGCACACATTGCCAATCGCTCACCGCCAAAAGCACACCTGCACACTCGACACAGCTGCAGCCAATTGAAAGAATGTCTCACCAATGCCATAAATAGCCCGCCCAATTGCTGCTGCCCCAGCTACTCATCTGCAGGCCTTGCCGCAGCAACCAATCACACGCCCAATTGCAGATGCCAATCTTCAGCTGGCTGCTACCATCAGTCGCCTGTCCCCCCTCTGCTATCCATGTATAAGATGACCCGCAATTATTGCCTATTATTTCTAAGGAAAATTTTTTGTCTTATACACAGGAAAATACGGTATATACATATATAAAATCTGCTAAAACCGTACAATAAAAACAGCACAACGCCAGCCTTTTCATCAAAAGCAGTCAGTTTCCAAATGACTGTTGGAATAAAAAAAGTCTTCATCTGCTGGTGGAAGGACAACAAGAAGAGAGCCAGTCTAGCTTCCCTAGGGAGGGATTCTAAAGTCTGGAAGCCGCCACCACAAAAGTACCAAGCAGAACATTTAACATGGACTCTTGCCAGGGCCAGCCCAGAACAATTTGCCACTTCAAGCAAAACAGATAATATTGCCTGTATGCCCCCACAACTGCTGCATCATCTTCCACAGCCGCCTCTTCAGAGTGGGCAGTGGCATGTTGGAAGAGGAGGAGGCAATGGGCAGGGGTGTGGTGGCATGCCACCTGAGGTGACTGCCTCACCTCACCTCATGGGTCCTGACATGGCCAGCAACAGTATGCCTGGAATAGATAGCATTACCAATTATGTCAAAGCGAAATTAGACACACATGCATATAGAAGTGGGCTCTTATATGACTATCTTAATTGCCGCCTACCCAATGGGAACAAACTTATAAATATGTGCTATCTGTGGCAGTAGTTAAGCTATAGCTGGTGGGATGCATAGCAGCATCAAATGTAGCTTGTTGCTTTATTTTATTTTATTTTGCCTTGATTTCTGCAGAGTTTCATGGAAATTCTGTGTATTGCATTTTTCACTTATAAGATAACACGAACTGCACAAGATGACATTAAACTAGAATATGGATTCCAATCACCCACCAAGATCAGGACAGGATTTAAAATGGGTATGGCTGGAAGGGCAAGCATACTTTGAATCAATAAACAAGCCCATAAGCTTTAATCTTCAATAGTTTAGGAATTGTAGCAGTTCCATCTGCTTTCCTAGGCTTCGCAATTATTATAGGCTTCCTTATTATTCTTCCTAAACTCAGTAAGTTCCTGCAAGAATATTAATTGTATACAGATCAAAGTTTTAGATATTGCGGTCAAGTATTTGGCTGTCATCTAAGCAAATGCTAAAATATTTAAGTTGCCAGCTATTAGATTTGTGTCCTGAGAAGTGAAACCTTTCAAATCTAATAACTTTAACAATTTTATAAGCCTAATTGCTCCTGCTGATTTTAAAGCTATTTAACTTAGATATTGATCCTCAATGAGTGTGGCACAGTTTTCCACCATTTTGAAATTATTCTAATATCAGAAAATGTCATTCCTTTTTCCTTCATACTGAAAAGCATGAGTATGTAAAAAGTCCAAATTCTCTTAGGTTGCATGCTTGGCAGGAAGTGAGGGAGAGGAGAAAAGACTGAACAGAGCAAAGACTAGGACCCCAGATTCCCTGAAGGTGCCTCAATTTCTGTTTATTTTTTATTTTAAAGTAAACTTAAGAAGTGAGAGAGACAATGAGGGAGAGGAGAAATCCAATCAGCTCACATTAAAAAAATAAATATCTCAATACATCCATAATAATTTAAACATCTAAATTGACATATGCTATCCATATGTCTAAACAGGTATCCACACAAAGTTGACATTTATAAGAAATGTGTTCAAATGTAGCAAGTCTGATAAGATTATTGTGTAATAGATAGTGGGTGTTCATCCTTCAAGGCTCAAAGTATTTATTTATTTATTTAACAAAATTTATATACTGCTTGATTGTACTAAAAACTCAAAGCTGTTTCCAAAGAGGTATGCATCTCTTGGTGACCATAAAGCTGTCAAAATAAAAATTTAAATATATATATATATATATATTTTTAAAAAAGGCCAGTAGCACCTTAGAGCAACACGAAAGCTTTATACCAGAACAAACTTAATTGGTCTATAAGGTGCTACTGGACAATGTGTGTGTGTAATTTTTATTTCGACTGCATCAGACCAACACGGCTATGTACCTTAATCCACTTTCTGTCAGTTTTCTCACCCTTCAGACTTTGCACCACATCCTATACTTTTCCAAAGGTTGCCTAAACTCTGGGGAGCAGCTTTTTTTGCAGGGGGGCAGTGCAGGTGACTTCAGCAAAGGAGGCCTCAGAATAGGGCTTCTCTTTTTTTGAGGGGGAATGGTGTAATTGTTCTTTCTCTGAAACATGATCTGGTTGCATGGGCGCTTTGGGAAATCGTGCGGTAACTTTGTAAGCATCACGAAACAAATAAGGCCGTGATACAAAAATTTACCTTGAATTCCTTGTTAATGCTTCAGTGGTGAATTGCAGAATGCATCCACGTTAAAAGACCCATCTAGAAATGCCCCTAAGCAACCAGAACTCCTTGATCTGAGGTCAAGTTCTTGAAGTCCAGGAGCAACTGACACAGGTGGCTTTGTGATGATCAATAAGCATCAGAAAACCATCTCGATGTGAAGTGCCTTTCCAGGAAAAGAAAAGAAAAACCACCAAACGTGAGACAGAGCTAAGATGTCAATGGCGTTTGTAATTACCTAGTTCAGAATAGGAACAGCAGAGCTCGTGAAACTCTTCTGTATTATGCATTAAGTGGCATTTACCCCAAAGTTCTTTTCTCGCTTGGCATGAAAATTGGGGTTCTGTGCAGCTGCAGCACATGCTCAGCAGCACATTCTCTATCCACTTGCACAAAATGTCTTCAGTTTTGAGGGGATTCTTATAGCTTGATGTGTACTAAATGGATGATGCAGTCATCTGCTTTGTAGGTGCCAGCCCGAAAGTTTAATGTCATGATCAGAAACTCTAACTGATTGATGTGAAGTGTGGGACTAGACTGCCAAACCAAGTAGATGTTTGATTGGCAAATATTTTCCTGAATATAGGACGATTCTCTCAGTTGTTTCTGGCAAACCTTTTTATGTTAGACTCCTTTGTACACATCAAAGACCTTCTCTTATTACAATTGTCTGGGAGAGGGAAGAAGGCTGTTGAATCATCAAGTGTCTCCCCTACGGCTGCTGGTGCAACTCGGCACTACAGGTCCCAGGGGGCAATATAATAAGGCACTTCCATGTGGCGGCATCAGATGCTGTGCTGAAAGAGAACTCTTAGAAATTGGATGAGCTTTCTCGCTCTCTGAATGTTCACCAAGAAAATTTGTAATTACTGATCTGATTCCAAACAGAGTAGAAGGGAGCTTTCCCATCACTAGGCAGAACATGCAGGAGAGATTAAGCATAATAAAACCATTTCAGGAAAGAAAACTTGAACAATCAAAATCACCTGAGTAAACTGGGAGAAAATAAAAGCACACTTTGGTCATGTTGAGCAAAGAGAGCACCCCTTCCAAATGTTGCTGCCATAGCAACTGCTAAGTAGAAAGATGAATGTATTTCTGAACACAGCTGACAGAGTTTTCCATAATTCACTGAACTCTCCTTTGTTTATGAACAACTTTTTTGCATTGTCTCTAAAGGGCAGACTTCTTAAATATGGTAATGCGAAGGGGCAAATATGTACAGTGGTACCTTGGGTTAAGTACTTAATTTGTTCTGGAGGTCCGTTCTTAACCTGAGACGGTTCTTAACCTGAAGCACCGTTTTAGCTAATGGGGCCTCTGGCTGTTGCTGCGCCACCGGAACACGATTTCTGTTCTCATCCTGAAGCAAAGTTCTTAACCTGAAGCACTATTTCTGGGTTAGCTGAGTCTGTAACCTGAAGCGTATGTAACCTGAAGTATATGTAACCCAAGGTACCACTGTACTCCTGATATTTTGCCTTCTGTCATATTTTACTTTTTCTGCTATTGCATGGTCCAAACTCCATGTTGACCTATGGACCTTTGTGCTCTCAAAAGCACAGCATCATTTTGAAACTCACCCATAAGTATTTTGCTGCTGCCCAGTGGAAGAAAATAGACAGCGTGGTCCACAAAATATACAACTTCAATGAAATGGAAGGCTACACTCACCCCAATAGCTCCACCCTCTCCAAAGAGTGTTTATCACTCAATCTCTATCCTTTTCCTTTGAATTCATGTGCATTGTAGTGAACTCCTGAACTCAAGACTCACATGTGTTGAAGTCTGCAGTTACAACACTGCAGTTGTCTATATGCCACATTGCCTGCTGACATGAAAAAAGAAACTCATCTGTCCCGATTTTTCAGGCTATTGCTCTGGTTACAAGGTCTCTGATTTGTACCCACCTAATTTAAACTTACGTGACCCGGAAGTGTCTTCGGACAGCGCCGGCTCCCAGCCTCTTGAGCAAGATGAGCGCGCAACCCTAGAGTCGGTCACAACTGGCCTGTACGGGCAGGGGTACCTTTACCTTTTTAATTTAAAATTAGCCATTGTCTATGCCTCAAACCTGAACAGTCAAAAATGGAATGTCAGTTCATGTGATCCCTGGAACACAAAGACTGCAGTCCTAACCCCACTTACTTGAGGGTAAGCGCCATTGAATTCAATATGACTTGCCGAGTAGGCATGCCTAGGATTGTAGCCTAAAAGTGTACTTTATTGTGTATTGCCTGGATCTATTTTAGAGAGAAAAAGGGATTAATGGAGAACGTAAATAATAATAATTTCCAGATCGATAGCCACAACATGGTCTGTGAAAGACTAACACATTAGGGAATACAGTGGTACCTTGGTTCTTGAACTTAATCCATTCTGGGAGTCTGTTCGACTCCCAAAATGGTTTGAACACCAAGGCGCGGTTTCAGATTGGCTGCAGGAGCTTCCTGCACTCAATCGGATGTTGCAGAAGCTGCATCGGACATTTGGCTTTTGGAAAACATTTGCAAACCGGAATACTCACTTCCGGGTTTGCGGCATTTGGGAGCCGATTTGTTCGGAAGCCAAGCCGTTCGAGTACCAAGGTACCACTGTACACTTTGTGAACTAATATTTACTTCTTCATGCAGTGCATAGTCAGACTAAGGAATTTGCTCCCACAGGAGACAGTGATGGCCACCAACTTGGATGGCTTTAAAAGAGGATTGGACAAATCCATGAAGGAGAAGGCTATCAATGGCTACTAGCCATGATGGCTACAGTCTGAATACCAGGATGGAAGAGCACTCCAGAGCTTGGGTCTTCCTTGCAGGTTTCCTATAGGCATCAGGTTGGCCACTGTGGGAACAGCATGCTGGACTAGATGAGCCCTTGACTTGCCCATGTGCTGCAAGCTTTAGCCATGGGATTGTACCCAACACTGGCTCAAAGAAGACCTACTGAGATTAACGGGCACAGCTAAATTAATTTCAGTACAGTGGTACCTCAGATTAAGTACTTAATTCGTTCCGGAGGTCTGTTCTTAACCTGAAACTGTTCTTAACCTGAAGCACCACTTTAGCTAATGGGGCCTCCTGCTGCTGCCGCGCCGCCGGAGCCCAACTTCTGTTCTTATCCTGAAGCAAAGTTCTTAACCTGAAGCACTATTTCTGGGTTAGCGGAGTGTGTAACCTGAAGCGTATGTAGCCTGAAGCATATGTAATCTGAGGTACCACTGTAGTTTACTCTGAATATACTTTATAGTCACATTCAGTCCACAACCAATTAATTTCCACTGCAGTTTAGCAGTTTAAAAAATGGCTACTACCATGAAGGCAATTTGTAATTTAAAATATGAGAGAATGCCAATAATAATTTCACTTCACTGACCAAGCCCCAACATGATAACATTTACGGGTATTTCCCCCTACCACTTCTGCATCCATTGTGAATTTGAACCCCCTTTACTATGACGAGAATGTGAAAGGAACATTGAATATGAGAAAGAGTAAAAAATAAATAAATAAAATGTTGCAGATATGTTCTCCCGCCCCCAAAACCAGATGGCTGAAGACAGCACTAATAGTGGCAAGGATCTAATCTGAAATATATGTGACTTGGAAAGCTGTCACTTGCCACATGGGATTTTTGCTTCCAGGCATGCTGCTGACCCAATGATATTAATTACTGCTTGATAAGATGCTCTTTCTTTTTTGTTGCATTTATTTGGTTTTCTTCCAGGAATTCAACCTTCAGAGCCAAAAACAGAAGATGCTCTGGCTTGGAATGAAGCAGTAGTGACGTCAGGGTAGTATTTGGGGGCAGACGTCCAGGGAAACCAGGAAGTTGGCTTCTATCAAGTTAGACCATTGGCACATGTGTTGCTTTCACTCACTGGAAATTGTTCTTAAGGATTTCAGACAGGGTATCTCCCAGGCCTACCTGAAGATGCTGGGGAGGGAGGGGTTATTGTTTTGTTTTTGATCTTGTTTTTTATTATGTCCTCTGTGTTTGTGCCTTGTATATTTACGCTGTGAACTGCCCTGAGATCTATGATTGAAGGGCGGCATACAATTCAATTATTAATAATGGTAATATCCAAAGTATATGAGCAAGGGTCCTTCTCCTGCTCAGCAGAATGAGTTGATGAGTTCCCAAATGGCTTACTCCATTTTGAAAGAAGAGACATCATCATCATCATCATCATCATCATCATCATTAATTTATCCCATGTTCATCTGGCTGGGTTTCCCCAGCCACTCTGGGCGACTCCCAACAGAATAATAATAATAATAATAATATTAATAATAATAATAATAATAATAATAATAATAAATAATAATAATAATAATAATAATAATAATAATAATAATAATAAAGTGGTGAAACATTTAAAGCTTCCCTAAACAGGGCTGCCTTCAGGTGTCTTCTAAAAGTCTGGTAGTTGTTTCTCTCTTTGACATCTGGTGGGAGGGCGTTCCACAGGGCGGGTGCCACTACCGAGGAGGCCCTCTTCCTGGTTCCCTGTAACTTGGCTTTTCGCAGTGAGGGAACCGCCAGAAGGCCCTCAGCGCTGGACCTCAGTGTCCGGGTAGAACGATGGGGGTGGTCTATAAGAGCATTAAGTCCAGAGACCAAAACTGCCTAACTGCACCACTGCTTACTTGCTTTCTGGACCAAATTTACCACAAAAAAATGATGAAAATTGCTGTCTACCCCCCGTCCCCAACACCTGTATAGTCTGAGTACTTCTGTGAACATTGTGGGTGGTATCCAGCTAAACTGTTGCACTAGTGCAATGGGTTTTAGCTGTATCTTCCCCACAGTCTCCTATCCTGCAGACTCTCCTTTTGTGGCTCCTCAAAGCCTCTAAGCCAGATTTAATAGGACGAGGAGGTATGAAGGGAGAGGAAAGAGTGAGAAAGTTACAGCGCACATCTAAATGTCTTTGCACTACCATCATGCTTAGTTGACCTATCACCAATCCAGAGAGACCCTCATGGTAAGAACAGAACAGTACAGTGGTACCTCAAGTTAAGAACTTAATTCGTTCCGGAGGTCCGTTCTTAACGTGAAACTGTTCTTAACCTGAAGCACCACTTTAGCTAATGGGGCCTCCTGCTGCCGCCGCACCGCTGTAACATGATTTCTGTTCTCATCCTGAAGCAAAGTTCTTAACATGAGGTACTATTTTTGCGTTAGCGGAGTCCGTTACCTGAAGCGTCTGTAACCTGAAGCGTATGTAACCCGAGGTACCACTGTATAAGAAGAAAAGTGAAAAAGGGGTATGGCCTTGCATCAAGTGGGATTACAAGTTGGCATTCCTCCCAAACTGTAAATTTTGTGCCTTTATAATTATAGCTGGATGATCACTTTGCATAGCCTTGCTTGGATAGTCATTAAAACAAACAAGGTACAAATAATACAGCTAAGGCTAATCTCTGAAAAGGCTAAGTATGTTGGATATGATCTGTAGAGTTCCCCTGGTTATATCCGACATCCACCACTATGACTTTAGGCTAATTGCTAGTCTTTTAGCCTCAATTCCCCTCTGTCCTCCAATATGCATATAATATTACCAGCCTACATGACAGGGTTGTTTTCAGGGGCTACTAACCTAATATATGTGAAAAATTTACTACACTCTTAAGTACTATATAAATGCTTAACTTCAAAATAAAACAGCAAGTTCAATCAGTTCTGGAAATGAACCAATCAAAAGACCTGTTGATATTTCATCCTCCCATCAGAGAAACCGCTGTTAGTTTGAAAGTTGACTACTTGTTCAGGGAAATCGAAATTAATTTTGAAGCAAAACTATTTCCCCAAAGTAGCAATGGGCCATTAAGGGGCTTCCCATTCAGGCTGATGAATGAAAAGGCCCGTTTCAAAGAGCCCCATTAGTATTTCTGATTAATTATCATGAAAAATAATGAGTTGTCTTAGGCAGAAGAAGCAATGCTTAAATTGATTGAGTTCTTGGATTAATAAAATCCAATTATTCTCGCGTGTAATTGGCGCCAAGTTTATTTGTATCTCCCTTTTAACAAGTTTGCTAATTATATGAGAAAGTAAACAAAACAAATCGTAAATGAATACAAAGTTCAATTATACCTCTAAACTTTGGCAAATAAGGCCCAGGCAGAGACTGCTTCAAAGTTATGTTTACTCACACAGCACATAGCAAAAGTAATGGGCACAGCTCCTTGGACAATGAGGATGGACTAAAGAGTAGAATCTTCCTGCTTACTCCTTCACTAAAGACATACACATACACATTTACCCATTTGTAGCACAAAAATCACTTTTTCTCAGTCCATCTTCATTATTTTCATCCTCAACATGCTGCTTTCAACCTGTATTGATGCTAGATTCTGCCACCCACAAGTGCAGGAATTGTTACTTGATACATATCTGAAAAATCCTCCCCTTGATTAGGTTATCCACATCTTTTGATTCCTGCATAAGTCCCAGGTGAATGAATTAAAAAGAGGTGGTTGTAATCTTGGTATATGCCCACTCACAATGTAATTAGCTAGGTGTGGATATATACATGTACACCTCTTCTTAGGCTGCCCATTACTTTTATTTGTTTTAAAACAGACACACTGTAAAATCAATCTGCAATGAGCTTTTATTTTCAGAATGAATCCAGTTTCTCAAGACATATTTTTCAGGGGCCAAAAAAATATGCAACAGATCTGGATTGGACCAGGCGGGGGGGGGGGGACACAAGGAGAGCAAGGGAAGGTCTGGGCATGAAAAAATAGGCACTTGCAGACATGCACTGCTCACTGGTGTGAATTGCATACCATGGATATACAAATACAAAATTGGGAAAGGTAGTGAGGGTGACATGCTATCCCATATTCTGGAAAAAGTGAAATGGGAAGGAGCAGACATCAGCAGAAGACTTCCATGTGGAAGTGTCTAATATGTCTGGATTGCCCCACCCCACGCGTATCCTGCAAAATAATTTTGTGGAAGCCATGCAAGGCATGGGGGAACCACACGTACTTTTCAAATCTTACTTTAGAGAAACTGTGCACATTTTCTGTAGTTGTTGATGCTACCAGCGAGGCACACTGCCTGAAGCAGGCAACATTTCCTCCTAATAAGGATCCTGCTGATATGGCCTTAGAGAGTAGGCTGGGAAATGGTGGAAGACTCATTGCCAAGGCCTATGCAATTATTTTCCGTAGCTCAGTGCAGTTTAATGTAGGCATTCAATTTCACTCCGGCTCTAGCAAGAGATGTTCTTGAAGCTGCCTGGATTTCAATCTATGTGGGAAGGGAAAGACACAACCCTGACCCTAGCCACAATGATCTTCCACTATTCAGTTTTATAGCATATTTTTATTTTATTTAGAAGAAAGCTATTGCACTCCTCTTTAAAGGCAGTAACATCGGTTTTATTAGCCAGGCCTACAGCTTCACATCAGCGGAGTGTTCCAATAACCTCACTGCTGAGATGAGAAATGGCATCCTCTTTGTCAATACAGTTCCTTTGACATAAAAACGTTGTAAAACGGAGGATGGGGGGAAATGTTCATTCAAAGAGCTAGAACCATGATGAAACTTCTGTTGTTGCAAAGATGATAAAAGTCCACAAGCCTTATGTTTGCCATAAGGAAAACAGCAACATCAAAATGGATCTCCTCGAGTTCCAGTTATGTAGCCCATAACTAGGTATGAATGATCAAAGCTAAAAATGGCATAGTTCTCTGCTATTGTTTTGTTCTGACACACAGGGCAACTCAATTTTTATGGGTTCATCCACTGGTGGATGGATGGGTGAAGTATTTTGTCTTGGGTCTGATCAGGTTTGACACCCTTTAAATCTCTTTGAGCCATATCATTCTATGTGGCACAAATTCACATTTGCTGAGTAGTGAAAAAGAGACAGAGAATATAATGGTGGTACATTACATTCCTGCTCAAGACTCAAGGTGGCTGCATATGCATCAGTCTATCAATGCTGTGGAAGGAATGGCATACTATTTGGGGGAACGTATGCTTACCAATGGTTTATTTTTGTTTTTTAAATGTACATTGATTTTTTTTTTTAAATCACAATGATGTCAGCTGACAGTCAATGACAAGCATAGAAATAATTGCTGTGCATCCTTTGTTGTTGTCCTTGGGATCTTCCTCTGTAGACTGAATGAGAGTTTGTTGTTGTTCTTAACCGTTCACCTTAGGAACAGAACATGCCCTTTCTAAACTTTACTTTCTTGGATATAGAAACAGCAAGGTTTTTCTGAAGGTGTCACATATACAGGCCCTAATGCTTTGCTGATCGCTCTGAGTGCATGGCAAAAATACATAATCCTAAATAGAGATGGACTGATACCATGCTGGGAGATATTGCTGTTACTAAATTTAATAAAATAAGATTGACACGCTTGGTTTTATCATGGCCAGGATCATAGTCTTATAACAATCCAAAATGACACACAGGGAAAATCACTGCCGGCGATTAGAACTCAGACATTCTTGGCTCAATGCAGTAAATTCCTTCATGCAGGAGCAAAAAATGAACAAGTGTCTGCTCTCAAAGTGTACACTGCCAGTACTGAAACTGCATAGCTTCTTTCTCCTTGTGTGGGCAAGTCAGAGACCCCATTCATCAGCTTTTATTCTCACAGGCTGATAAACATAAGGCATTTTGCCTTTACTGCTACAGTTATCTAGAGCATAAAGGTAAAGGGACCCCTGACCATTAGGTCCAGTTGCGGATGACTCTGGGGTTGCGGCACTCATCTCACTTTACTGGCTGACGGAGCCAGCGTACAGCTTCCGGGTCATGTGGCCAGCATGACTAAGCCACTTCTGGTGAACCAGAGCAGCACATGGAAATGCTGTTTACCTTTCTGCCAGAGTGGTACCTATTTATCTACCTGCACTTTGACGTGCTTTTGAACTGCTAGGTTGGCAGGAGCAGGGACTGAGCAACGGGAGCTCACCCCGTTGCAGGTATTCAAACCACCAACCTTCTGATCGGCAAGCCCTCTGTGGTTAAACCACAGGGCCACCCGCGTCTAGAGCATATTAGCCTGTAAAGCAATCACAGGTTCTTCAAGCTCATCTGTTCAGTAGGGAGGTAAAATATAATATTCAGAGCTTTCAGATTAAACATGGGCAGAGCCATTGAGTTTTGCACTTGGAAGGTGTTGGTTTATCCAGACATGGGACAGTAATTCTAGTCCCTACCATCACATCCCCACAGCAAATGTAAAGCATGTTTAAAGCACATGGCTTCTCCCCTCCCACAAGAATCCTCGGAAGTGTAGTTTGTTAAGGGTGAAATTGCAGCTTCCTAATGAGCAAACTACAGTTCTCAGGGTTCTTTGGTGGAAGCCATGTGCTCTAAATGTATAGTGAGGATGTAACCTATACAGGCAGTGGGGGAAGGTCTATTGCCAGTTGCCAAGGGTCAAACTACACCTGGTCTGCTCCCTCACAGAAACTGGTATGATGGGAGGCAAAGAAGCCATCTTCCCTTAAAGAAGAGCATTGATTGTGCATAGCTTGACCAGTTCATGCTGGATGCTGAACTGTTCCAGTTCAGCATCCAGCATTAGACCCTAAGAGCACCAGACCATGCAGGTCCCCACAAGCTTGTCAGAAATAGGAGGTGATTAATGAAACCATGCGGGTGACATTGTGGTCTAAACCACTGAGCCTAGTGCTTGCCGATCGGAAGGTTGGCAGTTCGAATCCGCGTGATGGGGTGAGCTCCCATTGCTCAGTCCCTGCTCCTGCCAACCTGGCAGTTCAAAAGCACGTCAAACAAGTAGATAAAAAGGTACCGCTCTGGCGAGAAGGTAAATGGCATTTCTGTGTGCTGCTCTGCTTTGCCAGAAGCGGCTTAGTCATGCTGGCCACATGATCTGGAAGCTGTACCCCGGCTCCCTCAGCCAGTAAAGTGAGATGAGCGCCGCAACCCCAGAGTCGTCCGCGGCTGGACCTAACGGTCAGGGGTCCCTTTACCTTTACCTTTAGTGAAATGTCATACACCCTAACTTGCTTTGGGCTGCTTACCAGAAGTCCAAGCCAGTTGTGTGCCTGCAGTAAATGTCAGTGAACTCAAAACAGCCAAATCAAAAACCCAAACACATCACAAGCCAATCAGACTGAGGACTGCACAAAGTGTAAAATAGGGAAAAGTGGTACGCCAAAGGTCCATTGACCCAAACAATTCCCACTCAGCCCCAAGTGATGACTGGCAAATGCCACACTATATTGAGGATTCAAGGATTCACGTATGGTAACAATTCTCTCAGACACGATTGAATGTCCCCTGAAATGTGGCAGAGAGACCAATTTAACTCTGGAAATCTACTCTAACCATCACCCTTTCTGGAAATCAACATGGTATACTCTTGGAATTCTCTACCCTTTTGTGGGGAAAGAAAACTGGAATCACTATTTCACCAAAGTTATCCAGGGGGGAGACAGGTTATCCATGGAGGCAAGAACCACCATAAGCTGCAGCGATAGCATGGCTTCTCCCCTGCCCCACCTTCTCTCTTTGTTGCTGTCACTGAAAGAGGCAGCAGCTGCACTGGAAACCTAGCTACCATTTTGCATCCTCCGCAACTTCCCAGACATAACATCTTAGCAGGACGTTACAAAGGGGAAATAGTGGCTGCCACAAATAAAATGATATTGCAGAACGCTCAGAGGAAAAATGTAGAAGTATGATATGAAAAAACCTCAAATATTTTCTCAGCTAAATGTCTTATGATACCTTTTGACTCAGCTCTCGTGAAATACCAAGATTTCCCGGGGTAGCTCATTGGATCCATAGCAGACAAGCATTAGTAGTTTGTTCAGTAGTGAGGAGGGACCTTTTAACAACAGTCAAAAGGGAACTTCAAAGCAGAGTGTCTGTCCACTTTTTGTATTTCCTGTCTCTAGAGTAGCAGGGAATTGTATGTCTCTATGCCATTCTTGCTTTGATTGCTTTCCTGCCCAATCACTACTGCTTGCGTCCTCCCATTCCTCCTTCTCTGCCTGGGAAGAAAGTGTCCCTGGGTCCCTGATGCAGAAAGAAAAGAAAGTGAAGTTGCTCCCATCTCAAGCATTTGGCAGCAGGGTGTGCTGTTTCCCAGCTGGAGGAAGAGAAGTTGGCATCAGTTGTGACTGGGCAAGCAAAAGAATAGAAAGGGGGCAATAATGACACATTTACCTTTTTTACCTATCAGCATTTAGCTGGCCTCTGGGAAACAGACAAAAAATATCAAGGAAGAGCTGACCCCATGCTCACACCACTGTGAGCTCCCTTTCTACATTACATGTGCATTCAGTCCTTTAACAACCTTTAGATGAATATGGAAAGGCGTCTGCCATACGAATATGGAGTCAGTGTGCACTAAATGGTATTTCTGCTTTCCACATGATTAGGCTTATTCTCCTTGCTCTCCTATAAAAGTTCTTCTGCCCTTTAGTTTGTTGGGAGTCTCATCGGAAGTGAAAGGTGACCATTTACTGCAGCTGCTGTATTCTGTGTAGCCTCTTTCTCCTCCAGGTTTTTCCAGTTAAACCACTTGGTATTTTCATAGTATAGATATGAAAAAGAACCATAACCAGATCTTACATTCTTCTGGTCAGTGACATTTTCTATGTCAGTGATAAGCCCTTTATTATGAAGCACATTGGCTTCTGCAAACCAACAGCTTCACCTCTCTCAAGTCTTCCAAGCAGCTAATATGAAAATACAGTACATTTCTTTTCATTATACATATGTAGACACAGCATAATGACAAACAACCAAGAAAGAGATAAGCATTTTACTGAGATGTTTTGTCATGTGCTCAAAATAAGGAAAGTGTAAACTAATAGCTGCTGGTTTATAAAAGAAGAGGCAACAGATAAATGGTCATTGGATGCAATGGGGTAATAATATGCCACGCAGCCATTATATTCTTTGGTGAGATTAATGCCTGCATGTGAAGGTTCATTTCCAGCTACAGTTCCCATAGTAGTAATGTCTGGAAGCTGCTGTAACTTTGGCCTCAACCCACCCACCTCCAGTCTCTCTCTCTCTCTCTCTCTCTCTCTCTCTCTCTCTCTCTCTCTCTCTCAAATGCACACCAGCTTAACCCCACCAAATTTACTCCTGATTTCCTTTAGGGGAAAAACGAGAAAGTAATCAGGCTTTCAGATGTTATAGATTACCAGATGCATTTGCTAGGCTAATAAAGTACTGAAAGTATTACATCACCACGTTCCAATTGAATGAGACCTCCAACTCAAAGGCAATTAATCCAGTAGCATTAAAGAGCTTTAAGAAGATTATCTGCAGTCAACAAACGGATTGAATCATTTCATAGAAAGGGCTGCTAACAATGTGAGGAGACACCTTGTGACCTGATGCTAGGCCAGTGACCCATCCTCAGACTATGGACTCCTGCATTTGGGGACAGGAGAGAGGACAAGCACATTCACGCACTGCCATCCCTGCACGAGTTGCACTCTCTTTTTCCCACCCACGCCTTTGCCCAATCTCCGCGTTTGGTGGGGAAGCAGCCCCAGAGTTGTGGCAGTCCTGACGCTTGTGTGGGTGAGCTGGTGGCCTCAGCGTGTTTCTCCACCGTTTTGCCCTCTTCTCCTGCCTCTTTAACCTTCTGTCCCGTCCAGAAGTGCTTTTAAGAGCCTTTCCTGCACCGATTGGGTTTGTCTGCTTGCAGGAAGAGCTGCTTTGTCTACTTAACATGATATCAAAAACTCCATCAAAAACCCTTTTGTCACATGAGAAGCTTCAGAAGGAAAAGTTAGCCTATCAATGCAGTTCAGGCACTGCTGATATGCAGCCAAAATGCATAATCAAAGATGTTTGGCTTATATATAACCACCTGTTTTTTTCTGGGGAGACGCAGTGGTATGCATATCCCTAAACTTTTTGTGAATTTTTGTACTTTTGTCCATTTACCGTTTTTTCCCCAATTTGAACTATAAAATGGTGATATTCTTGAGTCAAAATGACTAAACATTTTTTATTTTATTTTTAAGAAGAAAAGCACTTTATATAAGAAGCTTTCAGAACACACAGTAGATCTCGCTCTTTCTCCAACATGCTGGCAGATCTCTGCATTTTCTCCTCCCACCCGCTGCCTGATCTCCATGCTCTTTCCACAGGCCATGGTGCCTGTGCGTCCGCCACCATATTTTGTGAGTGCCCGGCGTCTATGTGAGAAATGTTGTGGGTGCTCGGGCACCCAGAGCCCCAGGGAGTTGGCGCCTATGTGAACAATATGTGTACAATATGTCAGTCATGTTTTGCTATTATATATACAAGTTTGACTGCCTTATATTGACTCAGTCCATTGGGCTAACTGTCTCAGTACTATCTACTTTGACTCTCCAGGATCTTCTTCATATATACAGATAAATCCCTGCATATTTTACATAAATGAAACCGTCTAGTATTCCAATATTGCACCCATCAAAACTTATTTACACTGTTGAATTTATCTTAATGCTGCCAGCATTATCAAGTGTACACAATCTCCCCCCATATATTTAATAAACATTTTCCAATCTTCTTTAAACATATGTTCTTCTTGTTCTCTTATTCTATATATTAAGTCCGCAAGCTGCACATATTCCATCAGTTGCCATTCTTCTTTAGTTGGGACCTTGTTCGTTTTCCATTTTTGGGCTAACAAAACACGGGCCGCTCTCTCCAGGATCTTCAACAAAGTCTTTCCCCCCTGTGGTAATTGTGCAGCACACGATACATGTGGCACAAATGATAACGTGTGTATTGTATACAGCAGGGGTAAGGAAACCTGTTGCCTTCTAGATGTTGTTGGACTCTGCATCCCATCAGCCCCAGTCAGCATGGCCAATGGGTAGGGTTGATGGGAGTTACAGTCCACCAACCTGCCTGCACACCTTACACACATTGTCCTACACACAACTAACTGCCCTGCAGTCGACAAAGCTATGGAGCTTTCAGTGGGGTATGACTGGATGAAACTTTAATGGAGACCAGGGGACAGGGGTGATGTTAGCTTTCAAACAGGATTTAAAGGGTTATGTTGGGATATGTGACCCAGTCTGGCATCACCAACAACTAGGTCTTAAAGACGAAGGGGATAGAGTAGGGACTCTCTGACCAATTACCCCCGTAGACTCACATTAGTGGGCTATAAATCAGTGTCCAATGCTTATATATGTCTCGTAAGTGGTAATATTTTAAACAATAATCAATTTTATTATCCTGGGATTTCCTTGATTCTCCCTACCAGTAGTTGTATTCATCAAATATGGCTATTATGAAATCAATAAAAATGCTTGACAGTTATAAGGTGGTGAAGCAGCCAGGAGGGTGATCTATACACAACTTTAGAAACTAACTCCACCTTCCAGATGTCATAAATCACCAAGCCAATATGAGCATGAGGTGATGGCTTAAATCCCAGAGACTTTGTGAAGGCATGAGGACATCCAATTGATCAGTCTTGAGGAAAATGGTCAAGGATAAAGATGATCATGTTTTACTAGTCGATGTGTGTAGCCTTAGAAGCACACCTGAAAATTAACAACCTGATGAAACAACATGTGAACATTTCCTATAAATTGCTCCTTAATAATAGCAAAGGGCTTCCCTCACAAACCTGCAAAAGCAGTAATTGTCACTGGTACCTCCAGCTGCTAATTAAAATGTATATCTTTCTTTAGTTTTACATAACGTAAATAGTACCTCGGGTTAAGAACTTCAGGATGAGAACAGAAATCACGTGGCGGCAGCGGGAGGCCCCATTAGCTAAAGTGGTACCTCAGGTTAAGAACAGTTTCAGGTTAAGAAAGGACCTCTAGAATGAATTAAGTTCATAACCCAAGGTACCACTGTACTCTTTTTCTGGTTTTCCTAAGGCCCTTAAAGAAATTATTCTTTATGGATAATATTAAAGGCAACAACCATAGTAAATGAAGAAGAGAATTCTAAATTGGGGTAGGGAACCTTGTGCATGGAAGCCAATTGGAACTCCCCAGACCTCTCTGTATGGTCCTTGGGACTCTCCTAAGACCACACCCCTCTCTAGTCTCACCCCTCACTGACTGTTTTTGCCTCCCTGGAAGGTGTCCTTGAACTCAGACAATACCTGTTGCTTGCCTGGATAGAGAATTAGACAGGAGTGTGTGAGTGAATGAAGGAACTTGTCAACTGTACAAAGGTAAACTGTACACACTATTTAGGCTTATTATAAGTGATTATGTGGGATACCAACAGTCATCAGTAGTCTTTGTAAACAGAACAAAACTGAATTTTTCCCAAGGAGCTCTATCCCCTATTCACTCTTATTGCCGGAGACACACTTTCCGAACAACTGGGCTTGATTTGCAAACCACCTAACATTTACCAGATGGAAATGTGTGTATTTATTTTGCCATTGTGGCTGAATAGCAACTTCATGGCTTCATTAAGTTACTGCCATAGGGACTGTTAGGGGATGTGGGCCAGGTGCTTCAGGTCCACTCTGTTTCTCATTTGTCCAGCCTTAACTTCAGAGTTTGTAATTTCTTTTAAAGTACACATGAAAATTCATCAGCATTTGAGTGCCCACTTCTCTTTCCATGAACATTTTTGTATCCTGTTTTGCCCAATATTCACATTTTTGCCACCAGTTTCCCCTTTTCCTCCTTCTCATGTCTCATTTTCTGTTGTTTTCTCTGCTGCCTCTCACTGGATAAATGCCCATTTTCTCAACCGTAAGTCTGCCAAAACCAAGATTCAGATTGTCTTGTTGCCAAAACTGAGCTTCTTGTCAGCATCTTTCAATATTGCTTTCCCTTCTTCTTGATAATGTTGATATTTGTTCTGAGATCTGGAATCCAGGAGTGCTTTTACTGTTCTCTTTGCTTTTCTCTGCGTGTTTAGGCTTTGCCAAGTTGTGTTATGCTTCATTTATCGCTATATCGAGAATCAAGACTTTCATTTTGAAAGATAATGCAACATTTTAGTTCGTTCCCTTATTATTTTTCTCACAGTTTATTGCAACATTCTTGTCATCAGTCTTCATGCTTCTACCTGAAGGCTGTCTTCAATGCTGCTGTCTACAGCTTGTGTGGGAGGGTGGAGCAACAGAGCTTGGAGTTTCATGGGTGCATTGGTGGGAGGGCTGGATTGGTTCCACCAGTGCACCCATGAAGGCCCGACCTCATCAACACCCTGCCCCAACCCTGCCCAATCCAAGTGGGCAGCAGCAGCAACATGCTGCTGTCTGGAGGACCACTCCATTGACCACAACAGCTACTCCTACCTTGTTCCCCTGGCTTTTTTTTCTTTCTTTTTTATGTATTTTTCTCATTTGGGACCTGTGCTCCACACAGGTACCAATTTTCTAGGTAAGCCTAAGATTTTCCACTCTGTTCCCTGCTTGCCTCTGAGCACTTCGTTCGAACATACCTAGTCCTTACTCCTTCTATTTCATTTCACTTTCCTTTCCTTCCAATTGCACCTAGCAATTTGGAGGACTACTACTGTTAGAAGATGCATCCTACCTCTCTCTATATCAATCCTTTGTTGGCCTTGTCACAGAGCTGATTTGTCCTGGCTTCTCCATGCTTCTAGCAGCAGTACCAATTCAATGCTGCTTTCCAAGAGTCTGTTTCTAAATACATCTGCTCTGCACCAAAATACAGCACTAGCTCACAGTTCTCTGCCCAGACTCCCAGTTGATGGACATCAGAAGAGTTCAATCTAGACTTCCAAAGTGGTATTTGAGGGACTATTGATCAACTTGCATATTGCCCGCCAGATGGTGGGTGTAGTCAGGGAAATCCCTTTCAATGTTGTGCCAAATTTGAGAGCTTCTTGCAACAAGTGAACTGTATATTCTACAGAAGGCTTTTTGAACATATTTTGAATGGCCTTATGCTTTACTCCTGGCTTGGACAAAAAAAGATTGGCAATGCACTGACATGTATTTAAAACATTGCTTGCAGATAAATATTCTCTTTCAAAAGACAAGGGTCCCCCCCCCCATTCTGCATTTTTAAAGTCATCTGTGTGACTTTAAATGTGGTGTCTTTCAAAGTTAAATGGGAAATGCATTATCTCCACTGCAATATTTTAAAGAAAAATTGATGCCCACCATTCCTTGCTTGTGTACATTAAGTTCACTCTTAAGCTCACCAAATGGAAAAAATTCTGTTGAGTCTTGTCCACATTTGAGCATTATTTAACTGTCAATCCATTTCCCTCATTTCAATTTAGAGTGGTGCAGTCCACACCCATACATATTCACATTTATATATAATAACTTTGGTTTTCCTATTCATACCTGTATGTATGTCACTACCTTCTAATTTGCTGATTCTATTATGTAGCTTAAGGACCAACATAACATGTGGGCAGATAGCCATGCACGTACCATGATTTAGTTTAGTTTTTTAAAGAATCTCTGCTCAAAGGCAGCACACATAAAGTTGTAAACTCTCAGCACACACTTTTCAGCATGCTTTGCAATATCTGGTGTTGACATTTTTAAAATCCAAGGGATCAGCATAATATACACATACAAGCACCCAAAAAGAAAGTGTTTTAGCAGCAAAACAGGCACATTTATAATCTAAGGTTGCACAGACACCTGAAACTTGTACACATAGTACTGTAACTATTAAACAGGTAGTATTAGAGTGCAGTAATATATGCTTTGTATGTGAAAGGTCCTAGATTCAATTTCTGGCATCTCCAGGGACATCTGTGAAAGACTCCTGCCTAAGCCCAGGAGTAGATCTAAATAGACCAATGACCTGGCTTGGTATAAAGAGATGCAAATTAAATTCAAATATAACCTGTATTGACCTAATACATTTCCAACCATATAAATCATTGGTAAGGCATCCATTTCAACAAATATTATTTTTCAAATTTGTACGGATGAAAGAAAACTTCTAATTTCCTGGGGGGGGGGGAATAATATTTCTGATCAAATTCAACTTGAATGAGTCTTCCATTTGTAGGAACTTTAAAGAGACTTATTTGTTGAAACAGATAGTTTACCAGAGATTCATAGTATTTATTGTTATTGGTACAGTGTTGAAAACTAAGTTTTAGTACAAAGTCAACACCATTTGGATATAATGTAGGTGTATCTGTGATGCAGATAATTACTGTATTATTAGACTTCTCAGGGGGTATTTAATTTGACCCAGGATCATATTTGACACTTCCTATGTAGGTGAGTGATTATCAGCCCAACCTTACTAAAGTTTTGCAAAGTGGTACTGTGAATTGACCTGCTTTGCTTATACATTTTCTTTTTCCTTCTTTCTACTGTTGTGGAGCAGCCTAAAGACCCATAAATTTTTCATTAAAATATTATTAATGTTTAGTTGGAAGTTTTCAGAACATTTCCACACCAATGCTAAGACAAAAAATACTGAACAGTGAAACTCAGCCATCTTTCTTTTGGCCTTTGCCTATGCTTACAGCACAAGAATAAATTCTGCTGCTTGTATCTAAACCAGCTTTGGAATCAGACTTTGCCTCCCATTTGCATAATGGCTGAAAAGGAGGGAGATCCTTGCACCCTCAATGCCCTCATTGTGAAACTCAGCACAGTTCAGCCTTTTCTAGCCTTCATTATGCAAGCAATACACCTGTATAAGGAAGCTGGAAATAAAGGAATTATGGAAATGTGATGGAAAATACATGGAAATAAAGGCATTGTTATAAGGAAGCCACCTACCTCTCTCCTATGAAATTCAAATGTTAAGCCACATTATTAAAATAATACTCAAGCCAATTACTCAAATATTGGCATAACAGGATGAGACACCTAGGTAGAAGCAGCCAATGAGATACAAAAAATATATATGAAATTTTATGTGGGGTGTCTGGGAAAGACAAAGAAAGAGATTTAAATCAAAATACTTACTAATTTCAGGAACAGAGCCCTTAAAAATGAGGAATTTAAAGAGCATTTGTAATGCTGGTTCCCACTAGCAAATTGTTCCCATTTGAAGAAATGAGAACTTATTTAATACTATTTGAATATATTTTCTGAATGCTCAGGTGGGGAGAGCAGCTCCTTTTTGCCTTTTAATCTTTCAGTTTATATAAATGTAAGAGGCTAAACATGGATTGTTGTGGCCTGTTGTTTGAAGCCAACCTTCCCATTATTATGAGTGATATCCAGTCTTAGTTAGTTAGTTTACACATTGAAATCAGGGGACTTAAGCCCATTGACTCAATGGGTCTACTTTAAGAATGACTTAATTGGATACCATCATGGGCAATATTCTGCTAATGCATTCTGTCAGTGCAATGATTCCTACTTGTACAATAGGTCTCTCCCCCTCCTTCTCCATGTGTGCTTGAACCCCCCCCCCCAAAAAAAAAAATCTGATCCAGAGGGTTGTGGGGAACCCCTAGAGCATATTTTGGGGTGCAGGGGAAGGAGGAGAGGAGAATGTTCTGTTGAGCAAGCAGAAATCCTTGTACTTTCATAATTTTTGGGCAGCACAATGAGAATGGGTAATTTTGACTGATATTTGCATGGAGAATTCAATGGGAGGGATCACATACAGACTCTGAACAAGACTTGAATTTTGTTTAAAACTTTGGACTAAGTACATTGATGAGAGAAGAGGTGACTTCTCCCACCCCCAATAGTGCCAAACTATTATAAAACATTTATTTGGGGTGTTGGCTGCTGGAGGTTTACCAAACATTATGTCTAGAAGACATTACAACCAATTGGAACAGTACAGGCTTTTAGGAATAGTTTTTGGAATATGCTAATTATAAAATCTAAACAGTATTATTAATATGGTGACCAATCATTTTGCGCAACCTTTCAAATTATCTGTCAGTTCTCTTAAAACTCACATAGGTTTTTATTTATTTATTTATTTTATTTATTTATTTTGTTGGGGGGATTCATTGTTGCTATGCTGACATAAATCCAAATCATAGTTCAAAATATGCCTCTCAATGGGCTCAGTGCAAAATACACCTGAGGCAGCACATAAAACATAGAGCGTATGATTCACATATTCCCTGTGAGCCCAGAATAGTAAACATCTGCTTTAAGGATGAAGTTGAATTGTTGTCTGTGAGTCATTGATGCGTCTATGGTTCTTGTATTTGTCTAATGCTGGATATCATTGCACTAATAATGAGAAAAATGAATTCAGCAGGGTAAATTCTATCTTGTATGTGAAAAGGTAGTTTCCCCCCTATTTGTTCCTGACACACTGATAACTATAACCAGTGTCTCTTGCTTGTTATAAGGCAGGACTAAATAATATCTATTCACTCTACTATTCATTAAGCTGTATAAATCTCTACCACATCCCTCCCCACCAAAACTGTCTCCTCTCTCACACACACACCATGTACATGATGTTCCATACCAGTGATCCCTTTGTTCACCTCTTCTGTACCTTCTACAGGAAATTACTAAGGAAATTACTGTTCTGAGAAATCAAGGCTATTATTTCCCTCATCTACCAACAGAAAAGCAGAAGGTAGTTATTTCTTGTACATGGACTGTGTATCTTGTGTCATAACATTCTAAATGAAATCCAGGTAATACTGGCCTGAAATCCAGGGCATATGTCGTTCTGCTCAAACAGTAGCTTTAACTAGTGTTATCATTTATAGAGCACTGAAAACACTTCATAGGTGCTATCTTATTAATCCTGGTAACAGTCCTGCAAGTTAGGTCAGTCAAGGGGGCTCGGGCTAAGAGAATAATGACTTACTTAAGACCACCTGTTGAGGCTGAGGTCTGTAGAACTTGAAAAAGGTTTCCCCCTCTTTTGAAATGTTGACAATTGCTATGAAATATTGCTGTGGGGTGGTCTCCAACTGGAGTCCCTTCACTGACAGGAAGCATCTGTCAGAAGAATGGGGAGGAAATATTCAGCTATGTATCATCTCCTTGTAGCTCTGTTGTTCACTAAAATCTTCTCTGGAAGGTTCTTGCAGGAACTTACCACAGTTTCAATATGAGAATATTCCATAATTTCTGTAAAACCCACTTGCTTCGCCTAGATTTTTCTTACAGCGAAAGTGAAAAATGGTTGAAGTTATTTAAACTCTGTTCTTTTGTGACCAACGGTAGATTTAACTTTGTTTTGTTACAACTAAAGCGTAATGAATATTTATGAGGAAAGCACCAGAAAGTTTCCTAGGAATTGAAGGAAGTATTTATATTTATCAAATTGATTACTTTTTTAAAACCTTGTTTCTATTTGTAGCACGCACCAATGGTTCCAAGGATGGTTGCCAATTACTTTGTCCCATTATCACAGGGATTTCTGCTTGCGGAAAAGAACTTCCCCAGCGTGAACCCCACCCTCTTCCTATATCTGTTCCAGAGGATTGGAGGAACCCCTAGAACACATTAAAGGGCTGAGGGGGGACAGAAGGGGGGGGGAGTTTCATTTTGTAATCAAACATACTTCTCTGATTTCTAAACATCACTCTGTTGAGACCCATGAGATAAAACATACAGTTATTGTTCTCTTTGTTTCAGGTATTTTTAAGCCATCTTTTAGGATCAGGTTCTCACAAAGTGGTATACGCCATAATATAAAAAGGTAAAGGGACCCCTGACCATTAGGTCCAGTTGTGGCCGACTGGGGTTGTGGCACTCATCTCGCTTTATTGGCCAAGAGAGCCGGCATACAGCTTCTGGGTCATGTGGCCAGCATGACTAAGCCACTTCTGGTGAACCAGAGCAGCACACGGAAACACCGTTTACCTTCCCGCTGGAGTGATACCTATTTATCTACTTGCACTTTGACATGCTTTCGAACTGCTAGGTTGGCAGGAGCAGGGACCGAGCAACGGGAGCTCACCCCGTCGCGGGGATTCAAACCGCCGATGTTCTGATTGGCAAGTCCTAGGCTCTGTGGTTTAACCCACAGCGCCACCCGCGTCCCTACGCCATAATATAAACATAGAATAAAAAATCACAATATTTGATAAAAAACAGTCACCATAAAAACACCATAAATATGCAGATTACAGTCAGCTGCATTTGTCTGTAACATCTGTTATTTCTCAGTTACATCAAAGTCAAGTGTGACTTTTCAGCTCGCTGACTGGAAGTGGTGTTGGCAAGATTTTTTTGTGTTTAGAACAATAGCCAGTCAGTCTTAGACCCGGAGCAGGAAATCTGTAGAGGTCTGGTTTGCTCTCTGCAAGAATCCAGCGCCATCACATTGGGGAGCCATCCAGAAACATAATGGGGAAGATCTGTTGAAGTGTTAATACTATGAACCTTTCATGTTATACTCAATTTGTATATACATGTAAATAAACTGCAGTGGTTATGTGCTGCAGCTAAATGACGAAGTGGGAGAGGGCGTTCAGGAACAAACAAGTCAATGCCCTGAGCCACTGGATGGCTCAGAGGTTGTGGATGTTCCAGAGGTTAGCCAGAGTTTTGACAGGAGCACGAGTCATATCATTGCCCTAGTGAGATTCATTGGACTGGATCCTGCTACTGCACCCAAGGACACTAAACCCAAGATGTGTGTTGGACCGCTTAGATCTCTTGCTAGTCAGAGACAGTGATGTGCATAACCATCACCAGACTTTCAAGGGGAAAAAAGTGACTAGGAATAAATAGGTTTTTCATATCTATTTGAAGGCTTGTACTGCTGTTTCTTTTATGGTTTCCAACTAGGTACAGGAAATATTTTGCTTGTTGGTTTTCATACGATTGCGTACAATGGATGCTTTGCACTCCCAACACCGAAAGAGAACAGTTGAAATTCCCCATTGCTGCAATTAACTGAAGGCAATTGGAGGGTTTGTGCTTTAAAAGCATTTAGCTTCTTGGTGTGATTCCCCAAAGCTCTTCACCTCTTGTGGCTAATAAAATTCCCACTGGTTGACATTGGGAATGCAATGCCCTTTGTGCTCAAGCTTGAAAATCAGATAAAACAATTATGTTTCTCCTCTATTTCATGTTGCAGTTCCAGCGGTTAAAGTAATATTCTTGTCCTAAACAATTAACTGTTGTGCCTTGCTAAACAGCTGCTCTATTCCACCCCAGAGATGGGTGGTTTTCATTGGTGAATAAAGTAATTTCTCCATCTCCCATAATTCCCCACAGGGGTATTCTGAAGCTTAATTAACTTGCTGTTTTAAAACACTTGGAAATCCTTAGCTAAAACTAGCTCTAAGAATGCAAATTAGTCATAATCATCATTATTCTTTACATGAAAATCCTAAAAAAAAATGTTCATTGAAATATCAATTAAAACTGATGTGTATATGTGTTTTTCTTTTATATGTTTGATTGATGATGTTGCTTGTATTTTTTTTCTTCTTTTTTTGTTTGTTTGTTTCGAAAAAGAGCTTAAAAAAAAAGAGAAATATTTTCCAGCCTCTTTGGTAATCTCGTCTATATTCTGAAATACCGTAGGTTTTATATCCCCACAATTTTTCACAAAAGAATCATCAAACATAAACAGTAGCATACAGTGGTACCTCGGGTTAAGTACTTAATTCGTTCTGGAGGTCCGTTCTTAACCTGAAACTGTTCTTAACCTGAAGCACCATTTTAGCTAATGGGCCTCCTGCTGCTGTTGCGCCGCCAGAGCACGATTTCTGTTCTCATCCTGAAGCAAAGTTCTTAACCCGAGGTACTATTTCTGGGTTAGCAGAGTCTGTAACCTGAAGTGTCCGTAACCTGAAGCGTAAGTTACCCAACGTACCACTGTATAAACAACTGAGTACAGGTGCACCAACTTTATGGGGCTGAGGTCTCTATAGACCCCCTTGTCCGCTGGGAGGGGGCTCACCTTCCCCAATCTTGAGGGGCAGAGGAGGCCTGAAGGAATGTGGCCTGAAGTGGCCTGGAGTGATGTTAACCCAGGCCAACCAGCGTAACCTGGCATATGAAAGTAGCATTGGGAGAAGGCACACACAGCCCCCACAATGTTGGGCAAAATTTGGCGCCTGTGACCAAGTATCACCATTGACATTCAGATTGGTGGTTGTGCAGTTGTGCAGTGCCCTCCCTAGTGAGGTAGGCCTATCTTCCTTATTCAGTTTCAGGAGGAATTTGAAAAAAATAAAATAAACCTGTTTACTCTTCCTGGCCACCTTCACATCATTGGCTAGAAGTACATTTCTCGTCCAATTTGCTTTTAGAATATTAAAAAAAAAAAAAAACCACTGTAACTGCTTTTAGATGTTTTTAATTGCAATTTTAGAACGTTTTAATCTGCTTTAGAATGTTTTTGTGTTTAAATTTGATATCCGCTATTTGCTCTGGGCTCCTTAGGGAAGAAGGGTGGGATGTAATTCTAATAAAAAATATTCAATAAAAATGATGTAAAACTGCAGCACCTTAATGCACACAGGGAGCTGCCTTGTGCTAAACAGCTTCTGTGTTCACTTCCTAGTCAGCTTGTGCACCTAATGCATTTCATATGCGCAAAGCTTGTGCTGATGTGGAGCACTCTGTTCATATTAACAGGGTAATTGAAAAAATTGAATCCAACCAAAAGCATTCTCAGAGTCACTCCTAATTGAATAAAAAGGTAAAGGTAAAGGTACCCCTGCCCGTACGGGCCAGTCTTGACAGACTCTGGGGTTGTGCGCCCATCTCACTTAAGAGGCCAGGGGCCAGCGCTGTCCGGAGACACTTCCGGGTCACGTGGCCAGCGTGACATCGCTGCTCTGGCCAGAGCCAGAGCCAGAGCCAGAGCCGCACACGGAAACGCCGTTTACCTTCCCGCTAGTAAGCGGTCCCTATTTATCTACTTGCACCCAGGGGTGCTTTCGAACTGCTAGGTTGGCAGGCGCTGGGACCGAACGACGGGAGCGCACCCCGCCGCAGGGATTCGAACCGCCGACCTTTCGATCGGCAAGCCCTAGGCGCTGAGGCTTTTACCCACAGCGCCACCTGCGTCCCTCCTAATTGAATAGTCAAACACATATACAACACTCTGGTTGATGTTCATCCTTAGGCCTAGTGCTGTGTCAAGACCTACCCTCCAGTTTTGCAAAAAGCTTTCTTCACTTGTGAAAAAGGCATCTGTACGCCCGTCACATTTTTAGGGCAATTTAGGATTTCTTTATAATTCTTTAGAATTTGGAATTGCAGAATGTACATTGTTGTTGCAAGGTGGCCAATGAAGAAGGGTGTTTTTCTTTCCATTAAAACATTCCTCCCACAATTTCTGATTTGAAAAAGCCCTTAACAGGAGTTACCTCATTAAGTATCCCTCTGGGGTTTAACTGAAGTATAGCAAGCTGAAGAAGCTGGTTACCAAGCACCTGTGATTGTGTGCTGATTGTGCTTTTTAGTGACTCCCCCAACCATTCTTTATTTAAACAAAATATTTCCACACTGACTTATTTTAAAATAAAAGGGCATTGTTTTTCTGAAAAAGAGCAATGGACAGCTGCCAGGAGAACCCTGATAGACAGACTTTGCAGCTTGCTATGCTTACTGGAAAGCACTTCTGCGGGCATCATGGGACTTTAAGGAAGATTAGGTTACCTGGAAGACTTCAGAATACAGAGTATTGGAGAAAGGATTGGTAGAAAGGGCATTCAGAAAGCCCCTTGGTCACCTTGAAAGAATGGCAGGTGCAACATAAACCTTGCACTCCATCCATCAGAATTTCAGTGAAATGTCTCTCCCCTTCTTCAATTTTCAGTTTCAATTTCCTTTTTCATTAATTAATGAGAAATAGTGTTTAAAAATTCAATAATCTTTTAGGCCAGCACTGCTTAGGATTGCATTGTTACAGCACATTCTTATACACGTCTCCTCCACATCAAATTCCACTGAGATCAGTAAGACTTAATAGGATCTAGTGCTGAGTGTGTTTGTATCATAAAATTGTAAGGCTGTCATCATGTTGCAATTTACATAGCCACCAATAGGTGGCCATACAAATAGCAGTGTGATGAGAGAACAACAGGGGGGTAGCCCAGGCTGGAGTAAATAGGTTGCATGGGTGAAGGGTGGCCCAGAGGAACAGGCAAGGCAGACCAGGATAGCTCTCCATTAACTATCCTACTCTGTTGCCTTTGGGAGAGCAATCTATGAGGGTTGTGATGAACTATAAGATGAGGGAGGTTTGGCCAGGTGTAATGAAAGGTTGGCAATGGGGATTGGAAGAGGGTGGTGTGCAAGCAGGATTCAAGAGCTATGTGAGCAGTGGCCACAGCACTGTGTGTGTGTGTGTATTCACATTGTTAGGGTCAGAAACAGCTTGTCCTGTTGGACAGAGCTGGGTGATGCAAATCCAGTGCTGCTGCGGGAGTGTTTGCACTGCACCAACCTCCCTATCACCTCACCTCTATCTCACTGCCTCCCGGTCAGCACTGACAGCCTACCTGCCATGAAGATAGGATAGCCACTCTGCCTGGTTAGTGTACTTCAGCTGAGAAGAGGCTGTGCATAAGGGAGGTTGTGTTGGATCACTGTCATATATTTTCAAAATGGAAATGACTAGATGCCATTTGAATGCAAGAAGCAAAGGGTTAGCAGTCCAACTGGTGGCATTCATGCTGAGTCAACAATTATTTCTAAGCACACTTTGAATTATTGTGGCTCTCTTATTTTAGGTGTTACTAAATAATAAGACTGAATTCAATTTGGGTCAAAATAGCCACTTGTGTGTTTATGATTTTAGACTGCTTTCTGTTGTTGGAGAGTCAGGCCAGCGCTGCCATTCAGCAGAGTGAAGTGGCCTGCTTCAGGTGGACTATGAAGGGGAGACAAAGCAAGTCAAGAACTGGTATTTGAGGGGGGCCGCTAGGGGTCCATTAGAAGATGGCCGACAATACCATCTCTCCGTCTCACACGAGGTAATTAAGAAGCTAATATGGGAGTATGCAGCCTCCCTTGTTACCCCAAGTGAATGGGGAACACTGCCTCGCCTGCGGTTGCCATAAATCACCCCCGAGTTCAAAAGAAGGGGGTGAGGGCACAAGGCGCACAGCACTCATGTGGGATGGCTCTCCCGGACGCTGTCTCTGATCGCGCGGCCTGGTTGCAGTAGCTTAAAATAAACAATTAGAGAGAAGCAAATGCACATATTTCGAGTGAAGAACGGGAGTTAAGACTGCTAATTGAAGTGACCTCTGTGAAGTGAAGCGACGGGCTGGATTCAACAGGAATATATCAAGAAGAAGACACATCAAAGGGTCGGTATGTCGGAACAGGACGGAATGGGGGGGACTTTTTTTTTTTTAATCTTACCTAACAATTCCCCCCCCCCCCCGGAAAAATCGTTGCAATTACTGATTATAAGCGAGATGATTAAGAACTGTGTGGAAATGAATTACTAATCAAAGACATGGCTTGTGGAATATCTGGAAAGGAATGAAAGGCCTTTGGAATGACGCAGTCATAAAAAGAGACTCGTTAGGGAGCAGGCCTGGTTGCAGGATTTACGATCGAGGGGGAGGAGACCGTTGCTTTGTTATTATATCAGACTGTGAGTTTGACCCCTAAGAAGATTGAGGAGAGAATGACAGGCCTGCGAGGACTAAAGGGCAGACTTTAAGAATGTTTTGTACGGAAGTGTAGAAATGGCGTCTGTCTGTTTGAATATGGCTCTTGGAGGAATGGAAAATCCACATAGGATATAACAATGTTTGTTTTTAACCCGCTTGTGGAGACTATCAGAGGTCACAAAGAAAGGAATATATGATAACAACAAGAAGATGAGGAAAACAATAAAGAGAAGATTGGACAGAACTGTGAATACTATTTGGACAGAACTGTGAATATTAAAGCAGAAGCAAGAGAGATGTTTGGATCCCTTTCTGAGCTCGAAGCATGGGTACCCCCAACAAAAATTTAAAGATTTGGCTTTCTAATTTGGAATTAATGTGATTTGATTGGTTTGTTAATAAAAATTATATTTTTTAAAAAAGAACTGGTATTTGAACAAGACTTTCAAATACTGTATGTCATGGCTCTAGCAAGAGGTTGGGTGCTATTTGGGTTCTGTTTTTGGCTTCAGAATAAGAAGAAACAGAGGAGATGTGATAGCCATCTTGAGATAGCTAAAGGGCTGTCACATGGAAGTTTTGTTCTGCTCTGGAAGGTAGGACCCAAATCAATGGATTGAAGTTATAAAAAAGGAAATTACAACAATACATCAGGAATAACTTTATGACATTAAGAGCTGTTCAGCAGCGGAACAGGCTCCCTTGGAAGGTAGTGGAGAAGTTGGGTGTCCATCTGTCATGGATGCTTTAGTTGAGATTCCTGCATTTCAGGGGTTTGGACCACAAGGCCCCCGCAGTTCCTTCCTGCTCTACTTCTCTAATTCTGTGAATGTGTTTCTTGGCAATGAACTATTCATGCATCTGAACATTGTGAAGCGACATTGTTATGGAAATCATCACATCAAAAATGGCCATTACCAAAAGGTTTGGGAGGTTGCATGAGAAGCGGAATATTCTGCACTCACAATGGAAATACACTGCTGGGTCACACCTCTGTATTTATATCAGTTTGGCTGACAGCACTCTGAGGTTAATGTGGCATGTGGAACGCCTCTTTCAGCTGCACACCAAAATGCAAAGGTTTCTATGCTAAACAGCTGATCAGTAGGAAAGCTGACAGGCTGCGCAGCACAAGGGAAGAGATGCTACTAATTAAAGTTACTGTAGAAGTTAAAGTAACACTGAGGTCCAAGGCCAGTAAAACAGCCAAGCACCCAAAATTGTGACCCAATGCATCCAAAATCAGCCATGTCTGAGGGAGGTCAATTGCATACTTCTCTAGGAAGCACATTAATGTCTTGGCTGCCATTACAGCTCCAACAAGCAGTCTGTACTCTAGCAAATCTTGATTTTGGCAATCTTTTAATCAGTGGTTGTGCCTGCCAAACAATGGTAGATCCAGTCCACAGTGAGCACAACCCTTGTACGTGGAAAATATCATGTTGCGGTTCTGAAAAGCTTTACCTTTGCCCTTCACTGCCTGTGAACATGCACACTCCCACAAGGTTGTGCCCTGGCAGCATAAAGGTACACCTGCGAAAAAACCTTCTTGTTTAGGAAAGCCTACCAAAATGCTTAGAAACGCTGATGCAAATTTAAACCTGTTTTAGTATTTCAAATTTTAGTATGTTATTAAAAATTGTAAATGTTTCTCGATCTTCTTGTTTTTCTCGTGTTCTTTTTTTAACACTAGGAAGCAGTATATAAGTTTCATGAAATAAACAAATATATAAAGGGCCTTTTGGGAAAATGCGTATTTCTTGGACCTCAGTCACAATGTCAGGCTCCTTTTGCACTTTACATTTAAAACACCATTATGCAACTTTAAACAGTCATGGCTTCCCCCAAAGAATCCCGGGAACTGTAATTTAATAATAATCATAATAATTTTTTATACCCCACCAATCTGGCTGGGTTTCCCAGTTTGTTAAGGGTGCTTAGAGTTATTAAGATACACCTATTTCCCTCATAGAACTATTAAAAAATAATAAATTTTCAACAAAAATAACAGAAATAAAAAACAAACATCAACAAACACAACAACAAACACAAACAAAGTAAAGTGTAAATAAAAACAATATTAAATCCATGAAATGGGATTCTCCGAATCCCGTGACTTCCCTCCCCCCTCCCCTGGTTCCTTAATTTTCCTTTTCAACTGCATATCATATCTACTCTAAATTATTTTTCTACCTCAAATTTATTACATTATTTCTAAAATTGCAAGTGTTCTTAAAATCCTGCCAATGTATTGACCTGTTTACAATACTTTTGTAAGTACCAAATAAACATTTCCCATTCTTTTTAAATTTCTTGTTGTCTTCATTTCTGAGCTTTCCAGTTAATTTTAGCCATTTCAGCATAGTCCATTAATTTGGTTTGCCAATCTTCTTTGGTCGGAACTGCTTTCTCTTTCCATCTTTGGGCTAACAGTATCTGGGCGGCTGTTGTAGCATACATAAACAATTTTTTTCTGCCTCATGGAACTATTAATTTCTTAGGAAGAGGGATTGATTGTTAAACCACTCTGGACTTGCAGGACCAGGCATCGGACTTCCCATCCCCAACCTGCATAATGAGAGATCAAAGAAAGTGGTTTTGGGTCAAAACAGGCGACAACTTTATTGAATACAGATGAAAGAGGTTTGGCTTGGGCATGGGGCAATCAAAATATTTCCGGCCTGCCCGCTGGAAGTGACGCAAGGTGGGGGTTCCTAAGACTTACATCTAATAGGGTGATCCCCACAGGGACCACCATCTGGGGGAGTGCCTTTGGCCCTGGCCCCACCAGGGCCACTCTCCCCCGGATCCCTTTAACAGGATACTCAGTGTTTAGAGGGGCAGGCAAGGACCACAACTTCCCTTCCATCCAAAACAAAGGATTGCCCCAATGCCCAACCAGTTGTGATGATTTGCTATGAGGTAGGCAAAACCACCGGGTCAGTGCCAATTAGCCCGGTGGGCAAATTCCTACCCGGTCTCATCAATGGACAGCAACCACTGTAGCCACAGCAAAATCATTGACTATCAGCTTAAACCGAGGGTGGGTGGGGAAAACCCGATGCAGGAAGAAACCAGCTGAGCCCAGGGTGCTGGCTGCATAAATGAGTGAGGGGCAAATCCAAGGTAAGCCCATTGTTAGATCCATTGGCTCTGCCCCTTGCGCAGCCCAAGTCCAGGCCTGCAACCCCATTTGCCAAAGCAGGGTGCAGACATAGCATCTGCTTCCTGATAGGCAGAGGGGGCTTATGCCCCTTCCACCAATGAGGAAGGGCCCAGCAGGGTTGAATTCCTCCGTCGGGGCCCCAGTGAAGCCTCCTCCATCTCGAAATGCCGCCACATGCAAAAGGGTGAGCAGGCTTGTGGATCCAGGGCCGTCTTTAGCAGATGCGGCGTCGGGGTTGCAAATATCCACCCAGCGCCCCCAAATTACCACAGATAGTGGGGGGGGGGTTGAAGCTGCACACTGACAGCCATGGGGGGGGCAACTCTCCCCCCTGCTGCTGCGGGAGAGCAATCCCTGCAGAGGCTTGGGAGGGAAGCTGCGCGCCTGCCAGCCATATAGTTGGGGCACTGCTTCCATCCTAAGCCTCTGCAGGGATCGCTCTCCTCCCACGGAAGCTTGGAAGGCTAGCTGCATGCCCGCCAGCCATACAGCTGATGGGGCGCAGCTGGCGGGCGTGCAGGGAAAAGGCAGGCCACTGGCAAAGCCACGCAGCTCCCCCACTCGCTGCGGCACACCTGAGAGGCCAGCACCCTGGCGCAACGCACCACTAAGCACTATGGGAAAGACAGCTCTGTGTAGATCCTTGAAAGAAATAGGGGCCTCCTAACAACTCTCAGAACTGATAAGAATAGCCCCATCCTTACTAATTGTTAAAATGAAACAAAAAAAAAATCTATTCCCGACCATTTTTTTCCAGATGTCACACAGTTTATCTTTCATGGTAGTAGCTTGCATCCTCAGCCTGCCAGTCCTTGCAGGCTGGAAACGATCCCTTCTGGGCACCCCTTTGCTGTACAATGGTGCAGCATTATGTCAACACATGCTGTGTTTTGTATGAATAATGTATACTAATGTAATGGGTGAATGAGAAATGCCTACGTTTTAAGATACGGGTTCATAAATGTAGTGGTTGTCACAAGGGCTTAACAAAAACAAAAGAGAAGAAAACTCATTCTGGCCTCCCATTGACTCCTATAATGCCACAACCTTTGCTCTTCTGTGTAATTTCAAAACATCTGCCTGCAGCAACTGAAATCTCTGTGAACTTTTCTTCTTAGGCTTCATGGAAGATTCAAGAATCAAAATGATCCTTTGTTATGGGAAAGCAGGCGATGTTTTTCCAAGGGGTGCGTGTGTGAGAGAGAGAAAAACAGAGACAGAGAGAGACAGAATACAACCCAATTGTGGGAAGATTGCTAGGACCGAATTAGATGTGAGGCTATGCAAGTCAACAGAAAGCACAACACAGGTCTCTCTCCACCACCCACAAGGTTATGAGCAGATGATTTTCACTGGGACCAAAGTATCCAGAGAAGGGTGGATTAACTTTTCACTCCCAATTTCAGTCCTAATAAAAATCTCCCCCTCTGCTATTAGTTCTAGAACCAAAGGTCTCATTGCCACAATGGCATGTATCCCCCCACCCAAGGGCTGATAGCAGTGCAGGGGGGCGGGATTTTTGTCAGGATCATGCATATACAGGGAAGGCTTATGCTGTCATCCCTGAACAGGGTGGTCCCAATTAAAACCATCCCACTCATGCTGTTAAATGAAAAGAAAACCCTGATACGCCTTCTACTGATGTATTTAGCAACATGCCTAGTTTGTTCCTCAGAGTATATTACAGCAAGTTTCCCTGAATCTCATGGTTTACTTTTTAGAAAGTAAATATTTCCCCCCTCTTTTTTTATAAAAAAATGAAATTAATCTTTCTCTCATTCTCCTCTTCATGCTAGCACTCACTGATACAGAGCCTGCAGCAAATGTGAAGTCTGCTGAGAGTTGTATTATAATACATTCAGTCAGGCTTGATTTAATGGCATCCAAGTCTAATCAGATTCCCTTTGAAAACAGAGCTGGGCCAGAATGGGAGGTCCTTTCCTTAAATTTTACATCTTGCAATCACATATAAAACTAGCTGAGTGTTACTTATACACAAAGAAGTAGCTTGAGGATATATGATGCTAATGTACTATCTTCAAGAAACACTAACCCTATCCAGTCATTCTCTCCCTTGTATGAGTACGTGTATGATTTTTGTTTCGTTGTCTGTTTTCATGGAGCCTAGCAGCTGCATAAATAAAAATAAAAACCAACATGATGTAACTTTCTGCCCCATGTTGCATGGCTACCACCACTTCAGCAGCCCTTCACAAATTGAGGGCTAAACTTCTGCAGTGAGGAGCTTGCTTTATTCATGGAGGCAGGCTTCTAAACTGAGCAAGAAGCCTATATGAGTAGACTTCCTAGTGTGTATACTCTCAGGTGTTAAGATCTGCAGAGGTGGCTCTGTTGGCAGTTTCACCACCCTTAGAAATGCAGTGAATGGTGAGCCAGGAGAGGACTTTTTTTGGTGGCGGCATCTAAATAATAGAAATACTTCCAATAGAGCTGCTTCTAGCACGTTCCTTGTATAGCTTTCAGTGTATACAAGACATTCCTTTTTACCCTGGCCTGTGACAAATAAGGTATTTTGTTTTGTGGGACTCCACTTCTTTTTATTGAATTTATACTGTTCTTTTCCATTTGGAATGCTTCTTTTATAACCATAACACTATGATTGGTTTTTATACTTGTATATTCTAGTGTTGTAAACCACCCTAGGGCTGTATGCAGATGGGTGGGTAAGAAATTTTATGAGTTAATGAGAAAAAACAACAAATAATAAACTTCAGTCCCAACACATGTATGGTAATAGGAGCAACAACTGTAATACAATGGAGAGGAAAGGGTCATGGAGCTTGCCACTGCTTTCCATCCTCACATGATGGTAATCATGTGAGAGGCAATACCTGAAGAGGCGTGAAGGCACAACGTGACATATTCTATAGTTCATCTATTGGAAGTAATGGGCTATGTTTAAGTTCCTCTGATTCTCAAAGTGGCCCCAGGATGTGTACTGTAGGCACATGAAGCCACCACCTTTCTGAAGCCTTGATAGTATAGGGCCTGGTTAGGGTCCACATAGGTGACCACCTGGAACCATATGTACACTACCTTAGATTCTATGGGAAAAGAAAGATTGTATATAACTATAATAAAATAATATGAATAATCGGTGTGTGAATGAACTTGTCTCACTATTCAATCCCAAGTGTTTTCATTCAGAGGTACATTCATTCTATAGATCTTCTTTTGTAATTGAAATCAAAGGCCTCGTTTGCATGTCATGCTAAATCAAGCCATGATTTAGCATGAATATGGATTTCAAAGGGGCAGAGGAACCAGAGACCAAATTGCAAACATGTGCTGGATTATGGAGAAAGCTTGAGAGTTCCAGAAAAAAACATCTACTTCTGCTTCATTGACTATGCAAAAGCCTTTGGCTGTGTGGACCACAGCAAACTATGGCAAGTTCTTAAAGAAATGGGAGTGCCTGATCACCTCATCTGTCTCCTGAGAAATCTCTATGTGGGACAAGAAGCTACAATTAGAACTGGATATGGAACAACTGATTGTGTCAGGGAACTGCCATCGGAGAGTCAGGTGGTGGAAGGGCTCAAGGAGGCTAGGAGACCCGCGGATGCTGAGGAAGGAACCAGCAGGGGAAGAGAGAGAGTTCCTGCAGAAACTCAGTCGGAGGGATGGCTCCAAGATACTTCCAGTGAGAACAGTGGAGAGGTCTCAGGACCTCCGCTGGCGACGCCTACGCCGCGCAGGAAACTGTCACGCAGAGAATCCAGAAGGAGAGTTTCCGTTAAGGAACTCTTATGTTGGTGTAAATTCCGGAAGCGCCCACTGACGGATTCTGCCAGCGATTGAGGGAGCCATGCATCCATGGCTCCGCGGACTGGGAGAGTTTAGAAACTGATTGCAAAGCCTTGAGGGCTTAACCGCTTACGCACGAATAGCCCCTTATCCCATCACAGCAATCCGTCAGTCTTTGACGCTGCTTGTGCGAAAGAGAGGCATCATGAGCAACCCAAACGGAGCCGGAGGAGTGGGAGGAGCTGGAACGGGACCAACTCTGGAGGAGAGAAACAGAGCGTTGGAACACCAGCTGGCACTGCTAACGGCGCGGCTCGAGGAAAGGAGGGCTCAGGATGCACAGGGGAAACCCACCCCCATCGCAAGGAAGGTACCGGGGTTGGTACAGAAATTCGGGGGTGACCCAAGGAACTACCAAGCCTTTAAAACAGAGATGCAGTATGCACTGAATCTGCAGTTCGATGACTTTGCCGATGAGGAATCGAGAGTGGCTTTTGTGATTGGTCACCTCGAGGGAGGGGCTAGAGACTGGGTGAGGCCCCTGATGGCATCAAATAATGACGCCTTAAAGGACTTGAGGAAATTGTTTATCGCGATGGACTTGATGTTTTCCAGCCAGATCGAACAGGGCGTGGTACGCAGACAGTTAATGGCGTGCAAACAGGGGAATCAATCCGTCCGAGAGTATTGGACATAGTTCACCATGCTTATACATAAATTGGGTTGGGACCTGTCTTCGGACCCGATACAAATGTTGTTTGAAGAAGGCCTAGCCCCAGCGGTGAAAGATGAACTTTCCCGCGCGCCCCGTCCGGAGTCCATGGATCAGCTGACCAAATCGGCGCTTGCGATTGGAGCGCGCCAGGAGGCGAGGGCTCTGGAGAAGCGGGAAGGGGAGGAGAGCGTTGGAATGATTTCCGCATTCCTGAGATGCCGGCGCATTGGGGGTGTGCGCGCGCGCGGAACTTCAAATGTCAACGAAGGGCGGAAGAAGGAGGGGAAGAGCGCCAAAAAATGTTTCCTCTGTCAACAGCCCGGACATTTTGCCAGGGTCTGCCCGCAAAGGAAGGGATGGCAAGGAATGGTGGGGGCTGTGGGGAGTGAGGAGGAGGAGGTTAAGGAGCAGGTAAAAGCCAACGCCTGGCTGCCAGCGACAGGGCACAGCAGCCAGGCCAAGGATCAGTGAATGTGCCCAAGCCGGAACCTCCTAGAGCGGCTCTCGTCATAGAGGTGCTGCTAGAGCTACCCAATAGACATCCCCTCACGAGAAAAGCCCTATTAGACTCAGGCAGCTCCTGCAATTTCATGAGCAAGGAGTTTGCGTCAGAGCACCAGATCCAGACGCTGCCCTTAAGTCGTTCCTTGCAGGTGACAACGATTGATGGGAGGGAACTCCTGGGGGGGGAGGTAACCCAACAGACTGTCCCCATGACAATGAGGGTGGGAAGGCACATGGAAGTCATTGCCTTTCATGTGGCCACCCCGGCAGGGCCTCCCATCATACTGGGAATGAGCTGGCTGGCGCTACATGATCTGCTAGTGGGATGGCACCAGCAAACAGTCTCTTTTGGGTCAGCTCATTGCCTAGAGCACTGCAAGGGAAGAGAGATTCAGGGGCTGGCTAGGACAAGTCTGGCAGGGATGGCGGTGGGGAAGGAGAAAGAAATACCACGACAATACGCCGACCTGAGTGATGTCTTCAGCGAGAAGGAAGCAGATAGACTGCCCCCGCATAGACCCTTTGACTGTCAAATTAACCTACTCCCGGGAGCCCAGCTACCAGTGGGCAAACTGTACGCTATGTCGGACAGGGAGATGCAGGAGTTAAGGGAGTTCATAGACAAGAACCTGAAACGAGGGTTCATCAGGGAGTCAAGAGCGGTGGGGGGCAGCCCAGTGTTTTTTGTGGACAAAAAGGACTCTAATAAACCCAGGCTGGTCGTGGACTTCCGGGCCGTCAATTCGGTGTCAGAACCAGTGGCCTTTCCCATGCCCAGGATTGACGACATTCTGACCAGGGTGAGGAAGGGAAAGATTTTTACCAAGCTGGACCTGAGGGGGGCGTATAACCTGATACGGATGAGGAAGGGGGATGAATGGAAGACCACCATGTTCACCCCCTTGGGGGCCTTTGAGTATCTCGTTATGCCCTTCGGATTACAGGGGGGCTCAGCATGCGTCCAATCCTTCATGCATCACGTCCTGGGACCTCTGCTCTATAAGAACTGTGTTGCCTTCTTAGACGATGTGTTGGTCTACTCAGAGGACGAGGAGCAGCATGTCCGAGATGTCCGGGAGGTCCTAAGCAGGCTGCAAGCAAACCAGCTGTGGGTAAAAATGGAGAAGTGCCAGTTCCATACCAGAGAGGTGGAATTCCTGGGGTACCGTTTGTCAGACAAGGGCTTGGCCATGGATCCCAGTAAAGTCCAAGCGGTACTGGAATGGAAGACACCCAGAACCAGGAAGGATGTGCAGAGATTCCTGGGGTTTGGAAACTTCTATCGGAAGTTCATCAAAAACTTTGCCCACTTAACGGCGCCCATCACCGATTGTCTCAGTAGTAAGAAGAAATTCGCATGGACGGAAGAGGCGCAGCGAGCGTTTGAAAGGCTAAAGAAGGCGTTTGCTTCGGAGGAACAGCTCTTGCACGTGGATCTACAGAAACCGATGAGGGTGGAAACAGATGCATCAGATCGAGCGGTAGGGGCGGTTCTGCTCCAACCGGGGAAGGATGCGGCGGACTGGAGACCGTGTGCCTTCTTCTTGCGGAAGTTGAATAAGTCCGAAAGGAACTACACCGTGTACGACAGGGAACTGCTCGCCATTTATGAAGCGTTTCGATGATGGCGGCACCTGCTAATAGGAGCGCAGCACAAGGTCCAGGTGTGCACGGACAACAAGAACCTGGAATATTGGAGAACGGCCTGAGTCCTGAACCAAAGACAAGTGCGATGGGCACAGGAATCTTCCAAATTCCATTTTGAGATTCGCTACGTACCGGGGCCAGAGAACGTAAGAGCGGACGCCCTCTCTCGAAAGCCAGAGTATATGGAGGGGGAGGGGGCGCCCGAAGAAAGGCATATCATCCCAGAGGACCACTGGGTATGTGGAGCAGCATTGGTGGGCCAAAGAGAACTGGTAGAAGGGACAGAGAACGATGAATACCCCCAAGATAAACTCAGAGGGCTCAGGAGAGCCGGGGAGAACACAGGGGGGTTTGAAGAAAGGAACGGGGCGTTGTATTACAAAGGGGCATTGTACGTACCGGAAGGGGAATTGAGGGGTAGAGTACTCAAACAACTACACGACAGCCCCACCGCAGGGCACTTTGGGCAACACAAAACCATGTGGTTAGTTACCAGGCAGTTCTGGAGGCCCAAGGTGAGGGAAGATGTACGAGAGTATGTAAGGGGGTGCGACCACTGCCAGCGAGCAAAGGGGGAGAGGGCAGCACCAGTGGGGTTGCTGGAACCATTACCCACACCCGAACGGCCATGGGAGGCAGTTTCCATAGATTTTAAGACGGAGTTACCAAAATCCAAGGGAAAGACTGCGGTAATGGTAGTGGTAGACCTGTTAACCAAGATGTGCCACTTTATAGCTTGCTCACATGCGGTGACGGCAGAAGAAACCGCCAGGTTGTTTATAGAACACATTTTTAGTTTGCATGGCGCCCCCTTGAGGGTGGTCTCAGACAGAGGGAAACAATTTACGTCCAGGTTCTAGAGGAAGCTCATGAGCTTACTGCACGTAGAGGTCAATTTCTCAACCGCCAGACACCCAGAAACTAATGGGCAGGCAGAAAGGGCAAACAGTATTCTGCAACAATATCTGAGGTGTTATGTAAATGACAGAGAGAATGATTGGGTAGAGAAATTGGCCCTGGCCGAATTCGCCTACAATAACGCGGAAAATGTGTCCACGGGCATGAGTCCATTTATGGCCAATTATGGGTGTCACCCCAGGGCCTTTCCAGGGGAAGGAGGGTTAAGATGGAGCGTACCGGCAGCGGAACATTTCGTGGAAGAAATGGAAGCCATACATCAACAGCTCAAGATGAATTTGGATAGGGCCAAGGAAGAATACAAGAAGCAGGCAGAAAGGAGCAGAAGGGAAGGAGAGACCATAAGGGTGGGGGACCGGGTGTGGTTGTCAACACAAGGGTTGCCATTCAAGGGCGGGTGCAAGAAATTGAGGCCGAAACGACTGGGACCCTTCGAGGTTATACAACAGGTCAATCCGGTGGCCTTCAGACTCAGGTTGCCAGACAGCATGAAACTGCATCCAGTATTCCATAGGTCATTGCTGTCACCATACCGGGAGGGGCAGGAATTTTTGGGACGTGAAGGTGAGGTTCCCACGGCACCGCAAGTAGAAGAGAGGGAGCGCAGCAGTCATGTAGCAGAAATACTCGACTCTCGGTGGAAGGGTAAACAGGTGGAGTACTTAGTGGCATGGGAAGGGGAACCGGAGTCCGAAAATACCTGGGTACCGGCAGAAACGGTCGATGATGAGGTTTTAGTAGGAACGTTTCATCGCCGGTTCCCAAGGAAGCCTCAGCCCTTGGTTGGGTTCTGGGAGGAACACTTCGGCACCACTGACGAGGAAGAGGAGTTTGAGGGGTTCCCAGAATCAGGACAGGAAGAGGAAGAAGAATCAGAGGGGGAAGAGTATTCGGGAAGAAGGGACAGTAGTAGGTGGAGGGCGGTTTTCGAGTCATTCGAAGATGAGGAGGATTCTTTCAGGGGGTTCCCAGCCTCACCACCCAGAGAAGAGGGGGAAACAGGGGGTGAGGGGGGTCCTGGAGGGGAGGTGGATGTCAGGGAACTGCCATCGGAGAGTCAGGTGGTGGAAGGGCTCAAGGAGGCTAGGAGACCCGCGGATGCTGAGGAAGGAACCAGCAGGGGGAGAGAGAGAGTTCCTGCAGAAACTCAGTCGGAGGGATGGCTCCAAGATACTTCCAGTGAGAACAGCGGAGAGGTCTCAGAGCTTCCGCTGGGGACGCCTACGCCGCGCAGGAAACTGTCACACAGAGAATCCAGAAGGAGAGTTTCCGTTAAGGAACTCTTATGTTGGCGTAAATTCCGGAAGCGCCCACTGACGGATTCTGCCAGCGATTGAGGGAGCCATGCATCCATGGCTCCACGGACTGGGAGAGTTTAGAAACTGATTGCAAAGCCTTGAGGGCTTAACCGCTTACGCACGAGTAGCCCCTTATCCCATCACAGATTGGTTCAAAATTGGGAAAGGAGTATGACAAGGCTGTATATTGTCTCCCTGTTTATTTAACTTATATGTAGAATTCATCATGCGAAAGGCTGGACTGGATGAATCCCAAGCCGGAATTAAGATTTCTGGAAGAAATATCAACAACCTCAGATATGCAGATGACACAACCTTGATGGCAGAAAGTGAGGAGGAATTAAAGAACCTTTTAATGAGGGTGAAAGAGGAGAGCACAAAATATGGTCTGAAGCTCAACATCAAAAAAAAACAAGATCATGGCCGCTGGTCCCATAACCTACTGGCAAATAGAAATGGAAGAAATGGAGGCAGTGAGAGATTTTACTTTCTTGGGCTCTGTGGTCACTGCAGATGGTGATAGCAGTCACAAAATTAAAAGACACCTGCTTCTTGGGAGAAAAGCAATGACAAACCTAGACAACATCTTAAAAAGTAGAGACATCACCTTGCCGACAAAGGTCTGTATAGTTAAAGCTATGGTTTTCCCAGTAGCGATGTATAGAAGTGAGAACTAGACCATAAAGAAGGCTGATCGCCGAAGAATTGATGCTTTTGAATTATGGTGCTGGAGGAGACTCTTGAGAGTCTCATGGACTGCAAGAAGATCTATCCATTCTTAAGGAAATCAGCCCCGAGTGCTCAGTGGAAGGACAGATCCTAAAGCTGGGGCTCCAATACTTTGGCCATCTCATGAGAAGAGAAGACTCCCTGGAAAAGACCCTGATGTTGGGAAAGATTGAGGGCACAAGGAGAAGGGGGCAACAGAGGACAAGATGGTTGGACAGTGTTCTTGAAGCTACGAGCATGAGTTTGACCAAACTGTGGGAGGCAGTGGAAGATAGGTGTGAGTGGCGTGCTCTGGTCCATGGGGTCACAAAGAGTCAGACACGACTAAACAACTAAACAACAACAACATGAGAGCTGCTGGACAGGAGATTGTGGCTGCTTTGCTTGCTCCGTGTTGATTTGCTGCTTAGTGTGACATCCAAACCAAGACTCAGAGGATAGTTCTCCCATACAAATCCACAACCCCCAAACTATTGGATGAATCATGGTTCAGCTTGTGATAAATCTGGAGATAGCTAAATCATGAGGTTGAATTCAGATGATGTACTCATCCAAGCCATGGCTTACCTGAGTGCTGCAGAGTAGCAGAATGACCAGAACAGAGGCAAGTGGCTGCAATCTTCTCTGGGATCCAACTTTCATGCTAAACCATGGTTATAGATAGGATAGGCTATATAGGATAGGCTACTGTGTCATCAGCTTAGTTACTTCCTTAGTTCTTTCATTTATCCACTTACTTGTTTAGAACATTATATGAATCTAAAAATTGTAAATATGTTCAAATTAATTAGCCAATGTGTAACGTCAAGGCTGCCTGTCACAGCCAATGTACATCCTCAATCAAATGTAATCAGATAATCAAATTTAGGAATCCACTTTTGTATTTAGACACTAAAATGAGCACCCTGATTTTCCAAGCTGTTAAGGAGGCTTTTGGTGCTCATCAAATAAATCAGAGTTCTTGCTTAAATGAATAAATATAAACTATTTTAAATGATTGAAGAAATGTAAACAAAATACATATACATAAAGCATTAAAATGATTTAAATAGTTCACTGTTTATTTTCTGCTTCTATCGTCTATTGGGGAGAGTTGTAACAGAGAGGGAGGGAGGACTCAGCCATACAGCTGCAAATAAAACATTTTGAATGTGTTGTAAAGTGCAATATGCAATTGTGACACTAGATGGCAACTGTGAGCTATAGCAAATTTAAGTCATTTTTCAAAACGATTTTTTTAAAAAAAAAAATTCACAATGTTTTTCACATGTGTGTAGATTCCACTAGAGAAAGTGTTTCAGAATACAGCTGAAATGAAGGAATTGTCACAAAAATCAAAGATAGTTGTGTTGCAGTCCTAATCAAACTTGCCTGGGAGAAATTCCTCTTGATCATTTGGCATGCAACAACTCATGCCTCACTGGACATAGGTCATTGGACACACTGCTTCCCAAGAACCATGTCACACCCACTATCAGGTCTAGGTTGACCCCACATCATATGTTAAGGCAAATAAGAGAAAGAAGAGTGATTTCAGATGTGACAGAGCTGGTGTGGAGGAAATCCAAATGGCTCATTCCAAGAAATGAAGGCAGAAAAACAACAAAAATGACAACTGGAATATATGATCTCTCCTCTGCTCACTTATCGTTGTTGCCAGAACACTTAGAAATGGCTAGAAGAAAAATGGTCGCTAGCCTGCTTGATCCACAGGATTCAAAAGCAGTCATGATAATAAATGCAGATAGCAATACTTTATGGTGAACAAATAAACTTAGGAAGAGGTGCATTCATTCAATTCTGATGGCTAGAAGAGTTTTACAGCAAACACAGACAGTGACTGGTCAACAATAAAGAGAGTTTGTTGGCTCACTGGTCCCAGATCTGGGAGATACTCTGCTTAAAAATACAGAACAAAAATTTATGATTCCCCCCACCCCACAGATTTGCCTTTGATAAATGCAGGAAAGAGGGACTTGCTTTCCCAAGATAACACACTACTCACAAATTTTCAGTTTATGGGATGCTGTTTTCAGATATTAATTCTAACCTGCACATTTCTTAACACAGATTTTAGAAGGAACTTGATGAATGATTATTCAGGAAAATTTACAAGATGGGCTTGCATTTAAAAGCTCCTTTCTTTGGGCGATTTTGCAGTTTTATTAGAAGGAAGGATGAAAGACCAGTTCATCTTTTCCTTCTCAAGTTGGCAAGCTCTCTCAGTGGAACTTCAGAAGACAGCAGGCATAAAAGCTCACGCTTCATTAAATAAAGACGGATAGACTCCACCCACAAGGTAGAGATAGAATCAGAGAAACATAAATCTCAGAGAGCATTACTGCAATTGATTTTATCTGTAGAGACAATGTTCCTTAAGTAGAAATGCAAGGAGCATGATTTACACTTTGGCATGATTGGTGTAGCGTATCCAGCTGGAGCAACAACATGTGAAATGTGTTAGGAAACATCTAATCAATAAACTGTTCCTTTTAATCTGTGTGGATAACCTTGCTATGTTCCCTCCCTATTTATTTTAGGTAAAAGGTTATGGGCTCTTGAAACTCGGCCTATTCATTTTCTCTCCCCTTTGCCTGCTTGACAGAAAAAAAATGTGGAATACCATAGAAAGATAGCAAAACTTTGATTGTATATTGTCTTCTTCTTTGGTGTTTACTCGTAGCTGAGTAAGATTGTCTTCCATAGACACGGTTTTAACAATGAGTCCGTAAGTGACTGTGGAGGCCAATTCTGGATCCACACGTCCTTCCACAGTGGGGGCATTTGTTCCCAGGCGGGAGTTGATCATGGTGAGGGTTTGCTAAGCGTGCCTTCCTCTTAGTGCATTTCTCCCTTTCATCCTGAGTTTGAGTGTCTTCAAAACCCATGACACCTTTGGTAAAGACTGTTCTCCAGTTGCAGCGCTCGCAGGACATTGTTTCCCAGTTGTCGGTGTTTATACTACATTTTTTTTAGATTTGCCTTGAGAGAGTCTTTGAACCTCTTTTGTTGACCACCAGCATTACGCTTTCCATTTTAAAGTTCGGAATAGAGTAGTTGCTTTGGAAGATGATCATCAGGCATCCACACAACATGACCAGTCCAACGAAGTTGATGTTGCTTCTTCCAGTACATTAGCATTAGTTTGCCTGTCTTCCCAAGTGATGTGTAAAATTTTTCGGAGACACCGTTGATGGAATCTTTCAAGGAGTTGGAGGTGGCATTTATAAGTGGTCCATGTTTCTATCTATACTATGTATATTGTACATAGTTAATGAAGAAGTGTGGTGGTGATGGTGGTAATGATTTATTAAATTTGTATTTAATAAGTACAATTCGTATTTAATGCCCTTCATCTGATGATCCTGATACCTCTTTTTGCAGGGTAGATTGGCTGTGGAGACCCAAGCTGTTCTCATTGAGGGTTTTTGAGGGACCTGAAAACAGATTATGAAAGAGGGATATTTCTATAAAACAGAAGGGGGGGGGGACCAATTTCCAGCTCCCACTGCTTCAACCCCACCTTCCTACAAATGTCAAAGCACCACTGTGAACCCTCCTCTGGCTCACTGCCATTTAACTTCATCCCCCCTCTATCCCTCCTGTCTCTGGAACAACCTTCAGCAGTTGCCATCTCTCTTGTTTCTGTAATAAAAGATTCTTTTCTGAGAAAGCACTGATGGTGTTTGTGAGTACTTTTTGAGGTCACTTTGCCACCTAGATAATATATTCCCAAAGATTGCACGATGAGCTGCGGCTCAGTGCTCTCCTTTTGTTTTCAGCGTTTTGTTTTGTTTTCAGTGTTTTGTTTTCATTATTTTTACTTGTTCTGAGTATGTTTGGCCGGGCAAGAAAGATTTATAGCAGGCAGGAACTTCTGAAGGTCGGGTTACAGTGTGAACAAGCTGTGAGAGCTGATTATTTTCGCCCAGATAACGCTCCTGTGGGAGTAGCCAGGCCACCGGGCTCTCCATGGATTACTATGCCTCCAGGGAGGAGGCGAAGGCGGCGTAGAGACAGGAGGCAAAGGCGGGGTTGTCGGGCCGGCGTCCTGGTAAGATTGCAGAGGAGTCCATCTAAACCACCACTCCCTAGCATATTTCTTGCTAATGTGAGATCTCTTGCCAACAAGATGGATGAATTGAGGCTGCTGGCAGCAAAGAACAGTCTCGTAAAAGATTGCTGCGTCTTATTTGTCATTGAGACATGGCTTCAACCGTCCATACCAGACACGGCTATTCAGTTGGAAGGCTGTGTGGTACATCGTCATGACCGAGGCATGGACTTCGGAAAAACCAAAGGAGGGGGGCTGTGTGTATATGTGAACAAATGCTGGTCCAATAATTCTAAGACCGTGGGCAGTTACTGTTCACCGGATTTGGAATATGTGGCTGTTAAATGCAGACCAGCCTATCTCCCTAGGGAGTTTACAGCTGTTATGCTAACTGGTGTGTACGTGCCACCAGATGCCAATGCCAACTTGGCTCTGGGATGCCTGCAGAGCCTTATCAGCAGCCAGCAAGACAAGCATCCTGAAGCTGTGCACATCATTGCGGGAGACTTCAATCATGTTGAACTTAAAACAGTGCTCCCAACGCTCTATCAGCATGTGAAATGTCCCACAAGGGGGGACAAGACACTGGATAAAGTTTATTCGAATGTAAATCACGGCTATAGGGCCTTACAGCTGCCACATTTGGGCCAGTCCGACCATATGTCTCTGTTCCTGGTACCAGCATATATCCCACTCAGGAAACGGGCTCCCATAATATCAAGGACTGTTAAAATCTGGCCTGAAGGCGCTATCCACCAGCTGCAGGACTGTTTTGAGAGAACCAATTGGGATATTTTCGATCGTTCAGACCTGGAGGAGCACACGGCGGCAGTTCTGTGCTATATCAATCACTGCACAGACACTGTCACAGTAAATAAATCCATCCGGTTTTATCCCAATCAGAAACCCTGGATGAATAGAGAGGTCCAGTGCCTGTTGCGGGAAAGGAATAGGGCTTTCAGGTCGGGCGAGGTGCAGCTTTATAGTGTGGCAAGAGCAAACTTGAAGAGGGGTATTCGACGGGCAAAACTGGTCTATAGGCAGAGGATTGAGGATAATTTAAGGAGCAACAACACAAGACAGATGTGGCAGGGGATTCAGCATATTACCAACTACAAACCTAACCTTGGTGCTGTCGATGGTGACCCTTTGCTGGCGGAGGAGCTTAACTTTTTCTTTGCTCGCTTCGAGAAGGAGCCACCTGAGACGCCGGTATTACAGCCACCAGCCCATAGGGGCCCCTCATTCACTGTAGAGGAGCATGAGGTGAGACAGGTATTGAGGATGGTGAATCCGAGGAAGGCTGCTGGACCTGATGGCATCACGGGAAAGGTGTTGAAGGGCTGTGCGGATCAGCTGGCGAAGGTCTTTACTAAGATCTTCAACAAGTCCTTACACCAGTCTATTGTCCCACCCTGCCTGAAGTCGTCAATTATTGTTCCTCTGCCTAAAAAATCTACAATCAGTAGTTTGAACGACTACAGACCAGTTGCACTGACTCCAATCATCATGAAGTGTTTTGAGAAACTGGTGCGCCGTCATATAATTTCCTGTCTTCCATCAACTTTTGACAACTACCAGTTTGCATACAGGGCAAATAGATCCACGGAAGACGCTATCACTATCACTCTCCATGCTGCTCTGTCCCATCTGGAGCAGCCGGGGAGTTATGTGAGGCTGCTGTTTGTGGATTTTAGCTCTGCTTTTAACACTATCCTCCCCCATAGACTGGTGTCCAAGCTAGAGGCGATTGGACTCTCCAACTCCACCTGTCTCTGGGTTTTGGATTTTTTGTCAGAACGTTCTCAGAGGGTTAGAGTGGGGTCACATATGTCCACAGCCCTTAGCCTTAACACCGGCTCACCACAGGGTTGTGTGTTGAGTCCCCTGCTCTATACTCTCTATACGTATGATTGTACAGCCATCTATCCCAGCAACAAAATCATCAAGTTTGCTGATGACACTACGGTGGTGGGGCTCATTTCAGGAGGGGATGAGTCCGCCTATCGGGACGAGGTGGAGCGGCTTTGTGTTTGGTGTGGAGAGAACAATCTGGCTCTTAATACGGCTAAGACCAAGGAATTGGTGGTGGATTACAGGAAAAAAAAGGCGGACATTCAGCCCTTGTATATCAAAGGGGAACGGGTGGAGAGGGTGGCGGAATTCAGGTTTTTGGGAGTGACTATCGATCAGGGCATGACTTGGAGCGCAAATACCACTGCTCTGGTGAAGAAGGCCCAGCAGAGAATTTATTTCCTCAGACTTTTAAAGAAGAACAATCTGAGTGAGAGACTGCTGGTGTCCTTCTACCGAGGCTCCATAGAGAGCATTCTCACATACTGTATTTGTGCCTGGTTCTCCAGTTGTACAGCTAGGAAGAGGAAGGTGCTCCAGAAGGTCATAACCACAGCCCAAAGGATTATTGGTCATCCTCTCCCATCTTTGGAAGAACTGTACGGTTCCCGTTGTCTTAGGAAAGCAAACAACATCCTGCAGGATGCATCTCACCCGGGATACAGTCTGTTTGCACTACTGCCTTCTGGCAGGAGATATAGAAACATCAAGTCAAGGACAAATAGACTGAAAAATAGTTTTTATCCAAGAGCTGTGGCCTTTTTAAATGCTGTAACTCGATAGTGTGACCTGGGAGTTTGATGGGTGTGGGTGTGGGTGTGGCTGGAATGTGGTTTGTTTGGTTGTTGTTGTTGTTTTGCTTTTGTTGTTTTTAAGGGATGGCATCCAATTTCGTTGCACTTGTGCAATGTTGCACTTGTGTAATGACAATAAAGAATCTATCTATCTATCTATTTTCATAAATGTGCTGGTTTCTCGACCAGCTCTACTAGACTGATAGCAGCCTGTCCTCTGACAAAATAAAGTATCAGCTGAAGAGAAAAGAGGTCTCCCTGACACTTCAGCTAAATTCTTTCACCAATTTGTGTTCGGGAAGGGATTATTCCCTGAGCATGGAGGTTGGGGGGAGGGAGTGAAAGGTTTCAGACATGTACAGAGACACGTATTCTGAGCAAAGATGGTAACATTGGTCTTCCCACATCTGGGAAATAGAAATTAAAGCACGGGGGGTGCAGAGGGTTAAGTAGGTGATTCAACTGGCTTAAGAAAATCTCTGAAAATTTAAAGTTGCATTATAATTAGGTGTGAGGCAGGCAGATAAATATTACTTTAGAATTATTTTTGTTCAATAAAACTTGATGGAACTAAGTCACTCAAAATAGGAAGGGTATTATAAAGTAACAAGACCTTTCATTACAAAGAAGAACTTAACTAAGGTTATGTGTTCATATATTGTTTGAGATAATATTCAATTCATATATTAATTAAGCTATGGAGATATTTTTACTAGGCATCTTGGGGGCCCTCGTGGGCTATTCAGTTCCCGGCCAACAATTTTTATTATATTTACTTAAATTTTTGTTAGCACAAATTCTATCATTTTGCATTTAGGCTAGAAAAGCCCTAGGTTTCTTGCCGCTGATTATGTATCTTATAAATTACAGAGGAAAATGATACTTTGATAGATGATTGCAATCAGAAAGATAATATATAATTTTGATTAATCAAGGGAGTTTGATTAATTTCAGTGTTGATCTTTGAATAACCCTATGCTGAAATGGTGTTTACTGTCATTCACTGTTAGTAATAACAGAGAGCAAATTGAGCTCTCTTATTTGAACCTCCTTAAAACACCAGCCTGATGACTTTCTACATTTTCAGGTGTTTAATTAGTCTGCTCAAAAGTAAACAGGATGCAGAGGTGTTTGACCACAATTCAGAATCGTTCTGTACATGTACCAAGCTGTACTGCCACTGTCAGCTCTTGAGAGGGTCAGAATCCTTACTCTATGATTATTTCTCATCATTGCTATAGGAGAGTAGTTCTGTTGTATGAGGTGTGACGATTATTTCATGGAAATGTCACCATCACCATTTTCACTGATTTGCAGGAAAAGGTAGGTAGGGAAAATGAAAACACTTCTTCAAAGTTCCCTTCTCACATTTCTGAAAAGCCTTTGAAGCTCACACATAGCAACCGATTGGTCAGAATGGTACAGTACTAAGAGGTCACATGTCAATCTCCTGATAGCTACAATTCTTTGTCTGTCTCTTCCCCCACTGAACCACTTTCCCCACCAGTACCAGGGCTTCTGTCTTTCAACATGCCACACCATACCAAACATTTACATTACTCCTATGCCACTTTAATAGTCAAGGCTCCTCCAGAAATGAATCCTGGGAATTGTAGTTGGCTAAGGGTGTTGGGAACTGTCACTCTGTGGGGAGTAAACTACAGTTCCCAGAATTCATTTCTGGCAGGTGCCATGACTATTAAAGTGGTATAAATGTGCTTTAAATGTCTATTTTTGTTCTTGGATCTTCTGAGTGCCTGTAGCCTTCCCTGCCATGGCTCACAACTTTTAGCTTAGTCCAGGCATGTTATGTACCAATAAGTAATAGTTGTGTGTTAAAGGTCTCTTGATCCTTGCCCATTTTCTTTCTACCCCAATACAAAACCACACTGCTGCAATAATATAGCAGCAGAGAGAAGTCAATATAATCACCACCAGATAGACATATATTATGTGGTGCTTTCAATGAAAGTACACAACCGGTTGTTTTCATAGGTTATGAAACTCAGGATACTGTATTGTTTGGAAACAACTTTCTAAAGGAAAATGTACATCTTGAGTACCAAATACGGACCTCCCAGTAACTGAGGTCCTCACATAAGCCAGAACATCACTTTGACGATCTAGAAATTGCCCCTTCCTCTTAACATTTTAGAAGTGGTGCCAAAGTCACAGACGCTGTGAACGTCAATAAAGAAACTGTTCAGTTCCTCTTTGTGCATGCATGGGTGAATGCTGGGCTCTGAGCATCTGTTCTAAACCAGGGAGACACATGGAGGCCATTATAAAAGTTCTGCCTAATGTTCAGTTCTGGCCTCATAGTTTGGCTTCTAGCATAAAGACCCTTGCCTCTCCATTTTGAATCACAGTGGAATAAACTAACACAAATCAGTCACACTAATGTCACCATTTGCAATTATGACCTAGTGGAAAATTGCTATCTAATACACATAGAGATTGCACCATCATGGAAAGTTAAACTCTGCCATCCAGGCCATCAGTTTGGAAAATGCCATGATACAACTGTGAATGGATGGCTGGCAGCTTCAGTGTTCAAAAGGTTTTGCATAAATGAGAACTCATTCTAATTCCTGTCTATGTCTGTTTGGTAATCTATGTCTGTTTGGTATCGCTGCAGGTGGTGGCTTACATGGCTATATATAGGTAATTTGAAATATAATCCTTCTACCTGATATGTCAGAGATATGATCTATCTACCTATCAGTCTAGAGATTGTCTCCAAATAAATGATCTATTATAAGGTTACCAGATTTTTTTCAATGAATCTGGGGACACTTTTCAACTTCAATGGATTTTGTATGGGGACTGACTTGTAAATCCAGGGACTGTTCCCAGGAAATGGGGACGTCTGGTAACCTTAATCTATTAAGCAGAAGGATCATAGTCTAAACTTCTGTCTACAGATTAGTTTTCTATGTGCAGGATTATTTGTTCAATAATGTGGAGAATAATAGTCTGTTACTGCACAAACATAGGATTACCACTTCAGTGAGATGATGATGATGATGATGATGATGATGATGATATTATTAATAGCCTTCTCTGATATCACCTTAAGGTGGTGTATAGTAAAAACAGCAAAGAACAATTAAAAACAGCCCCCAAAAAGCAGATAAACTAAAACCGTACCAAACAGACACTCAGGACAAAGCCCCATTTATACAGCTGGAACAAAAACGTCTTCAATTATTTGTGTAAAGTACAGATGGTGGGTGCCTTTCATATCTTGACAGGAACGTTATACCACAGAACAGAAACAGCCACAGTAAAGGTGCTGCTCTGGGTTACTATAGAGTGGGTTTGTTTAATCTTTGGAACTTACTGGAGAAACTCTCTCACAGATTGCTTGGGTGCGTAAAGGATAAGACTGACTCTTAAGAACAAAACCTCAAATATAGCAGCTTGGGTAGGGAGCATAAGAGCACTTAAATGCAACTTCACCTTCACTTTACATAGTATGATGACAATGAACAAAATGGACACCAGCTGTGTTATTTAGGTAATTGTTGGTAGCCTTGACAACATCAAGGGTCTCATTGGCATTTTGGGCATGGGTGTCAAGGCTGCTCCAAACATAGTAGCCCCTTCCTCAAATCCTTTGGGTAACCTGCTTTTATATTTCTTTCTAAGAGCAAGCCACATGTAATATTCTCTTTATTTGCTCAACTTTCAACCAGGAAACTAAAATTGAACAACAACAAACCATAAAAACTATGTAGTTTTCTGCCCCAGGCTGACTTCTGACATATATTGGGGTAGGAGAATATCTCAATCAAAGCTATTGTGTGCTGCACCCACATACTGTAACCTAATACATCTTTGAGGAACAAATACAGTACTGTAAAGGAAGAAAAGCAGAATCTAAGAGAAGTCAGATGTGCAAATAAAGTAACTTTTATGCTTCATGAAGTACCATGTTTTTGAAATCTCTGCTTGCCTTAACACGAAATAGACTAACCATATTTTTAACAATGAAATTAATGCTGTTTACTGAATTAATGATAAGAAAGAGACTTATCTAAATAATGATTTCTCCTTGTAAAAAACACACCACAGCCCAGACTGTTACTTTGGTACATTAAAGCTGCACTGATTCAAAGGAACATTGCCTTAAAAAAGATTTAATGGGACATGAAAGCATAAAAATAATGCATTATTTTATAAGCCACTACGGCTTTCTTAGAAGGAAAGCTTCCTACACTATATGACTATTTTATAGATCTTGGCGACTCCTCTAAACGTTCCTGTTGATTTCTCTGCATTTCTTTAGAAATAGGAACTTGAGACTTTTCATAGAAAGACAAATAAGACTTGATCTCTTAAGAACACAAAAATAACCCTGCTGGATCCAGCCAGTGGCCCAACTCACAGGGGACAACCAGATTCCCTGGAGAAGCCTACCAGCAGGACCTGAGGTCCTCTCCTCACCTGTGTTTCCAGAGGTACACTGCCTCTGAAAGTGGCTAGTAGCCATTGATCACCTTAACCTCCATAAATTTGTCTAATCCTCTTCTAAAGCCATTCGTCCAAGTTGGTGTCAGTCATTGCCTCTTGTGGGAGCAAATTCCACAGTTTAAGTATGAAGGAGAACACTTTTGTCTATCCTGTATCCAAACGTGGGCTTAGGGGAGCCTGATGGGTTCTGGGGAGCAGAGCCCTGAAGGCCCTGCAGGTGATGCTGCAACTATGATTTAGAAGCACCTCTGCTGCATCATCCAACATTCAGCTTCATTTGACGTTCATGAGTTCACAAGATAGGAGGAGAAACTTATCCAGATCCTTCCTTCTAAAAAGTGCATGCTCATAATTCTGAGAAAGACTCAGAACTCTTGCTCCAACCATTGGTCAAATTAATGGCTGGCTTATAAAGTAAGCAGCCCTGAGTAGTAAATAAATCTGGTGATGTGAAATGAGAATCCTCATTAGCTGATAGCTTGGAGATATTTAAAATGACACTGTTATCTGATCCAGACTAGATTACTGAGTGTAGTATACTATGGATAGGAATGCCTTCAAATATTTCTCAGGCACTGTAATTAGTTCAAAAAGGCAGATTATTTAGTTGGATAGATTGCAAAGAACATGTGATGTGCATTTGAAAAGAATGTCATTTGCTCCCAGTTGGTTTACAATAAGCTGCAAAGCCCTAAACATTTTGGAATGAATATACAGTACCTAAAGCTCCACCTTCTTCCATATGAATCTAAAAATCTTCCTTGAACTCTTGTCCCATTGAAATCAATGGGACAAATCAGTCAGGATCTCATTGACTTCAGTGGGAATTAATGGTGACTAACTTTCAGAACAGTCCAAACCCTGACCAGCTTTTCTTAAGAGCATCTGGATGATGAAAGTGGTGTCTCTCTTCCAGCTGTGCCTGCTTATGCCAGGCAGGGCTGTCTTTCCCATGAGGTTGGCTTAAGCAGCCTCCCTGGGTGGCAGAACCCTATGAGGCAGTGCCCTGTGGGTGCCCTGCTCATCCCTGCCACCACCAAGGTTGCACAGCTGCTGTAGCTTCTTCTGATGAGATCTTGTGGGATCTCGTGAAACTCTAACAAGATCTCATGAGATCTGCTGCTACCACCACACAACCCTGGTAAGCAAGTCTTCAGCAGGACGGGAGTGGTGGCAGGGGGAGCTGCAGGACATTTCTGTTTTGCCTCAGGTGGCAAAACAGGATGGGCTGCCCCTGTGTGAAGGTCTTCCAGAAGTGGGAGTGGGGATTGATACCTTGGAACTTCTAACTGCCCCAGCTTAAACTGCAGGTGGAATGAGCCCACTGGAATTCCCACTGGAATCAGCATATTGCTCCAAAATGGGAGGGAGAGTTCAGGGCAGGCAGACAGCTGTGTCAGCCAAAGATCAAGCCAGGATAGTTTTACTCTCTCCCCCTTTGCACAAGAGGTGTGATTCTACATGCGGCAGAGGTTCTGCTGCTCCCTTGCCCTGGCTCTATACTATTGAATAATTTTGAAATCCTAACCTAAGTTTTTAAACTTGCAACTGCCACCCCACCCCACTCTGTCCTCCAAACTTTTTCTCCCTGTTAAATACAAATTTCCTTTGGCTTCTTCTTCATCTTTTTATAACCCACTACCTAACATGCAATTGCTATGACTGAATCTTCAAAGCCTTGCAGAGATACAAGATATTTTTAGAGTAGCCCCCTGGACCCGGACCACAGGTGGCAGTACATGTTTAAGTTTGAAATGCACTTCAGTAGCTTCTGTAAGTGAATTGAAGGGGGTGGGGAGGGGGTGGTTTGGCTTCCTTCTTACAGCAGCTCTTAAAACCTCATTTTGTTCATAAACTAAAGGATGATACACAGAGATAATACCGAGAGCTCATCAAGTATTAAGCAGAGATGAACAAAATGATTCATACTTTAAAAGAGACAGGAACAATTTGCATTGTAAATTAATGGTAGAGTGAATTTCCCCCAACCCCTTAAAGCAGCCCCTTTTAAATAAAGAGAAGTTCAGGCTGAGAGCCCTTCTTACAAATTTCCACAGATATTTTCCAAGCAAATTAATTAGCTTGTCAAAACCACATATAGATGAATTTATTAATGAGTCCATTTCAATTCAGGGATGTATTTGGTCCACTGATTTTCTGAGCTTTCCCTGTTCCACTTGCATTGGTAAAAAATGCTACAAATGGCAAATGTCCTGGTACTGCTGAATATTAAGTTGTCACATACTTAGAAGAACACTCTCCACAGGAAGATGAAGCAGATGCAATAATAATAATAAAAATATATCAAGCTTGTTTTTTATTATTATTACCCACAGTATCAGTTGAACAACTTTTCTCATCAGAATACATATATGATAGATCCTGGTTTCAAAATCATTAATTTTGAAGGCAAAAGCAGAAAAGAGAAAACACCAACACATTTTAAAGCTAGAGTGTGCTCTTTGGGGAGAGGAATCTGGTCAATAATGGTCAATAATTTTATTCTTCACTATCACTTAATTTGCACTCCTTTCAAAACAAGCTGCATAGTTTCTGTGGACAATGAAAAGCCTAAATCGTATACTTAATAATCACCAAGCCCAACTTGCTTTAAAATGGATGGCAGGAGGTATTCAATAAAGCAAAAGTTATCTGATATGTCAAAATGTAGTCAGAAGGAGGGTTTTGTTATGTGTGTTGATTTAAGTTGGTCTTAACGTGATCCCCATGCTGAGGAGCTTCTGTTTATACCTTAAAGAATCCTTCTTTGTTTTCAGCTTTTATAGTACTATTGCAAGACCGAAAGCAATCCTAATGAGGGTGGAGTCCCCACTGTATATGAAGCCCAGTCGGTTTGTGAAGCCAAGGACCAACTTCTGTGTTGTATCCATTTCAGACCACATTCACAGCATACATGATGCCATTTAAAACAATCATTGCTTCCCACAAAAACTTCTTGGAGCTGTAGTTTGTTAAGGGTGCTGAGAGCTGTTAGGAGATCCCTATTCCTCCTCACAAAGCTACACTTCTCAGAGTGGCTTCATAAACAATCCCTCTTCACAGGGAACTCTGAAAATTGAGGGGAATATGGGTTTTCTAACAACTCTCAGGACCTTTAAGAAAATTACACCTCCCATAATTCTTTGGGGGAAGCCATGGCTGTTTAAAATGGTATCATGGTTCTTTAATGTATGGTGCGAATGTAGTCTCAGTCATGCTAACAGTAGACATATTACAATTAATGAACTTAATTTAGTCATGTCTGCTGATTTCAATGGAACACCTGTGGGCAGAGTTCAATGCAACCCTTTGTTTTGTTTTTGCTTCACCAGTTCCAGGCTGGCACAGCAGACCGGTCTGAATTGGGGCCTTCTCTGGGAGATAAACTAGCATAGGATTCAGTAGATCTGTGGGCAGCCCAGCTTCATCTCTAGACTCCTAATGGCTCACTTTGTGTCTCCCACTGGTTGCTGCCAGCAGGAACACCACCACAGATGGTGTTGCTTCCATATTACTTGAACAGGCACAAATGGAATAAAATTGTGTTACAGACAGCCTGGTTCAAAAACTATTCAGGGCTTTAAAGGTTAACACCAACAACCTGAAATGGAATTGGAACATTGTTGGAGTTATGTGATTAGTTCGGCAAGCCCTAGTTAAAAGTCTAGCTATTTGCATTTTGGACCTATTTCAGTTTAAGAGGTTTCCAAGGACAGTCCCATATACAACACATTACCACCTGGATGTTATCAAAGCATAAATTATTGCAACCAGTCTGCGTCTTCTAGATAAGAGGACAATTGATGTTCTAGCCTAATCTGGTAACTACTGCTACCTAGGCCTCCAAAAGCAGCACCACATCCTACAGCACCCTAAGTTGCAGACCCAAGTGCAACCCTATCAAGTGGTACACATACTCAGAGACCAGCTAGTCTTGAAAATCAAGAGTGCTTCTGTCAAGAGTACTTCTGTCTTGTTAGATGATGCACAGAATCAGGCAAAAAGACTGTGAGCTGCCTATTCCCATTGAACTGTATTCATTTATGAACTAAAGCAGGTTTTGGAAGACTTGGCATTGGTCTCACCATGCACTAGGGAATCACCGTCTTCCACTCATGTTTACTGCTCACCAATCTACATCACAAATGGACAGGACAGGGTGCTGTCACCTTCAAGGGTTGACTGTAAGTTCTCAGCAGGGCATGCAAGAACCTTCACCAAATCACTCCTGTAATATTCTTCTATGGGTCACTTGTGCATTTACTCACACAGTTGCACCCCTTCCAGTTAACTGTGCACAACAGCAGACGCCCAGTCAACAATGGAGCAGTTGCTTTTTTAGACAGGTGATAAACACGACCAACTCTGAGACTACTTTACATAGAACTCAACTGGTAGAGGGTTGAAACACACAACACCATAAATCCCATGCACTGAGTCATAGGAGGAGCAATGGTTGCACTCAATCTTCTTTTAACCCTTCATATGACATATACCACAGCCCCCTTTCTCAACCCAAACAATTTTCTAAAATAAACAAACATGTCACTGGACTTGAGCGCTGAAGATTGTGGCATCAAAGGTTACAAGCACTTGGTACTGCAGACAATACCAACAAGAAAGAAAAGTGGGAAGCATCTAAGGAAACTGGTGTGGCTGCATAAGGAGCTTACAGATGAGCTGAGAGTTAAGAAGGGCATGCATAAGAAATGGAAGAAAGGGGAAATAGCAAAGGAGGTGTATACACAATTGCAGGGGGAAATGCCAACAATTGCAGGGGGAAAGTCAGGCTGTCTAAATCTCAGAATGAGCTCAGGCTTGCAAGAGAGGTTAAAAATAATAATAAAGGTTTTTTTCATCTGAAGTAAGAGGAAGAACAAGCAAGTGGTAGGTCCTTTGTGTGGGGAACACGGAGAAATGCTAGGATAAGAGGTAGTAAGGAAACACCTAGCAACTTTAAATGAATTTAAATCTCCAGGGCCTGATGAGCTGCATCCAAGGGTACTAAAGGAGCTTGTGAATGTAATTTCAGAGCCTTTGTCTATTATCTTTGAGAATTCTTGGAGAACAGGTAAGGTCCCTACAGACTGGAGGCAGGCAAATGTTGTCACCATCTTCAAAAAGACCCAGGTAATTACCAACCTGTGAGCTTGACATCAATACCAGGGAAGGTCCTAAAACAGATAATTCAACAGTCGGTCTGTGAGCATTTAGAAAAAGATGCTGTGATTACTAAGACTCAGAATGGGTTTCTCAAAAAAAAGTCATGTCATACCAATCTTATTTCCCTTTTTGATGGAATTACAAACTTGGTGGATCAGGGAAATGCTGTGGACATGGTGCATCTTGATTTCAGTAAGGCTTTGGAGAAAGTCCCCCATTATATTCTTGTGAGGAAGCTGGTAAAATGTGGGTTGAATGAGGTAACTGTTAGGTGGATTTGTAGTTGGTTGACAGACTGAACCCAAAAAAGTACACATTAATGATTCCTTGTCGTCCTGGAAAAAAGTGACAAGTGGGGTGCCGCAGGGTACTGTCCTGGGCCCACTGTTGTTCAGCGTCTTTATAAATCACTTGGATGAAGGAATTGAGGAAATGCTTATCAAATTTGCAGATGGCACCAAACTGGGAGGGGTAGCTAATGTTGCAGAAGACAGAATCAGAATTCAAAATGACCGTAACAGATTGAAAAACATGGCACAAGCTAACAAAATGAATTTCAATAGGGGCAAATGTAAGGTTCTGTACTTAAGCAGGAAGAACCAGATGCATGACTGAGAAAAGCTGTCTGTGGACAAATGCCGGCTGCCCCGGTCTGAAAGTGAGATGAGCACCACACCCCATAGTTGCCTTTGACTAGACTTAACTGACCAGGGGTCCTTTACCTTTTTTTAAAAAAAAACAACTGACCCAGAAGCTCAAGGCATTTCAGGCTGTCAGTTTGGCTTCTACTTCAAGGTGCACAGGGTACACAGAAAGCCAATGCCCACACCTTTTATTTGCAACCAGTTGGAAAGGTGTTTTCATCAGCAGAAACAAGACGTTTGCAGAGTTAAACACAGAGACAAAATACTGCAGGACCCCCTAAATCTCCGCTCTCCTTTCTTGCATGTTTATAGCACATATCATTAAGCTGCACCAGGGTGTACACAAGGGAAAATGATGAACCAAGGAGTTCACTGAGTCTGATGAGTTCAAAGCTTCATATATAAATATATGCCTTGTAATTTGAGTAGACTAGGGCACTTGCCTCTCTGAAAGTTTGATTCCCTAGCACAGAGTGAAATCCTCTTACATGTGGCATGTACACTTTGATTAAGAATAGATCCCCACATGTTTGGTGGACAGGAAATCAGTATTTATCATTTATTATTCCCTATGTGAAATTTTATTCCCATTCGTGGACTACACTTGCAGCCTATAGCACATTACTGAGTCTTTTGCATCTCTTTCCATAACCGTTCAAAGAATTTAAGGTAGATGGCCTTTCACTGTGTTTCCTTCTGTTCTGCTTCATTTGAAATTCACTCCATCCTTTTCTGCACTTCTTTCACCCACTTTTACCAGAACCTATGTCCAGAAAAGACTGGACTTTGCATCACACTCATCTCATTGTTGGCTTCCATCTTCTGCCAGGTTGACCCCATTACAGTTATTTAACATGAACAGACCACAAGCAAAGCTTTCTACTTAGATGATTAAGCTTTTAATCAGAGTGAATTGCTCATTTTTAATGTGAATGTATACCTTCCCCTATGCAAGTAAATGGAGAGAGAGAGAGAGAGAGAGAGAGAGAGAGAGAGAGAGAGAGACTCCATGAGAGGACAGAAGCTCACTACTCACTAGCTTGAGATAACAGGGGCCTTACTGGAGGGTGACATTTTCTTCACCCCAGGCTTCCCTTGCAATTTATGCTATTTTTCCACCACCCTCATCCAGTGGGAAGATCTCTTTTTTCATGCAGAAAACATTGTATCCCCAACGATCAATGAAAGAGCAGAAGTGGATCCCCACCACCAACCCTTGGTGTATCAGGATCCTTGCAGTGGGGTGGCATTATTGGGAATGCATGCTCTTTTCACACACACATGGGATTCCTATTGTACATACCCACAAGTGGTAAAATATGCTTTTATACAGTGAACCACCACAGCTATCTTTCTGAAATTTGTCAGGCTTCATCCCCTCAAAAGAGGTGACTTTCCCTCCCAATTGCATCCAATTCTGCAAGAACAGAAACAAAAAAAGTTATAGACTTTTCCTTTGCTTTTCTAAAAAACAAACAAACAAAATAACCCCAAGGTGCCCTGCATGAGAACCCCTGGATTTAACTGTCTACAATTTGACAACCTTAATTCTTGATAAAACCTGCCGTGGCTCAGATTTTATCCATTTAAGGCATATTTCCTGTCATATCAAGCATGGGAAGAGCTGTCCAACTCCAATCATATTTCCCACAGAGTAGCCCAATGAGAAAAGAACCAAGTCATAATGTAATATCACTTCCAGGGACACTATTAGGATTTATATATAGCTGTCTATACAAGGGCCGCAAGTAAATGGTTGAAAATACTGTCCCCGCTTCACACGCACCCCTCAGTTTTTCCACCCTGGAGATGGGCCTTCAAAAGTAGGATGACATTTTGGCTCCAGTCCACACCACTTTAAAGCCCAGGAGACAATATGGTTAAAATGATATGCCACATTTCGCTCAGACTATAGCTTTAAATATCTCTCTGTGTCTGTTTCTTTAAGTAGGCAGTTAAGCATGACTCTTACTTGCAAGTAAATGCATTTAAAACTGAGGTGCAATATTATTACCAATTGTATCTAATGTTGCTTTATAAACCATTGTTAAAAAGACCATTTATTGGAGCTTAGAATCCTGAAGGCCAATATGGAAGTAATATGGGAAAATGGCTCCTATTAGCAGAATTTCCCCCCCCAAACCCAGTCATATTTTGTATTATGGCACTGACCTTTCCGATCTTAGTTCCCCAACCACTGGATAAAGTAAAAATCCATAAAGTCTCTGTAGAATTGCTCAGAGTTTTTTAAATGGTATTTTCAAGTGACTCTAGTAATTCTTCCATTTCTCTAATGATTTTTTCCCACTGCCTTCAGCAAATTAGCCTTTTCTTTTTCAGGGAAATAATCGGCAGTTTTCACATTTACTGTATGGTGCTGTGTGTGATTAATAGTTCACCTTTGAAAAAAATATTTTTTATTTTTGGAATTAAATAAAAATAGTGGCATACACTTTTCTACTGTGATGATTCTACTACTAATAGCATCTCATGTTAAAGGCCATGTCAATTAACCAACAGACCTTATAGCTATCTAAAACTGCCAGTATTAAACATTGTACAGATTTGTTTGTGGCAAGGAATAAACAACTTGACCTATTCTTAACTGTAGCAACCAATCTGCAGAGCAGAATAAAATAAGATTAAGTATGACTTGAAATGCATCTATGGAATCTATCGGGTACCAAACAGACTTGTTCAAGTCAATAAAATATTGAAATAGCCATTGAATATTTTATGATATCCTAGAAGAGCATCCCAGGGGCCATGGAATGTAATGGATCTTCCTCTCTACAGGTAAAGAGGGATGCCCACTTTCGGAGAGGAAATTCCACACTTGGTTGCATTCCTATAGTGATGATAGAAAGATCTATAGCCATTTTTTTATTTGCTGCAATTGCTCTAATGGTGGATAGGGACAAAATGGAATATTTGAGGGTGTGTTGGAGTAGAATATAAGAAACTATGGATCAGGCCTTCGATTCCCCACAGAATATAGGGGGGAGTTAATTGGCCCTGGAACTGACATACCCAGGAAGTGACTTCAACAAAACATGGACTCCCACTTCCCAATTAGAACTTCCTTCTGCTCCACCAGCATTAACAATAGAGGACTTTCAATTTGAACATGTTAGATCCTCCTAACAGAGGGTCCATGTTGTGCTCGGCCCCTGAAACTCTTCCACAGTGCCACAGTTATGCCACTGGCCTTTAGCCAATGGGCCTCATGGCAAAGGTTGGGGGTTGGGAGTATCTATTTGGCAGTGTGACACAGGGACCTCCTTTTGCTTCGTGCTGCCTAACACCCGCCCACCCACCCATTAATTAGGTCGTGTTTGGCCTTGCTTTGGACTTCAGTTGGTTGCCTGTTTTGGAATGGGGGCCAGGTAGGAATTTTCTCAATGTGGCAGATTGGCTGTTGCCACTTGGTTTTTGCCTACCTCTTAGCAATCGTCACAACTTTGTAAGGTTTGGCAGTTAGGCATTGGTTTGGGGGGAATGTGGGGAGGGGAAGTGCGGCCATCACCTGCCCCTCCAATGAATAGGGTATTCCGTTAAAGGAATCTGGGGGTCTGGATCTCGTCCGAAGCCCAGAGAGGGGCTAGGGCCATGCCAGGACCCCCGGGAACCCCAGGGGTGAGACCATTCAATATACACTGATGGAGAGCCCCCTGCTGGTTATTTACCCTTACAGGGTTCCTGCAAGGTGGGGCAGGAGCCAGATATAGTTTTGATACCAATGCCTAAGTCAATACCAGTCACATTTGTGTATTCAATAAAGTTGTGGCCAAAATTTGCCCATTAACATTTAAACTAAATTCTGTCTCCACTGTGTCTTTATTTCCATAGGGGATGGGTTTTGGGGCTCGGAGCACAATCATTCCACTCTGCCACGTTAGAAGAAAGAGGGCTGGGAAGAAAGTAGAGCAGGTGTGTTGGGAACCTCCGACATAGCTGTCAACTTTTCACTTTTCTTGTGATGAATACTATTCGGAATAAGGGAATTTCCCTTAAAACAAGGGAAACGTTGACAGCTATGACCTCTGATCCTATTCACTGACATTTTGGGCCCTGCTGAAAGAGTATTCCAAGAGAATCTTCATCTTGATGGAAACAATCCTACTCTCATTATTGAAGTCTTTCAGATAGATGCATAGTTTCCATTCCTTTTGATGTCTGTGTCAATGGGCGGGGTACATGACATCAAGGGTAGAGTCAGTAAATGAAATTTTGCTTTCCCTCCACATCTTAGGTGTAACTGATGGGGGCTTTGTGAATCTAGAAATTGGTCTACAGTTGGGGGCAACTGAGCCCTTGAATGTCAAATATGTCAGTTTTAAAATTACTCTGATGGCACAGGCTGTAGCCTGAACTGCAAGAGGGTGGGAAGGAGGGGAGACTAGATAACCCAGCCCCTCCTTTGATCCTCAGTGCTGCTTTGATTTTTATTCCCTGCCTGCCTGCCTACACTAAATAGCCCTTTAACCCCTGAAACCTATTTATTGTCCTGCTAATTCTCTGTACTGGATAATGAGATAATTAGGTGTGAAAAGAACAAAAAGGACTTGGACAAAGTTAAACTGAAAACAGATTTAGCTTTTATTAAAGATTTTGTTAGGGCAGTAGTTTAAACAGCTATTATAAAATTGTTCTTGGGAGAACATGCTTATTTTAAAATTATTCAAACCATAAAATAAGCCATAAAGGGAACCATTACCCACAAGAGAAAATGAAAACAACCACAATCGAAAATTATAACAATATAGGAAAATATATTCCAGGAGTTATCAACCATTTTGGGCCAGTGAGCACATTTGGAATTTTGAGAAAGTGCCGTGAGCATCAGCCATAAAATGGCGGCTATGGGGGTGTGGCATAGCACCACTTAGACCCCATGTAGGAATGGCATAATACAAAATGGCTGCCGCATCTGAAAGAGCAGAAAAAGAACTACCACCACCACAAGAATTGTATTATTTGTACCCCACCCATCTGATTGCGTTGCCCCAGCCAACTGGGTGGTAATACCATTCCCCATCACCCCATCAATGGCAACAAGACACCTATAACAGTCCCTGGTGCCCTCTGCTCCTCTTCTCTGTTTAGATGGAAGGTAAGTTCCTGTCATCTCATAAGACGTGGACATATTTAAGAGTGCATGTTCAGTGTAGAAGACACTGAAGCAGTGCAACCATGAACTGAGCAGGAAAAGCAACCGCTCTTTCATGCATGGTGGGTTTTTGATGGGATATTTACTGAGACATTTTACTGGTACCATAAGAGGTATTGGTGGCTACACTGGCACTTGCCAGCAGCACACTGGCAACCCCTGAAGTATTTAACTTCCTGATGAGTGACCCTCAACCCAAACATATTATATGTGCATGCGTGTGTATGAATTTACAACCTACCCACAAATTTTCAGGGCGGGATACTGGATGCATTTGGTTGGGAGGATGCATGCTTTAAGGTGGAGATATTCTATAGGAATGAAGTCTTCAGCTTCATAGTGAGCAGCCAGCTTCAACTTACTTTAGCATTAATACTGCACAGCACTTAGAAGTTTGAGTTGGGTTATATTGCTTCATTTAGTTGTAGGCCTCCACTTGCATTTACTAAAACCTGCTCTGGGAGGTAAAGTCACATAGACTGCAAAGCGGATTTCTTCCGAGGATTCAGGATTGCAACATACTGAAACTTCGTTCCAAGTTTAGGCTGTAGCAGCCTAGCTGGGATATGGAAGACTCCATGAGTAAGAATTCAGTAGTATTTAAAACTTTGATGATAAACGCTTCTATTCTCTCTATGATCTTTCTCTTTTTGTAAGAAAATGGCATCCTGGCAAACGTTAGCTTTAAGATTATCCTGTTCAGCACTGGATAAAATGTCTGCTGATGGACAGAATATTCTTTTTCAATCTGCTTAGGGCAGCCAAATACCTTGGGCTACTCATGCACACAGTTAGAAAACAAATACTAGTGCCATACCCATTCTGCTTGACTTCCCCCAGAAAACAGTTAAAGCTTTTGTAATTAAAAAATAATCATTTGTGTCAGATCCTAAATGAATGAAGCTACAATTAACTCCAGGCAGCTCTAATCAATCATCTTTTCTTGGAGTAATTAAAATTCTTTTCATTTATGTCAAGCAGTTGCCAGGTGGGAATGTTAAACCTCTCCCTCACAGTACAGTATGCAGAATAAAGAATGGAAAAGTACATTGGAAGCTTCTGTTGGATTTCAAGCCATTGTGTTTCTTCAAGCAAAGATCTGTTCTCTCTGTCAAATGGTATTGTGTGTGTGTGTGTGTGTGTGTGTGCTTGTTTAATTCATGCATAGCTTCAAGCTGATGCCCTAAAGATTACTGCTGAGCATCATAGTACAGTGGAACCTCGGGCTGTGAACGTGATCTGTGTGGGAGGCACGTTCGCGACCTGCAGCGCCGCGTCTGCGCACGTGTGGGTCGCGATTTGGAGCTTCTGCGCATGCACCAAACATGATTTACTGTCTCTGCACATGCGCGAGCGCCAAAACGCGGAAGTAACCCATTCCTGTACTTCTGGGTTCGGTGCGGTGCGCAACCCGAAAGCGCATAACCTGAAGCTTCTGTAATCCGAGGTACCACTGTATCAGGATTACAGTCTGTTGTGAAGCATCTTCCTATTGGTGGTGGGAATGTACACTGACTTGGTACTCTGCTGCACCCAATAATAGGCAGGTGAGTCAGGTATATGAAGGTGGCCTTGACACCATCAGTGCTCATACTAAGTGTATATGGACTTTCAAGTAGATCCATTTTGAGTGATCATAGTGAATATGTTTTACATTTTCATTGGAGCAGAATCAGGTTGGGGCTTGAACCTGAATTGCTGAATTGTGTCCTTATTGTCCCTAGTTCTGTTCTTTTTGCCTTGCAGAGAGGATAACCAGAAAAGAAACTCATCAAGAATTGCCGTTATATGGATCTGTGATACACACACCAATAACACAACAATACTGTGTTACCCCAGTATTTCTGTACCAACATATAAAATATAAGGATGGTGTAGAACATTAAGACATAAAAATCTTGTAAAAATAAAAAAGGAAAACACAGATAATCATTAAGGTGACTGTCCAATAAAGTACAAAAATAAAAAAATAAAACAGATGCAAAGGCCTGTCAGCAAATTTACAGGTTTATTTAAGTTCTCTCCCCCCCCCCCCCCACACACACACCAGAATTATGCTTGGGGAAAATTAGTAGCACTGAAATATTCCTGATGTCTCCTAGAATAAATTACAGTGGTACCTTGGGTTACATACGCTTCAGGTTACAGAATTTACCATTTGAGACAGACAAATAGTGTGGGGTGTGATTGCCTGGGTTGACCATTTTCTTGCCTTTCTTAATGGGAAGACAGATGGTAAAATGGCATTGAATTTAACAGCGAAATGAACTTGTATGAATGTTGGTAGAAGTACTGAATGGGCATCCATTGTGGAATGTTGGAAGAGATTTCATGTAAGACACAACATGGTGGCGGCCCTGAAATGGTAATGAATGCATAATGAATAATGCATTTGCCTTAATTACGGATTAATTCATCATGATTAATGTTTTCATGATGGAAACCCAAGGCACTGATAATGATTAACCTATTTATTACAGAGTGTTGCTGACTATAATAATATTTTTGCAATATTGGCACTATGACCACTACATCTTTCTATGCTATTTATGTGAACACAGATGCAGGATATTTTAATGTTGCTATTGCCATCTCTCTGAGAGAAAAAAAGTAAGCTGAATGAATTGAGCTGCAGAGTTGTCCAGTTTAGGTCTCATGAAAGTCTAATCTTGACAATAAATTATGTATTAAACAGACTTACAGTCCTTTTCTTCTAAAATAGCACTGCTAAAATTATTTCTGGGGTGCACATTACCTTGAGACCATAATAGAGACAGTGTGAGAGGTGTTGCATTGGGAAGTGGGAATTAGTGAAAACTGCTGCCACCTTCCTCCAGCAGGAGCAACTCTTAGATCCCAGTTCCTATCACTGAACATAAGGAATCCTTCCATTTGGAGTTGGCCAAGTCTGGATCTAGCCCTACAAAAGGAATGTAGTAAAAAGGAATGACCCACACACAATTGATCAGGATTATCCTGAGTCACATGAAACAAAGGACTGCTTTGCAAAATTCCTGTGTACAAGGGAGGTGAGGTATCAGGATTGGCTGTGGCTTCCCTGAACATGTCTTTCTGCATCAGTAAATGTGCATTCCTTCTGGGAAGTGCAATCTATATTGGGCTTTTGTATTATATGAAAGCATCCATCTGATATCATTTACTGTACCCCTGGTACAGTGGTACCTCGGGTTAAGAACTTAATTCATTCTGTTTTTGTTTTTTAAAAGATTTTTATTAAAATTTTAAAGGTTACATAAATCACAACAAAAAAAACCCAATTAAGCCAAAAAAGAAAGCAATACATAAAAACAAGTCACATCAAAAGAAAAAGATAATAAATGGGAAACAGACAAAAAAACAAGCAAAAAAATGCATAGAATCAAGGGAAAAAGAAAAGAAAAAAAAGAAAAGGAAAAAACAAACAAATCAAACCTTAACATAACTTTCCTTCTTTAACTTATTTCCTTGACCTCCTCACACCTCCCCTCTTTGTATTCTGATTCAGTTAGATATTCCAGCAAATCCTTCAACCTTGTTTTTATCCTAATAATTTATCTTAATATACTGTAGTTTAACATTCTCTTCTTTCACCAATTAATCATCCATTTTTACTTTATTTAATCTTATTTCTCATTAAGACTAATATATTGAACTTAATCTCTTAAGGCATTTCCCCATGGGTCATAAAAATTTCATTCCACGATATTTCCATTTTTCATTATTTTTTTTATTTTTTTTATTCCTTATATACACTTTAAATTCCCAATTTCTTTCCTCTGTCTCCCCTCCCCGGTCCCGGCCCCTGCCCTCAGTTCCATCAACCTCCCAGCGTCCATCAACCTGGAGATCTGATATCCGAGGCTCTTAACTCTTCTTCATTTCCCTTCTGCCGATCTTGATAAACTTTGGTGCTAAAAAGCAGATCTCGGGGGAGCTCCAACCCAACAATGCTTATATTCCTTCTTGACAAGTCTGCCAGGTTTCCATAATTAAAGCTAGGGCCCATAAAGTATTCCAAACCTTGTTTCACATTTCTTCCAAGTCCAAAGGCCCCCGAAGCTCCAATCTCCTCCTGGCTCAAATTCATATTCCAAAAGTCATTTGATCCCTGCATAAAGGGATCTCTCCACTTTTCCTTTTCCAGATCAGGCCAGGCACCCATCTTCAAAAACTGGCTTCTCCTAATTACAGTCATATAAGGCCTCAAGTTGTAATCCTCCATTTGCCTCTTTAGGGTTAAAGCTCCCCCATATTTTGCTTTATATTCAACAACAGCAACAACAGCAACTTTCTCCTTCTCTAATTCATCAATTTGTTCAGTTAAGAAAGATTCTTGTGCCGGGTTCTTGTCGACTTCAATGCTGATGCCCACTTTTGTTCCCAAGATATCAATATTAGTAGCCATGACATCTATCTGTTTATGCAGCTTTCCCAGCAGATACATAGTCCTATTCAGAGCAGACACTACTTCTTCCTCATTCTTAAGAAATTCAAGGTCAAAACTAGTTTCTCACAGTCCTTATCTTCAGAGTAATTTCGCAGCTGCACACTTGTAACAATGTCCCAAAACTCCCTCTAGAGGGAAGCAGTCTCAATTTGTTTCAATCCTTTCCAGCACAATTCCAAAAGTAAATTAATAACAGTTCCCAGTTACTTTTTCTTCTTTTTAAGTGCAGAAGCAGACAATAGAAACAATGTTTTTCTTTTAAAGCTAGCTGTCAAATTAATGCCAACTGTCAAATTAAAGCTAGCTATCAAGTTAAAGCTAGCTGTCAAATTTGTCCTGTTTACCGTCGATGGACTTTTTGCAAACCGTTCCCAGGTTCAGAGACGTGATGCTTCAATCTTTAATTTTCCACCTTCTCCTGCAAGCTCACTTGGTCAGAATTGATGGTTTCAATCAGTGGAGTTTTAATCCTTTACACGAGACTTTCCAAAACCTTAGTTAGTAACTACTTTGCTTCAGTCTATTTACAGAAAGGGAAGGTGGACTTCCTGTTTAGACTTTCCCGTTCGGTGCCAAATTAAATTATTTAAAAGCTCAATTTCCCGTTCTACTCACGGGTTGTTGTTTAGAATCCAATTGTCCACAGGAAAAAAGTCAGCGCTCTCCGACAGCGGCAATGCGGCTTCGCTCCGTGAAATAAGCGGTCGATTCAAAGCACCGCGCCTCTCACCCCACGTCGCTCCGGATTCCCAATACCAGGTCTCCCCATGAGTAGGTGGGCGCTGAAGGTGCCAGCCGAATCCCAGATTCACAGACTTCTCCCGTCTGTGATTTCTAAGGGTCTCCACCGTCTTCGTGGCGGTCAGACCCTGTTTTTCACGGAGCCGGTTCCTCCCGATTGGAGGAGCTCCGCCATTGCCGGAGGCGTTAACCCGGAAGTAAGAACTTAATTCATTCTGGAGGTCTATTCTTAACTTGAAACTGTTCTTAACCTGAGGTACCACTTTAGCTAATGGGGCCTCCCGCTGCCACCGCGTGATTTCTGTTCTCATCCTGAAGCAAAATTCTTAACCCGAGGTACTATTTCTGGGTTAGCAGAGTCTGTAACCTGAAGCGTCTGTAACCTGAGGTACCACTGTACTTATTTGTGTGAAGTTACATGATTTTTGTAGTAATGGTACATGTTGAGATATGACTATGATCAAAAATACTCCAAAATAGTTCTGCTTTGGTTCTGTGGATTGTGAAACAACTTCTACGGGTTGTAAGATTGGCAAGAGGTCATTTTTTATTTTTAAACCAGGTCTTCTGGGCAATGAGTTCTTCATCCATCCACATGATTCATAGTGGCAGAGTAATGGCATAAACATGTGGTCCCCCTGCCTTGATCTCACTGGGTATCCAAAAACCATCCAGGATGCAACCAAGGAGATATGATGTGGTAGCTCATCTATTCCTGCTGCTGACATTAAGAAATGGTTAATGCCTTTTGGAGTGTTATATCTTGATTGGCATTGAATCAACTTACAAGCACAACAGCCAGAGAAAACTATATGAATTGGAAATAAGATGGTTACTGTTGGTGGTATAAGGCCATAATAATACCACAGACAGACACAGACATGGGTAACTGTGATTTGTTTAAACTCAAGTTCATGAGAACAAAGCAATATCTAAACAGTTTCAAATCTTGGCTTTTTCTCAAAGACAAACAATTTAAGCAAATCACAGTCCATCTAATTCAGACTTCATGGAGAAATCTATCCTCTATCAATGAACTGGGGTGGGTGGGAGTGGGGTAGAAGACCAAGACCTTACTCTGCATTATTTTTTCTAGTGGGAAATCATAGTTTTCCATTACATCTGAATTGAGCTAGAGTTCAAACATCAAATGGAACCAGTAGTGCCCTTTCTTCCTTATTTTACTCTCCCTCTGTAAATAAAACTATGCCATCAACATTATTTATACTGCCTACTATTGATGTTGTTACTGCTGTGCTGCTTATTTGTAATCCCATAGTTGGCACAGCAAGTTCTGTTCTCTAAACATCTTATCCTAAACCACACACCATACTTTCCAAGCCACAACAAGCCACAGCTGATTATTGGAGTTTGCAAAGTCTAGTGCCTTTGCCCACATACTTTAATTTCAAACCATGTGTGCAAAAATGGTTCACCCGACATCATTATCTGACATCACCTCTCAGCCTTTTGGCTAAGATCAAGTGAAGTGTCTGGTGATTGACAAGTGGGTCGCCAGATTCAGCTCCTCACTCCTGAACTAAGGGGGACCTAGAGTAAAGTGATGTGCAGAATGTCTTTTGTAATCTCCAAGTTCCTTCACCACCAGTGCTATAGTTTTGAGTACTGATGATATAGAAGATGAGGGAAAAGCTCAATGGTAGCAGGCTGGTGGCAATTGTTCATGAAACATGCTAAAGTTCACTAGGGGAACATGGCAGGTTCAGTGCACTTACTATGCATTCTGGTCACAATCAAAGGGATATTTTTTGTCTTTTCATTGTTTTATCCCGCTGATAACAACTCAGGGATACAAAAGAGAGAAAGAGTAGGCTTCAGTTTTGTAAATACTTTTGTGAAGTTGACCTTAAAACTATAGTAACAGCAGCTGTTTGATGTTCCTACACATTTATGCAAGAAATATGACAAGGCTTCAGTTTGACACTTTGAAAACAATTTTGGAAACCACAAATGCTGGAGCTGACTTCTGGAGGAAGCAACAGTTTTTTCAATAGGATTGATGTGGTTATGGTCCTTTAATATTAGACATCTGGAAATTTAACTGTTGAGGGGGATAGACTAGACTTTCAGTTTCAATACTTGTGTGGAAGCACAAAAGTCTGAAAACATGTCTCTGGGTCAAGAAGACCAAAATTATTGGGGTAGGCCCAGGGAGGAGCAAATAAATGCAGTGATGTATTTTAATAATGACAAGGAACACTTAGGAATTCATAGTACTTGTCAATAGTGGACATGTAAGTTAAATCAGGAATAGCTAACCTGATGCTCTCCAGATTTTGTTGGGCCACAGCTCTCACCATCTCTGTCTATGGTTCATACTGGTTGGAACTGACAGGAGTTGGAGTGCAAGAACTTCTGGAAGGCCACAGATTTGCCACCCTTGGCATAACTATATGACAATTTAGGATAGATTTTAATAGATAAATAAAATAACAATAAACATGTAGTTTGATGCATTATTTTCTCAGTAGAATTCCAAGCATTGTACTTGTATGAAAAAGAGGTTGCCATGCTATCAGACCATTGCACGTGAAAAGAAGCAGATGTTATTTCAAAAGGACATTAAGATATGCCATTGTTAAGGTGCATTTTTAAGGTGAGTCAGTGCAGCTCCCCACCACCCCCAACTATGGAATGACTGTACCAGAAAATTCCAGCAGGTACAGATGGTCTAGTTGCACACCAGTGGAGATTATCTTTAAAAATTCCAAAGCTGATTTGAATCAAACTGAGATTGAGACTAGCTCCAGCATTGAGATTAATTACAAAGGGTGTGAGTGAGTCTGTAACCTCCTTGCTTTTATTTCTCTTTTTCCTGAGATCTGCACCACAATAAAACTATTAAAAGTGATCTGAATGCAATTGCTGTTTACTGAGTCACAAGTTGTGTGATGGAGTGAGCTGACATTTCATTGTGTGTGCCAAATAATGCACACATGAATGTGACATTCAGCACAATATAGTTGTGTGAACCTGGTCTTCAGAGAACAGTTTTCCTCTGTGTTTGCATATGAATTTGGATATAGCTGCTTTCAAATTTGTTTCTAGTTCACTTTTTCTGCTGTTTTATACTGTAGATGCCAGAAAGTATTTTAGACACATTAGACTTCTCATTCTTCTTGTCAGGACTCTCCTTCCCACCCGCTGAAGGAACATGGCACAGGACTGAATCTTCCCACTTACCAGGTGTCATGCAGAGGACTTGATCCGGCATGATGTTGTTCAATGCCAATTTATGAATGGCTTCCAAGTGTGCAGGGAAGCCATTTGCGAAGGAGCCTCTTCCATCGTGTGTGTGTGTGTGTGTGTCTGTCCTTAGCCCAACCCCTCCCAGTTGTTTCAGGTTGTCCCCAGGGTGGCTTATGGCAGATCAGACTAATCTAGGTGCCACAAATCAGGGCCACAGAGCAGATTGGTGGGGGTGGGTAGGCTGTGCACAGTCCTAATCTTTATATTTTAACAGCTTTGTATTACTTGATTTTTATGTTTTGTAAAGCTGTAAAAGTCCCAATCCTGATAAATCTGGATGAAACCATGAAGCTGAAGGCACATACTGTTTGCTACTTTGCTTGAGCACATCTTTGGTGAAGGTCTCTCTGAAGTATGTTAATGGAAGTTGGGGATTTCTAAATAACAACAATGTTCTACTTGGAAATTGAATATAGTGAGGTTGGCAGATCCCTAAACGATGCAGGACAATATGCTAAATAAGCTCTTTTGAAAGACTGCATGACCCTTGGAAGACGGCCAATAACTTGCTTCTTGAGATCTGCAAAAAAGAAAGGATATCCTTATGGTGTTATGCCCCAAAAAAGGTAAATTTAAAAGTAAAGGAGGGTTCTGCTTTCTTACAAGTTCAAGTAATTTTTTAGTCCTCATTGCATTCCTAATTATTGGTGATTTTTGACCTTATGTTTTGAGAGAATGACCAGCTTTTCCCAATAAGTCAAGTATCAAGGAAAGTGAAGGTGCATCCCTATTGAAAGGTTTTTCAAAAGTTTAGTATATTGTTTTTCAGAGAGGGTATGGCCCTATCGAGATCCCTATGTTCTTTGGCCTTCCAGATTATCTAGCTTGAGTTTCCATTTATTCACTTCATCCAGTCCATTCAGGTTTTACTGACATTGCAAATGACTTGGGATAGTAAATGAAGGCCAGAGTAGAATTCAGGTCTGCGTGATAGGATTGGGTTAAAAATTCAAATCCATTTCTTGCACAGCTCTTGTGGCTATCCACTAAACATTTCAAGTTGGTCTGGTAAACACGCCTGCCCATTCACTCCATCTACTACTGCTTCTTTTAAGAGCAAAAATCTCAGTAACCTGTGCTTGAGAGGGGTGGCAAGATTCAGCTACTTGCCCTCTTCTCCCAATTCCCAACCAACCAGATGACTAGTAGAATTTCAGTTTTAAAAATATTTTTTTCGGGGGGGGGGAGGGAGGGGAATTCTCTCCATGCACTGTGTTCGATTGGAGCCCTGGCCTTACAGTTACTTTCTGTGCTCTTTAGGCTATCCTTCCTTCTTTTTTGTCATGTGTATTTCTGGAGACTAGCTTGGTATATTTTATTTTGTCTTAATTTATTTCTGGCAAGCCATCTGCTCAGTGCACCAACTGGTAAATACCAAACACGAGCACCCTTGCCAGCACAGCTAATGTATTCCTGTCAATTTCTGCCTGCTAAAAAAAATGCTTCTTTTCACAACAGCCAGCAACCAAGGTGGCAGGAGCCAAGAATCAGTGTTCTGATCTTTCCTTCCAAGTTGTGTCATGTTGCACATTTAGAACAAAAGGGGAAGGCATTTTAATTCGAAACCCCTTCATTTTCAAAAAGTCTTGTTTTATTTGCTCCCTGGCACATTCCTTGGAGGCTACCAGAAGACGGAAGTAATGAGAAGACAAAATAATAATAATAATACTCATTTTTAATGACAGATAAAAAAATATATATATTGTAATTTCACTCAAAATGTGTCTCTAGAAGAAAATACTGTTTTTGCTTAGTGCCAACTAACACCAGAGTACATGCCTTGGGGGCTATAATAATGGCAGGTTCTTCCCAGTAACTGGATTATGAAGAGAAGTATGCATCATGGACATTTTTCTCATGACTCATTTTATGTAGTATTTTTTTTTAAGAGGGACATTCAGCTGAGAGTTGTATTCTGAAAACAAATGTGATAAAAGCAACTGATCTATTCCCTGATTCCCAAGACAAGAGGCATGCAAACATTCCAGCAGAACATGATTCTAAGAGCATAGAGATGGTGGCTATGCTCCCTATCAACTTTTTAAGACTAGCATTCAGCTTTGAAGATTTCCTAGGTCAGCTTTAGTCTTTAAAATCAAGTAAAAAATATTTGCATTCCTCAGCACTACCCACTGTGATATTTGCGTTGGGCAACATTTCTACTCGGCCATTGGACTTTCGGAATCAGACCAGGGCCAAGCTGAGAGAACATAACAATAATGCTTAAAGTGGGAGGTAATATAGTTCTCATGATGTTAATCACAGGCCATCTTGACATCCGTTTCCAAAATTATGATCCCCACCACCACTACCGCTGCTTTGTACCATTCCTTTCCTTGTTTACAGCTTCTTCTCTGTCATAGAATAATGTTGGCCAATCAAGAATCACATAATCAATATGATAATGTTACAATTTTATGCAGCCAGGCATATTTGGCTTCATGTCACTGAGGGCAAACAAAATCGATTGAGATTCAAAGCAATGCTTCCTATACTGGTCACATTGGTGAGCCTAGCCTATTAGGAATGTGAGGGCAAATAAAGGATATTTCAGAGTGTGCTTCCTGAAGGCATGAGAATTTTCATCCTCTTCACAACCCCAGAAATGTGTGTGCATTGTCTCAATTCAGAGATATGTTTTCACAAAATAGCATGTTCCCCATTGGCTTAAACCTAGTATTTAGTCTTCCATTCACCAAGCAGTCAGAAGGGAAAAGATATTTGTTCACAATGAGCAACCAGACAATATTTTAAAGCAAATTATCTGACACAGTTGCAAATTATGATGTCCTTTGTTTGTTGCTTCACAGACACAGGGCTGACATAGAATCACTTCTTCTTTAGGATTAATTAATTTAACAAGAGAAGTCATGTTCATAAAATATGCCTTCAGTGTCTTCAGCTGTTTTACTCTGGTTATAATTATGTCTCATTATCTTTAACTTTATGAGCATTTCTCTACTCTTCTGTTGTTATCATTACTAGCACTGTAGAAATTTTTATTAACCAAATTTGCACACACAAAACCAAAGCTCACAAGAGAAATTCATTCCTGTACAGATGTTCAAATCAGATTAAATGCAGAACCAAGTTGTCTGGATGGAATGGAATTAAAATGAAGAGGGTGAGTCTGTCAGATCAGATGGCCAAAACTGTATAGTAACCTAATAGATATTATTATTCACCAGAATACAGAGTGTGAAATCTTCTTAGGCTGCCATAGACGGGACCAACTCTCCCCTTGAGCTGTATATGGCTCAGTGACTTCAGTTATGTCACAATCTTTATTGATTTCAAAGGAGATGTGCCAAGTGCATAACAACTAAGCATTTGGCCAAGACACTGGAGATTAAATTAGTATTTTAGATCTGGTCCATGAAACACTGGAGCTGAAATTATTGTTTTAGGTTGCCCATAAATAATTTTGGTCAGCATCTTCTCATTTCATTTGCTTCAATTTTTCTCATGGTTAATTTCCATATAATAGAAAACAATAAAGATTGATATGGTAAACCAACAGTGATTGGATAAACCAGCAGATGGATCCCAACCTACAACTATATTCAAGGGTGTTATGAATCTTGTGCTTGGAAGGTTCCTTATTAAAAAGGGTCAAAATGAACCAATAATTCTGGTAGCAAGAAATCTTTCCCCATAAATAACGAGGGCCAACATGGTTCTTCATGCTTTTGCCCAGTTCCCTGATAGTCAATTGTTTATGGACTATCTCTGCAGCTTCGATAATTTGTCCATAGGAAAGTAGTGTACAGAAGTAGCAATGATCCTGACAGCCTTCATTAGTTGTGGTTCCAGTAATCTGCATACAGGCCCAGTGCTTTTTTTCTTTAAAAAAATGTTTAGAGGCAGTGGCGAAGCTGCATGCTCTGGCACCAGGGGCAGGGAGCAGGTGGGGGTGTGGCATGCCATCCCAGAGACATGGCACATCGCCTGTGGGGGGCATGGCACCCAGCGCGGTGGGGGTATGTGCGGTTCATGTCCGGGGGGCAGCCACAATGGTACCCCCTCCCCAATGGTGCTGGGGTGGTGTGCTCCCACCCATTCCTCCACCAGTGTTTAGGGGTACTCTCATTTTCCTACTCATATTGAAATTCTGGGCCTCAATGAGGCCAAATTTAGTTTCACAAAATGTTTAGGGGTGTGGGTACCCCTGCATACCCCCCCCTGAAAAAAGCACTGTCCAGGTCTATATGCAGTTAACTATACTATTACTCTTTGGGTACAGTTTTGGGATGTGTGTGTAATTGACATGATGCTTTATGATTAGTCTGCCTGCATTGTTTTCTGAATGAAGACTTATTCACAAGACCCACAAGAAAACTATGATCTAGGAGCCATAAAAGCATATATAATTTTTGCACAGCACAACATACAATGTATCATTATCAGCTTATCCATATTATCTGAATAAACCAATGCATGGAAAATATCTATGGAAGAGTATGGGAAAATGTTCTATATATTGTTAACAGAAGCATAAAGCCGAGGTTAGATTATAGAATATGATATTGAGTGTATGGGTTTGGCTTAGAAATATAGCCTGCATCCTAATGACAATATATTATAAGAGATATATCTGGTAAGGGAAGCTGTGTGCAGAGGTATATGCAAATCTTGAGTTTTCATAAAAAGAATAAATAAAAGTATGCACACAAAGTGTTTTATGGTGATGCATATGGAAAACATCCCCCTTTAGATGGATTCCTGTGAGTTTTAAACTAATAAATATTATGACTTACTAATTCATATTACCAAGTGTTTTTCCAGTGAGCTGCTTATTTCTGATCATAAATAACAACACTGTTTTACTAATAGCTTTTTAATGAGTAATAAATAATTGCTCCATTAATATAAAGTGCACTAATTTGTTCTACTCATGAACTTATTTCTCTCTTGTGTATAAAGCATAGATTTCAAAATTATGGATACCCTTATTCTATAAGGTACAATAATAATTATGGTTATAAACAGATTAAGTGACAGAAACAAAATAAGGTTATATTTACATCAATGGAGGTGGACAGGTTTTGATATGCCTTTTCATGTGAAGGTCGTCTGGTTTGAATGAGAACAGTTAAGAAGTTGGGAATTAATTACACAGTATATATAAATAAAGGTGATGGAATCTGCTTGCTTTGGTCTTTCATTTAGGGTTTTTGCTGCCAGAAAACTTCAGCCCAGTCTCATATATTGACATCTAATTAGGAAAGGCCCAAACACAGTTTCTTTATTTACCAAGTGGGGATGCAATACTAACTTCATTTACTTGTGTGAAAACTCCATTGAATTCAATAGGACTTACTATTGAGTAGACATGATTAGGTTTGTGCTGTAACTTTCCCTGCTTTGCAGTATCTTTTTGGGTTCCATGTCTGATGTAAGCCTCTTTTAGGAAAACTATAATCACATCTTGACATTGAAGTTTGATTTTTGTTTCCTGTGAAGTATCAAACACACAATCTCACATAGTGGTTTTTGTTCTTTCTCTCTTCTACCTTGGTGAGGTTTGGGTTGAGCATAACTACTCCATTCTGTAAGAGTAGCAGCCCCATTGAGATGCTCTACCCTTTGGAGACTGATCTAATTTGATGGGTTGCAGAATGCTTTGAGGAATTTTCTGGCTCACGTGGCTGGCACTCCTATCAAGGCTCCTGTCTCATGGTGGAATGGTGAGATGCATAGAGTCTTTGACATGATCACTCCTGAGAGCTGCGGAGCATGTTGATCCCCTTGGAACTCCAGTGACCTTTGTGCAATGAACCAGGAGGCTCAGTGGTTAGAGCTCAGGTGGTGTAAGTCTCAGTCTGAACCTGACTGAACATGCGTGAAGCTACACAACTGGTGAAGAAAGCTGACTTCTCTGCCCCTACTGAGCCCACAAGTAGCAATCTGGCAAAACTTTTCTGAGTGGTGAATGGTATCCTATGAAGAAGATATCCTATTCTCTTATCAAGTGCGTATGGACAGACATTCTCAGGGGTTATTGGTACATAGGGACTGAATTTAACATTTGATTGATTGCTGGTGTTACAGTTTTTAAGTTACTATAGCAAAGCACTTTGATCTACTGTTACCCAGCTGCAGCTCTGAATCAGATGGAAATATGGTGAGAGATCTGTCGCAATAATGCCACTGTTAGATTTTACACATGCTTATAAGACTACATTCATAAAAAGTATAATTTTGAAGAGCTTTAAAATTCATAATAATAAAGGCTCATAGAAGAAGACACACAAGTCAGTGTTTCTGTAAATGCCTTGTTATTAAATTGCTAACTCCACTCATTGATACAGTAACCACATGCAAAGGTGGTTTTGTTTCTCATTTATTTTTTCTGATGAGACTCTGTCTCCTGTGGGGCTTCGGTTTTGATGTTGTTTTCCTTGCTGTTGACTGGATTTATTTTCTTTCCACAGAAATATCCCCTGTGTCATCCTTCATCATTTTAGAATACAGTCTTTATGCTTACACACAGAACTCTAGTTTTGTTCAGGGAATTTGGGGCTTTTCTTAAAGAAAATGGTGGTGTTCCCTTCCCCTTTGAATGAATGAATGGCCCTGATTTAATTTATAACAGTATACAAAGTGAATGCATACAAGATGAGAAAGGATAATGTGTCTAGTTTAATGCTTTTCAAGAGGCCCAGTTACCAGGAATATCCATCTTTCAGATTTGGTGGTGCTATGGCATAAATAGTAAATATTATACAGCAAGGCCTTTATATGATGGCATCAGGTCATCACTGTTTATCTCACATTTAGCACTGGGAATCTTGAGAAGCTGCTCTAAGATGTGGTATGTATGATCATGCTGGCCTGGCATGAGCTTCAAATCTGTATGAAGCTTTATGCTTATATTTGCACTTGGCCAAAATATAGTAAAAGGCAGAATCTGCAAATTATGCCATGATCAAACACTGAAAAGCTGGAATTTGAATTAAATTGTGAAAGGCCTCACAGAGCTGGTGAATCTGGAAGGAAAAAGGAGTAATGCTAAGTGTGGGGCAAGAAGAACAAGAGAACTCTAGGAGGGACTGAAGCGGAATGCTCAGGACATTAGCAAAGTAGAATACAGTCATACCTTGGTTTTTGAACAGCTTAGTTCTGGAACATTTTGGCTCCTGAACGCCGCAAACCCAGAAGTGACTGTTCTAATTTGTGAACTATGTTTGGAAGCTGAACGTCTGACAGGGCTTCTGTGGCTTCCAATTGTCTTCAGGAGCTTCCTGCAGCCAATCAGAAGCCACACTTTGGTTTCCAACTGTTTTGGAAGTTGAACGAACTTATGGAATGGATTCCACTTGACTTCTAAGGTACAACTGTAAAGATCATCATGTTTCCCATTGGAGTAGTGGAAGACTTCCTCTTTCATCCAGACATTTTCTGCAGAGATCACACTGCATTGGTAGCACCTGAAGAAATAGTGTGAAAGTGCTTTGAGGTCATTTCACAGTTATTGAAAACATGGGGGGATGAAAAATTCTAGCATGTAGACAGGAAAAAAATTCTCTATATTTATGAATGCTGTTGTCCACCTTGAGCTGCATGTCAGTAGGGTGAATGATTCATTCAAATATATAAATAGTGCCACCCTCCACAATAGCACATTGCCCTACATTCCACCACCACCCCACCCCATCAATTTCTATCACTTTTCTGTTGTTTATGGCAATAAAGTAATTGTTGAGAGAGCGAGAAAATGTAATATTAATGCAGGATATTACATTCATCAAAACTGAAAAGTAGCTGAAGACACCCATCACCAGCCACATTAGTTAGCCCTTTTCAATACCCATCTGTTCTCCTTGTGATCACATATCTGAACTAACGGAAAGGCAGGATGCCAGAGTGCAGAGCTGCCAATAACAGAACAGCTGTGAAAAATATGTAGTCTAATACAATATTCAAACCTGTAAATACTGGGTTCTCAGTGGACGGTCACTTAGTCTGCGCAAACACATACCACAAAGAACTCTCCACATCAATTGGTAATATAGAGCATCGTTTTGTCACTCTCTGCATTTTGTGATTCACCAATACGTGCACTCAGACACTTACCTTTTATTGTGGTATAGTTGCTGTTTGATCCTAGATTTCTTTGAGATAATTTAGAGCTTCATGTCCACACCTTGGATCTGTTGAAGCTGTACAAGAAGAGTGCATGTCGTTTCCCCCCATTCTCACCAATGGCTGGTTATGTCCAGATCAAGAAGTGTTCCATGCCCCACTCTCATTTTCCTCTGGCTAAGCATTAGATTTATGAGCATGGATGCTGGGTACAGAGAGCCCCTCTATGTTTTTGCTTCTGTATACAACACCTGGTATTCCAGAATTCTAAACCTGTGGGGGATTAGGGAAAGAAAAATACCTGTGTCTTTCTGAGCTATGGTGAACCTGGTTATTAAGATTAAATTTTGATGTAGCCATCTGTCATGGATGCTAAAATTCCTGCATTGCAAGGGGTTTGCCTAGATGCCCCTCAGGGTCCCTTCCAACTCTACAATTCCATGATTCTATAAAGCCACTTTGGAATCATTGCCAAATATGCAGTGGAGTCTGACCATTCATCCATCTAGTTCAGTATTGTTTGCACTGACTGGAAGCAACTCCCCAGGTTTTCAGACATGAGGGTTTTTCCCCCCAGCACCACCCAGAGATGCCAGGATTGAATTCAGTGTCTCTGACATACAAAACATGTTCTCTACTACTGAGGTATAGGCTCTTTCTCAAAGATCCTTTAATCAGACAGTGCAATCTTTAACATAATTATCTGGAAGTAAGTCCCATTGAAGCCAATGATTAATCCTATTAAAATCAATGTCTCTTCAGCTCGTTCCATTATAAAAGCAAGTACACAACCACTTCCAATGTATTCTCCTAGCTTTTGAGCAAAAATATCACAAATCCTGTATGTATTATCATATTTACCTGATATCCCTATTAAAATTCCAAATGTGGAAGATTCCTTAATCATCAGTTCAAACCTGCCTAATTAGAATGTTCTCATTAAAGTAATTAGTCCCTCTCCTGAAGGGCTAATCCATTGATCTGTAATATTTTCATGTTAAGCCTTGCACTAATGCCCTTCCCAAGATGAAGGTCTGTCAATATTAAAAGAACTTGTGTGAAATGATGATTAAAGAGATTTCTGCTTTTGTTTGTAATTTTCATTATAAATGGATGGAATAACAATCACAATATGCCATCTTTCATCTATAGGGCCCTACAAATATACATTTGTAATTACCTTTGGTTAGTAACAGCAATTATCATATTATATTAGGTTTTTTCCTACACAAACAGTTTTTCTGGGTTAATAGTCATATTCAAAGCTAAATCTCTGCTATTTTACATGTTCAAATGGGTGCATTGGATTCTGAAATTAGTGGCAGGAGAGGGCAATATCTACTGTCATGGACTGGCTGGATGCAGAGGAGTGGTGGAAGGAACCAGCTGGAGAACTCCAAAGGGAACCCCCAGGAGAAGAAGGCTCAGAGCCTGGGGATTGGTGGTGGGATGACAATGTGTGGTCAGAGGGAAAAGAGGAAACAGACTGGAATGAGGATGCTGAAGAAGTAACAAGGTTTAGTGAGAAGGAAGAGGCTGTGACAGAGAGCGGTCCAGAATCAGAGGCAGAAGCAGAGACTGGAGAGGAATGGGGGCTGGCTGCTGAAGAAGCCTGGGAGTCTCACATCCTGCTGTGACCAGCTCCTCTCCTACCTGGTCTCCCAGAGCATGAAAGGGAATGAAGAGGTCAGAGCAAAGAGAGACAACATGAAGGAGCCTCAGGTTGCCGGGAAAGGACCTGGGGGGAAAGGAGCCTTAGAGAGTGGTTGAAGGTGGGGACCTTCAGTCCGCATAACTGTCCCATTGGGACAAGACCTACTGGGAAGAGTTGCTGTGATCATTAGGCCTGAGCTGTTTTGTTTCTTTGAATAAAGAGTTAACTTCACTGACACATTGAGAATTATTGCTAACTTGTGCCCAACTCCCACTTTGACATCTATGTAAATTCCCTTCATATGTGCATTGATCTGTGCAGAGGCTGTGCAGTTCATCTTGCTGTGAGGCCTGCAAGGTCTGGTCCCTGCTCTCTTTCATGCCTTTTTCCACTTGGCTTGAGAGGGCAGGGTACTGACTGACTCCAACTACAAAGGTTTCTACAGCTGTTCAAGGTGCCTCAATTATATCTATTGTTAATCATTAATATTAAGGTGATGTAAATTTGGTTATGTCTTGTCATTACAGTGATACCTCTGGTTAAGAACTTAATTCATTCCTGAGGTCTGTTCTTAACCAAAAACTGTTCTTAACCTGAGGTACCACTTTAGCTAATGGGGCCTCCCACTGCCGCTGCACCGCCGCCATGCAATTTCTGTTCTCATCGTACTACTTCCGGGTTATCAGAGTCTGTAACCTGAAGCATTTGTAACCCAAAGCATTTGTAATCTGAAATACCACTGTATTAAGGAATTGTCTTTTTTTTTCTTTTTTTTCTCTTTTTGATGCTTGTGAGCCACTTTGAGCATGGTTCACTATGGAAAAGCAACATACACAGGAACAGCGATGATGATACATAGGTTCTCTGTGGAATCTTTAAACTGCATTGCACTAAGAAAGAAAATCTGTTTCTACTGCTCTGCTCTGACTGTAAACCCTATGAAGACTTTGTTCTCTACTAATCAATTTCCTCCAGCTCTTTTCCAAGTCTTCCTATGGACAACTTGGCTTGTGCCCTTATTTCCAATAGTATCATCTTTAACAAGGTAGGCAGAAGTAATAATGATACTACCCTCAAGTCTAGAGAGGCTTCTATGACCAAATAACCACTAATGATTTTTTCGCTTATATGCTGGAGGTTGGGAATATTTAATTAACTGGTACAGATAAGCTGGTATCTGCATTAGCTGCTTAATCTATCTTGCAAGATTGAGTTTTAACTAGTGTTGAGCTTTAAGTTCTCAGCAGAGAACAGCACCCACATTTCAGTCAATCAAGAAGAGCAGGAAGGAATGGCATCATTATGAATGATTAGGAAGAGTTCCTGCACACGAAGATATTGTGCAGAGTGCCTGAGAGGGCAAAAGATTCTGGGTGCTGCTGGGTGTCACAGCCTAGGGGGTGCTGCTGGGTGTCACAGCTATGTGTAGTGTATTCAGCAGAACAGAAGTCAAGATGCAGAGTGCGTCAAATTTTGGCCTCACACAAGGTGCTGGTGAAATTTGAAAAACCAAAGTCTGCCCCTGCTGAATGCACACATGCATATACATGCACGCACGCACGCACACACACCTCTAACACAGTTGTAAAATTAGGACAAAGAAGTTTCAACCCAGTGTCTCTACAACTTGAATTTAGTTTTGGACAGCAACTGTGCATCCATTTACAAAAAGGGAAGCAAGTTTTGCATAGGGCAAAAATGCTAGCAAACTGCGCTTATGCCAATACTTGTTTTGGTTCAGGTTTTTTCTTTCTTTCTTTTATTTGTCCTTCAGTGAAACTGAGTATTTTTGACACCATGAGCATTATGGAAATGATGACCTGGGACACTGTTTTGATAATGGATATCTCTGTTAATTTAAGACAGCTTCCTCTTAACTCAGCAAGGCAATACATCTTCATTAATGAAAGAACAATTTGTGTCTGTCAGACTTCAATTTGAATCTCCTGGGGTTACTCCCAGTGATTTTCTATATTTATTTATTATGCCTTATTGTGGTTCTTCCCCCCACCCTTTTGTCTATATTTCCTTCTGGACAAAACATCCTTTGTTTGTTTAGCTCAGATGCTCAGTTTTAAATTATGCATAATGTAATTGCTGTAAAATGCCTATTGCTTAATCAAATTGCTACTCCCCCCTCCTTTAATAACAATGCTTTGCATTGGATTTTCTCATTCTTATAAGTCCACTTTATATTCATTCTCATTCATGGTCTTATTCTAAATGCATAAATCTTCACTTTATTCGATGTATTATGGAAATCTATATCACAATATTTCCTTCTCACTTTGGCCAGGAAGCATATCCCCTGCTGTTAATTGTTCTGAAGCTGTTGTCATTGACACATTATATGGCATTAAACTGCATTGCCATCAAGTATACCTTCAACAGGGAGCTTTATCTAACTTTTTCTGTTAGAAGAGTATCAGTTCCAAGCAAGAAGTTGTATGTTGGTTCTGCCGTTATTGACGGTCTTGAGCACACTGATTGTAACCATCATAAAGCCACCTCTGCCTTTCCCCATCAAGGTCCTCAATATGGGTCTTTTACTCATAAAGGTTAATGCTAATCAACATATTTAGCTGTAGAATTAAAAGGGGGGAAGTAAAATCACTTTTGGCCTTTTAATTTGAACCTTCCCTACAACTTAGTGAAGTTCCAGATAGGCCTGGGATGTGACATTAGCCGGAGGAATCATTCCCTTTCAGTGGCTTCCTTAGGTATTCTTTCTGTTTTCTTAAACATTTGCTATTTATCAGTCCTAAATGCTAAGCAAGAAATTCACTTTAATTTCAATGAGAGCCAGACTGATCAGTGTGGTGGACAGAGCTGTGGAGCCATCCTCCCTGTCTGACACCTCTACAGCTTACTTGCACAGAGATGAAAGAAGTGGCTGCAAAATCAGAGCTGAATGGACATGCCAATTGAGCCAATCTGGAGCTTCCACTGGTGCATCTGAACAACCCTGACCTCGCCACTTCCCCAGCCAGCTCTGGCCCCATCTAAGTAAGATGCAGACACACCATTTTGAGGAGGGCAGTTCCAGGGCTCTGCCCTACTACACCGGCCACTAATGAATAATGGTTTTTGAACTTCTAGCTCATTAAAAAAAATCTCTGGACAAGTACCTCTTTTGTGCCTTCTCTGTTTGAAGCATCATTGCTCAATAGTTAAAAGCAAGGTGTCTAATTTCAGAAAGATAAACTGTCATAGAGAATTATTTTAAGACACCATATGGAATTATTTTAAGACCACAGTTGTTTTTCCTGTATTGCTATTATTGCCCGTAGTATATGGATAAAAATTGGAAACCTTTAGCCACTTTGAAAATCGATGCAAACTGCTTGTTACTCAGATGGACTGTCATACAACAGAAGACTGTGCAATTAATGAGCTACAAAAAGCACCAAGAGACCTATATCACCATTTAGAAGTGCAAAAATATTTTTTATTACTGTTTTAAAAAGTGATGGAGCATGTGATTTATACTGACAGATTTACCCTCCATCTAAACCTTGCAAAACATGGTGAATTCCTTGTGAAAAGCCAAACTGGTCATCCTCATAGGTGATGGGATAAAGGTCTGAGCTGTCATGATCAAGAGGACCAGACTTAGGTCCACAAAGCTAAAAGCTTGTTGCAATTTTGCCAACAGACACAACCCGTTTACTTGTAGATTTACAATGAACAAGATTGGAACAGATATTACCGAGAGTCCTTTGAAAATCAGTCAGGCATGGTGGCACACAAGTAGTTTTACTAGCAGAAAAGGTTGCCTAGGACTTTATTTTCATAATTTAACACATGCAATTATCAAAAAATAATTGGCTGCAGTAAAAGTAAGACAAGGGCAGTTTAAAATGGGTAAAAGGGCACCATTGTCATAAACAAACGGTGCCTAGTTTTAACCAAAGGTGGTAGAGAGCTCACAGCTCATTGCCTCCTTTATTGTTGTTTAAGTAATTGATCATTCTCACTTCCAATATATTGATTCTCCTCATATGCAACAGAGAAAAACAAAAACAATTGCTTTTTCTTTCTTCTTCTTTTTAGGAATGCAGATATACATGCACCATTCATAATTACAGTGAGACTATGGCAAATAATGTCATCTTTCTCTTTTGCGTGTTGAGTCCCACAATGCCACCCACCAAAAAATTCACACTTCACACATGATTTTTTGTTTAAGGTTTTTGGCATAATTTTGGCCACAACTTTATTAAAATACAAAAAATGTGAGTGGTTGCTTAGGCATTGGTTATGACTATCTGTCCTTGCCCTCAAGGACAGAGCTGGCCCTTCCGGACACCAACGGAAGCCAGCGTGGGAAACAAGTATTGGGTGAGAAAATGAGGCTGGGACACAGACCATCACCTCTCACCCTCATGTTCCGGTGGGGCTTGCACGGCCCAAGTCCGACTCCGGGGACAAGGACGAAAAGAATGGCAAGCCCCTGGATTCCTTTAACGGAATTCCCTTCGCATCATTTGGAGGGATAGGCACTTACCCCTCCAAGCACCAATTTAACCAATGCCTAACCGCCATGGAGCCCTCAGCTCACCGCCAAACCACTCACAGCCCCAACCAAGACCTCAGCTTGGTTACCACCGTACCAATCCAAGCCTCATTCCCTGAAGCAGAAAGGTGCACACCATCAGCTCTGAAAAGGATGGCCTCTGAAAAAGAATCTCGGGGTGGGAAATCACATCACCACCCAGCTCCAAAACCTTTTTGACCACTGCAGCATTGATGCGTTTTCTGGCCCTTTCAGTGGCGGCCGGGCAACGACTGCCCTCCAAACGCAGCGTTGCAAGAGCTTTGACCAAAAGATTCTTGCTGTTGGCACCATTGCCCGCAGCGTCTCCAGGTCACCCAAAATTGCAGCACGTAGTGACAAGCAGTCCATGGTCACCATGTCGTTCTCGCCCAGCTGCACCACAATAGCAGCTGGCGGCCCCTCCAGGAGCAACTGCCTCCGGATACTTGGCAGGAACTCTGACCAGCGCATTCCTCGTCTGGACAGCCAGGACAACCGAACGTGTGGAGGAAGGCCGAGATCTGGACCCCATCCAGATTGCCGTGCTGCGACACCAGCTCAATGGACGATACTGTGCCCCACCATCCAAATGCGGACCACCGCTAAACCTAATAAAAGTATAAAATAAAAGCAGTGTAAGATACCAATTGTCAGCGAACATAACCTTTGAACGCATTTGATTTCCAGCGACCCAAATCCTTTATTCTGGCAGCTGACAAGCCCCAGTGGGCAGCTGTCGTGGCAGCCCCTATCCTAAAAGAATGGGGGGCGAAACCTTGTGCTGTGCCGCCACAAGCCAGAATCGCCTTACGCATCACCTTTGCAAACTGGTGTCTCGACAGGGGCAAACCATTCTCATGCCTTAGCAGAGGCCCCATTGGTTCACGACTAGCAGCACCTGACCTCAGCAGGGCAGCACTGATGACTGGGCCCCACCATATCGTCAGTACCAGCAAACATTGTGGGGGAGCAAAGAATCCCAAGGCAATCGCATCCCGCCAGGTGTCGTTCCCCTTAGGGGAAAGATGCACCCCATCTGCCCTAAAGAGGGCAACAGCCTTGAAGAAAATAGCAGGGTGCAATATTACAGAACCACCTAAAGCAAGGACCTATTTTATTTGTTATTTTATTTTATTATATTTACTTTATTTTATTCTATTGTCCACCGCCTTATTAACATGCTTTCTGGCCTGCTCAGTGGTAGTTTGTCTAGGCATTGGTTCCCGACTAGCTGCACCTGACCTTAGCAGGGCAGCACTGACGACTGGGCCCCACCATATCGTCAGTACAAATAAACAGCGTGGGGGAGCAATGAAACAGGATCAGACTCAAGCTCACCCCCAAATGCTCCCAGGGACTCTTGTGTGGCCCTACCCCTCGAAAAGGGTCGACAAAAGCATAGGGAATCCTAGGATTCCCTTAATGGAATATCTTTGCGCATTGGAGGAGACATGTGCTCCAACCCCCCCTCCAGACCACCTTGAACCAATGCCTTAAATTATTTTGAGTCCAGGGAGAGCTGCCATCAACTCAATCCAAGCCCTCTTGCATGCAGGAATGCAAACTTATGCTGGATGAAGACAGCAAACATTCTCGCCCAGCTGTACCACCAGCACTGCGGGAGGACCTGCACAGGTCACACTCGACTACACCAAAGGAAGGATCTCCTCCCAAAGCATTCCCCATCTGGACATCCAGTAAATGTTCACATGGGCAGGAAGACTGAGATGGCGCCCCAGTCCAAACTCGTCAACCTGCTTGCCAGCCTAGTGTACAATGCTGTGACCCAAATGTGCACAGCTGCTCCTATGAAAAAAGGAAATAACAGACAAGCATCAGCACAGACATCATTTGACACTTCTTGATATAACCCTTGTCAGCGTAAGACTTCCAATGACCCGTATTCACAATCCTGTCTACTGACAGGCCCCCAGTCTGCAGCCTTTTCAGCAGTCCTATTCGAAAGGAATGAGGCGTGTTCAGCGGTAAGCAAGCCGCAGGCCGTAATAACTGGTGCACGACGTAAGCACATTGATGCCTGGCTAACGGGAACCCATTTTCATGCACTAGGGGCGGGCCAGCCCCCAGGGAATAAAAAGCCAAATATTCTGTTATCCATAACTGGGCAAGGACCCTCCTCACTTGTGGCGGGAACCCTGATTGTGGCACTCCTGCCCACTAAGTCTGTTTTTGAGTTCCCGATTCTAAAGACAAGCTCCAAAGGATCAAGAAAAGTCCTGAAGCAATAAGCCTCCAGACTCTCAGCCCCATGCTGGCACCAACAACCATTTTCCCATCCCTCAGTGCGAAAATGCAATGGACTACTGAAAGGAATCTCGCCTTGATCTTAACCAGCAGACAAGTTTTAACTTGTTGCAGATACTACATAGGTAAAATTGACAAACTTCTTGCCCGCTGTCCTATGAGGTTGGAGCCTATTCCAACCTTCCAAGGCCCTGCGCACTATAAACTTTATACAAGGGTCTCTGAAAATGAAAGCTTCAGAGTAACAGACATTGCAGCGGACTGAATTCTGATAATTATAACAGCACGCCCAATCTGCAGCAGGTGGACCAAATACTGCAGGATCTGCTCAGAGGATGGGGGCTAATTCATCTGAATGGCCAAGGACTGCCAGCTTAAGGCTAAGAAATCCATCCAGGCCATCCCATAAGAGCTAAAAGCAGAAGGGGAAATGGAAGCTGCTGCTCTCTGTAAATACTAATTGTTGTCAAAATGCCACAGGTGGTCTGGAAAAGTCTGGCAACAGCTGAGTCTGGAGCCCAGGATCTGAAGCGCTTCATCTGAAAATGGGATAGAGTGTCAGCAACATCATTAGAGGATCTAGTAATTTGGAGAGTAGAAAGCACAATATTAAACCTTAAGCGGCGCAGCTCGAAAGCGTGAGCGGAGGGGCGGAGAATCTGCTAGAGCGTGAGGACTGTTTTGCCAAGACGCTCACCACTACCTGGTTGTCAGACCAAAAGCAGATCCGATGGTCACTGAACTCCTCGGACCACGTGTGAACTGCTACTACAATGGGGGAAAACTCAAGAAAAGTTATGTCACATGATTGCCTCACCACACCGGGCTTGAGGCCATAGCTTTGCACACCAGCGGCCCTTGAAATAAAACCAAAGGGCAAAGATCCAGCAGCACCAGCATGAACCTGAAAATCCTTGTGCGGGTTCAAGGTATCCTGCCATGCCGAACTACTATTGCATCCATTCAGGAATTGCTACCATCGCCCGATATCTGCCTTCACCACACTTGGTAGGCATACACAAAGGTAAGGGGACCTCAGGCTGCAGGCAGCCTGGCCTAGTGGGAAGATTAATTAAGTGACCCAGCAAGATCGGATCTGATGAAGCATCACTTGCTACAGAGGAAGTATTACAAAATAACTTCCTTCAAGGCAGACAGCTTCTCCATAGGCAAGTGGTTTGTTTTAGCAACGATATCCACTGGATCCCTAAATAAAATGGGAATAAGGGCAAAAGGTATTGAGCTATTGCTTGCCAGCTTCCAGCCCCCGCTTGGGCAGGGGGCATCTTGTGCTGCCATCATGATATGTAAATTTACAAGGCCGACGCTGGCCAGAACCCCTAAAGAAGTCCTGACAAAGCTGCCGCCGAGCCAGCTTCCTTTTCCGACACACACTCCGTGCAATGCAACTACACACTCCGTGCAATGCAAAAAACACGCTCTGTGCAATGCAACTACACACTCCGTGCAATGCACACACAAACCCTCCGTGCAATGCAACTACATACTCCGTTCAATGCAACTACACACTCCGTGCAATGCAAAAAACACGCTCTGTGCAATGCAAATACACACTCCGTGCAATGCACACACAAGCCCTCCGTTCAATGGAACTACACACTCCGTTCAATGGAACTACACTCCATGCAATGCAACTACACACTCTGTGCACTGCAACTACACACTCCGTGCACTGCACACACACTCCGTGCAATGCAAAAAACAGACTCTGTGCAATGCAACTACACCCTCCATGCGATGCACACACATTCCGTGCAATGCAACTACACACTCCGTGCAATGCACACACACACACACACACACACCCTGTGCAATGCAACCGCACCTTCCGTACGATGCAACAACACACTCCGTGCAATGCAACAACACACTCCGTGCAATGCAAACACTCTCCGTGCAATGCACACACACCCGTGCAATGCAACTGCAAATCTCTCACGCAATGCAATGCAATTGCAGCCCGTGCAGCGCCGTGCCCTGCAACGCACAGAGCAAACTGCAATGCGGGCACGCAAAGGTACTTTCTCCCACTTGCATATTGCAAATGTGGCGCCCATTACATCCCTCGCAGTGAGGTAACCACCAAAAGGACCTAAGTGTCCAGGTAGAGCAATGGGGGAGCATGCAGCTGTCCCATACAGGGACCAATCCTGCAACCTGGGCATTACCGGCACTATGCGCTGACCCAGTGAAACCAATGCTTATAGACCACATGGGGACACTATTCAGGCCGGAAACGCTTCCAGGCCATCAAATTCTAGGGCAAAGCCCTAGGATCACCTGCTAGGCCAGGCATAAATGTTTCCAGTGAAATAGGAGAGTTGAGGTAGCCCACAGCTTGTCCAGGTACCCCTGCTTGCCCTTTTAGAGGGAAGCACCCCTTCAAGAAAACCCAAAGTTCTTTTATCTCAAATGGGCAGAACTACCCAGCAACAGAATAGCCTAAAAGGAGCAGTTAGTTTTGTTTTGTTATAACAATGGCTAAGAGGGGGATATGAACCCTGTCTCCCAGGTCTTACACTTTAGCCAGTAAGCCACAATGGCTCGTCTCTAAAATGGCATTCGCCACTATCAGGGCAAAACAAACTTAAAGAAAATAAACTTGTTCAGAAATGGCATAGTTCAAGAGCATATACAGAGTGCTCTAATCCTTGGAGGCACAGAGAGCCTCTGGGGCCCTCTGTCTGCCTCCGATATACATTAGAAGTGACTGGGCCTGCAAGCAGATACATTCCTATAGCGAGAATGAGTCACGTGGCAGAGACTTAACAATTAACTGCTACCTGTAGCAGACTTAGGCTTGGAAGTTAATGTGCAGGCCGAATAGGCCTCCCTGTTTCTGCTCTTGAGAATCTTAGTCTCATAGCAATATTAAAGGAAGCCAAATTAGTGCTCCCACCCAAGGCTAGCTTAAAATTTGGCCAACAGCGCTGCACACACTCACATTAAAGCCAACCTTCGGGGATACTATAAACGAAAGTGATTCCAGCTAAGCTGGGAACAACCCTGACTAGCCCCACAATTTCAACGAGAGAAATGGGGGAAACCTTTTGCGAAAGAAAGCCCCTAACGGGGGCTCTTTCCCTATTGGGAAAGGCATGCCACGGATATAGGGAGAATCTTCCCACAGGGCAGGGTAAGGGGTGGGGTGGGAAATCGAACAGGAAAAGGGGGGGGGAATTAGATTATTTAAGGGACTAGAGAGGATTAAAAGAAAGGGGAAATAAAGAAATAAAGAAATGTAACCAGACAATGAGAAGATTGTCCAAGTGCTCCATGTGATCCGGTGCAAAATGGCCAAGAGGACGTCCTACGTCTGGCCCCTGTATTTAAAGACTCTGACCCCTCCTCCAAATTGGCAACAATCAAAACTCCCCAGTAACCCAAAGTTAACCACTTAAAGGCTTGGGTTCCTCACCAAATTTGCCTAGTCACTGCAGGGTGGCCTGTTTCCCCAACCGCAACACGTGCTCTCTGTTATGGAGAACACACTTTAACGGAAGCCATGTTTGTTTCTGGGCTACTGCAGTTGTATAGTTTGGGGCTTTCACTAGCTAAGGGGATATATTATTTATTGTTTGTTTATTCTAAAGATTTATACTATGCTTTTTGGTCAAATAGCCAACAATACAGAAAATATGCAAAGCAACTACCGGTACTCACCTTTTGGAGACGGAGTGCCTAAGAGAGATTCCTGGAGGAAGCATGATTTTAAAGCCTCTCCGAAGCTGAGTGCTGGGGGTTGGAGCAGCAGCAGACCACATAGTCTGGCATCGACACTCACCTGACCTCAGGTGCTTATGGAGACATAAGGGGTACATGAAAACAAGGTTGAAATTATGAAAATACAGCAGTGGAGGCCATCCAACACTCTTGCATTTGCACTGTACCCACCTTGCCCCGGTCTTGCCCCCCCTCTACTTCCTGGTAAGCAGCAGCAACACAACCAATTGCTGGCCATGTGAGCAAGGGGCAGCTGTGCATGATGTTTTTGTGCATGATGGGCCTGGAACAACGAGTTGCCCTGGCCACTCTGGCCAGCTCCCAACACATATAAAAACATAATAAAACATCAAACATTAAAAACTGCCTGATACAGGGCTGCCTTCAGATGTCTTCTAAAAGTTATATAGTTATTTATCTCCTTGACATCTGATTGGAGGGCCTTCCACAGGGAGGGGGTCACTGCCGAGAAGGCCATCTGCCTAGTTCCCTGTAACTTCACTTTTCACAGTGAGGGAACTGCTGGAAGGCCCTTGGAGCTGAAACTCAGTGTCCAGGCTGAACGATGGGATGGGGCTTTAAAGGTCAGCATCAACACTTTGAATTGTGCGCAGAAAAGTACTGGGAGTCATGTGAGTCATTGGTGTCCATTTTGGCTGTCTTAAAGCAGCAAGTTTGGGAGACAGGTGAAAATATGTTTATCTGCGTATAGACTGAGGGTTATGTTGATCTTCAGACTTCCAGAAAGGGGTAGTTTTTAAAAGCACAATGAAAGAATGTTGGCAGTATCAACTATGGCAGAGGTGGCCAATGCAGCAGTTGTTAGACCACAACTCCCATCATCTTTGATAATTGAGCATGCTGGCTGGAGCTCATGGGAGTTGAAGTCCAGCAACAATTGGAAGGTACTGTGTTGGCAATTTCTGTACTAGAAGATGCAGATAGTTATATTTTTTATTAGCCTTGGGGGGCTACTTTCCATTGCTCTGACTTTCATTTATGGAAGTGTAGCTTCTGAGTTATGCCTCTTGCTTCTTCCTTCTTCCTGCTACACATCCAACAAGCTCAACTAGTCATTATTGCTCTGTATGTTTTCCTTTTGAATCCACAATATGCTTTGGAGTGTTGTTGCATCTTTAATTCTGCTCAGTTTACCACTGTAAATGATGCCAACCAGGCAAACAAAATGCTTCCTGGCCAGTAAAGCTAGATAGCTTTAGCAGTGCCCTTCACCACCGTTATTGTATATCTTTGTAGCTGTTTGAGTATATTATTTGTGCCTTGGCAAGGAAAAGGAAGGGGATATGAACTTTCTTGAATGCTCTTGCCTTTGTCAGCTTATATACAACTTGAAGGGATGGGGAAATGCTTATAGAATATCTGTTTACTCCAAGGAAAGAAGGGAGTGTGCTCTCTGTTAAAATATATTTATGAAAATGAGATTCAAATGACTGCATTGCCACACTTATCTACATAAACAAACAGATTCAAGGGCACCATGATCCCGCAGTCAAATAAAAGTTTCACTCAAGCCACCATCACTTTTACAGCCCCACATTTTTTACACTTGCTTAAGTTGACTGAATTATTACTGTAAATGCAGGTGGAGTGGGAAATGAGGTCATGTCTTCTGGTAAACATTTCATTCCACAGAAATGAGAAATAAAAGTGGAGGGAAGTTTATTTCACTACATAGTGCTTTAGATACTTGCAAACTCTTGATCTATTTCCTGTAAATGTACAAAGGGACCGTCGCTGAAACTACATACACAGCATTAAAGGTACCGTGCTGCAGACTTACAGTAACTCATCCTTCCTGCTGTAATTTGCCAGCTTGTTAACAGCATGTTCAGCCCTTCCCCATCCCATGTACCTCATCATGAATGGATCCATGAACTCACTTCTTCCAAAACACGGAAGCTGTTCAGCACAAGAGTGGCAGCTATCAAGGCTGGGCAATAGCCTTTAGGTACACATGAACAGGTAGATAGTAAAGGAGGCAGGAGATGAAAAAGGATTCAGAACGGAATCCTTCACACAGAGGGAGCAAGAGGTGGGGTTTGGCAAAAACACAAAACAAAAAAACAGGAAATTTCCTCTCTTTTTTTGTTTTTGAAGTTCAGATCTCCTTGAGATTGTCGGAATCGTCAAATGGAATTCTTGAAGCTTCTGATTCAGATGTAGAGCAAGCTCCAGTCTTCTTACCCATCTCAAATGGTGAACAGCGACACAATACAGGAGCATTTGGTGGGGCAAGGCAAGTGGGGCAAGGCAACATTGCTCACCTGGCTTCCTAATGCTGAACACTGCTGCTTGTTTCTGAGAGGGAGATGGAGAGGAGCAAGGCAGTGGAGAGCTTGGTGCAGGTGCAGCAGGGGAAGCCTAGAATTGACTCTACCACTGATTCTGTGCTGCTCTGGCACTGCCACAAACTCCCAGCCACAAACTCTCAGCGTTAAGAAGTCAGGTGAGCAATGTTGCTGCACCAATATTGTGTCGATATTCACTCTTTGAGATGGGTGGACACTATTTGGCATGGATGGAGCTTGCCTCAAATATGTAACAGGAGCTTCCATAATTCCATTTCAAGATTCAGAATCCCCTTAAGGAGATCTAAATTTTAAAAATGCTCAAAAGGCTTCTCCTTCCTTCCTTCCTTCCTTCCTTCCTTCCTTCCTTCCTTTTTTTTTCTTTTCTTTTTCAGTACTCTGCCTCTTGCTATCTCATCCCTATTTCTGAAGGGGAGAGGGATCTCAGCTTTGGTTATAGGAAAAGGGTATAAGTCTACAGGGAGTTATGATGTCTTTTTCCTGCAAGGGAAAAGTTCATTCCTCCATTTGAAAAAAAAAAAAGACTGCCAGCACTACTTGGCCAGCAGTTATGGAAGAAGGAGAGACCTAATAACGTTTGCCTATCTTCCTGCTACTGTTCCCCAGGGTTGCTTGATGATGATGATGATGATGATGATGATGATATTTATACCCTGCCCTTCTGGCTGGGTTCCTTAGGAAGAATGAAGTGGCAACAAGTGGATGAGTGCCAGCAGAATTAAAGCAGAGGGCCATTTCACAACAGATTGTACTCCCCTCAATTCTGCTTGCAAAAATTAGAGCAGACCAATCTCTGTATACCTGTGAAAGCACACACATGAACACCAGTTTCAATACCTTTGACATGCCTATTCACTGTTGAATCATTCTAAGGAAATTTGGATGAAGCTGGAAGAGAATGTCCCTGGTGTCGTATTAGCTTGCAAACTAGAGCACAGTTTAAGAACATTTACATCCCCCTACAATCAGTGTGTCTTAAAACACAGTTGACTAGATGGTGCTGGATCATGCCCTTGAAATCACCAGCTATGTTCTCATCTTGCTGTTGGCACTCCTGTCACAGCTGTTGGCCACCAGCTTTTCTAATGGGGGTGACAGAAGGCACAGCATCCCAAGGTAAGGATTATTTCTCTTTAAAGTATATCCAGAGACAAACAAGATTAACATTCCTATCCTAAGCATATTACTTGGAAGTAATTCTCATTGATTTTGAAGTAATGTGCTTAGGATCAGGATGACAGACAGATGCAAATGTATTTGGGTAATGCAAGAACAAGTTCTTTAAAAAATAATAATAGTCAATTTAAAAGTAACCCAATACTTGAATTTAGGAAGTTTCTGTATAAAATTAATTTTGGCAAGCTGCTTTAAAGTGAAGATCCCTTTCCTCTACTCCCAACATACATCAAAAAGCCCCATGTGGCAAGAACATTTGAGCAAAAAAAGAGAGGCTGAACTGAATATTCACTCATTTGGGCTTTGGGTTCAAAAGCAGTTCTTTCATGGACCCCAAGATATTTCCTAACAAAAAACAAATCAAGGGTAGAATCCAACATAGCACTCTCATTCTGTCAGTGCAAGGATTCCTCCTTTTGCAGCTGAATGTTTTCTCCTTCCCCTGTGCACTCCCAAAAATCTGAGCTTCCCCAACCCTCTGGAGTACATCTGAGAAGGATGCAGGGCACATGCAGGAGAGAAGGAGGAAAGTCCATGATGGGATGTGGCAGTTGAATACTGCTCCTACACATTGTTCTTTCTACTTTATTATTGTTTGCTGTTACTGTACCCCCAATGAGCTGTTGTTCTGTGCCATTCTCTCCCATGCATCCCACACATCCTTATCCTTCAAAGAGTGTCCCAGACTAATCAGGAATCACAGTAGCAATGAAGATGTCAGATGCAATACAGCCAATCATATTTGCCCTAAATGGCTTCAGCCCTGTATACCTGAAGGGGTGTCTCCACCTCTATCATTCAGCCCAAGCACTGAGGTCCAGTGCCGAGGGCCTTCTGGTGGTTCCCTCACTGCGAGAAGTGAGGTTACAGGGAACCATGCAGAGTGCCTTCTTGGTAGTGGTGCCCGCCCTGTGGAACGCCTTCCCATCAGATGCCAAGGAAATAAACAACTCTCTGACTTTTAGAAGACATCTGAAGTTTTAAATGTTTGATGATTTATTGTGTTCAGTGTTTTAATTTGTTAGAAGCTGCCCAGAACGCACAACGCACAACACAGTCAGATGGGCGGCATATAAACATATTAACATCAACAACACTTTTATTGGGCAGCATATAGATCCTCTTAATGAATAACTAATAATAAATAACCAGTTTAATAAATCTGATTTACACCCTAATTCCCTTCTGTTCCGCTTTACTCTAAAGTAAGTTCACCTTGCGGGAGGCGCTGTGGGTAAAACCTCAGTGCCTAGGACTTGCTGATCGTATGGTCGGCGGTTCGAATCCCTGCGGCGGGGTGAACTCCCATCATTCGGTCCCAAGTCCTGCCCACCTAGCAGTTCGAAAGCTTAAGTGCAAGTAGATAAATAGGTACCGCCTTATAGCGGGAAGGTAAACGGCGTTTCTGTGTGCTGCGCTGGTGCTGGCTCGCCAGATTCAGCTTGTCATGCTGGCCACGTGACCCGGAAGTGTCTTCGGACAGCGCCGGCTCACGGCCTCTAGAGCGAGATGAGCACGCAACCCTAGAGTCGGACACGACTGGCCCGTACGGGCAGGGGTACCTTTATCTTTACTTTTAAGTTCACCTTGCAGCCTTGAGGAAAATGTTTCCTGGGCTGAGCACCTGAGTGATCCTAGCTAATCAGATTGTGAAATAATTCATACAAAACATACTCAAGGCAATGCTTCCTAAATAGGTGAATGCTTCCCCTTCTTTTGCAGCGATGCACAGCAAATCATATTTTCATTTCCCCCTTCTATTTCTAGCTTACCCCTCTTCATGAAAGGCAATATAGCATTGAATAGCAGCTGCAAAATAAGCGAAGTTTTCTGGGGCTAAGACTGTGCAATTTTTGCTTTCTTACTGCCTTGCAATTTACAAGTGATTGCTAACCCCTAGTGGCAGCTTTACAGGGAAGTAGTTGCTCCTTCTAGCTGTAGCCAGCCTTTGACAAACAGCTAATGGATTGCAGAAAGAATTAGTGGCACATAAAAGCCCACAATTCTCCTTGTTGAAAGGGAATTGTATGTGGGCATAGACGCGTGAATGGATTGGTCATGTTGCCTGTCATGAATATTTTTCAAACATTTAAACTGGAGAAGAAAACACAAAGCTTGTTGGGCAGATTAAATCCCCGCTTCGTGATCTCTCTTATTTTGGGGTAGGGGTAGGGAAGGGCACTTTAATCGTTAAATACCATAGAAGAGTTTATTAAATAATGCAGTCTGAATATAGCTATGAAGTACTGATTTAATGGTCTATTTTCTTCATGTAAGCCAAAAACGTAATTATTACAGCTTCATAATTTCATGAAGTAGAGCATGCATAATCAGGATGTGCATTGTGCACACACAACCACAACCACGTGAACACACTTGCATGCAGACGCACTTTCAATCCTGCATGACTTGAGTATGTAATCCTACTAAAGCCCTATGCATGCATTGATAGAGAGAGGGGTGGGGCCCCACTTTAAGCCCCAACACTAAATCTTCCACCCACAACTGTGCATTGCACAGAGTTGTATATGAAGCATGCACAACACATGAGTGCTTCCTGCACAAGAGCAGGGACTGCATATGATTCTGACACTTGATTGTGACTGACAGGTCAAGCTCATAGTCAGAGGGGCTGGTTTTACCTAAAACTGCCCAGTTCCAGTGCTTTGGGGGAGGAAAGTGAATCCCTTTCAGTTCAAATCAACTTTAAAAACACGAAACCACTGGACCAACCTGACAGCAACTTTTCTTTCAGGTATACTCTCATTGGGAAACCATTGTGGTTATCCTTCTAAAATATGACAGGTTTCGTTTTTAGTAGAGGCTACTTTGCCCGCAATTTTTTCAAATTCTGTAAATCAATAATTAAGTTATAGGCAGGGCCAGCAAGGTGAGGTGACTGCCTCAGGTGGCAGAATCCACAGAGAAGGCAGATCCAGTTTCCAAGGAATGCATTGGCTGCCGTTGCTCTTGCAGGGCCAATGGCAGCTGTAGTGATGCAGCACGCTCTTTGGAGGCCAGATATGCCACCTCCTTGGCAGCCCTGCCCCCAATGCTGCCTCCATAGTGGCCTCTTGGTGGTGCTGCTGGTTTCCACGCTCCTGCTGCTACCAATGATGATATTTATTCCCCAACTTGTTCCTGTTGTAGATCTTCACGCCCCTCTTTTTCCATGGTGCAGCCAGGGCATTTTGTGATTCATTTCAGGTGCCAAACATCTTGGGCTGCCACTGGTTATAGATGCCCCTCCATCCATATGCAAATAAAAATAAACCGTGGACCTATAGCTCTCTAGTTTGGCAAGCTTAATGCACCCTGGTATAGGAGGGGTCTACTATGCCTATAAATTATATAAATTTCTCTTGGAATGAAAAGTTGTGGTTGTTTTTTTAAATTTCCCAATAGTGAATAGAGATTGGGGGAAGGCCTTTCTCTAACTTATGAGGCCTTGGATCCTGAAGAAAACTGGGCATTGAAGAAAGAACAAATGAATGAATAAATGTGAATTCTAGTGAAATAAAAACTGCTAATTTATTGAGTATATACCACTGATAATTCATTTCCCCCAAAGCATAAGAAAATGTTAATTGTGTCATATGCACTAATATATTAAACTCTATTGAAAAGTGGGTGTTCCTGTATTAAATAAATATGAATCAATTACAGAATTCATCATGAATATATCTCTTCCATTTTCCTCTGTATGAAAACTGATTTTTATTTGATTTTTATGTTTGATGAAAGAATTCTCAGGAGTTAATTATTTCTACTCTTTGCCTTTAAAATTAATGGTAGTATGGTTGTTTCATAGCCATTGGTAACCTTTTGCTGTATATTGATCTGCTGTTTTTATGAGGATGTGGATGACACCCGTTGCTGTAAATATTGCTAATACTATGTGGAGGAGACTTGGTGATGAATATAAATTTTGAGCTTGAGCCTTAGTACAGTCATTCTGATGCATTGGATAGCTCAGTCAGTAGAACATGAGACTCTTAATCTCAGGGTTGTGAGTTCAAGACCCATGTTGAACAAAAGATTCCTGCATTGCAAGGGATTGAACTACATGACCCTCACTGTCCCTTCCAACGCTACAATTCTATTATTCTTTATTAGACAATCTTTTCTGAATACAGGTTTTGACTTGCCTGCACAGGAATGGGGGTACCAGTATGACCCAAGTGGTCCACTTACTAAAGGAAACTATCAGCTTTAAAATACAAGGTGGAAGCCAAAATGCTTAGGAGAGAGGAGTTCGTTCTGAAGGGCTACTCTTCACATTAGCTGGTAGAGAGAAGCAATCTCAAAAGACAGCAGCTTATTTGTTAAGTACAATTGTCACAGCAAGAATGAGGCATCGATACTTTGTGATCTATGAACTCCACCAGACAAATTGGGACTCAGCTAGAAAGAAAGAAATGGTAAAGAAAAAGCCATTTATATGTACTGTATGTGCGATATAACATTGTACCACCAGATGGTGATGTAGAGTCCCGTTTTTCTCTACCTATTTTCCCCTGTTTAAATTTACAATGCTTTAAACTGAAATGCTTCTTTGATGTGTCCAACCTTGGTTACTAGGCTGAATAAAAGGTGTTAGCATTTATGCATCTATGAAGTTGTGAGCCAGTGCTCTCTGAACTTTGCTGACTGTAAACAAGAAAATGGAGCAAGGCAGCCTCTGAAGGAAACCTCACTCGTTATATTCAAGGATGACCAATTTTATGGTGGGAAATAAAACAACTGAGGAGTCAGTATGCATCTGTAAATGAGTGTGTGAGGTACTTTTTCTCCAGCAGTCTTCCACATTTGTCAAAGAAGGAAATAAGGAGTTTGATTCTAGTGTGGGCCAACTCCAAATTTATCCTTGTGCTAGTAATATGATTTACAGATTATGGTTGATGAGAGAGTGGGAGGACACTCTACTAGTACTTTTTGAAATAGTTTATGTTATTCATTTCCTCACATTTATATCTTTCTTCCAGTGTTGAATCAAAGGTGGCATACATTTGCTACCCAGGCATTCACTGAACCAAGTTCCAAGTACAGCCGTACCTTGGTTCTCAAATTTAATCCATTCCGGGAATCCATTCAACTCCCAAAACTGTTCCAAAACCAAGGCACAGCTTCTGATTGGCTGCAGAAGCTTCCTGCACACAAGCGGAAGCCATCTTGGATGTTCTGCTTCCAAAAAATGTCCGCAAACCAGAACACTTACTTCTGGGTTTGTGGCGTTTGGAACCCGATTTGTTTGCGTGCCAAGCCATTTGAGAACCAAGGTACCACTGTACTGGCAAGACCTGGACCTGCTTACCTTCAGCATGGAGGCTGCAGACCATTTACTGGGACCACTGTACTACTGCTTTGTTAGCTGTCGTACTAGGGCATCAATGAATGATCCAGTGCCAGAGTCTCACATCTGAGCCTCGGAGTAGCCCTTTTCCATGTTACACATGTTGAACACCCATCAGTTGCCTGGACTAGCCCTGCTCCTGATATCCATTCATTCAGCATCCATGTCTGAAAAGTGACCCATGAACACGTATAGTTTCCTCTTCTGAAGGTCCCACTCAAGCTCAAAGCACGAATATCAGGGGGCAGGGCTAGTCTGGGTCTGGGACACCAGGTGAAGGTTAAGAAATATCACATAGCTCCTTTTTCAATAGGACTAGGGGTGGGTCTAGACAATATAAATAAGTCAGAAATTAGATTGTTTTAAAAAAGAAAAAATCTATGGATAATCGTGTTTTAAAATTTCCTGCTCTCTGATGCCATCTGGTGTTGAATGTTTATAGCACATTCAAATTGCTGTTTCTTTACTAATGTAGCTGAGTCCCTTGGAGCTCAGACACAATCCTGAGTCTTGTTGGTCTACTTTAATTAGTCCTCTTTTTTTTTTAATGACAATAGTCTCCACTTCTTATGCCATTATAGCTTTATTTTGGAGGCCTGTGAACTGCAGTCCCCTGCAGGATGCCTTGTGAATGAAAGCTTTCTAAAACAAAGAAACTCTTCAGAAAATTCTGGGAGGAATTGTGAGAAAATTCTTTGGCAGATTTGAAGATTTGTGAAAAGTGGCTGAGGAGACGGGGAATAAAAAGTAACACCCAGAGACAACAGTGGAGGAGAAAACATCACATTCACATTTCATTTACATCCCTGTTTTCAAGACCAGCACATATGAGGCCTCATACAAATTTGATAAATTCACAACAAAATGCAACATGCCAATTTCTTTCTCTGCTCAAAGGGGAATTTACAATTTGTGAGCATTGTGGTATACAATAAGTAGTTCCACATGTCTTAGATTTGCAGTTATGCTTTTTTTCCCTGTATGCTCTCTCATTAATGATATCTTAGCATTTTCTTTCCAGTGAAAGCAATAAGCAATGTCTGTATTGAATTAAGCCTTTAATAAAGAAGAAAAGTTATAGCTTAAATTCAATAAAAATAGATCTAAAACCAAACATTGTTCTCATGATATAATTTTGCCCAATTTTATTCTATTTCAAATAGATAAGGAATCTGAAATACATAATATTACAGTACTGAGCTGGGCGCAGCCTTTTATGTTATAGTTCTGAATTGGTGTGAGAAGCTGTCCTTAAATCTATCTTTCTTTCTTTCTTTCTTTCTTTCTTTCTTTCTTTCTTAGTTTATAAAAATACATATAGCAAACAATCCCCACATAAATCCACCCTAAAAATCAAAACCCTAAAAATCAAATCACGCTTGTACAATGTAAATAATACAGTCAAAAATAAAGTATGTTTATAAACAGTTAAGTACAGATTACATCAGTTAAGATGGCTTCAACTCTATGCCTTAGCAGGTTGTCTCATTTTATTGGGCTACTGCTCCTTTGAACTCAACTCCTATGTCCTTTTATCTCCTTTCATTTCACTGAGTGCCACTTTTATTCAGTGAAAAGCATGCCACAACTTCTGTGTGACTTTGCAAAAGTCCTCTCAAAAAGTTTTCATCATATTGCAGACCAAGAAAGAAGGGGTAGATAAAAACACAGGATATTACATTTCACAGATTACCAAACTCATCATCCTTACCATCTATGGCAAACAAACCAACGAACCCATCTTGGATTCTTGAGAGATACAGTGGCCTTGGGTGGCATGCCTCTGGCTATCAAGAGATCTTGCTATTTTGCTTCTGCTTTGAATGGAATGCAGAGAAAGATCCTGTTTGTTCAGGCCTATAGTCTGATAGCGGTGATAATCAGGCTCACTGTCGTACGGTTGTGGTGTGTGTGTATGTGTTTTATTATATCCCTGACTGTGCTTCTGCTGGCAGTATTCCAAGGACATTGATCACAAGAGCCTGAAACTTGCTGAAAGCCAAAGGAGAGTCAAACTGCATTTACTTAGGTGTGTAGTGAATTTTCATGATCTAATCAGATTAAAAAATATATCCAAGGATCAAAGGCAACACACACACACACATGCCTTCATTGAACATGCCCCAAAGATATTTTTCCCAGCCTGATCTGGAGGAGGGTGGGAGAGGGAGGGAGAGAGAGAGAGAGAGAGAGAGAGAGAGAATATGCACAGGAACATTAAGTTTGATAATGTGCTCTTCCTCCTTTCCTCCCTCCCCTGTGTTAGCACAGCATTTACTGATGTGCTTGATCCTGCAGTCAGCAGTGAATTCATTCACTATTTATTAAGGGGACATTCCCCTTGATATGCGCAAATGGTAAGAAGACCCTTTGAGCATCATTTTGTGCATCCCATCTGGGGGCACACACAAATAAAGAGCTGACAAGTAATCTCCTGCTGACATTTGAGAGCCTGTCCTGAAACAGTGGCAGCAGATTTTCTATGCACACGTTGGCCCTTCTTAAAACACATTAAGCATGCAAGGCTTCATCTGTTACCTCATACTGAATAATGAAGGTAAGGTGTATTTGGAAAGTCAGAAATCTCCCAAGGAAAGAAGCTTGCCTGCCCGTAGGAACATTACGCAAAGCTGTGGTACAAAACCTTGAATGTCGACTTCACTGTGCAGAATGAGACCTGCATATCTATGCCATGCAGCCCTGCTGGGTACTATAGTGATTGCCAAATGACTGGAATCATAGACACTGGCTCCAGGGGGCTGAGGCACTGTAGGCCCCTTCAAAAAAATTTTTTGAGGGGGCCAGGCCTCCTGATTGTTGGAGCTGGGCATGGAGCAACATTAGGATGTCACACAACGTCAGGTTGTTGTGTCGGGCATCCTCAATGTGCTTCAGAAGATGCTGTCTCTGACTGGAATTGGTAGGATGAATTTCCTGCAGTAAATACCAAAGTAAACAAGACATTAAGTGCATTGTGAGCATTTCGCGTGCATGCTTCAAAGAGCAAGATTGGGGCTGTGCTGTGTGGGGATGAGAGGATAGCCAATGGTGCCAGCTATATGCGCCCCTTCCAAAATAAGTACCAGCCTATGGTAAGATGTGGCGGTGTGAAGATTTAGCCCCCTTCGCTTCCCAATGAGTCATGGTTTCAAGATTGCTTTATATATATAACATTTTATATATAATTTTTTTTAATTCATTTTTCTTTTTCATTCATTACATACATCTCAAATTCTTAACAATTACTGTACTAAATATAGGACTTCCAGGTTGGCGCCATCGCCGAATGGCGGACTCCCTCCGAGCTCCGGAGGGAGTCTGCTCGGCAGGGGCTGGGTTCTACCGCGCCGGCGACGCGGGGACCCTCAAAAACCATGGGCGCTGAAACCCATGGGCATGGTGACTCGGCTGGCACCGTTGCACCCCCCCGACCACGTGAAGGAGCCTTTTTAAAGGCTGCGGAGCGGGTGACGGGGGGGTGCTGTGAGTCCTCCGCTTCCCCTGCCGAGCGAAGCCGCATGCCATTTGGCGGAGAGCGCTGACTTCTTCCATTGAAAATCTGGACTTAAAAGAACAACCCGTGAGTAATTGGAACTTGGATTAAAAAGGGGAATAAATTTTTTCTTAAATTCGGAGCGAGCGGGGGAGGTATAAAAAGGAAGTCAACCTCCCCCCTGTTGTAGAGGAGCTAAAGCAAAGGACCTGACAACTAAGATCGAGCGCAACCTTTTCTTTTGATAAAGATATTAATTTCACGATGGAAAATTATAAGCTGGGCTGGAGGAGAAGAGTGGAATGTGAATTAAAATACAACCCCCTCCGGAAGCCCCGGGAGCGATCCGTGAGAGCGCCTGGAGAGGAGAAATAGAGGTTTTGACAGCTGTCAAAGGAGCTGCCAAAACTGAAGAACAAAAAGAGAACTTTGTTACGAGGACTTTGCTGGTTACATTTGTTATAAATTGGATATAAACTGTTTAAAACAAGGAATAATAAGTTACTTTGACTGGTGGGTGAGATCGGGAATGAAACTGAGTTACTATAATCCCTCTAGAGGAGCTGTGGGTTATTACAAGTATCGCTGGCATGGAATTTGAATCGGACATTTTATCTCCTGGGAAACTGCAGAAATGGAACACTATTTTGTCTACAGAGGTCTACATACTAAAGGAGACAATAGATTTATCTATTGAAGAATGGAAGGGACTTGACGTAATGTTTTGTTCCTGAATAACAAAGCCTCTGTAGAGGAATTATAAGCTTTTTGGAATTAGAACATTTGTGCAGGAGAGCAGGGGAAAAAAGAAAAAAAAAAAAGAGGAGAAGAGAGAACATCAAGAACAACAAGAAAAACAAGAACTGGACAAAGTTGGAAGATAGACCCTTTCTAAGATTGGACATTTGAAATTAAAGATGATTAAAAGACGGTAAAGATTACTAAAAAGACGGCAAAGCGGACTGGTGAAGGATTATGGCTTAGATTATGGTTCAGATGTGGGAGCTCCAGGAGACAGTGGATTTGATGGACATTGGGAACGCAACCGGGAAAGGGGGGAGGGAAATTTGGAATCCAAAGGGTGTTAAATTCTTTTTTTAATTCTTTTATGTTAATCTGTATCTTATATTAAAGAGGGGAACTCGTGGAAGGGAACAGGTCGATTTTAGGGGATGGGAAAATATTTTTTTAAATTGGGTTAATGATAATAATTTTAAAATTTGGGGTAAGAATTTGTTGAATCTATTTGAAAGAATTGGAATACAAGAGGGGGTGGGGAGGGGGAAGTCCTGGAAAGATGATATTGAAAATAAGGCCTTAAATTTGGATGTTTTTCTTTTTTTGTTATATTTGAAAATCTTTAATAAATATTATTAAAAAAAAAAAATTACTGTACTATATATTCCTCCCTCCCTCCCCTCCAAGACTTCCCCCAACTTGCACTTCTGGTTTGTTTCTATTTTCACCCACTTTGCTATCTCTTAACAGAAAAAAGTTATTAATAACATAACATCTAACCTAAAAATATAAAAGTAAATACACCATCATATTTCACTATCTTCTAAACATTTTCTGATGCTGATAATGTGAATGTTTATTTAAATCCTGCCATCAAATCTATTGACTTTCTTTGTTTCTGCAAATATAATATGAATGGTTCCCAATCTTTTTCAAAGTCTCTGTTGTCTTTTTCTCTTAGTCTATCTGTCATTTCTGCCAGTTCTGCATAGTTCACAGTTCATTTCATTTCACAGTTCATTTTAGTCATTTCCTGGAGTGAAACATCATCATCATCATTATCAATTTTAATTTACAGGTATGATAGGTTTGACTGTGTTTTTAAATACAAAAACAACCAAACTTTTGGGGCAACATAGAATATGGTCACTGAAAACTACCAAGCACTCTCATTGCTTTAAATCTATACATGCTCTTTGCAGAAGTCGGTTAATCAGTGCAGCCAATAAAATAGATTTCTAGTTTTCTGAGAGAGGAGACAATGGTAGGGGACCCCTGAATAAATACAGCTCACTACTGCTTTGTCTGCGAATGTTGTAGTAGGAGATTACATGGAGGAGAGAGAAACTCTGGGTTTTCAAACTTTGTACTTAACTTTTAATTGCCATTTAGCTTGATTTAACTCCCCATGCTTTGATTTCTGCATCTCCAAAATGAAGTAAATATCACTTACCTACCATTTCAGAACGCTCTTAGATTTAGTTAATTCACTCTGAAAGAGATCTTTGAGAGCCTTGGATGAATAGGGCTTAATAAGTGGTGAATTAAATTGACTTTCAGTATATATTAGTCATGGATACAGAATAAAGCACATCAGAATGTAGAGTTTCATTACACTGTTGTTCATTTAAGCGGCCTGATTTCTCAGCCACTTTCTCAGCTTTTACTCATATGAATCCCATTGACTTAATGAGACTATTCATATGAGCAAAAGAAAGAGCTTGTGCAAATGAAGCCGACGTCATCAAGATGAGTTGGTTAGAGGCGCAGAGAAGAAACGAGGACTGTTTTGGCATTTAAGACTAGAGCACAGAGCTCAAGCAGAGCCTGTGAATCCTGAAGGTTCTTGTACAAAGTTAAAAGTGTTGCTCTTCCAAAAAATGTTATTTTGAAAATGTTGAGATTTGGCTTACATGGGCATGATTTCTGCAGTTAAACATAAGCTCTGTTAAGGCTCCCTGATTTCAGTGGTTGAGATGTAAGCACAACAGAAGAAGAAGAAGAAGAGTTTGGATTTGATATCCCGCCTTTCACTCCCCTTCAGGAGTCTCAAAGCGGCTAACATTCTCCTTTCCCTTCCTCCCCCACAACAAACACTCTGTGAGGTGAGTGGGGCTGAGAGACTTCAGAGAAGTGTGACTAGCCCAAGGTCACCCAGCAGCTGCATGTGGAGGAGCGGAGACACGAACCCGGTTCCCCAGATTATGAGACTACCACTCTTAACCACTACACCACACTGGCTCTCAGTAAGTCTACTGATGTTCTCTTGCTTGGAAGTGTGTATGTTTAACTCAGCCTTTCCCAGTCTGATGCCAGTCAGATGTCTTGAACCAGAATCCTCAACATTATCCTACATGTGCTGGCTGATGGGAGTTGTAGTCCAAAACTTCTGGTGGGCTATTTTAATGCATCATATACTTTGTAAGAATCAATAAGGTGGAATGAATAGGCCTGGGGAGATCTAGGTTACAATCCCCATTCTGTCAAATATATATATATATATATATATATATATATATATATATAAAAATTCGTTGGAGAAGTTACTTTCTGTTACTATAAAGAAGCAATGCAGAAGAAAGAAGCAGCAGCTAAGCTAGCTGCTGGTGGTTGGAAAGCCAGACAGGATGTTTGTGACTGTTACCATGGCAATAAAGGGGCAGTCCATTCTCCGTATTGAGCACAGGATGTGAGCTCAGTGTGTGACATATGACCTGTACAGGATGTACATGGGTGGAGTTATGATTCTCTCTGTTGTTTATGAAGAGTGCAGACATCTTTATCTGTATGGCTGCTAAAGACAGGAATAAAAGCATGTAAATACGTTTCTGTCTGAGTCTGATTCCCCTCCCTGGGGAGCAGGGAGGAGGGAGAAGCAGTGGTGTGTTTTTCTCACAGTCTGGGAAAAATCGCCGATACAGACCTCGCATGTTTACCTGCCGGGAGTCGCAGGGGGAGGTCAAAAGGAATTCAGCCGGTGCCTGGGAGAGGTAGGCACATTCCTCTGACCGAGGCAGAATTCCAACATTGGTAGCAGAGGATGGTTTCTACGATCCATGGAAGTCTGCAAAAATAGTAGCAGAGCTGCTGTTTTCATTTCTCTCCATGGAAGCCTGAAGTGAGGGGCAATTCCTCTGCAGCCAGAAGCTGACCAGAAGAAGCTGACAGCCAAGCCACGGAGCCCAAGGTATGAGATTTTCGGGCTTAGAAGTGTGAATGCAGATTGATTCATTTTCTGCTTCACGGGAGCAGCGTTTGGGAAAACAGCTCCAAGTGAGAGAGGCTTGCATTCCAGGAATTCTTGTGGTTTCCTGTACTAAGAAAGGAATGCACTGTTGCTAAGCAACGCTCGTCACTGAAGTAAAAAGCTACCAGATAAGGGCTGGACAGTCAGGCTATGCCTCAGAGAGGCAAAAACAAAGTCTTGTTTTGACTAGGCTCTCACGAACTCTTAGAAGGAACTCTTGGAAGCAGCCAGCGTTCAGAGCTGCCAGGTGCCCAAGAGTGTAAACAAACCAGCTATTGGATTTTAGAGGCTTGTGTTTGAGAGTTAAAGGCAAAGGACTCAAAATGGATGCCAAGAAGGGGGGAGCCCTGCCTTCTCCACCCCTCCTGACCAATGACAATTATGCATCTTGGTCTATTAAGATGAAGGCCCTGCTGCAGAATCAGAGACTGTTTGGGGTCATTAAGAACCCCATCCCTGCAGCACCAACGCGTGCTTGGGAGTCACAGGATGTGAAGGCCAGAACGGCTATAATTCTGTGTGTGTCAGACTCTCAGCTTATCCATATACAGAATTTACAGCACGCGAAAGAAGTTTGGGACACGCTGAGAAGGACACATCAGAGAGATGCAGGTTCTTCAGCGCTGCTGTATTTTGAAAAGCTAACCAACCTGAGGCTTGCGCCTGATGGAGATGTTCAAGCGCACCTGACGGAAATGAAATTTCTGCGCCAACAGATGGTGGAACGCAATTTCCGTCTGCAGGAGGAAGTGTTTTGCTTCATGGTGATAAACAGCCTGAATCGGACTTACAAATCCGTTGCCAGTCAGCTGGGGTCCCTCCCAGCGCAAGATTTGACTTCGGAGAGGGTCTTTGCCGTCGTCCTTAATGAACAGGACAGACTTGCCGCACTGCAGGTCAAGGACAGGGGGAGGGAAGAACGGAGTTCTAACACCCCCACTGCTGTAGCTACTGGAGAAAACGCTGTAGCTTTGAACGTTGTCTGATGTTACAATTGTGGACAGACTGGGCATCTTCAGCGGAACTGTAAGAAGCCACGTCAGCACAAGGGGAGCTCCACGAAGTCTGAGGCACCAGGCAAAAACATACCAAGTCACAGGCGAAGCCTGCAAAGGCTTTGATGTCGAAAGGAACCACGCCAGAAGTGGAGAACGCTTTTGTCATTGATACGGGGTGTACGTTTCACATGACAGCACGTAGGGATCTATTTTCGTCGTTTAAGAAGCAAAGCTTCGTTGTACAACAGGCCAACGGTCAGGAACTGAAAGCCACCGGAATTGGAACTGTGTATCTTGAAAGTCTGAACCTGACTATAAACAATGTTTATTTGGTTCCAGATTTGAAGTACAATCTGCTCAGCGTATCGCAGATTGCTAAGAAGGAACTAAAACTGTCATATGATGCTGAGAGCTGCGAAATCTACAAAGATGGAGAGCTGTATCTTTCTGCCAAAGAGAAAGATGGACTGTATTTGTTGACTTTTGATCAAAGTGATTACATGAATTGTAATTCTAACATGATCTCTTTTGCAGGTGTAGCCAAGAAGAACACCAAGCAGGTCACCTCGAGGGTCGACAGGGCATTTCAGCGGGTGTATGCTGATGTGATTGGTCCTCTAGCACCATCTAGAGGCAATGCAAAATATTACCTAATATGTGTTGATTCTTTCACAGGTTTTGTCTGGGTTTATCTTTTGGAGAGACCAAAAGACGCCTTAGAAAGGTTTAAAGAGTTTTGTGACAAGGTTAAAAATATGCATGATGCTGACATAGATTGTCAGATGAGAAGCCAATTTTTCTTTTACAGGATTTCCAGAGGTTCCTGAAGAAGAAAGGGATAAAACACAAAATTGCGGCTTCCGAAGAAGCTTGGAAGAGATGTGTTTGTGTTAGGGTGAACAAAGAATTGCAAAAGGGAATGGAGGCGCAATTGCTAAGTTCACATCTGCCACATGAGTACTGGGCCGAGTCGCTAATGTCGTATTGTTATACGTGGTTGAGAAAATTTTCAACAGAGTTGGGAAGTTCTCCTTTTGAGAAACTGTTCCACAGAAAACCTTCTGTTGCCCATTTCAAGGTTTTTGGGTCTCATGTGAGGACAGAAGCTCCGGGGGGAGTAAAGAATGCCAGAGGCATTTTTGTGGGTTATGAAAAGGGTCTCTACAGAGTAATTTTGTCTGAATCTGGTCAGGTGATTCTCACAAAATTCCTAGAGAGTGCTCCTGAACAGGAGAGAGTGATTGTTCACACATTTCCCACAGGGGATGATGATGAGTCTGATGATGATGTTGATTTTATTGAATTCAGTAGTACTGATGATGACAGCGATAGCTCAGACAGCTCAGTTGTCACAGTCATTGAGAGAAAATCTCACATAATGACTAGACCCTCAGAGGAGGAGGATGAACCACTGATTACGCTTAGTACTGGTTCTCCAGAGAGTCCAAAGGCTGAACCAGAAAGCAGAGAAGAGCAGCACCTCTTACGTAGGTCTGAGAGAGCAACGAAGGGTGTACCACCCAAGAGGTATTCAAAAGAGTTTGCCAACCTAGCTATTGCATGTGTTGCTGTTGTAAACGACCAAGGTCAAATTGAAGCTGTGTCTGAGTCAGAGACAAAGGCACAACAGAGAATAGCTAACCAAGGTAATGCAGATGCACTCATTCCTTGGAAGTCACACAACCAGAGAGGTACATTGGTAAAACCAGTGGTGGGTAGTTCCAAGGGTGGAACTGAAACAACAGGGGAGTGTTATACATATAACAACTGTTTGTTTTCTTCTCTAGATCAGGCATTGCACGCTGCACGCATTGATTCTTTAGGGGGAGGATGTTACTATAAAGAAGCAATGCAGAAGAAAGAAGCAGCAGCTAAGCTAGCTGCTGGTGGCTGGAAAGCCAGACAGGATGTTTGTGACTGTTACCATGGCAATAAAGGGGCAGTCCATTCTCCGTATTGAGCACAGGATGTGAGCTCAGTGTGTGACATATGACCTGTACAGGATGTACATGGGTGGAGTTATGATTCTCTCTGTTGTTTATGAAGAGTGCAGACATCTTTATCTGTATGGCTGCTAAAGACAGGAATAAAAGCATGTAAATACGTTTCTGTCTGAGTCTGATTCCCCTCCCTGGGGAGCAAGGAGGAGGGAGAAGCAGTGGTGTGTTTTTCTCACAGTCTGGGAAAAATCGCCGATACAGACCTCGCATGTTTACCTGCCGGGAGTCGCAGGGGGAGGTCAAAAGGAATTCAGCCGGTGCCTGGGAGAGGTAGGCACATTCCTCTGACCGAGGCAGAATTCCAACACTTTCTCACTACCTCACAGGTTTGTTCTGAGCATAAAATGAGAGAGACGTCCACATATTTTGTTCTCCCTAGAGGAAAGACAATAAGCATAGGGGTGTTTTATTTCAATGGCTTAACCCTTTTAAAAATAAGCTGTGTTGAATGTTTTTCAGTTTCAGTTTAGGAATAAATGCACCACCCTCCAAAATATACTTTGTCTGTGAAAATATTCACTTTTCAGCTCAATCCCGGGGTGCTTCCAGGCAGCTGCCATTTGCAGGCAAGATTCAATGAAGTGTCAATGTGCAGTAGTGATTCGAGTGCTGGACTAGGACCTGGGAGACCAGAGTTCAAATCCCAACTCAACAAAGGTAACTTTGTGCCAGTTACTACCTCTTAGCCTAACCTACCTCACAGGTTCATTTTGATGATAGGGAGAAGTGAGCACATTGGAGAAAAGGTGGAATATAAATGTAATGCTAAATAATAAATAAAAATTGCATATGAGCACATTCAGGTTGCACAATTAAAGTGTATTTGGTATTCTCACACAACAAACCCAGTGCCCCCCACCCCCCAAAATAAGTTTTTAAAATTAAAAATATATATCTTTATTTCCAAGGATTCAGGTCAGGTAGCTGATGTAATCTGTACCACCATGGTGAGATTCACCACTGCAAACATTATTTGTGATAAGGAAATTGTCAGGGAAATGCACTGGAAAGTGTGGGACGTATGTCACAACATTGTATAACCTCCCCAGAAACAAAACAGGATGAATACTGAATAAACTGAATACTGAATAAACTGTTGATGTCATAGAGCCTACCCGCAAACCACAGTGCAAATAAATCAGGAGGAATGCTCAATAAACAGGTTGTCTGGAAGTGACCCTTGGTTGGCACCATCATTTCCCATCCCTGTTGTTGATTTGGCACATTCTCCCACTTCCCCAGCTGCTGCTGTTTCATTTTTGGATGAATCACATGAGAAAGTGTAACCCATCAGGGATCACCCATCGCAGAATTTCTAGAATTTGGCTTATGTAACGGTGATCCCGGAGGTGGGTGTGAGCAACTGAATTGAAAGGCAACATAGTTGAATAAATGACTGTTCAGAAGGAATGTTGAAAAGATTCAGCATGTTTAGGCACTGATGATTCTCAGGGTGGGAGATACAGGAAGCTGCCATGCTCATATCAGTCACATCAAACCATTGTTACTTTAGCACAATACATAGCTGTCAACTTACAGATTTGAAAATAAAGGACCAGAAACCTCAAAAATAAGGGATCAGCAGCCAAAATAAGGGATTTTAGTCAACCAGCTGAAATGCGAAGTTAAAAGGGAACAGATAATTTGGGAGAGCAGCACTAGTTTTTAGCCCTTCGTTTCCAGAGGTTGCTGCTCAAGACACCAGCTGATGAAACACTGCAATTAAATAACTACAAGCAGCAACCACTTTTCACGCAAAACAAAGTCCAAGCTACGAAGATGCTGCTGCAGTTCTGTATCTTTTCTCTCGTGCTCTATCTGCAGCTCTCAGTTCCATCAGGCGGGACGAGAGAAAGGGGGGGGGGGAATAGCGCCCGAAGTAAACCCGCAGATCAGACCATCTATGCTAGTCTACCACTACAAATCTATGGGAGAAGTGCTTGCGGTCCTTCCTCCGCTTTCCCCCTCTATGGTTAGCCCTTGGAACACCTGCCCGCGCCTCCACCTCCTCCTCCTCTCTCTGAACTGCTTTCTCTATGGTTGCCCTCGCTCTCCTCTCAAGGCTCCTCGGCAATTCATAGGCCGCGCCAGGCTGCCCATCTCATCCAGGTACTTCAGCGGCGCAGCCACAGTACGGCCTAGCGGGAGCGGCGACGGGCAGAGGGGAGGCCCCAGGCAGAGACGCTCAGTTTGGCGGCTGCGAGGAGGATAGTGGTGGAAGGGCCCGAGGCTCCCGCCAGTCCCGGCGGGGAGGGGCTCCCGGGGACCGAAGCTGGTGAGAGGAGGCCGGAGGGGAGCGGGCCGGGCAGCCAAACAACACAGTTGGAGCCTCCCTCCTCCCTGGCTGGCAGGGAGGGAGGGTGAGGAGCTGCTTCCTTTGAAACCCAGGAAATTTAAGGGACATCATCAATAAGGGACAGCAGCAGGACACGGCGCTGGGATAAGGGAGTTTCCCGCCAATAAGGGACAGTTGACAGCTATGGCACAATATTAACTAAACTGACAGTGGCTCTACAACATTTTGGACGCAGATCTTTCCCTTTAGGACTCTGAGTTTCTAGACTAAACCGCAGACCTCTGGCTTGCAAAGGATGTTTTTCCACTGAGCTGTGGCCCCATAAATGAGGTAGTTAATGAAGTTCTCCCCATTGATCTGCCCTTACTCTACAAAAGTGTATGCATTCTCTAGCACTTTTCCTCTAAGAAGTTCAGAGTTACATTTGCATTTTTTTCTTCCTGCAGTGAGCGCACTGATTGGGAAAATAATCTAAACTAATAGTCCTTAATCACACAACAAGAATTAAGTGGCTTGGGTATCTTGGGAGACCAGCTCTCTATATCATTATTGACTAGATGTAGCAACTAGAGGCCCAGGGGCCAATTCCAGACCCTGAAGGGTTTTCATCAGACTGCCATCATGACGCCAAATTGATCTCCCCCTCACCACACACAGAGACATAGATGTAATTTAGCCACTTTCTTCCAGGCTGATAAACAAGAAAGGGAACTTCAGTGCCTTCTCCTGCCTGGTAGAAAGCAAGAGAGGCTTTGGTAGAGCTCTCCATTTTAGGAAGTGTTCTATTTCAGTCGTAGAAGATCTGCTTTGCATGCAGAAGGTCCCAGGTTTGATCTCTGGCTTCTCCAGGTGTGGCTGGGAGATACTATTGCCTGAAACATTGGGCAGCTGCTACCAGTCAGTGTACACAATACTAAGCTAGATAGGCAGCTTCCTATGCTATACATACAGGTTCAAATCACTTGAGCATAAGCCACTACACAGAAAGATAGCAATGAGCAGCTGAGATGTTTGTATGTAAGCCTTTGCTGAAGTTTCTCTTGACACTGGGGAAGAGGGAGGTTGAAGACAGCTTTGCCCAGGACTTTGTTTAATGTTGGACCATATTACATTGTTCTTCAAGCAGTGGTATCTCACGTTAAGCCCTCCCTCAACCAGGATGTTATCTAGTTGACAGTAATCCAGAAAAGATGGAGAGTGCAATCACAACCCACTGTTAAGGTAGCATGGGCAGTCTCTTCTCCATAATTTTTGCTATTATGGCTTAGTTGAGCTCCACCTCCCTCCCGCTTCCACCTTCTCTGCCCACCTTCTGTGCAACACTTTTGTTTCTGGGAGTGAGCCTGGTTATTTCCAGCTAGTTGGGGATAGCAGCTGCCAGCCATAGCAGCAGTGGGCTAAGTTTGGTTAACCTTCCTGCCCCAAACACACACTTAATTAGCCCTTTTTAAAAAACCAAATGTGTGCAATATTGATAGTATATATACATACTCCAGCTGTGCTCGAATGTTGCCCAAGGTGGGAGGAAGATTGATAGATCTTTCTGCTTCGGACACTGACAGCCCATCCCTTTCATCTGGTTACCTGTCTGTGGGTTGCAATTTTTATAATGCTTGTTAACAACCCTTAGATGTTCTGAAGCACAGGAGATTGGCTGCCTTGTGCAGCTGATGTGTTGCATTTGTGCGCTTTTGTGTTTCTCTGAATTGGGGGTAAGGATGGCATTTTGTCTTTCACATTTCTTCTTTATGTGCTGTACACGTTCTAGTGGAAATTTGAAAGGTGCATGGGCTTTTCTTGAAAGAGAAAAACCCTGTGAAATAATGCCTCCATGCACACACATCAGAGAAGTAAGAAACTGGTCTGTTTCCTACCCTGTCCAGCATCATTGACTACCCAGTGGCATCTATATATTTTCCCTTCCTGTATGTTTTGTGTTCTACTGTAGATTTGCTTTTTACATGGTGATTTTCTGAGTTGTATGCAGATGAACAATGAACAAATGGTTTGCTTGATTTTTTCAAATATATTATTTCCTAATTACAATAATATATAGACATACTGTACATGCACACACACACATGCACATCACCCTGTATTGTTTCATGCCATGTCAACCATTTTCCTCTAATTTCTATGATAATACAGCTTGAAGTTCTGACATCACATTTTTATACTGAAAATAATCCCTTGCTCAGTGTACTCCCATGACCAAATGTGGAGGCCATCATTTCACATCTGAGCCTGTCTGTTTTACTCCTTTGGTAATGTTAGGCTGGCATTAGCTAAGACCTGCACAAAATCCATTTGAAATTAGGCAGTGTTTTTGTTTTGTTTTTAAAGTAATAGCTGTCTTATTCTTTGTAAAAACTCAACAACCTCAAGAAACAGTGGGACTTCTTCAGGGCAAAGACATCCATCAACTGTCTGGAATTGATTCCATTGCTAATACTGTTTTCTGTCTTAATTTCAAGGAGCTATACACAGATCAGCTGCTGCTGGAACAAGCACAAGTTCATCTTTTTCATGCTCCATTCCCACAACGGGGAAAGAAGAGAGGGTTTCAGTGTAACACCACGACCCTAGGCAATGTGTTTGCTACTCCATCTGCTGGCTCCAATGCTGAATCCTGCAAACAGCATTGAACTGGGCCCTTTTGCGAGCCAAAATGTGTCAGTGGTTTTCACTGACATAATGTACCATCGCACAGCAGGTTAGACATCTGGTGAGAAGCCTGGAGGGATCCTAACTCTGCAATTTGCTGGCCGGCAATGCTAGGCAGGGAGAAAGGAGTCAGTCATTGTGTAGTGGTAAGTTCAATTCTGGGTGGTCCAATTAAAAAATGTTCTCAAATGGTGCAAACTCTATTTCAGACCTCAGCAGTCCTAACAGTTGCCACCCATATGCCAATCCCCTCCTGGTGCTGGCAGTAATGATTTGCTGAGAACATGATGCTGGCAGTCCAACCGATTCAGACACCAGATGACTTTCTACTGTCTATCGGGCAAGCATATTTTATGCATTTGCTTCCTTTGTTAGAAAGTAGCAGTGTCTTCCTGGCAAGGCAAGAAAATTAACTTGTGAACATTTTCCTACAGAATGCTGTTGCCTGAAGTTTGATTCTACTTTTTGAGAGAATATCACCATTGTCATTTTGAAAACAAAACAAAAATCCCTTTCAAAATCCAACCTGCATGAAGGCCACAAATTACTTTTATGTAGGCCACAATTATTCTGCAATTGATACGTTTGCCTTTCAGTTCCAATAAGCCAAATGTTGGTGCTAAAAGATGTAAAGTCATCAGACAGATGGGTTTTTAGGTGACACATTTGAAAAGTGTGGATTGTTTGTTTTTGTTTTTGGACTACTTGCATTCCCTTGAGGAGAAATCTTAGCCCTACCACCACAACTACCATGAACAATGGTGCTTATTTCATGAACATGAATTGTGCCTTTGTGTTTTTCTCCTTTGAAGACCCTCCTTGAACCAGTTCTCTTTTCCCTTGAAATAAGTGATGTCATTTATACCACACTGCCTGAAGTTTAACACAATGGTTTTCAAATGGCATTACAGTGATTACGCAGTTTATCAGGCACCCTTTCCTGGGGACATCAGTAGTGGCAGACGAGCTTTCCCAAAAGACATATTTATGACGTAATGGCTGAATAAAGAGACAGACACAGAAGCTGGGTTGAACTAGGGCCACTTTGTTTAGGCTTTTAAACTTCTGCTGATGTAGAGAATGAAAGTTTCTGGAATTCTTGGTGTTGGATCAATCCATTCAGATTATTTCCCTCCTTTTCCCTGGTTCACTCTGACCTTGTTTAGAAGTAAGAACTTTCCACTCTTGGTTATGCTAAATATGAGCAATTATGCATTACAATTACATTATGTATACTAGTTGACCCATTATCCCAATACTTTTTGTATACTATTTTTTTTTGGGGGGGGGGATATAGGGTTTTTTTAATGACAATCCATGAACCATTTGGAAAGAAGCAGGCACTCAATGCAAGAGGTATTTGAATGCAGGACAAAACTCATACTAGTCAAATCCATGGATGCAATGGATTCATTTAAAATGGATTCCTCTACCGTTCCTATGTTGATGAAACCTGATTGCTATATGCTGTTGTGAAGAAACGTCGAATGTGTTCATTTCTCTCACTTTTATCCACAATGGAACATTTTAATCATGTTGCTACTTTCCTTTTCTATTTCCATTCCCACATTAATCCATCTGATGTGCAAAAACTCTATTGCCCTTCAAGTAAAATCACTTTGCATCTGCCACACACAAAAATCCAGATTCCTGCCCTTATGCTTCTCTTGGACCCCCTGCCTCTGACTCCACTGCCAATGGCTAATTGGCAGGCTTTACTGATCTTCTGCACTAGCAGTTCTGCTCTCTTCCCCCAACATTGCTTGGCCCAAGGCAGCCTGGGATATGCTCCCTCACTCCATCGTACACAATCATGAAGTGTTGTCAACAACAGACGTTGCAGTAGGCCTGGCTTTGGGAGTAGTGGCATCAGCGAGAGCAGAGGGTGGCCTCTGAGGCAGTTTTCTATGCTATGTCAGTTAGCCAACCTGCCTTCTCACATCCTAGGAAGACTGTTTCTGGTTTGATTAATTGGCGAAGTGAAATGGGGCTTTTGGACTAACTCACTTGTTTGGCGTTTTGTGGGCCTGAGAGTTTGCTTGTTCCACAGCATGGTAATTCCACTGAATGTTGATACATTGAAATAAAATTTGGTGCACAAAGCTACTTTTCAGATGTAAAGCCCACCCAGACATGCTCACCCAGTTTCAAGGACTTCACTGGTATAGTGAAATGTTCCATTGGTATAGTGAAGCATTACATAGTGAAGCAACGTTTGAATGCTTCGTTGTGTCAGACTAACTCTAAGTTTTGCTGCTAATGTGTGTGTGTGTGTTTGGCATGTCCGATCACCCTTTCTGGTGTGGCGGCGTTGCATGATGGCAGTGGTTTCTCCAGGGCTCCAATGAGGGAATTGTAACAATGGAGTTCCATTTGGATAGGGGGCACTGGCATAAGCCCACGCCACCTATCAGAAGCTGAATCCTAGCCTACATCCTGGATTGGCAAATGGGGATGCAAACTGGGACACTGGCTGGGCTGGGGGTGGAGCTGACGGAGCAGGAAGGCCATTTAAACAGTTCTCACCTGGGACCCTACCTGCTTTTAGCCCCTTCAGGTTCCTCCATCTACCCTCCTTGGTTCAAGCTGATGGTTAAGGTCTTTGCTGTGGCTACCAGCAATGGTGGCTAATCCGCATGGGGCTGCAACTGCTGACCACCTGGAAAAGGGGTAAGTGGCCATTCTGCGACATCCCTAGTGTGTGTGTGCTGGAATCACAGATGCAGCTTGATCCCACACATTAATAGAATATTAACCTACTAGACATGAAGTTTACCTCAAGTGAAAATCAGTGTTGCCCAATCTTGAACCTGATACAGTTGTCAAGCTTCTATTTTCTGAATTACTTCTTTATCATTCCCCCCTTTTTTTACAATACAAAACTGGATTGCCACCTGCGTCCAAACTGTATCTGTGAATAACAGATTGCAATAATTATGTTAGTGTTCAGCTGCCATGCATTAAAATGAAATGCAGCAATGAGGATGACTTATAGCAGAATATACCATTTTGATTTCGAAAGCTGATAAGCAGAGAAGCATGAATTATTAAAGTGAATAGTGACATTATAGAAAGGCCAGTAATCAAAAATTTGCTTGCACAAAACAAGAAAGCTGTGACTAATTTCATATAATGATGTTTGCCTAACATAATGGTACATTTAAAGGTCAGCTTAATAATAGAAGGCATTTGATTCCAAGAGAAAGGAGTACCTTCATCTTTACTGTATAATTCACTTGACGCACACTGTATGTTCGATGACATAACATAATCACGCTTCTTCAAACATAAGCTGGAGGCAACTTGTAGCCTGAGAAGGTCTTTTAATACTGTGTAACTCTCTTATGATCTGAGAAAGGAATTTGGTAATGGGAGTTTAGACACATGTGTTTTGACCCATCACAGTAAGCCAAACTGTAGTTTACCTTGACAATGGAAATGTGTGGGCTCTTGTAGTGTGATCTTTTTGTCTCCCACAATGTGCTGTACTAATCCAAGCCAAGTTTTGGCTTAACTTGTCATCCAAACACAGACTTGAGGTTAAGCTCTCTTCTCACCGACCACACTCTCTATCTAGCCAAAAACAAATACAGTGGTACCTTGGTTGTCAAACTTAATCTGTTCTGGGAGTCTCTTCAACTCCTGGAACTGTTCAAAAACCAAGGTGTGACTTCCAATTAGCTGCAGGAGCTTCTGGAAGCCGCGGAAGCAGCATTGAACATTCAGTTTCCAAAAAATGTTCGCAAACCGGAACACTCACTTCTGAGTTTGTGGCGATTGGGAGCCGATTTATTCAGGAACCAAGCCATTCAACAACCAAGGTACCACTGTAATGTGGGAGTAAAAAAAAGACTGGTGTAGCAAAGCAGTTGTGAGATCCTCTATGGGAGTCTTGACATTCGTGTCGTCACAGTAAGCGATCGTTTGGCTTACCATGATTTGCAAACCAGACCATTCTGTGTTAAGCTGCAGAGGCTTCTGTAGACCTGGCTAGAACTTGATGCCATAATATTCTCAAAAGCTTCTAGGTAGGTGAGCCAGACATATATTGTCTGGAGTTCCATAGCTAGTTATGCATTGCCAAAAGATAGCATGTCAAAAGTGCAGACCAATTTGCATTTGCTTCCCTGGGCAACTTTGATTTTGCCCTGAGCTCCTTTGAGTAAGATACAATAGACTTGTCCTAAGACACACATATATGCAAATTTACAAAGAATTACAGAATTCACTTATAATTAATATAAATAGAAATATTTAGAATAATATAGAAACATAAATATAATTCTTTTCACCAAAGTGCAGAACAAGACAGTGACCATGTAAGCTGTTTCCCTGCCTGCTCAGTCTGCTGTCCAGGTGTTAAATTTTCTATACATTTTATTTTATTTCTGTTGATTGTTTGCATAAAATCCCATAATAATGAAGTATTTTTAAATCATGAGTTGGTCTGGTCACATATCATATCAGATATCCTAAATTTAAATAATCATCATCCAGTTGCATCATGCCAAGAAGGCCTATTTTTATCATCTCACCCATTTTCTTTTTATTCTAATGTCTAATAAAAAGCTGCCAGTTTGGTTGAAAAGTCTGAATTGCTTGTACTTCCATTCTCAAATTCCTAACATTTATATGCCACTTGGTTCTGAAAAGAAACCCTTAAAACAGTTCATAGAATGAATGAAATAATGAAATTATCAGTAATAATAGTTAAAAACAACTAGTGAAAATATTCAAAAATAATTAAAATCAGCAATAAGCTAAAAACACACACGCTGCTTAGGTCAGCGTTCTCCATATCTGGGTAGGCTTGCCTAGACAAAAATATTTTTAGCAGGTGCTGAAAAGGCACCTGTCTGGTGACAATAAGCAGGAAGTTGTGAAAAATATTTTTTTTTTAAAAAAAAAAATCAATTTCTTACAAAGGTGGAGCAGATATCATGTGTCACCTATAATAGTGCCAGTTCTGCAGTTTTGTTCATAACCATGTGGTCCCACACTTGTCTTAGTCTATTAAAGGTTCTCCAGGATTTTGTTATAATCATCCTAGATAACAGCTAATAACTGGCAGGATACCATTTATGTTTATTTATCTGCTGATTGATATGATCTAAAAACATTGTGGTTGGATTCAGCTGCAAAGTATGCCACCTGGAAACAAAAAGCCAGCTGTGCCTGAGTTGTCAACTCCCTCATCTATCACAGGTGAGGTTCTGACTTTTTATGCTCTTGTTTTTAGCTCTTTAAAAGGGTCCCTAAAGCCATAGTTATATATGAAGCCACAATGCTGATGTATCTTTAAGGATACTGGTTGTTGGGTATAGAACAGGCTTCCTCAACCTCGGCCCTCCAGATGTTTTTGGCCTACAACTCCCATGATCCCTAGCTAGCAGGACCAGTGGTCAGGGATGATGGGAATTGTAGTCTCAAAACATCTGGAGGGCCAAGGTTGAGGAAGCCTGGTCTAAAGGATGTGAGCCGCGAGCAGCGATGGGTGAGATATTTCGGTTTCTCATTTCCCCAACCTTAAATTCAGTTCTCCAAATTTCCACAGTGTTAAAAAAGGTCCTCGTGGAAGGTCTTCTCCCAATTTGCCCTTTTTTTTTTGGTATGCAATTTTTCTATATATCATGAATTTTGTACGCTGTTCTCATGAATATATGCATTTTTATGTACACTTTACCCAGCAAGTGCATCTTTGTGTACATTACTTGGATAGAAAACCGAAGTGCAAAATTCAGAGAAGTGCAAATTTCCAAGGATGACTATTTTGGTTCACATATTGCTTCAGAAAGTGTGAATTCTCACCTTTAAAAGTGAACTGAGTCTAATTTCTCTCCCCTGCTCATCCTTACTTGCACAACTGCACCTTATAAGGGAGCTGTAGCTCTGCTTGGTTGCTCAGGTGCTTTGTTTTTGTTCATGTTTTAGCCTTCCAGTCTCCAAATAGTAGAGAGTTTATGCTTGGTGGTGGATATAACTTTGTGATACATTGTTTTCTAGCTGCATAATTATTCTCTGCATCTCTTGCCAAAATGACACATTCACAGAGCAGCTTGAAGGCATGGTCGCAATCCAACACAGAGCTGACTACTTAAGTCTTAAGCTGATTGATTTCAATAGGCTTAATCATACTTAACCCAGTGTTGGATTATGATTTGGGGTTGCTTAAGGGGCATTACATCTTCAACAATTTGTATGAGTGAGCACCATATTTTTTGGTAACCTTTTTTCATATTTCCAAAGTGTTTGGGGTGTTTGTGGAAAGCTTGATGAGATGTACTTGTGGATATGCTTTCATTACTCAGGCTAAAATGGACATTCCATTTTGCCGTCCTTACTGTCTACAGATCTAGTATCAGCATGATATATAGGCAGATGGCATTATTTTTTGCAATTTCACTGCCTATTATAAATTTTATATGATGTTGTACCTGAAACCACATAGTCTTTAAGCCCATATGCAGCTCGTAAAAGTGATTCACTGGACAGCAAGCCAAGAAATACCTGTCAATATGGATGTCATAGAATTCAGATGAAAGCAGAAATTGGATTAGAATATCCACTTATTTGTCCCATGTCCAGAATGGAAATGAATCCAGTGGATGTGAATGGTATTTGCTATTGTCGTTGCTTTTAGTCCACAAATAATAGGTTTACATTCCCACCACCACCATCTGCATTGTGTTTCATTTGGATTGAAATGGACGGGGAGGCATAACATAATGACCACATATGTTACATATTTTTTCTGTCACAAAAAGCTGAGACAAACTAGTTTTTAGCAGAAGATGACTTACTTATCGAGGTCCCCCAAGAAATAAATCACAATTCACACAGAATTTTTGTTTAAGGTTTTTGGCATAATTTTGGCCACAACTTTATTAAATACATAATGTGAGTGGTTGCTTAGGCATTGGTTATCACTATCTGTCCCTACACCTAGGGACAGAACTGACATCCGGATTCCAATGAAAGCCGGTAAGGGAAAACAATACTGGGGAGAGCATGGAGCCAGGCACCAGACCCTCACACACATACCCCATGCTCCCTGGGGCTTGCACGGCCCTAAGCCCGCTTCAGGGGTACGGACGAAAGAATGGCAAGTCCCTGGATTCCTTTAACAGAATTCCCTTTCCGCTGCAGCATTGGAGGGGAAGGCACCGCCAATCCTTACCCCTCCACCAACCAAATTTTAACCAATGCCTAACCACAACCTTACAAGTTGTGATGATTTGTTACACAGTAGGCAAAAACCAAATGGCACCAACCAATCTGCCAAATGGACAAAATTCCTACCAGGCCCCTGCCCCCCAAAGCAGACAACCCCATGACAGGCATAGCAATGTCAAACAGCCCTAAATTATGGAGGGTGGGCGGGCGATCCGATGCACGCAGCAAAAGAGGCCGAAAAAAGTTGCGTGCCAAGAATATATAACCTTAGGGTCAACCCTCTAAATGGCAACATCAGATTCTGCCCAACAACCCAATTTGGCCCAATCACAGTCATGGCCATCCGAACGGTTCCACCCAGTAACCTAGAGGAATGCTTTGTTAGACCCCACCGCAACATGTGCTCTATATGAAGGAGTACATGTGTTGCAGTAAAATGGAAATGGTGCTGTATGCAATGAATACAATGTGGAACAGAAAACGAGCCCATCTTATTTCCCTACTGGTGAGTCAAGAATCTGTTAAGATGACTTAGGCAAGCCAGGGTTCTCCCAGCATTCCCACCCCAAATCTACAATCATGAAATAATAATAATACAGGCCAACCTTAAAGAAGTGGTGCAAGAATGTCATTATCAGGAAGACAGCTCAGTGGGACAGCATATGAGTTGTGGGTTTGAGCCTCACATTGGGCTAAATATTCCTGCATTGCAGGAGGTTAGACTAGATGACCCTCATGGTCCCTTCCAACTCTACAACTCTACAATTTTATGTTTTATGTGCAAGGGTGACATTAAATCCATAGCATCACCAAAGTTCTCACTTGGCAAAACTGGGGGAAATTCTGAGTTCTTGGCATGATGCTACCAGTCAGCCTTTATCTGTGGTAGATAAGTCAATGGCCTGGCCTCAAAGAAGGCACCTTTCATATGCCATAATGTATGAATTGTCATGAGACCCCCGGGTATAGGGTGGTATATAAATTCTAATAATAATAATAATAATAATAATAATAATAATAATAATAACAATAATGTGAGAAATGCTTTGAAAATTATAGCAAACGTTACTGCTTCTGCATGAGTTAAAGACAGTAGACAGAAATATAATACTGGGAAGCCTTTATCAATTTCTGACAATCTATAGTACATTCTTCAAAACATGCTGATAGCAATTGCTGTCTGTAATGTATTAGATTTTAAATCGTTTTAATGTAATTTTATGGTTGTGAGTTGCCCTGCGCTGCCTATGGGGAGAAAGGGTGGATTATAAATTTGAAATAATAATACTTAATAATAAGATATTTATTTGAAATGTTGCAAAATGCATATTAACTGGTCTATGTAATTTTGTAAAGGGTTCCTATGGTGTGACTGTAATTAGTTAAAAGAAGCTTAGAAAAGAGGTGTTAAATAATAATTTGTTGCTTTTAGTTATCGCTGTGGTTGTGACAACTTATTTATATTCTGTGTTTAGCCCAAAGACCTCCCCCAAATCAGAGAATAGCATATTAAAACAAAAGACGCATTAGATTACAATAAAATGTCATAAATCAACGAGGAAGTGTAACAATATAAGGCTGTAATACTAAACACACTTACTTGGGAGTAAGGCCCATTGAATTCAGTGGGGCTTATTTTGGAGCAGACATGCATAGGATTGATAGATTGGCTTTGCCTGATATTTCTAATTCATGTACCACTTAACATAACAAAAATTCCAAGCAGGTCACACAAATTGCAATTATAAAATTATAAGTAAAAGTATGTTCTGCCAATAGAAATACAGCAAACACCTTCCATTTTAGTTTTTAAACATCTGTTGAAAACCTTTCTATGCTGCCAGTTAGACAAATACAGTGTATGGAAATATCTATCTGAAATACAGTATTTTTTGCACCATAACACTCACTTTTTTCCTCCTAGAAAGTAAGGGAAAATGTCTGTGCGTGTTATGGAGGGAATGCCTACGGGTGGCATGCCTACGGATTTTCCTCCTCTAAAAACTACGTGCGTGTTATGGTCAGGTGCGTGTTATAGAGCGAAAAATACGGTAGTTTTTTTTCTGATTTTAACATTTTACAAGGTTTTTATGTTTGTTGTAAACCACTTTGATTTTTTAATGAAGAATGGTGCACACATTTTAAAATAGATACATAAATATTTAATATATTTTTAAAAAAATAATTTATTTTGCACTGTTTAAATAGTATATTGTAAAGCACATATACTGTACATCAAAAAGAAGTATGTAATGTACTTGCAAAGTATGGTCATTGTCATCGGGGCCAGTAGGGACCCCAAGATCTCCTGCAATTCTTTTGCAAAGTTTTTTGCAGATAAAGTCGCTCAGATTCGGAAGGAGGTAGACTCCACTGTGGGTACAGGGCCGGTGCGGGAGAGTGCTAGAGTCCTGTCTAGTCATGTTATATGGATGGATTTCAATCTGTTACCCCTAACCCTAACTCCCTGGTCCTGAATGGGGTAACTGTGCCCCTGAAGGACCAGGTGCGCAGTCTGGGATTCATTATGGACTAACAGCTGTCCATGGAGGTGCAGGTTAATTCTGTGTCCAAGGCGGCTGTCTACCAGCTCCACGTGGTACACAGGCTGAGACCCTACCTGCCTGCGGGCTGTCTTGCCAGAGTGGTGCATGCTCTATTTATCTCCCTCTTGGACTACTGCAATGCGCTCTACGTGGGGCTACCTTTGAAGGTGACCCGGAAACTGCAACTAATCCAGAATGTGGCAGCTAGACTGGTGACTGGGAGTGGCCGCTGGGACCACATAACACCGGTTCACAGAGATCTGCATTGGCTCCCAGTATATTTCTGAGCACAATTCAAAGTGTTGGTGCTGACCTTTAAAGCCCTAAATGGCCTCAGTCCTGTATACCTGAAGGAGCGTCTCCACCCCCATCATTCAGCTTGGACACTGAGATCCAGCACCGAGGGCCTTCTGGCGGTTCCCTCATTGCAAGAAGTAAGGTTACAGGGAACCAGACAGAGGGCCTTCTTGGTAGTGTGGAACGCCCTCCCTTCAGATGTGAAGGAAATAAGTAGCTATCTTATCGTTAAAAGACATCTGAAGGCAGCCCTGTTTAGGGAAGTTTTTAATATTTAATGCTGTATTGTTTTTAACACTCGATTGGAAGCCGCCCAGAGTGGCTGGGGAAACTCAGCCAGATGGGTGGGGTATAAATAATAAATTATTATTATTATTATTATTATTATTATTATTATTATTATTATTATTATTGGGCTTTGGTGAGGATGGGGGGGGGGAGTCATGTAGCTCCTGCAGGCTAATCCATCCCAGAAACTTACTAGACTCAATGGACATGGCGGGGTATAAATAATAATAATATATTATTATTATTATTATTATTATTATTATTATTATTATTATTATTATTATTATGACATTTCCATCTTTTCTTTGAGTCTGAGAAAAATACATTTTGGGTCTCCTCTTCGCCCTCACTCCAGGCAACAGCCTGCCTTTCTAAAGTAACACAAACATACTTAGGAGCTTTGTTAGAGATGATAATTGCATTGGTACTTTCGTAAGTGGCATGTTGAAGCCAGCAATTTGTTTAATGTCAGCAGAGGGGCCTTTCAGTATTTTTGACATGTCCATTCACTGTTTGAACAATCATCAATGGGGCCAGGAAATACTTAAAAATACTTACAGGGCATTTAACGTTTTGCACACACTGTCAGCTGAAAGCAGAACTGATACAGGATCTGTTGTTTGTCTTCATTCGCTGGCACTTAAAACCATTGAGCTTTTAGTTTGATTTTGGTGGGCATTTACCAGAAATGATTGACAATGGTATTGTGACAATAGCTACACACTCATGGACACTTCAAAGTGGGAGTGAAAAGCTTGTAGAATTGTGTTGATCCACAGGAAAAGAGAATTGTTTTTCCCCTCTATGACTGTGACTATACCATGCAGCCATGGGGAAAGAAAGGGGTGGTAAAATGTTACAAATGAAGCAAGGGAAATCCCTACCCTTGCCCTGCTGGGGGAATGAAACCATATGACGACCATGTAGAATTAAATGGACATAGCTTTATTAACAAGAAAATGACAACAGCAGTCAAACTGCAAGTAAGAAGTGTGGGCAGATGGCATAAATTGCCAAGTGACTAATAAAGGGCAAAAACACCTGGTTTGGGCCATGTGCGATCCAGTAGAATGAGTCCTTCTCTTCCTTTTTTAATAATAATAATAATAATAATAATAATAATAATAATAATAATATTAATAAGTATTTTATTTTCATTTTGTAAACAGAATTTTAATACATTAACATCATTTTCAAATTTTACACTTCTGGAATTGCTGGAATCCCTTAGACTCCCCCCTCCCCGATTTCCAAATTTCCCCTTATTTCTTTGCATCTAATTACATTTTTCTAATTTCTTCTTTTATCACATCCCCCCCTTTAACTAATATTACATTATACGTGTTACAATAATCCTGCTAACGTTTTTAAGTATACACAGTGGTCTTTAATATATTCTATAAACTTTTTCCACTCTTGATTGAATTTCTTGTCTGATCCTCACAATCATCTTTGCCTTTTCGGCATAGTCCATCATCTTGGTTATCCACTGTTCTTTGGTCGGGACGTTTTCTTCCTTTCGCTTCTGGGTAAGAAACATTCTTGTTGCTGTTGTCGCATATATAAATAGTCTTTTTAATTCTTTTGGTATTTCATCTCGTATCAATCCTAGTAAAAAGGCTTCTGGTTTTTAGATAAAGGTTATCTGAAACCTTTTTTCAGATCATTGTATATCATTTCCCAGAATCCTTTTACTATCTTGCATGTCCACCACATATGGTAAAAAGTGCCATCTTTATCTGTATACCTCCAAGATAAGTTGGAGGTGTTTTTATACATTTTTGCTAGTTTTACCAGAGTCAAATACTAACGGTACATCGTTTTCATGCAGTTCTTTTTCAATGTACAACAAGCCATAAATTGTAAGTCCTCTTTCCATAACTTTCCCCGTAGATTAAAGGATACATTGTGACCCACATACTTCGCCCAGTGAGTCCTGCTCTTCTTTGCCTCCTCCCAAAGAGGAGTTGAGGAGGCATTATGGACAGCCCCTGCTGATCAGCATTCAGCAGAGTACATCCAATGGACCCAAGGACCACCTCAATGCCACTCGCCTTGAGCCAGCCTTGAGCCAGCTGTGAGGTGTGCTGCGACCATCTTGTAGGTGCCTCAAGGTACCTTGCCAGTAACTCACCCTACCGGCAATTCCCACCCAATGAGCCAGATCACAGCCTAAGTGTGGAGTAGGCCAACAAAGAGGAGCCCACAAGGCCATGCTAGGAAGCCATCTCAAAAGTTCACACTCAGCCCCTCCAAAGGAGCAGCTAGCCAAAGCCTGAGTTGACACTAGGAAGGGAGGATGCAGTGCTATGCCAAAGAAGACCGACACCAGTGTAGCATCCCAACTCCACCATCTGCTGCACATTCCCTCAAATCTGCTTCCCACCAAACAAGGTAAAGCAGCATGATGCAACAAGGGGGAAGACTGCATGGCCAGTGGGCAAATAATAAGCAAATTAAAGTTCAAATATCTGAAATCCAGAGTAAAGGACCTTCAGTTTCTGAGCCAGTCTAGGGCCATCAAGCCATTTCCCCCAAAACCATGCCTACTCACCTATCAGCTGCTACCACTGCCTGCACCTTCAGATCTCTGCTGCTGCCTGGATACTTACAGGAGAAGAGGAGCAAAACACTTCTTGAAAACATTCTCCCCATTTTAAGGGTGGGTAAGGATTCTTCTAAGGGTTCTTTGCTACTTTATTTAAAGGAGCAAGTTGTTGTCTTATAAGCGGAAATGAAACACCCTTTGTCGCAGCCAATCTGACTTCAAGGACATTTTTATCCACATAATATGGTGTTTTGTTTAATGTAGTATAAGCAAATATTTTTCTGCTTTGGGACAACTGTGTTGGGGGGGGGGGATTGAATCCTGCCATTTCTGAATAAATGCCAAGCAGTGACATTTTGGAACAATTAACTTTTTATAGGAGGAATAACCATTGATTAAGCAATACAAGATAAAGGACAGTATAAAATAGCATGGGCTGGAGGTTTGTCATAGCCCACCATTGTCATTGTCATTGTCATTGTCATTTATTTATTTAAGTTTGTTTTTTTTGGGGGGGGAGGGAAGCAAAATGTGTTTGTTTCACATGGTATTGCAAACTTGGAACTTGGCTCTCTGAAGGTTGCTCCTTTTTGAGCCAATTATTTTGGCTGGAACAAAATAAAATCCTGTATTTGCATTTATGTGAAGAACAAGCTTTTCATAGACAGATTGTGGGATTTACTGCCACCCTTTGGGGTCTGCAAATGCCATGGCTGTGACATTCCAAACTTGGCATGAAACTGACCCAGCCCATGGAAGATTACAACATATGCAAATAAAAATGGATAACAAAAGAATCAGAGGTAAGTTGAGCAAGAGGAGTTTTAAATCTCCACTCATTAGCATCAATAAGCCTTTAATTTAGAGAATGAACTTTGATGGTCTTATTCTGTTACTTTAAGACACAAACATAATCGGTGCCTGCTGAGAAGTCACACCATATTTTATCGCAGTATAATTCAAGCATCTCAGAACCAGTGCAGAGTAGAGCTTAACTAGAGGACACCTAACTTGACTTGGCTTTGTGGTGTATTTTAAGTGGATGCAACAAGAAAGTGTCTGTTGATTTGCAGTTCATAACAGAGGACTTATCCATGACTGGTTGGGTGATGTATGAAACAAGAAGGGACAGTCTTGCCCTCTGCAGTCTTTCCAAAAATGACAGCCCAAAGGAAACAGATTGCATGTGTATCAGGAATCAAGTACACAAATACACATTTGGCTCAGGTGATCTGCTTTGGTAGTTAATGTGGCCTGAGTGCATCACATTTCACAAAGTACAAGAGAGGTCCTTGTCATAAGTAGCTTCTAAGCTAAAATTCCAGGGAGAAGAAATAATAGGAGAAGGGAAAATAAACAGAAGCTAGGTTCAGGGCTGGCCCAAGACATCTTGGCACCTGAGGTGAACCACAGCTTCCACCAGGGAAAAAAGAGTGAGTGAAAATCTACAGTGGTACCTCAGGTTATGTACTTAATTCATTCTGGAGGTCCGTTCTTAACCTGAAACTGTTCTTAACCTGAAGCACCACTTTAGCTAATGGGGCCTCCTGCTGCTGCTGCACTGCCGGAGCCTGATTTCTGTTCTTATCCTGAAGCAAAGTTCTTAACCTGAAGCACTATTTCTGGGTTAGCGGAATGTGTATCCTGAAGCGTATTTAACCTGAAGCGTATGTGACCCGAGGTACCACTGTACATCAGAATCAGGTGGGGAGTGAAGATCTACACTGAGAACAAGGGTCGAATAAAGATCTACATCTGGAACAAGGAGGTAAATGAAGTTCTACATTGGAAATGGGGGAGTCAAATCAACCTTACCGGACTGTCGAAGTGGAAATCAAAAGCTGTTGTGGCCTCTGAATCATGCCTGGTGGCTGCAGGTGCCCAGGAAATGCCAGAGGGCAGCCTCTGTCATTTCTTCCCTTGGGTTGGGAGGAGACCAGCAGCACCTCATATTTCCCAAGAGGCCACTGCTGAGGCAGCATGATGGGGGCTGCTGAAGAGGCAGCAGATCCAAAGAGCATGGTGCAGGTGCACCAGCATGGAGCTGCTGCAGCAATAAGCTCCATTCCGGTGGATTCTGTATCAGCTCAGCCTTTCACTTCGCTCAGAAGACCCCATCATGGAGGGTTTACTTCAAGATCCTGTTGGTGGGCACCCCAAAGGCAATACTTTTGCCCACCCACTTGTATTCAGTTCCACCACCAGCCCAGCACAATGCAGGTTTGGGTGTTAGTGTAAGACATTAAGCACACACTTCATGTCTTTAGTTAATGCCCATTTTATTTTCATGTTAATTTCTTTACTGACCAACAACTACAAGAAACAATTACAACTTTATCAGTGTCATATGATGTTGATGTCTTAGAAATCCTTCTTCTTAAAAGGAGGAAGAGTGAGGGAAGTACCGTATCTAAAAAGACCTACATCCCAAGGCTGCTTTCTGCTCCTCCAGCCCATCTATCTTTCTAGTGCAGACATGCAGAAAGTGTAATCAAATTCATATTTCCAGCTAATAGTTGTCCTAAATAAGCAGCTTTGACTCAAGTTTTGCCACAATGCGGTTTATTCTAATTTCTTAGAGTGATGATATATCAATTAAAACTAATCCATCTTCCAAGTAGGAGCTGTTTCAGACTCCTTTTATCCCGAGGAAGGGAGTGCATGAATCAGTAATTACAAAGCATTGCTCTGCTTCCCCCACTTAACTTTCATCTTCTGAGGAGATTAATAGCCATCCTTGGGACACCAACTGCTTTCTATTTATCAAAGGGATGCCAGCGGCTGGCAGCTCTCATGAAAGACCAAGGAAAACTCTCTGTGTGTAGTGAGTAACATCCTTGAGATCTTGCCTGGGCAGTGGGGGAGGGGGAGAGAATCGCTATTTGTACATTATTAGTCAGGTTGTCCCGAGTAGTTTGTAGATATGATCTTGTGAGTGACAGAGCAATCACAGAACCTTTCCTTCCCTTTTCCTCACAGTGACATTCAGATCCATCAGCCAGTCAGGCTTAAGAGCAATCAAAAACTCAATTTTTGATTCGATCTTCTCACATTCATGACTCTGTTAAGAAAATCTTGCCCTTCTCTTTGAAATTCAAACATAATTGCCCCATCGTTTCTCATGCGCCTCCTCTGAAGAGTTGGTATTACTAGATAGGATGGCTTGATCAGCAGAACCATTGGGGTGGTTCTAGCACTTTAATGTTATAAAACATGCCCTTAGAGGTCAACAAGGCTTATATTCATAAGCTACATGCAAACAAACACCATTATTTTGTTTTCTTCACACCCAATTCCATTTGACACGCTACTCTGCTGTCGGTGCCATCCTACAATGAATTTGCATGGGAATTAGTCTTAGCCTGGAAATGCACTCAGAATTATCACTTGATGAAAAAGGTGACCAGCTCTTTTCTACTTAATTTAAAGCCCAACACATTGGTGTTCACTCAGTGATTTACAGTATCGAAAGCACATTGCCTAGTTCTTGAATGTGTACAGTAAATTGCCATGAAATAGCTTTATTTCTGTTCTTGTTCCTTTTCTTTCTCTGGGTATTCATGAGCACTTCTTCCACCAAGTGGGTTAGAAAGAGTTCAGACACAGGTCAGTACAAATAAGGACATCACATCTCCTTTTGACATCATTTGTAGCAGACATTGCATCAAACTATGACAATAGCAGTAGCAGAATCAGGATTCTGTCCTAACAACCTAATAGCATAAAATATTGTGATATTATAGATCTTTCCTTGGTTCACATCTTAATTTTTGCAGAAATAAAATATCTACATATGTCTATTATATACATATATACATATACGTTCTATATAATTCAAAGCATTTTTACCTGCTCTTCATCGCAGATGAAATTTGTGCTACAAATTAAAGCAAATTCAAATACTTCAGAGAGGTTCTAAGAACAAGGCAGAAAGCTACAACCAGCCAAATAAAAGAAGCACCACCACTTCCACTAAATAACCCTTGTGAATAACCAGATCTTCAGCTAACATTGAAAGGTTAAGGAGAAAGCACCAGTCATATCTCGGCACAGAGGCACTTCCAAAAGCTAGGGCACCACCACAAAGAAGGCTTTCCTCTGTCATACAGTGGGCCTCTACTAAACCGGGCATTACTTAAAAGAGCCTCCCTGGGAGATCTTAACAAATGGGTTGGTTTATATATGAGCAGACATTTTCTCAGGTAACCAGGTACAAAGCTGTATAGGACTTTGTAAGCCAGTACAAGTTCATTGAAATTGGCCTGGTAGACATGGGCAGCCAGTGCAATTGTTTCAAAATTCATGTTAGATGTTCATGGCAAGCCTGTAGCTTCTGCACCAGTTTCAAGGGGACCCCACATAAAACACATTACAGGGTGTTTAGGCCGTTGTTTCCAGTGCCTTTCCCACTGCACTGAGTACAGCAGATAGGCAGGATAAACACAAAATCTCATTAGAGGAAGGCAAATAGGATATAACAGGCATGATTGAAACCTTGAATGGAGAGTAAAGCTGAAGGGTATAACCATCTTGGCTGGCTTTTAGTGCAGGCCCAGGTCATTGTGCCTCAGCTTTCACAGTCACCGCCCACCATGAAACACCACTGGTAGGTTTGGCGGCAGCAGATATGTTCTATGATTTGGATAAAATTTTATTCTCTTGCTGATTATGCTGTTTTAAATGTGAATTTTATGTTGACTTTCTTCAGTAATGTTTTATTCTGGGTTGTTTTATTTGATGTTTTAAATGTGTTGTAAAGCCCTTTGAGATTTTTTTCTCTTAAAAATATAAAGCAGTATAGAAATGAAAGGGATAGTAATAACTTATTCAAAAGAAACAGACTTAACAGGGGGAGAAAGGAAGAGCTGTTTTCTATGTAAAGGTTGTGTGTACAAATGCAAACAGACAAAGCTGCAAAGCTGAATGCAGTTACCTATAGTGCTGGGAATCAAATACAGTTTTAGAATGATAAGGCAACTATCAGTGCCTCAAGCCACCAGAAAGCAACCATTCCAAAAATCATGGGGGAGGAGGAGGAAGAGACAACTATTTCTATATATTTATATCATCTATCTGTCATCATTTTCTGTGCATGGTAATCAGATTACAGCTTGTAAAATAGTTTGTTTTTTAATGACTCCAAGTTGTGACAGGAAGCTTAGCAATCGGAAAGAGCCTAATATTGTTACATAGGTTCTGGTCATCCACCATACATCAGGGATGCAGGATAATCTCATTATCCCTTCCTTGTACAGATAGTTTTCTCCTGTTATGTTGATGATTTCCAGCACGTTTCACGTAAGTTTTATTTTCTTTTTTTCTCGTGGTACCTCCTTCTTGGAAATAAAAATACAATTTGTCACTGGAAATGAGATAATCATGTATCGTTTTGCTTTTTTATCATTATCTGTATTGCATTACAGTACATCCCTGGGCAATTTGAGTACTTAGGTTGTGTGGAAAATACAGCAATGGACTTTCTGGACGGGGCATCTGCATATTTCAGTTTCATTACCTTTCAGTGCATAAGGGTGACATACTCACATTAGCGAAGACATTGTAGTCAAATGATTGCAGCAGGAAATTGAGTCAGGCTTCTGTATTCTATTAAGGATTGGGCAAACTAACTGTAATGGATAATTTATCTGATTAACTTGTTTCTTCCCCCAGTGTGCTTTTTAAATGTAAGTTTAATGGTAATTATTTGGAAAACACTTTGTACAGAAATATTTCAGCCTATTAAGTTCACTTGAGTTTAATCCTTACATTTCTAAAGGTCATAAAGGAGTAAAATAACATATTGGGAAAGGCAATATAATGAACTCATTTATTCAGCAGAACCTGCATCTAGTTTCATTCACAGCTAATGAAACATCTACAGCAGAGGAGGCAGTCTAAACCTAGGGATAGGCTTCATTTCCCCCCTGGTTGGTTGGCAACTCCAGACCCGTACACCTGAGGGCTTTCTAATCAACCCTCTCACTATTAATGCAAAATAAAAGCTCATTAACATTTGCACAATCTAGTAAGTGTTCTCATAGGTCTGTACCATAACAATTTTCACAAGAGAACTCATGAAAGCCTTGTTCTAGGTCATGGCTCCTTCTCCCTGAGTGCCTCCTGCCCATCACATTGTAAAGCTTGCAACCTCCTTGTCTCCCTCCTCCTTCCTGATCCTCTTATCACTCCTTGGAGGTTTATGAACCTCTTGGGCAGCTGAATGTTCACCTGTTCACTCAGGCTTTTCCTGCCTATTAGTGCCTGAGCCTGCTCTGTTTACTAGGGTGTTGTTGTTTAGTCGTTTAGTTGTGTCCGACTCTTCGTGACCCCATGGACCAGAGCACGCCAGGCACTTCTGTCTTCCACTGCCTCCTGCAGGGTACTAGGCTGCAATTATAAACTTCTCCAGCCCAGGAGGGCACTGCAGGATGGTGGGCTGCAGTTGGCAGCCAGGGTGGAAGGTTAAGGGGTGGCAGCATTTTTGTCAAAATTGGGACCAATATGCTGCCACCAATTCCATCACATGACAGCAGCAGGGCCAGCTCAGGATCCAGTAGATCCTTGCTAGACTAAAGCCTCAGGTGCCAGTCACTGCCCCATGCTCCAGTTGCTTACTTTGGAGTACTTGGGCAGGAGAAAGAGTTGGGTAACAGCAGACACTCCAAAGGGCTGCTTTGGAGGTCCTAACAGAGCATCTTTTCCAACTAGGGCTGGAAATGATAGTGCAAGTCCCATCACCAGTGAGAACGGATGCTCAGAATGGGTATGGGAACACCTGCTGCAACTCCACTTGCAGGGAAGAGGTAAGCTTTGAGTAAGTGCTTGAACAGAGCACTCAGAAAAGGTTTGAGCTCTTGCAAGCACTCAAATCAGATCAAGTGCTCAGAAAATTCAACCCATTTAAGTGATGCTTATGTATCCATAGTAATTGAAGAATAGTGTCTATTGTGGTGTGCCAATGAAAAAGAACAGGAACACCTTCTTTTGTAAGGGATTTTTTTGAGGTAGAACAAGAACATAGGAATTGATTTGCTGGATCATCTAATCCAGATCTGTCTTCAACTGTGGAACTGACCCTCAGAAACATGGCATGTGGTGATACTTTGAATTAAGCCAAAATTTGCCTATTAAGCTTAACAGGCCTGTTTGCAGGTTGCTAAGTTGCAGCCCCCATTTTGTCTCAGCTTCTGGAAGGGGGATAAAGTTTGCCACATATGCTGCCCACCCCTTCACCTATATCTTATGTTGCAGTTGGCAGCCTTAGTGATCCTCAGAGACATCCCCCCGCCTCTTTCTTCTTATAGTGAGAGTAGTCTGGGAAAGTCTCCCTGCATTGCCTAGGCAACTCCTTCCTGTCTTCTGTTCAGCAGCACAGTGTGGGAAGGTAGGAAAGACTCCATACCGCCTAGGCAACAAAGCAACTCATTTCTCTGTTCACTGTGGCTGGGGAAAAAAACTAAAGACAACACAGAATTAAATAAAGGTACATAGGCATTTCAAGAGCGGGTCAAAATATATTAGGAGTTATTTTTCTGAGAATTTTCTTTTCTGTCTCCACTCAAAATGTTGAATTCTACTGCCACCTCAACCCCAAGAACAGTTGATGAAATGCTCCTGCAAATACTCGCTCTTGCCACCGACGAATAGCACGAATAATTTTGGGAGACCATTTTCTCTCAACCCTAAAATAAATGGATGAGCAGAATGCTATCTGCCTCAATTCTTAGCCTATCCTATATAGGCTCCCATAGTTGTATTAATGGGGGAGCAGGTCTATTTGCACAAAGGAATGTGTGATTGTCCCTTGTGGAGGCACCCACAATTTAGACATTCTCGTGGAACATATCGGAGCTGTTCCCAGTCCTGAAACCTAGAGCAAACCTCTACATGCAAGAAGTCTACTGTGCATGTATTACCATATATTATTACGTGTGTGTGTGTGTGTGTGTGTGTGTGTGTGTGTATTATTACCTTTGTAGTGAGATGGCCTAGAATCTTTAGATTTTCTTCCTACTGTATATTTTCTCGTGTTTGTGGCTTTGTGAGGGATCTGTGTGTTTGTCAAACATTTCAATACAAGGTGCACTGGGATGATGCCAAGTGTTTTCAGTCTTTGATTTTCTGTGAGCCCTCAGGCCATGGCTATAGTTCCCTGAATTCCAGACTTTTGTCCATGAAGTAAGCCACCACAGAATATAGAAAGTGATTAATGTTCATATACTGCTACCCTGAGGACCTGACCTTGGCACTAGTGGGACCTGACTTGGTGGGGGGGGGGGAATCCCTATCTCATCTTTCCTTAGCATTAGTCACTGTAACCACCGCTTGGCCTAGATGTTGAGCAGCTAAGTGAATCACAAAGCTATCTTTTATCTTCAGCACACATAAATTCTCCCATACATAACCTTTACAAATAGTAGGAGCATGTGGGCTGGGTGGGAGAAATGAAGAATGCATAATGTACGGTTATTTTTCTTCTCTTTCTCACAAGGGACTTTTGTTTCTAAATAGCTCTGCTGTAATATTAGCAATTACATGAATCATGCCACATGGTTTTAACTTTCCTGGTTGTTATATAACGATAGCTTAGTAGTTTTAGAAATAAGCTTTCATTATGAACAGTGAAACTGTTCAATTATTCAATATTCTTCCCCCTCTTTTTTGGAGAGGAAGCTATTTTTCTCGTATGGGGTGCTATAAGACTTGAACATTGTGAATTCTAAAAACTGACCTGAGCCGGGTCTCCAGAACTAATATTACTATCAGCCTAGTTATGTTTCAGTTTTTGCATTTCTCCTAATATTGCCATGGAGTTCTTGGCTCAAAAGAAATATTATGTGTTTAGAAATGTATCTTGAGGGAAAATACATTTAGACAACTGCATTTTGTGACAAAATCTGCTCAAAAGTCTATCTCAAAATATCTAAAGCAAAGTTTTGTGCAAAGGTTATTTAATTCTCAGATTTTTGGTAGAAATTGGGACAGAAGAGATTTATGAATGAACAGCTGTGAAATTAACATGTACCGCAAACAGATTAATTGGTCCATCCCCATTCATGTCTGCAATTTGTATCATTCTTGGCAAATTATCCTGGTTAATCTGTGCACATTGCACCAGCACTTAACAAACCATGTGATGTTGTATGTTCTACCTCTCCCTTACAAGTGCTTTCCTTGCTTTTTCATCAGCTTCTGTTTTCTTATCCAGGTTGCTCTTTTCCTTTCTTTTTTAACCAGGCATCAATGCCAGCCCCTCCAGCAATATGATAGTGCACATAAGCAACATGTAAATGAATTCTGAATAATCCTATTCATATAAAAAAGCCATATCTGTATGAATTCCATGGGCCTAATCATTTGTGCCACCATTCGAGAAGATCTGCATATTTCCTACATCATCTAGTTTGATCTCTGATCCCACCCTGCCTGACACATGTTCCACTGAGGTCCTCACCTGCTCACATTGCCTGCAAACCCTGAGGTAAAGAGCTGAGAGACAAGTTAACGACATAGAAGTTATCATTATTACTATACCTTGATGATCTGCAGCAATAAAGAACAATGCAATAAAGAGCTGGCAAGAGGCAACCATGCATACACTGCTACCCTGGGCAAAATCACCTCAGCTAGCTAAATCACCATTTACTTACTTACTTACTTACTTATTAAATTTATATATTTACTTACTTACTTACTTACTTATTAAATTTATATACCACCCTATACCCGGAGGTCTCAGAGCTGTTCACAGAAAAGATCACAATATATAAAATAAAAATAAAAACAACACCCCCCCCCCAAAAAAAGGTATAAGATGTCAATCAGGTCAACCAAAGGCATGGTTAAAAAGGAATGTTTTTGCCTGGCTCCTAAAGGTGTATAATGGAGGCACCAGGCAAACTTCCCTGGGGAGAGCATTCCACAGATGGGGAGCCACTGCAGAGAAGGCCCAGGAGGAGGAGGAGGAGGCAAATGAAGAAGGGCCTTAGAACATGAACTCAGGGTCCGGGTAGGTTCATGTGGAAAGTGGTAGTCCTTGAGGTATTGCGTCCTGTGCCGCTTAAGGATTTATAGGTCAAAACCAGCACTTTGAATTGGACCCAGAAACTAATTGGTTGCCAGTGCAGTCAGACCAGGAATGATGACTACAAATGAATTTTATCTCCCCATATTTTAGAGCAGCAGGGATGGGGAATCTGACATCTGCACCCCACCAACACTGTCTCTCAATCTGCAGAGCACACTCACCAGACTTAGCGTCTTCAGCAATGGGAGGGAATCTCTCAAGGGGCTTCCACTGTTAGGGTGGGGCAAACTGACCAACCATCCCCAAATGGCCAAAAGCATATTGCATGAATTCATTTCCATCAAACTAGAATTGACTGCTGTATTTTTATTTTTTGCAACAAACCTCTGGTGAATCAAGTAGCAGTAGCAGGAGGAGGAATGGTAAGTAAATAAATGGAGGGTGTGGCATGGCCTGAATGAGAGCCCACACCTTGAAACCTCACCTTGGCAAAAATTTGGTGGCAACTTTAAAACTATTTTGCTAAAGCTGAAGATGATCAACTAAGGAATGGTCTCAATTTGACCCACAAGGCCATTTTCTCCAAACCATGCTCACTTGCCCTACACCAGTCATCACATGTGACATCAGATGTGGGGCAGGTAGAGACATAGTTGGCTCAGCTATATAATTAAATTCCCTATGGGGAAATTGATAGCACAGCCAATTCCTGCAGAAAGCAGGACTGAGGTCACCGCCCACCATAGGTAATGACCAGCTATTTTTCAAAGCACCACAGGGGGCTCTTTGCAAGTCCCAATAATGTCATTTTAATGTCAGGTGATTGACAGGCGGTGGCCCTGCCCACCTGTTCAATTTGGCCAGTGAGAGGTAGGGGAGCTAAGGATTTAGCCCTGAACTTAAACCCACTGTAGTGGTTAAGCAACACAGACTGAAAGCAAGAAATATTGTTCTTTAAAGTATGCTTTGTTTCCATCATCTTGATGATTGAGTATTTCAATGAACAATAGACATGAAATGCACAATTTATATGAATAAACAACACAAAGAACCAGGAAGATATTTTAAAGACATCTCTAGGAGCATTAATGAATTCTTCGGGCCATTATCCACTGGAGTTATTAAAGATCACAAATGAGAGGAAATAGAAAGGACGGGGGGGGGACTTTTGTGATGAAGAAAAAAGTGGTATGCCTGTAATAACCAAGTCACACTAGCTGGGAAAGTCTGGGAAAGTGAATGAAATATAAAAGGGATACATTGCACATATTCTGTTTAGGTTGGAAGGCATGCAAAAGCACAGAAACAGCTTACTCTACAAGCAATCCAGTTTAATTTTTAATGGCGTGTTATGAACTGAGTGTCATAGAAGTACATTTCTACTTTCTACTTAGTTTGTTGGTTTTTTGCTTTCCATATTCATAGGAGATTTTCCAGAAAAGAAGGGAAATGAAAATATTGCATTAGATGATTAGTAGTGGTGTAGAGGCCTTACTTGGATGTTATAAATGGCTTTTGGGGTACTTATTGAGGTAATGTAAACAAGTTTCTGACCAGGTTTAATCACTGATCAATATATTGCCATATCACACTACATTTTAAACACTGGGAAAGAACCGTATGGTTCCAATTTCATCAACACAAAACTTAGACTTTTTCTGGACACAATTAACATGGACATTAGCACTGAACTTCCATTAGATGCTCCAGACATCGCTTTTATGTCATGTAAAAGATCGCCAAAAAATGTGAAAATGAACATTCAAGGAAATGTGATGACGATGGAATGAAGTGCTGTCTGAATGCAAGCTACGTGTTGTAGCCATATAGTTTCCTTAACTATCAGGCCTGCAATAATCCCCCATATTTCACACATGCAACAACAAAGATTCTAAGTGCCAGTTGTTAGAAACAAATGGCAGAAGACAATTTGCTTCCTGTGTTGTTGTGAATGCCTATTGTCAACTGGCTGACTACTAAATAGATCAGTGGCTCGGATTTTAGTAGGCTCTTCCAAGGCAATTCATAGGTCCTTAGTCTTTTTCTTTATTGGCTTGTGGGTGGTGGTGGGAGCTTTTGTGAGCCAACAACATTTCCAACAAATCAGCAATATTACAAAAAAGTGGCAAGCAATTGTGCACACCGCTGGGAGAAGGAAAGAGCAAAGCACATTCACAGCAAATATAAAGTCCTTATAAATCAGAGGAGTGTTCCAGCAATCGGGTAGCCAAATCTGATCCTGAACGCAGTGGTGTGTAAATCAAAACTTAATTTTTAAGATTTACTGACAAGATTTATAAAGCAGAACTCAGCTATACATATCTGGCTCCTTAGCATCTAACTCAGGAGCAAGATCCACCATTGTATAAGAGCACACAGCAGCACACATTAGAAACAAAACAAAGCTCTAGGAACAAGTTATACTTATGCAAAATTCCAAGTCATCTAATATTGTGCTGCAGGACTCTCACAAATAACAATGAGCAAAACTTGAGACTTACTTTCTGTGACTCTGTATGTGAATGTAGTTGGAATGTACAGTGGTACCTCGGGTTACATACACTTCAGGTTACATACTGTCAGGGGTTCAGGAGCAGAGACACAGGGGAGAGAGGAAACGGAGAGCGAAGGGGAAGAATCTGAGGGCAGCGTAGGGGAGTATGACAGTGGCCCGAGAGATTCCATGAGCTTCTCCAGCGATTCAGAAGATTCCCAGAGGGGGGCGCCGATGGCCAGGGCAAGGGGGGTCCCAGGGGGGACACACCAGAAGCAAGGGGCCAGCGGGGACTCCCAAAGCAGCAGCGGGAGATCAGGACCAGTTCCCCCACCAGAGCGGAGTGGGGGGGAAGAGTCCCATGAATCAGGGCCAGCGTCTCCTCCAGTAGGGAGAGAAGATGAGTCAGAGCTGGCCACGCCTCCATCGCAGAGTGAGGGAACGGAGGGGAAGTCAGGTCCAGCTAGCCCCCCCCCCCGAGGGGGGAAGCAGTGACAGGAGCAGTGTAACGGTCAGGAGAAAGGTTGCTGGCTGGGCGCGCGCGCCAAGTTCAAATGTACAGGCGCGTGGGACAGCAGGAAGCACGGATTGGGAGCCAGGTCCTAAAGCACACCGGAGGCAGGGGGAAGAATCCGGGGACTCAGCATCAGAAGAGTCCAGAAAGGGCAACACCCCAGCGGACAGGCGGACCCAGAGGAGGAAAGAGCAGAGGAGGAGGTGGAGCAAGGCTAGAGTCTTAAACTGGTGTCTGGGGGGTGGAGATTCAGACGGAGCTTCAGCGGTCTAGGGTTTAAGACGTAGGGCTGCACGCCGTGGCTTTGAAATCGAAACTGCGTTTCAATAAAGACTTTTGTATATAACAACGGACTGGCGTTGGTCCTTTGTGAGCTGGGACCTAGGGCAGCCCTGACACATACGCTTCAGGTTACAGACTCCGCTAACCCAGAAATAGTGCTTCAGGTTAAGAACTTTGCTTCAGGATGAGAACAGTAATCTTGCTGTGGCGGCGCAGCAGCAGCAAGAGGCCCCATTAGCTAAAGTGGTGCTTCAGGTTAAGAACAGTTTCAGGTTAAGAATGGACCTCCAGGGGACTTCCGGGTTGGCGCCTCCAGCAATGGCTGAATTCCTCAGATCGGGAGGAATTTGCTTCGTGGAAATTAGGGTCTGGCCACCACGGTGAAGGTGGGGACCCACCAAAAATCACAGGCGGGAGAAGCCTGTGAACGTGGGATTCGGCTGGCACCTTTTGCGCCTCCCCTACTCGGGGGGAAACCTGGTTTCGGGGATCCGGAGCGACGTGGGGTGAGTGGCGCGGTGATTTGAATTGACTGCTTCTTTCACGGATTGAAGCCGCATAGCTGTTGTCGGAGAGCGCTGACTTTTTCCTGTGGACAATTTGATCTTAAAACAACTACCCGTGAGTAGAACAGAAAATTGGATTTTTAAACGTCTTAATTTGGCACCGAAATGGGGAGGTTTAAAACAGGAAGTCCGCCTTCCCCTTTTGTAAATAGACTGAAGCAAAGAGGCTGCAAGCTAAAGTCTTGGAAAGTCTTCTGTAAAGGATTAAACCTCCATCGGTTAAAATCATTAACCCCGCCCATGGAAGCAGGAGAAGAGGGGGAAAATTTTGGATCGTGTAAGCCTGCAGGAGAGAGAGCAAAGAAAGATAAATTACCACAGCTTCGAACCTGGAAAAGGGCTGCTAGTAAGACTGACGTTTTGGGAAAGTTCATTGACTGTGAATAAAACGTATGTGGACAGATAGCTAAATAAGAGAAATATATTGTTTCCATTGTTTCCTTCTGCGTTTAAAAAGGAGTAAAAGTAACCGAAAATTGAAACTAATTTTGTTGCTTGAACTGTGTTTAAAAGGATTGATACAAATAGAAATTGTTTCCCTCTAGAGGGAGCCTTTGAAACTGTTACCAGAGTGGAGCTGGGGGGATTACCAGCTGCAGAGATAAAAAACTGTGAGAACCAGGGATTGACCTTGGATTGGTAAGAATGTCGACAGAAGAAGCCTTAGTGATTGCAATAGGCAAGATAAGTGCCTCATTGGAACAGCTTCATAAGAAGACGGATGTGATGACTATCAAAATTGACATTTTGGGACAAAAAGTGACTGATTTGGGACAAAAAGTGAACATCTGTACAGAAACTATTCAGGAATTGTTTCAGGAATCTACTTTGAAATGGCAAATTGTTGAGAAGGCAAGGGAAAAAGTTGTTGTTGAACCTAAAGTAATACAAGTGGAGAGAGAACCAGTCTTACAGAGGCAATTTGATGAATATAAGTTGTTGCCTTCTATGACTGAATTTAGAGAAAGTCAGATTTTGAGGATTGGAACCCTGCTTGGATTTGAGAAGGAAAGTTGGATAGATTCCCTCATGCAGGGATGTACTGACCTTTGGGATTTGGACTTGGGCTAGGAGGAGATTGGAGTTGTGGGGACTTTCAGTTTTGGAGGGATTTTGAAACATGTCCTGAAATATCTTTTGGACTTTAGTGCTAACTACAGAGATTTGGCTGACCTGTGGAGAAAGAATAAAAATATTGCTAGGTTGGAGCCTCCCCGAGATCTACTCCTCGGCATCAAAGGAAGGAAACTAAGAACAAGATAAACAGAAGACAAAGTAAAGTGCATGTATAAATATGAAGATCTGGAAAAGAGTTAAGAGCCTCGGACAGAAGATCACCAGGTTGTTGGACCATATATGATAGACGGAAAGGACTGGCAGAATCCGAGACCAGGGAGAAGAGACTGTGGAAGAAGATTGGAAAAAGTTTAAAGTTTATTTATAGAAATATTGTAAAATTAATGAGTGTTAGAAAAATGTTGGAATGAAATTATATGGCTTTATTAGAAATGTTATAAGGAGTTAAGTATAAATAAGTATTATGGTATTAATGGAAGATAAGGTTAAAATAAGTTAAGTTAATTATATGACAGAAAATAGAGAAAGAGGGAAAGGAATTGCTGAAATAATTAATAGAAGTGGAATACAAAAAGGGAGGTGAGAGGAGGTCGATGAAACGAGGGAATGAAAGATAGGGCATTGGAATGGTATGATGTACAGTGGTGCCTCGCAAGACGAAAAGAATCCGTTCCGCGATTCTCTTCGTCTAGCGGTTTTTTCGTCTTGCGAAGCAAGCCCATTGACGGCTTAGCGGATTAGCGCTATTAGCAGTTTAGCGGCTTTTAGCGGCTTTTAGTGGCTTTTAGCGCCTTAGCGGCTTATCGGATAAGCGGATAAGCGGCTTAGCGGCTTAGAAAAAGGGGGGGAGGGGGAAAAAAACCCGCAGGAACTCGCAAGACATTTTCGTCTTGCAAAGCAAGCCCATAGGAAATTTCGTCTAGCGAGTTTTCCGTCTTGCGAGGCATTCGTCTTGCGGGGCACCACTGTATGTTTTTTTAATTTTTTATGTTTAGTTTAATGTGTTAATGTTGTGTTGTATTTCTTTTGCCTTTTTTCTCTTTTTTCTTTTCTTCTTTTCTTCTTTTTTTTTTGGTAAGATTTAAAAGTAATAAATATTATTTTTTTAAAAAAAGAATGGACCTCCAGAATGAATTAAGTACTTAACCCGAGGTACCACTGTATTGTATGTCCATTGCATCTAGTAAGTTTCTGGGATGGATTAGCCTGCAGGAGCTACATGATCCCCCCCCTTCAATCCTCACAAAAGCCCCGTCAAGTAGGTAACAACAACAACAACAACAACAACAACAACAACAACAACAATTTATTATTTATACCCCGCCCATCTGGCTGGGTTTCCCCTGCCACTCTTTGGCAGCTCCCAACAAAATATTAAAAACACGACAAAACATCAAACATTAAAAACTTCCCTAAACAGGGCTGCCTTAAGATGTCTTCTAAAGTCAGATAGTTGTTTATTTCCTTGACATCTGATGGGAGGACGTTCCACAGGGCGGGCACCACTACTAAGAAGGTCCTCTGCCTGGTTCCCTGTATCCTCGCTGTGGGGGAACTGCCAGAAGGCCCTCAGAGCTGGACCTCAGCATCCTGGCTGAACGATGGTTAGGCTGAAACACTATAACTGGCCCTAAATCACCGAGTGAGCTTCATGGCTAAGTGGGGATATGTACGCTGGTCTTTCAGATCTTTAGTCCAGCTCTTAAACTTGTTTATCTCTCCCAAAGCTTCATGCACAGTGTAAAGAGAATGGCCATCCCTGATAGGAGTGAACCATTTCATCCTGTGAGCTTCATGGATGAATGGGACTTTGAACCTGAATCTCCCCATTTGCCATCCAACACTCAAACCTGGGGTTACCATAGGGAAAGGGGAGCACCTTCACAGTGCTTACCAGGATAGAGAGGGGAAGACAGGGAAGACAGGGAAAACAGTAAGGAGGTTGGCATGGTGTTCATGAAGTGATGCAGCCAATATAGCATTCCCATCACTGTGCCTGGACTGCATCAACCAACCACCTTACTCCTCTCCCTCCTGGTAAGCAAAATGACACGGCTGCAGGGAGGACAGGTGTGCAGAGGTGCCCCTTCGCTGCCAGCCACCATACTAGCTTGTGTGGAAGGCCCATGACACAGAATGTGTCTGAAGTTGGCACATAGGTTGACATTTTGCTGTGTTTAAATTTCCTTTTCCATTTGCCACAGTATACCCCATAGTGTTGAAGGATTTCTTTGAAGGACACTGGGTCTGGGCAACAAGCTACCTCTCATTCTCAATGCTTGAGAATCTGTAGTCTTTTGCCTTAATGGGGAATGTAAACATGCTTGGCGTGCTCTGGTCCATGGGGTCACGAAGAGTCGGACACAACTAAACGACTAAACAACAACAAACATGGGTAGAGGAACAGGATGTGTGCATTCTGGCCTTGTGATATCAGTGTGTGTGTGTGTGTGTGTGTGTGTGTGTGTGTGTGTAATATTTTTATTTGGTTTTGCAAATACAAGGTTATAAAAATCCAACTATATATATCGATATGCAGAGATTTCTCTGAATCTTGAGACTCCCCCCCATGGTGTCCCATTTTAATTATTTTAAACTGCATATTCTTCCATACTGTAACTTTTATATCAACCCATATTGTCCCATGGTAATTGTTACACTACATGTGCAATCATAATCCTGCTAGTGTTTTCATCTGCTTACAGTGGTCTCCTAAATAACTTAAAGGTTTTTCCCATTCTTTTATAAAGTTTTTGTCCTCTTGGTTTCTGAGTTTTTCAGTCAGTTTTGCCATTTCAGCATAGTCCATCAGCTTGGTTTGCCATTCCTCTCTGGGTGGGACCTTGTTTTCTTTCCATCTCTGGGCTAGTAGCATCTGGGCGGCTGTTCCATACAAAAAAGGTCTTTTCTGCTCCTTTGGGATGTCGGTACCTGTAATTCCTAATAAAAAAAGCTTGTTTTTTTAAAACAAAAGTTATTTAAATTTTTTTTTCATTTTGTTATATACCATCTCCCAGAAAGCTTTTATCACCTTACAAGTCTATCACATATGACAAAAGGTACCTTCTTTTTTTCTTTTTTTACAATTCCAGCAGATATTTGTACTTGTCCTATACAGTTTTGCCTGCTTAGTAGGAGTCACATACCACCGGTACATCATTTTCATATAGTTTTCTTTCAGAGTACAACAGAGTAAATTTCAGGTGACACCACTATATTTTCTACTGTATCTGCATTTCTTTCTTTTTATGTAACAACTGAAATCAAATCCATAACAGTTTAAATTTTCTCTGTAGACTATAATGTTGAACTGAACTGAACTTTCAGGAAGGCTAAACTGAGGAACAAAGGGAACCATAATGTTATCATCTATCCTACCCACCTCCCTTTTTCCACTGAGGGGATGCATGAGTGCAAGTTTTATAATTTGGTGCAAATCCATCCAAGAATGGATTTGTCCAGTCTGTTTTAAGGTAAAAATCCTACTAATCCAGTATGACTCATTCATTTCACTCATAAGGCACATTTTAAATAAACTATTAATTTTTTTCTTGTGCTCTCTAAATATAAAAATGTACTCACAGGAATGACAAATTTATTACTGCACTAATTCTGCAATTTGAAGCATTACTCAAAGTCTACCCAACTGTCTAACAACGAATCACTTAAATTAGTTATTTTGATCCAAGTAATGATTCCATAAAATGGGGATTTATGTTAAAATTTTGCAAGTAATTTCACTTTATTAGTGACACACCATAAAGTAATTATGGAGCTGGTAATTGCAGCAGTGACACCTTTTTTCTACTTAAAGTAAATAAAACAGCATTAAAAAATAAAATAAAATCACAAATATATAACCATTGGCAATTATTAATGTAAACAATTAATCAGAAATTGCAATGGCAAAGTAAATAGCTGTTCCCCGTACAAACTTAATTATGCCTTTTATAAGGGTCGGGACCCCAATCTCACACTATGAATTATTTAAAAACAACAACAAACCTGATTTAGGTGCATTATCTTCTCAGCACTGCAAATAGAAGTGGATGGATTCCCAGTGAATAATCACAAATGTGCCTGTACACAAAGCCTCATATTTTGGATTCAAAGTGCAAGCAGGAAAATGTTTATTTGGAGGTAAATCCCACTGACTTCAGTGGGGATTAGGCCCAAGTAAATGTGCAGAGGATTATAGTTCCATAAACCATGGTATAGCCTGGAGAGGTCCCATTTCCTTTGAATGCCCATTTTGTTTGCAGAAAATATGGATACCTGGTTGCAAAAACCCACCACATTCTGATCTCTTTCAAATTTTAGAACCAGAAGGAGCATTTAAAGCATGAGTAGGCAAACTAAGGCCCGGGGGCCGGATGCGGCCCAATCACCTTCTAAATCCGGCCCACAGGAGGTCTGGGAATCGGCGTGTTTTTACTTGAGTAGAATGTGTGCTTTTGTTTAAAATGCATTTCTGGGTTATTTGTGGGGCATAGGAATTCGTTCATTTTTTTCTTCTTCAAAATGTAGGACTGGCCCCCTGCTGAAAAAGTTTGCTGACCCCTGATTTAATGGGACATTTGCTTACATCTAGAATCTTGGCATGCAGGAAGCAGATCGCCGGATGCCCTCTGGGACTACAGTCCCCGTCAGCACCAGCCATCAAGTGTTGTAGTCCAAGAACTTCTGAAGACCTACAGGTTCAACATCCTTGTCCTGAATGGAGCTCTAATGCCTAATCACAAGGTTCTTTACCAACTCCTACAATCCTGACAAGGAAGTTGGAGAGGATAATACTGAATTCCTGTAACAGAATGATAGGAATTTCCCCACCCTCCCTTAAAGGTAAAGGTAAAGGTAAAGGTACCCCTGCCCGTACGGGCCAGTCTTGACAGACTCTAGGGTTGTGTGCTCATCTCACTCTAGAGGCCGGGAGCCAGCGCTGTCCGCAGACACTTCCGGGTCACGTGGCCAGCGTGACAAAGCTGCTCTGGCGAGCCGGCACCAGCGCAGCACACGGAAACACCGTTTACCTTCCCGCTATAAAGCGGTTCCTATTTATCTACTTGCACTTAGGGGTGCTTTCGAACTGCTAGGTGGGCAGGAGCTGGGACCTAACGACGGGAGCTCACCCCGCTGCAGGGATTCGAACCGCCGACCATGCGATCGGCAAGTCCTAGGTGCTGAGGTTTTACCCACGGCACCACCCGCGTCCCTTCACCCTCCCTTAGCAATGAATTATTATTATTATTCCTCCCTGAGGAAGAAATGTATACCTCTTTTGTTCTGAAGAAATACAGAATTTTGAACAGCCACATTTTTGTATGCACCCCATCCCTTCTTTAAAAATATTCTTTCAGCATTTTGCAAAGAGTTGCAAAATCTATATGTATGGAGCATGGACATGCATTCCTGATGGCTCTGGGAGACAGTAAAAAACATTCTGGGCATGCATGCATTCTTCCTGCAATGAACATAATTTAGAAATGAAAATGTAAAGGAGTTCTTTACTCTTGTTCCTTTCTTTTAAAAAGAAAGGAACACCTAGCTACTTTAAATGAACTCAGATACCCAGGGTCTGATGAGCTGCATCCAGTGGTCCTAGAGGAGCCTGTGGATGTAATCTCAGGGCCTCTGTCTATGATTTTTGAAAATTCTTAGAGACTTATCCTGCAGACTGAATTATCCTTCAGACTGGAGGCAGGCAAATGTTATCTCTATCTTCAAAAGCGTGTATGTGGGGGGGGGGGTGGAGAAGACCCAGGTAACTAATGACCAGTCAGCTTGACGTCAAAACCAGGAAAGGTCCCAGAACAGATTATTAAACAGTTTGTCTAAGTGCACTTAGAAAAGGATGCTGTGAGTACTAAGACCCAGCATAAGTTTCTCAAAACTCATGAGGAGAATCTCATTACTTTTTGATAGTGTTACAAGGGGTATGCTGTTGAAGTAGAGCATCTTGAGCTCAGTAAGGCTTTGGACAAAGCCCCTCATGATATTATTGTGGAGAAGATGGTAAAATATGGGCTGGATTAAGTAACTGTTAGGTGGATTTGAAGCTGGTTGACTGACCAAACCCAAAGAGTGCTCACTAATGGTTATTTGTCATCCTTGAAAAAAGTGACAAGTAGAGTGTTGTTGTTCAGTGTCTTTATGAACAACTTAGAAGGAGAAATTGAGGGGATGCTCAGCCAATTTTCAGATAACGCCAAACAGGATGGGGTAGTGAATGCTGCAGAAGACAGAATTGGGATTCATATGACCTTAAAAAGTTGGAGAACTGCACCCAAATTAACAAAATGAATTTCTATAGGGACAAATACGAGGTTCTGCACTTAGGTAGGAAGAACCAGCTGCACAAATAAAAGATGGAGGATACCTGGCTTACTAGCAGTACATGTGAAAAGGCTCTAGGGGTCTTGGTGGACCACAAGCTTAACATGAGCCAACAGTGTGATGCAGTAGCAAAAAAAAGCTAATGCTATCCTAGGCTGGATCAAGAGAAATATAATGTCCCAGCCAAGGGAAGTAATAAAGATATTAAAGAGTCTGGCAATCAATCTTTATGAGGAACAGTTGAAGATATTTAGCCTGGATAAGAGCAGACTGAGAGGAGATATGATAGACATCTTCACAAGGCTGTCACATGGAAGATGGAGCCAGCTTGTTTTCTCCTGTTCCAGAGGGTAGGACCCAAACCAATGACTTCAAGTTACAAGGAAAGAGAAGTAGCACATGTAGCCAACTAGCATCCAGGTACACACTTGTAACAGGTATTACAACTAAACATTAGAAAGTACTTTCTCATGGCAAGAACTGTTCGACAGTGGAATGGACTCCTTCAGGAAGTAGTGGACTCTCCTTCACTGGAGGGTTTTAAGGTTGGATGGCCATCTGTCATGGATGCTTTAGGTGATATTCTTGCATTACAGAAGAGTGGAGAGAAGAGGGTCCCTTCCATCTCTACAATTCTATTACCTGTACACTGTGAAGGAAACAACCCTTAGTGCATATCAAGGCATTTAAATGTCTGGGCACTGCCTGATAAACACCCTGCGCTAGTTGAGTCTGTGCCAGCAGCGTTGCAAATCTAGATGCCATAGAAATAGATTGGATGCCCAGTTGGGAGCAATACAAGTTTCCATAAAAAGAGAGGAGGTTGAGGTGTCAGTGACAAAAACATTAAACTGCTGTTAAAGTGAAGATATATCTTCAATGTGTTTTTTAATCTGTTTTTACTTCCACACTGCACCATGCAACAAAAATAATATTGATTAAGCTGTAAATAGAAATTGACCCCCTGCATTGAAGAGTATTCAAGGAGTCACATAACGTGTGTTTTTTTAAAAAAAAACCAACCACAATATAGTATACAAACAAGATGAAGAATTTTTTTTAAATATAATTTTCAATCTACTTTAATATATAATACAATTTTTTCCTCTGGAGCATTCACTGTTTTTTTAAACCTATAATCAAAACAAATTACCCCATTAATTGGATCCACATTTCATTTTTCTTGATTTCGCTAACCCTTCTTCTCATTTACTTTAGTTTAAGACAAATATATTGTAAGTGTGGTGCATTTGTGGCCATTTCTGCAAAACAGCCCCCCCTTCCATTGTGGGAGTTGAACAAAAATAGTCATGTGCATAAAATTGTAGGCAAATGTTTGGATGACATTTTGAAGGCTATGGTTTTGACCCCCAAAAGATTTAAGGGTAATGGGGAGCAATTGTTATGGCAGTGGCAGGGAGCTTCTCCCTACTTCCCCAACCCCTGAAGCACCAACCAGAACACCAAGCATCCCTACCTTACTCCTCACCTCTTCATCTTCAATGCAGCATTTTAAAGGCCTCACTCAACAGGGGTCTTGCTGGTGCTCTTGGAAGCCTTAGTTTGGAGCAATATTCTAATTATGCACTGATTATTGGATTTAAGGTTTGGGGTTCTTTAAGTTGTGTTTTACTGATGCTTTCTTTGAGTCACTTTCAGGATTTAACAGTGGAACATGTGATTTAGGAGGGTCCTGATTATTTGGATATGTTCCAATCTGGATTCTGGCTTGGTTTCGGAACTGAAACAGCCTTGGTTGCTCCTGCAGATGACCTAGGCTGAAATATGGATTGGGTTGTATGGGAAATACAACTCAATCAGTTCTAGCCACTTCTCAGTGATTTTAGATACTATAGATATCCTTATGGGATAACTTACCAAGTTGGGCATATGGGGCATGGCATTTTAATGGATCCAGTCCTTACTACAGCATAATTCTCTAAAAGTACTGCTGTCGGATTTCTGTCCCATCCCATGACCTTTGATTTTTGCCTGTTAAAACTTAGCAGTTTTGAGTTGACTGGAAACTGAGCCCTATAAAGAATGGTTGAGGTAGTTGGATATATTATCCTGGGTAAGAAGAGACCAAGAGGAGATATGATAGCAGTCTTCAAATATCTAAAGGGCTGTCACAAGAAAGATGGAGCAAGCTTGAACCAATGACTTCAGGTTACAAGATAGAGCTGGTAGACAGTGGAATGGACTCCCTTGGAAGGTGGAGGATTCTTCTTCATTGGAGGGCTTTATGCAGAGGTTGGGTGACCATCTGCCACAGATGCTTTAGTTGGATTCCTGCATTGTCGGGTGCTAGACCAGATGGCCTTCAAGGTCCCTTCCAATTCTACAGTTCTAAAATTCTGTTACTTCTTTCTCTTCAGGTCTCTTTGTGCTGCTGGTTTAACATTGTTGAGTAGTTTAATTTGTGTGTGTGTGTCTCTCTGTGTGTGATATGACACATCTTTAGGAGATTAAATGGCTGTTTTTATTAACTGGTTTTGCAAAACTGTTTTGCATAGATCCCAAGATTCATTACATAGATCCCAAGATTCTCATTCTGTGTAGCTCTGTGCTCTCTCGGGTTCAATATGTGCTGCAGTTCTAAGCCACTCTAAATATAGCAAAGCTCCATGCCCTTCATTCAGTATAATAGGGAATGTAAAACAAGCTATAACTTGTCCCCTTTCAGCCAGAGAGGATGAAATTTGCAGGTTCATGCAAACTCCCAGACTAAATTAAGGCTGGGAAAAGTAATACAGATTCATTTTTCTCCTTGCTGGGCTGAGGGAAGGATTGTTTATGGCTTTATAATAAGTAAAAAGTAGCTTAGTGGTGTGTATTTCTGCTTATGCATTTTTAGAAAACTTTGCAGCTTCACCTGGACTCTCCTGATGCTTGTTTTTGTCTTTCAAAAGGCCTTGTCTTGTGAGGCTAGCTAGAATCCTATATGAGTTCTGAAGAGCTCTAGATTTATTTGTTTATTGTTTAAGCAGAACAGCGCAAGGTTTTTGTACAAAACAACAACAACCCAACAGCTTTTAATTTTTGAAAAAAGAGAACACTTCACTGTTGTGCTTTAACAACAGCAACATTTATTTTTCCAGACATTAACATACAACGGGGACACACACACTTCTTGGAAATGCCATAGACCTTGAAATATATGACACAGAAACAGAGCAACAGAGTGACACAAGGCTTTGTGGGGACCTGAGTCAATTTGCTAGGTTTTTAACAATACACTTTGACTTAGCGGGGAAGGAAAGGCTCCTCAAATACTCCAGTTTATCTCATTATCCCCCCTCCCATACATTGATGTACACACCTGGTTTTTAATAATGTTGGAAATTATCTTGCATATGTATTAATTTTATGCCACTGAACTATATTTATTTGAATCTAATGCTTTAATGTATCTTACGTAATTTTCTTAATCTGTAAGATGCCTTGTGTTGCAGCCTAAGGTACATCAAAACACACACATGTTTGTGCCGGTGCCTGTGTGTTACATAAGCTGTAGTCACAAAGCAAAGAATATATATATATATATATATATATATATATATATATGAATGAAGCAGACCTTAATCCTATTGAACTGAGTACTTTTGAGTAACCAAGCACGAGATCAAGCTCTTTTTTATTTGAAATATATATTCGAGGGCATATGAACAGTCAGATGAACCGCAATCATCTGTTTATTTTGTGAAACATGAACCACTGAAAACTGCACCCAAATTCAAAAAGTTTCATATGATAATACAAATATTCCAGTATTTTAATGATTGCTATATCCATAATTTTGTTTTTCTTTTGTATCCATGTTCAAAGGCACAGGTGTGGAGTTTGGGGTGTCGATTATGAACAGTCATCAAAAGGACACTTCAAAGAGTCTCCCTCCTTTCCCCAAGAATAAAGAGAACTAAAGCAGGACAATGATGGAAAAGGAAATATTACATGCATAAAGGCAACACGCTAGGCTTTGATTATAGAAGAGAAAGCTATACCAATAAACAAAAATAAAGTTTTTATTAACGAAAGTTTTCATTGAGGCAAAAATGCAATCATTATCATTGTAAAGTGACAATGAGGTTTGCCATGGTTCAAAGGATTGCCATTTCATTTTGAACAAAATGCAGCATTGCCTGCTTTCATGTATACACTAGAATATTGTACTGTCAATCCAAATTAATAGACAGAAGCCATATACTAATAGCAAACTCGGTTTTTTACTGTGGGTTCTTATGTAGCCAGTAGCCACCACTCACAAGAGGGAGATATCAGTAGGCTCCTGGCTATGATGCCTGTACACCAAATCCCATTTGTGGGGAATGCACTGGTGAGCAGAAGATTCAATCCTGCCAGCTTCTCTTCAGGGAAGGCTCTTGCAAAGCAGCACAGCAGGATTGTATCCTCCTGCTCAGAGTGCAGTCAAGAGGCAGGGGAAGAGGTGAGGAAGCACAGGATCTTCTTCTTCCCCCACCCAACTCCCTCCCAGCCATAAAAACACAAAGTAAATATTAGTTCCTCGTCCAAATTATGTGGGTCATGTGTTCTCTGGGCCAGGATGAGTTGGGTAGGGGCTTAAATTAGGTAGGTGGGTTGTGTACAGCCCTAATGTTTACAGCATTCCTAATTCCTAACTCCCAGCATGGTCAGTGGTGATGAGAATTGTGGTCAAACAACATCTAGATGTCCCCCCATCCCTAAGTTAGTTACAATATGAGTTTCTCCCTGTGGAAACTCAGCATAGAGGTACAATGGTACCTCTAGTTATGAACTTAATTCGTTCCAGAGGTCCGTTCTTAACCCAAAACTGTTCTTAACTAGAGGTGTGCTTTTGCTAATGGGGCCTCTTGCTGCCGCTGGGCCGCTGGCACACAATTTCTGTTCTCATCCTGGGTCAAAGTTCTCAACTCGAGGTAACTCTTCCAGGTTAGCGGAGTTTGTAACCTGAAGAGCTTGTAACCTGAGGCATTTGTAACTCGAGGTACCACTGGACTCTGATTTTGTGGGGTTTGGCTGTGCATCCTTGAAGAAGCTCAAGGACTCTTGTTGGATACAGAATGACTAACCATTTGTAACAATAATGTAGCAAAGGTAGTGCTAAATAGCCAGTCCAGAGACTAAGGGGTTGCATGAGTGGCATGCCACTAAAGCAATAGGAATTTCCTTTCCCTCTCTCTGCACACCCAGATCCCCTGGAACAGATTTTGAGGGTGTGCTGTGGGCTACAGGGGAGACGAAGGGGAAGCCCCACTGCATCAGTGAAAGTCTGTTAAATAAGTGGAGTACACAGCATTGGATAAAACCTTAAGTTTTATTATGTATGGCAACAATTATAAACATTTTAAATGTCATGGATGGATCTAGAGGTGTCCTTCAGTAGGTGGACAGAAGGTTCTCCTCCCAATTTCACCCAAGTTCCTGACATCTCCCATCCCTTTTGTGTGATGATATCCAATAGCCTTTTCACAATGTTGTGCAGAATATTTCACAATATCATTGGAATTCATTCAGCCGGCATATCTCTAGAGCCCTGTAGCTTATATGTAGACCAAGGCATGTAGTCAGATAATAATTTGTGCAATATAATTTTAAAAGTAAACACTGTGGGGTTTTTTTCAGTCTCTGGGTATGGTTTTTTAAACTACCACATGTTGGAAAGCGGAACATGACAAATTTTTAAGCGCTATATATTATTATTTGGTTCTTGGTCCAAATTAAAATACAGAAAAGTATATGTAAGAAAGCAAAAAAGAGCAGATGTGGAAGGAAGTAGGAATGCATTCCCAAGACTTCAAATAACTCCCCCCCCCCCAAGGGAAGTGGTCTTTCTGTACCTTCTCAATGCTCATGGCCAAGAAACCCCTTCTAAAAAATGATGCTTAAAATATGGCGGCAGCTCTGCTCAAAGCCAATTTAAAAATAGTGACCATCTGAAATAGAATAGTCTGTTTTCCATGCTTATTTCTGAAATGGTTTGGATTTCCAAAGATAACGTTTTTAGCCAATTGGCATTGAGCTTGCAAAGTCCATTTCCCTTGAAAAATAGAATTTCACTTGAAACACTGTGGATGTCTATATTTGCTGCCTCTCCTCCCCACCCCACACATTAGACACAATTATTTAGTATAATCAGGTCTTTAACGTCCCTTGAGGGACAGCCAAATTTAAATAACAATTTGACACACAGCTGTGAGGCATTTGCAAGCTTTTTTGCAGAGAAGGTCTTGTTGCTCCGCCATGACCTCCCTGCCAATTTGGATACAATAAAGGAACTGGAGGCCCCTCGACTGTCCTCGGGTCCAGTATTGGACCACTTCGACCGGATATCCACAGTTGATGTGGACAGACTCCTCCGAGCTGTAAAGCCCACCACCTGTCCTCTCGACCCGTGCCCGTCTTGGCTGATTAGAGCATGTCCAGACGAGGTGCGGGCCCTCCAATCATCAATTTGTCCCTTGGCACGGGGACATTCCCAGGGGAACTGAAGGAGGCAGTGGTGCGCCCGCTCTTAAAGAAAACATCATTAGATCCTTTAGATCTATCCAATTACCCGGTTTCGAATCTCCTGTTCCTGGGTAAGGTGATTGAGAGAGCGGTTGCTGAACAGCTTGGTGGGTTTCTGGATGAAACATCGGCTCTGGATCCATTCCAGTCTGGCTTCCGCGCTGGTCATGGGACCGAGACGGCTCTGGTTGCCCTAACAGATGATCTTCGTAGACAGCTGGATCGAGGCGGGTCGGGGCTGCTGATTCTTCTAGATCTGTCAGCAGCTTTCGACATGGTCAATCACGAACTTCTGGACCACCGCCTTGCCAACGTGGGGATCCAGGGCACAGTCCTTCAATGGCTGCGCTCGTTTCTCTCAGGTTGGGGACAGAGGGTGGTGCTTGGGGGGGAATTGTCATTGCGCCACTCCTTGGTGTGTGGAGTACCTCAGGGTGCAATACTCTCCCCGATGCTTTTCAACATCTTTATGCGCCCCCTCACCCAGCTTGTCCGGAGTTTTGGGCTGGGTTGCCATCAGTATGCCGATGATACCCAACTCTATCTGTTGATGGATGGCCATCCTGACTCGGCCCCAGACACACTGACCAGATGTTTGGAAGCTGTGGCTGGATGGTTACGTAGGAGCTGGTTGAAGCTAAATCCTTCGAAGACAGAGGTCCTGTGGCTGGGACGGGACGATATAGGATGGGGGGGGCAACTCCCATCTCTTGCAGGGACACAATTAGTGCCAGCACTGTCCGTTAAGAGTTTGGGTGTAATCTTCGACACCTCCCTTTCCATGGAGGCGCAGATTGCAGCTATAACAAAGGCGGCATTTTCCCATCTCCGCCAAGCTAAGCAGTTGGCTCCTTACCTCTCTCGCCCTGACCTAGCCACTGTGATCCACGTGACGGTCACCTCCAGACTGGATTATTGTAACTCGCTCTATGTGGGGCTGCCCTTGAGAGTGACCCAGAAACTCCAGCGGGTGCAGAATGCTGCAGCGAGACTCCTTACGGGGTCTTCGCTGTGAGATCACATTCACCCGGTGCTATACCAGCTGCACTGGCTCCCGCTGGAGTACAGGATCAGGTTTAAGGTGCTGGTTTTAACCTTTAAAGCCCTATACGGCCTAGGACCCTCGCACCTACAGGACCGCCTCTCCTGGTATGCCCCACAGAGAAACTTACAGTCTTCAAATAAAAACATCTTGAAGGTCCCAGGCCACAGAGAAGTTAGGCTGGCCTCAACTAGAGCCAGGGCTTTTTCGGCTGTGGCTCCAACCTGGTGGAACACTCTGTCACAAGAGACAAGGGCCCTGCGTGACTTGACATCTTTCCGCAGGGCCTGCAAGACAGAGCCGTTCCGCCAGGCCTTTGGCCAGGGCACAGCCTGACTCCCTCCCTTGGCAATCTTCGCGGAGCTCTGGCCCAATGGTGGCCAGTGGCTTGAATTTAATCAATTTTATAATGAATGATTTTAGAGTGTTGTTTGTGCTGTACTTTTGTACTGTTTTATTGTTGTTAGCCGACCTGAGCCCGGCTTCGGCTGGGGAGGGCGGGATATAAATAAAATTTATTATTATTATTATTATTATTATTATTATTGACAGCATTTGCCAGGATATGTTTAAACTACAGATTTCTGGATTGCTGAACTTGCCCTTAATGCCTTTTCGTTTCTCATTCTAGGAAGAAAAACTGAATAGATGTATATTTCAAAAAACTTTAGTTTGCAATACTTTTTTATCATAATGAAACAAGGGATAGGAACTTTGAAGTCAGAGGGATAACCCCAAATTTTGGAAATATGGATTATATATATATATATTGGGAGACTAAACGACTGGCATTGTTCTGGGCTTTCTCCCCAGTTGCAGATAAAGGAGATCATAAGGGTTTGGAAGTTCTTACAAAGTCCTTCAGAAAATGGATCATTGCTACAGGTTGTGATGGCCACAGTCATAGACAGTTTATTTAAAATTCTAATGTCTATTAGCTTGATAGCTAGAAATAGAAACATCTCAATCAGTGGCAGTGTACCTGTGATTGCAGATACTGCATATAGACAACAAGAACAGCTGTCACTATCTTATCTTCTTGCAGACTTCCCTGGAGCATTTGACTAGTCACTGTCAGAGATAGATTGATGTGTTAGATTTGCAGGTGGAGTTGGCACATTTGTACTTATATTCTTTGTTTTGCTTTATTTTCTTCTTGTCCTATATACTTCCTAGGCTCCCTGATTTTATTTTGTATCCTTTGTCCAAGGAGTTCTTTCCAGAAAAAAGGCCTGTAGTCTTAATAGCTATAGATATTTTACTTTCAAAAAATGCTTCAGTGCCTTGGTAAATGTTCTGATTGCTCATGCATCTTAAACAGTTTGTTTGCAAAGTACAAAAAGAGAGAGGAATGGCTGGCAGGTCCTTCAAATATTCTGTTCTTTTCATTTCACATATTGCAGATACACAAAAAGCCCTGTGTAATAAATAAACATACCATCTCTATGTTTGGATGTGAATTTTAATCTATGCTAATTTTATACACAACAGTTGCTGCAGCCAGATTCTATTTACAGTCTTTCCGCAGTTTGGGAGACATTGATATCCTCCTGAAATAAGTGTTTTTGTATAAAACCCCTCAGTTGCTGTGTGTGCTGATAACTGATAACATCAGTGGAATGCCAAGAGCTGTGTTTATCAAATAAATTAGAAAGCCTGAGACATGAATTCTGCACCAACTGGGATAAGGAATTTCTAATTGAGCAACCCCAGAGGACACACAGCAGAAACTCTTAGCCATTATATCAGCCAGGGCTTACAGATTTGAGTAATGGTTCCAATTTTTGACTCATACATACCAACACATGAAATGAACTACCAAGGCACACTAACAATTCAGAACATGGATGGGGAATCCTTGGCCTTCCAGATGTTGTTGGACTCCAACTCCCATCAGCCCCAGCCAACATGGTCAAAGGTATTGGAATCTGGAATCCAGTAACATCTGGTGCCCCATGCCTGGCTCAGAATATAAAACTCAGATCTGAAAATGTTGAATACCAAAATACCCAAATTCACATCTGAGCTTTTTCTCTCTAAATTTGCAGAAAGCTGCAGAAAGTGAAAGTGTGCTCACAACTAAGGAATCCTGGAATTTATGCCCCTAGTATAGAACGTTTATCATGAGTATTTAAAAATGGCTATCTTCATGTGGACTCAACATCTAAACTATTCCTTAATGAAATCCAAAGGAACATTTCTCTGTTCAGAGCTTAAAACAGGACTAATGTTGAGCTGGTGGTAGCTGAGTGCATATCCTGTCTCTCTGTGATACCCAGATGCAGTCATTTGAAAGGGACTCTTCAAAGCCTGCTTAGAATGTGGAAGAGAAGGCAAGTATGTTTTTCATGGATGAGAGTGGATTATTTTCAGCTCCTTGATTTGTCCATTGGGACCTCTGTTCAGGACAAGGAGCTTGCTAAATTGAGATACTATCATGAGTCACTTTGCCACCATCTACTGTTAAATCAGGATTGAGTTTAATGTTACTGAATAAATCATTTTCTGCTCAGAACCACAACATATTTTTAGTGATATTACAGGATGTTCAGTCACTGAGTGGCAAGAAAGAAATTGGGCAGGCTATGTAAACTGGATTTATAAAGTGATTTATACACAAGAGCAAAATGAGAATCCCATCTCCAAACTTCATAAAACACAGCCAGGTCATTTTGCATTACAAAGACAGATGTAGCTGCTAAGAGCAAAGTTTTAGGGCATGTGTTTTAAGGATACTGTCAAAAAGAAGGTGTTACTGATAGTTTCATAAATGAAGCTTAATAAAAAGAGGAGCAACAGCTAATGAGCCATGAATGTATTCTGCAGTGATATCAATTTATATTGGATATGTGGCCCTCAACAGGGGGAAAAAAGCTTGCCAAACTCCAGCCTATCAAGAAGCTCATCCACTAAATGTGCTTCCAAACACATTTTCAGAACATGTTGATGCATAAACCAACCTGCTGGTTTCCCTCAAGGAATTCTGCATTTGTGAAATACAGACATTATTTCATAATTAAGTTTATCCCAGGTAGAATTTGTATATGCAACCAGAAAATTCTGTACCTCACCTAGAAAATAATTAGATCTTCTTTGAGGATGAATTAGTTTCTTTATGGCTAAGGGATGTGGGTGGCACTGTGGTCTAAATTGCCGAGCCTCTTGGGCTCGCTGATGTAAAATCAGCAGTTCGAATCTGTAATACAGGGTGAGCTCCAGTTGCCTTCTCCCAGCTTCTGCCAACCTAGCAGTTTGAAAGCATACCAGCACAAGTAGATAAATAGGTACCAATGTGGCAGGAAGGTAAATGGCGTTTCCATGTATTCTGGCACTTGTCATGGTGTTCCATGCACCAGAAGCCATTTAGTTATGCTGGCCACATGACCCAGAAAGCTGTCTGCAGACAAATGCTGGCTCCCTCGGCCTGAAAGCAGAGATGAGTACTGTACCCCGTGGTTGAATTGGACTGGACTTAACCATCCAGGGGTCCTTTACCTTTACCTTGCTTTATGCCCATTGAGTTTAAAGAATGCATGCATGTTCAAATATGCGAGTCAGGGCTATAAAGGATTCTACGCAAGGTTTTTACTGAATACTATTTGCAAGTATGTGCAACTATTTGAATAGGAGGTGTCATGTGACTGATTGATTGACTTCAAGAGGGGAAAAGGCCGAGTTCAAATTATTTTTAATTCCTGTAGTTTAGTGGGAAACATCATTTCATTTACCTCTCAGCCTGGCCTGCCACACAGGGTTGTTGTGAGAGTAAAACAGGAACTCTCAGAGAACCCAACTTGAAGGGAGGGATATAAATGTGATTATAGCCCTAGTCAATTACTCAGAAACAAGAAACTGTCATTCCAAGAGGAGAGGGGCCACGCCACACGTCTGCTCTTACATTTCAGGCCAGCCCTTCACTGAGACTGCAAATAGGTTGAACAAATGTATGCTTTAGGGCAGCCTGTCAAACAGATGTAGGCTGTTTCCATGAGCTGGAACCATGAACATTGGGGATGGGCCAATGTGCGGTTCAGGCACTCGAAGCCCCACTCTTCCCCTCTATTATTATTATTATTATTATTATTATTATTATTATTATTATTATTATTCTCACATACATTTGAATGACTGAATATGGCTTATGCTATCCCATATCCATGCAATACTGGGGAGTGGTGTTGCAGTGCAGTAATAACATGCTCACCAAATCCACTTACCCCCTTTTAGAGGTGCGGTAGCTTTGTGTCCGAGTCTCTCCTTGCTGGACCATGAGCTTTGGCTCATGCTCCCGGCTTGAAATCCTGCTCCATGTCAGCCTGCCAAATTGGTCAATAGCAGGCTGGCACAATGGGCTGGGCTCACTGAGGGCGGGCCTGAGGGAACCATCAGGCTTCCCTTGGGTCTGCTCCCAGAGGATTTAAAGCAGCCTGCACCAGCCCCCAACATCCAGCTCTTCTTCATCAGATCAAGCTCAGTGCAAGACCGGGGGATTTTTCTGGACAGGAAGTGTGGGATCTACAAGTGCGGAACAGCACTGGGGGCACCTAAGCTACTGTAGAAAAATAAATAAAACTTTATTTTAGAGACAGTACAGTGTGCTTTATTTCAGTGTCTGCCCTGCTGTGTTGCAGGGTGAAATAATATGCTTCAGACAGCACCATGCTTTTGTTGTTGTTGTGTGTAGACAACAATTGGTGTCTAATTTGTGCAATAATACTTTTTAAAGTGTTGCCCCTATTGAGGTTTGGTGGTAAATGTCAATGCTCCCTGCTTCCGGCAACAAAATGGCTAAGGCTGATCCCACTTCTTTTTCTAGATCTCCCTACAATGTCCATTTTGCAATCCTTTTACATGGCTTCATCCTCATCCTAGGTGTACCTCATGCACAGAAAGCATCAGGCTGTCCCCTTTAACTCACAAACAGCTCTCTTGATTTCAGGAAAATCACAGTGTGAAACATTTTAGGCAAGAAAAGTATGGGTAGGTTAATTTATTCTATTACAGGGAGATGTGTTCTCCTTGACTTGAGAGGGAGATTTTACAGCCCTTACAGATCTTTCTTTTCTTTTCCAGTGAGGGAAAAAAAAAGCTCACAATAAATATTGCTGGAGGAAAAGGGTGCTCACCATTTCTGGAACTATCTTAAAGTTCTATGAACTATGCCCCTGTTTGATTAATGCAGCATACATGCACTCTGTCTTCATTTATCTTTCCAGGATACTTTGTAGAGTGATCCCATCCAATTAGGGATCATGTGAGCATCATTTTGTATTGGTCGTGTTTAATTTATAAACTTTATCTTATTATTTCCTTATTACGGGTTCCTTAATTGCTTATTACTTCTTCTTTTTTTTTAATAATAAGAAAAAAGCAATAAGGGAAAGTTGATAAAATAAAAGCTGACCAACACAAAATGATGCTAGCATGATCCTTAATTAGATGGACTCACTTTACCAAATTGGGAGGGGGGGAATCTAGCCAGAAATATTACCGGTAAATGATGCAGAAACAGCAGCAAACAAAATGTGACTATTCTCCCAAACTGTTCCTGAGGTGGGACAGAAGAATCTTTCTCACACCTACCCACTCAAAGTAGAATTTTTTTCAGTCAGCACAGCCCTAGTTTTTCCAAGGAAAGAATTAACCCATATAATATGACTTGTATTTAGCTGAAGATGGTATAGCTAATCCATATTTAATAGCTAGATGGACAATTTTAAGCTGGTGCTATTAAACTGGTGTAATAGGACTTATGCTGATTTAAGCTCAGTCATATGAGCTGATGTGCTGAGTTCAAAGAACTCACAGTACCCATGTGAGAAGCAGCCTGAACCACTGATTTCAGTTGGATCAAGCATACTTAAACCCCCTCCCCATAGTGTTACTCATGTAACGGGGGCATTGCACTGTTATTGCAGAATGGGGCCATGCTCCTAGCTCCAACTCTGGCACCGTGAATGCTGCTGACCCTGCCTCTGGATGGATATCCGCACATTAGTTGTGTGTTTGTATGCAGTGAAGCAGCTGCTCATGCGTAAGCTTCCATGTGACTAGGACACCAACATTATTTCTTGTGCACAGGAACATCTTGTTTATTATTTATTTATTTAGGCACATATAAATCGCACTTTCCCATAAAACATCACAAGGTGACATACAATCTAAATAAAAATAAAAATGCCACAGCAAAACAATTAAACAACGTCAAACACATTGGTAAAAGCCAGTCAGCAAAGAATCTCAGGTTTGGAAGGCCTGTCTGAATAACACAGTTTATGGAAGACATCTAAAAATGGGCAGCGCTTACTCCTGCTGAACCATTGTTGGCAATGCTCAGCCCCTGGTATAGGTCAGCCAAATTTCAGTTGCTCATTGATAGGTTGCAAATGATCACACTAATGCATGGACAAACGGATATGGGGCTAGTGGTAAGCTAAATACTGATGTAGGTTAGGAATATGGCCCATAGTGAACTCCTCCAGAGGGTTTGGGGCACAGGTGGTGCTGTGGTCTAAACCACTGAGCCTAGGGCTTGCCGATCAGAAGGTTGGCAGTTCGAATCCCCACGACAGGGTGAGCTCCCGCTGCTCGGTCCCTGCTCCTTCCAACCTAGCAGTTCAAAAGCACGCAGTGCAAGCAGATAAATAGGTACTGCTCCGGCGGGAAGGTAAACGGCGTTTCCATGCACTGCTCTGGTTCGCCAGAAGCGGCTTAATCATGCTGGCCACATGACCCGGAAGCTGTACACTGGCTCCCTTGGCCAATAAAGCGAGTTGAGTGCCACAACCCCAGAGTCATCCGCGACTGGACCTAATGGTCAGGGGTCCCTTTACCTAGAGGTTACCTGGGAAGGGGTGTGTGATAAACTGTTGCTCAATCAGTTTTCTCTTGTGCAAATGGGTGGGCATCATTTGCTGTTGCCTATTGGTTCATCTTCCTGTTTCCACATGATGGAAATGATGGTAAGAAGAAGCACAAAAACAGAAAACGAGAAACTGATCTTTAAAAGCAAAATAAAAGGGACAATTCAAATGGGTGCATTTTTAGTTAGCCTTTTTGTTATGTAATTCCAGTTGTTATTCTGAACAGAAACATACCCTGAGAATAACAGAAACGAAAGCGACTGAGCATCTGAAACAATAATTTGCCAGACAAATTATTCCTGATTAATCAGTGACAATGAAGAAATTGTATAAACTGGTGCATTCATGAAAGACATCATGTTATATTCATAATGTCAGAAAGCTGAAAGAATTCCTGAAGATATGCCAATTCTCCTCTTGTAAGAGCTGTGAAGGAGAGACTACCGGTATTTTGGCAGGTGCAGTTTGTTATGTGGGATGTATCTGCCCAAATTCCCCTCTCCTATACCACTATTAAAGGCATGACCCAGGCCCTCTTTTACTGGTCACTGTCATTGGAAAGCTCACAAGGGCCAGCTGACTCAAGCTGCTGCAATGGGACACTGTGCAGAACAGATGTTCTGATATCTGCAGGAAGCCTTCTCCTACAATATGCCGTGATGGATACAGTATGTAGGAACTAAGATGGTATTTTAGGTATCCTGGTCCCTAACCATACAGGACACCTTGAACCTGGCCTGGTAACTGATTGGAAGCCAGAACAATTCTTTCAGCAGCAGCATAATATGATGTTGACATTCTTTCCACCCATCACTAAAATAAAAAATAAATACAATACCATCTCTGTAGCTCAACTGTGCAATCTAGGTCACTGTGTGATCCAAAGGCATTCGTATAAATTTCAACTTATAATTGTTAAATTATGTGCTAAATTATGTAAGAAGCAGCAAATAACACTTTTGAACTCAGTCTGAACTGATAAATCCTGTTGCAAGGTTGTGTGTGGTTTATATATTATGGTACAAGTAAAAAAGTAAAGACTGAATCATCCTTACTGCTAGTAGCTGGGCAAACCAATTCGTTTATTCTTTTTTTATTTTCATATTCAGGTCTGGTTTGAAGTACTTGATGTTTTGATAAGATTAATGATGACTAAAGAAAGGGGATGCATAGAAGGTGAAGTAGTGCATATTGTCTAGGAGATAAAAAGTTAGTATTTCCCTCCCTGTTTTCACCCTGGTGATTATTTCTGAGAAGTAATTTTATGAGATGCCTGTCATTTGTTTTATTCATTGTGTATTTCTTTTCTGTCCTCTGAATCATTTTCATGGGCCCCATTTGTCTAGCATGTAGCCTTCACAAATGTAAATCAACGAAGGAGTGCATGGACTCCAGGAGAGTAAATCCCACAAATAGAAAGTTTCACACCCCCACCATAAATTAACTGCCATACATTGTGACATTTTGCTGAATCCATTAGCAGTGACGGGGCTGTAGTGGAAGTCACAACTGAAAGGCAAGGAACAAGCAAACAAAGTGTCATAAGCCAACTTTGACTTCGGAATGTTGCCCTGCTATTTTGCACAATCTATTCTGAACATGACTACTATGCATGAGTTCTGTTTTCTTATTGAGGGAAACCTCAACAAATGACCACCAGTGCTAGGCTTCAGTGTAAACGGACAATCTATTTTGTTTTGGCTAGATCCATTTAGCTCTCCTTGCCACACAGGAGCCCATTTAGAAGACTCAGCATGATGAGAAGCCTCTGATTGACTGCAACAGTTCCAAAAACTGGAATCTGCCAGGCGTTGTAAGAAGAATAGTGAGTAAGGAGGTGGGTGGTCAGTGGCAGCAGCAGTGCTAAGAGAGGGCTGGAAAGAATCTCTCAGTAGGTAGCAGCAGCGCTTGGAACTGCTACAGTCTCCCAGAGGCTTATCACCACGTGAAACCTTATTCACTGGCTTCTGTGTGAACTCTGGCTATGTTTTAAGACAAAGCAACAAGCTAAAATAAAACTTTAAAGCATGCAACAGTGGCTTAGGTTACTTATTCTACTTTACAAAAAGCCATGAATGTATCTGTTGATTTCTTTGAATCCATTTCAAGTGCTGGTCATAACATTTCAAGTTGTAAAGGGTCATTTAAAGGCAGGAGCAGCCTGTTTAAAAACCTTTAGAAACTTGGCCTGCACACTAAGCCAGCACACTGTTCCTCCTCAAATCAGAATGTGAGAATTTATTCTATGTTTTAAATGTCTCGGAAATGTGCTTGGTTGGTAGAGGGTCTTTTTGGACGCACCATTCATCTCCTGGCCAGAGAAGATCCACTTAGCTAATTCCTTGTTCACACAACCGCCCACCCACATTGTTTGCATCAAGAAAGCTGATGAGAAAGCAGCTGTTCACATATAGGCTTCTATAGCCATATATATATATATATATATATAATTCTATATCTAAAAACAATATAGAAGCAGTTTTCTTCGTTTTAAGCAGCTCACCAGCTATAGCTACTCCAGGATAAGGCAAGTTTAGCTATAGTGATTTGTGGTCTGGTAATATCCTAGTTTGAACTACTGTGATACATTATACGCGGGAGAGTCCTGAAACATGATGCAGAAGCTTCAATTAGTCTAGAACTCAGCTGTAAGAATTCTGTCTGCTGTTAGTAGGCAAAGCTATATTACACCAATTATTAAAGAGCTACCCAGGCTGCCTACTTTCTTACAGGCCCAATCCAAGGTTCCAGTGCTTAGATTTAAAAGCCGTAGATGGTTTGGGACAAAAATACCTGAAAGATTTTTCCTCCTGACGGTGAAATAAGAAGGCCTCTCTAAGGTGGAATCTACACACTGTGAAAATGCTTTTTTTTTTTTTTTAAAAAAAAAAGGTTTTAAAAAATATATTGTATTTGCCATAGCTCACAATCTCCATCTAGTGTCACATTTGTATATTGCACTTTAAAACACATTTAAAACGTTTTCTTTGCATCTGTATAGCTGAGTCCTAAGTGAGTTACTTTCTTGCCAATCTGCACTATGTCTTCACTTGCATTTGGGAAAGAGCCTTAAAAGTCTGCAGTCAATTGCTGCTGCTTGCATCTCAGAAAAGGCTTTTGCTCTAGTGGCTTATTGACTTTGCAATGCCCTTCATAGAAAGGTTTGACTGGTGTCAGGATTGAGGTCTTTTGCATGTGACTAAGGAATTCTAGTTCACCCAGGCATTTTTATTTATCTTCATTTGTGTTTTGGTTTTTAGCTTATGTCTTTTAGCTTTTACTCTTTATGTATTATGGGATTTGTTTTTGTTATATTTGTTACCATCATAGCCATTTATCATTTTGAATGAAGGGTGGTTCAGAAATCTCTAACCTAAATAAAACAAACCAATTGATGTATTAAATAAATATTGCATATATGAGCTGCAATAAACTAAGTCACATCTTTTTAAAAGTCAGAGCACACCTTTTCAAAGGAAGTCCATTGATTCCAATGGGTCTATTCTGGTTATGATTTTGTTGGATTCGGCCCATTGTGTGTGTCTCCTTCATGTGTAGCATTTGTCAGGAAAGTGTTTCATGCTTAGAAAGCTTTATTCCAGTGTCATGGTTATAGGGGATGGTGTAAATGAGAGAGGATTAAGTTTTCCTCCCATCCAGCTAGGATTACTGCTCAAATTAATGCAGTGCTGCAGGAGCAGCGGATTAAAAACTGTCAACTCAAAATTTTGATTTCCTGCTCAGAACAACAACAAAATGTTGTAGGTTTTACTTGTGGCTGTTCCTATAAGATTTTTTTCCTTAAAAAGATGAACTCAGAATACAAACCGTGACTGTCATTCAAAGGCAGTAAAGTATGTGGGGTTATTGCAAGCAGTAGATAACATACAAAAAATAAAATTGTTCATCTTATTACTTCATGCAAATATAATGTGTTGCTTGGCTCCTCATAATTTCTTCTCGCACAACCTCCCTGCTGATCTTCTGGTGACATTGCAACAAAATAAGCCTTACAAAACAAACACGTGCAAGCAACCTACTTTAAAGCTTTCACATTGAAACAATAGTTTAGAGAGTTCTGAGGCAAAATAAATAAATACAGTGGTACCTTGGTTCTCAAATTTAATCTGTTCCGACAGTCCATTCAACTCCCAGGGTGTATGAGGCCAGGGGTGGGAGCCTTGCCTTGGCATGAGAGCATAAGTTCAGCAGCTGGCTTAGCCCTCTGAGACATGGGGCAAGTGTACCTGGCTGCCCACCCACCACTGCTGCCCAGGTCTTCAATGACCCAGTAGACAGAGCATGGAACAAACTCAGGGGTACCAAAGTGAATCCTGGATTTGGGAAAGATATTCACTTACTGGTGTTACTGCCTAGGAAGGGAAATGATCTGATCACTGTGAAAAATGAGAATCACAATTTGCTGAGGCTTTCCCTTTCCTGTGTGTGGTGTGGAGCAATCCTAAAAAGGGATTGTCTTCCAGGGTGCATGATGGTGGATCTAAGAACTGGGGGTGCCTGGTGAGACAAAAGCATAATCTGTATAATTTCTTCTGCAGAAGCCTCATTAAAGTGAATGGAAACTGCACATGAATACCATGACAGGCATTTGATTGCAATAGCACATGTTGCTAGGAGGGAGGAGAGCAACATTAGTATTCTTACCTGCTTTTATCAATTTGAATTTGGCTATTTTAAGTGTATTAAATGCTTTGTAGCCTAGCCAAAACTTCTGAGGTTGGGCAATGTATAATAAAATCTAAAGAAATAAAAAGGGAAAGACATTCTAGCTGAATTCAATTCACTATTAACTATGATTAATTTCCACTGAAATTCTTAAATACGTGATCTATTGCAGCATTCTTAAATACGTGATGTATTGCAGCCCTTACATTACCTGTCCTTATTTATGAACAGAATAGCAAGAAGAAGAAGAAGAAGAAGAAGAAGAAGAAGAAGAAGAAGAAGAGGAGGAGGAGGAGGAGGAGGAGGAGGAGGAGGAGGAGGAGGAGGAGTTTGGATTTGATATCCCGACTTTCACTCCCTTTAAGGAGTCTCAAAGTGGCTAACATTCTCCTTTCCCTTTCTCCCCCACAACAAACACTCTGTGAGGTGAGTGGGGCTGAGAGACTTCAAAGAAGTGTGACTAGCCTAAGGTCACCCAGCAGCTGCATGTGGAGGAGCGGAGACGCGAACCCAGTTTCCCAGATAACGAGACTACCGCTCTTAACCACTACACCAAACTGGCTGTAATAATGGCTTAATATGCCACTGTTGCTCAAGCAGGAGGTATTTTGTGCAGCTAATATTTGCCTTTCCCTTGGCAGTTCTCTGTACCCCTGAAAAGCCACTTCAGAGAGAGCAGGGCACCTGCACAGCAAAGGAATCACTTGAAATTGGCAGAGAGTTCTTGTGTCAGATTGATTGTACAAGATGTATTTTGCTTGCACAGTCATGGGATAAATTTATTATTATTATTATTATTATTATTAATGAAAAAGTAAGTAATGTGCTACTACTAATAATAATAATAATAATATGAACAATGCAGTAATGTTACTTAAATGGCTCTTATAAAGTGACCTTCAACTGAAACAAATGAACGAACTAAAATGCACATCAATGACAAATGTTGAAGACGCAATTAAGTTTCAGGCTAAATCACATAATTGCAGGATGCCCAAAACTTTCCAAATCCATTTTGCCTCAGTAGACATAATAACATAAGAAAAAAAGTTACATCACCAAATTGGATCAAGTGGTAAATTTGTATATAATCCAATCTCGTATTCTAAATACATACCGGAAGCTGCTTCAGAAGATGATAGATGGACACTTCACTGAGATAAATCTATAATTACACAGAGATTCATTGGCTTTTAACATTGGCATTGTTCTTCTTAAAAGGTAAAGGTAAAGGTAAAGGTACCCCTGCCCGTACGGGCCAGTCTTGACAGACTCTGGGGTTGTGTGCCCATCTCACTTAAGAGGCCAGGGGCCAGCGCTGTCCAGAGACACTTCCGGGTCACGTGGCCAGCGTGACATCGCTGCTCTGGCGAGCCAGAGCCGCACACGGAAACGCCGTTTACCTTCCCGCTATTTTACCTTTCCCGCTATGTTCTTCTTAAGAAAGCTAAATAACATGCTACAGACATATAGGAAGATTGCATTAAAAAGTTTAAAAGACACATTTATCAGTAGAAGATCAAAAATCTAGAGGAGAAGCAGGAGTCTTGTTGTGCAAGTGAATGTTCCTGTGTTGGCTTCTTCTAATGGGACTGGATAGTTGAATCCCACTCTTTGTGATTCCGATCATTGTGGATGTACATCAACAATAATACATTTCCAGATGTGCAGTCATCTGTGAGTTCGGACCCACCATAGGACATCATCTTTGAGAACTCTTGTATGTCTAATATTATGTCTAATGAATTCAGCAATTGATCTGAAACTTAAATCTCAGATGTGGGAACTTGAATCTTGTGAGAGTATGAACTACATTGTATTAATTTCTATGATAAGTAGCTTTGAATTCAATTACACAAAGTAAGGCTTTGCCTTTTGAAGCCTTACTATCCATTCTTATTTTTTTATTTCTTTAGGGTTGGGAATTCAAAATGAATTCAGTAATTGATTTGAAAAAGAAAGGTACTTGCAGCATGAATACTGAAATATTTACCACTTTGGTAATTTATTTACTTCGCTTGCGAATTCTGCTCTCCTCTTGAGAATTATATTGGGATTTTATGCACATTTTGATTCATTTACTTTATTTTTTTGCACATTACTGATGTAGCAGCAACTTGAAAAGCCAAATACTGAAGTGGAATGGAAGAAACAGAATGCTGTGGCATCTTAAAGTCTGATTCATTTGGCTTTCTTACACAAGTACATAATTCATAACTTTCATGAACAGTTGGTGAAGGATCTTGATGATTGCATGTATATTATGTGATATTATTCTATACCCTGCGGATACAAAGATGGGTCTGGATTGACTGTGTTTAGAAGATCAGTTTTGCTAGTTAAAAGGTAAAGGATGCCCACCCACCAACCCACACAATGGAAAAAGAGCAATGCAGTACATTCACATCTTAAGTTTAAAATATTATTATACCACTTTAAAAAATCACAGACTCCCCAAAGAATTCAGAGAGCTGTAGTTTGTTGAGAATGTTGAGAGTTGACAGGAAACCCTTATCCTCATCACAGAACCACAATTTCCAGAGACTGGCAACAGCTCTCCAGGATTTCAGGCAGAGTTTTCTCCCAGGTTTTTTTGTTTTTTGAGGTGGGACCTTCTGTATGCAAAGCACATGCTCTACCACTGAGTTCTGTCCTCTTCTCCTATTTTTAGGAGAGAAGCTTCTACAGTCGTACCTTGGATCTCAAACGCCTTGACTCCTGAACAAATCAGCTCCCGAATAAAACCTGGAAGTGTGCGTTCTGATTTTGAATGATTTTCAGAAGCCGAAAAGCTGGCGTGGCTCCTGCAGCTTCCGATTGGCTGCAGGAGCTTCCTGCAGCCAATCGGAAGCCTCGCTTTGGTTTCTGAACATTTTGGAAGTCGAATGGACTTCCAGGACAACTTCCATTCTGCTTCCAAGGCACGACTGTATAGGCTACCAAGTGAAAGTTCACTTCTAAGGCGAATAACAGCTTCTGGGTGTGTAACCTCCCCTCTCCACATCCCCTCAACTTGAGCTTGAAATAACCCTACCCCTTCATATCTGTTATTTAGAAGAAGAAAACTAGACTTGTTAAATGCAATTGTCCATTTAATGTCACATCTAGTTTGGCCCTGCAGAGGAAGAGAAAGTATCACCCTCTAGAGTGGAGGAGAGTCTTATGTCTCGCAGATGTGATGCCTGCCAGAAAGTCACACATTTTATCCTAATGGTTCAAAATAGGCCACTTTAACTACTGAAGAAATCCATTTCCCATGCTCCCAAGCATCACTGGCTTCATTTGCAGAATGAAAGTTTGCAGATAGAAAATATTCAACAGGGTTCATCCAGCTCCAGTCCATTTTCCACCACCCTCTGCTGTATATTATCTCAAAAGACTTAGCTGCCTTCCTTTGAAGCCTTGAAAGGGTCTTTCCCTTAGATTTCTACATAAGTGTGTTGGCGGGGGGGGGGGGGGGGGAGAGACCTATTGCATTTCCTGCCCCAAAGAGAAGGCAGCTCTTAGGGGAAGAGAGTTGGTTTGTTACCTTCATGTGCTGCAGGGTTAGTTAATAAAATATCCAATTTTTAATACCTTGACACCTTTAAAAAAAGCATTAAATTCACACAATATATTTTCTTTAGCTCTGCCACCCAAGTATGGTTCATTATGTTTAACATCTGTTTTAGGCACACTGTTTTTTTTCCTCATTGCAAGTAAATCAATAAATCAAACCTTGGCTGGGGTACTTGGAGCCTTAAGGCTGGAAAAAATGAGAAACTGAAAGAAACAGAAAATGAGAGCTCCTCCTACCCTAGGGTTACCAGACATCCCCCGATTTGCAAATCTGTCCCCGGGAAATGTGGCAGCAGCAGCCTCAGCAGCCCAGAGCCAGCCTGGTAGCGCAGTTGGCTCTGACTGGCTTCAGGAGCTGCTCGCTGCCGGCGCCACTGCCGAAGGGGAACTGGGGACGTCCAGCGGTACAGATCTCCTGCCCCCTGCCCCCTTTGTTTTGACAGATCAGTGGAGGCTCAGGAGTTGCATGTGGGCAGCCGTTGCCCAGGAGGGGCGCAACGCAAGCGGTTTCTCTGTCAGGCAAGGTGCAAAGCCCTTCAGTCAAAACAAAGGGGGAAGCAGGCAGGAGATTGGGGGAGGCTTGGGAGTCATGGGTGGGTGGCACGCAGTTGCCCAGTTTTTCAAAAAGTCTGCGCATTTATGTTTCACAGAGTGCGAAAGAAGGGCTTTGCACCTTATCCAGCAGAGAAACTGCGCAACTTGCGCCCCTCCTGGGCAATGGCATTCCACCCACCCATGACTCCCGAGCCTTCCCCAATCTCCTGCCCACTTCCCCCTGTTTTGACAGATCGGGGGAGGCTTGGGAGTTGCAGGTGGGCCGTTGCCCAGTTTTTCAGAAACTCTGCACATTTATGTTTCACAGGGTGCAAAAGAAGGGCTTTGCACCTTTATACAATATGCATGTGTGCTTGGGCCCAGGGTCTTTTGCTTCACCATCCCCACTACTGACTCCCTGTTGCTACTCAGCTTCAAAAAAAAAAAAGGTCCCTGGATTCATTGAAAAAAATCCAGTAACCATATCCTACCCCTAAATGTGAGATTAAAAATTTACACATAAAATGAATGCTGGTGCGACAAGGATTATCTGCTGCCCTGTTACTGTGCAGAAAATCCTTCTGACTCCCCAGCTACCTCTGCAATATATAGCCCTCCTCCTAACTCCGCATACACTCACCTCAGCCAGAATAATGGCAGGGCACTTTAGCAAGGGAGACAGCAAAATAGCTTGAACTGGCACAGCAATGAGATGACTCAATTTCTGCACTTTTATGCCATGCCTTCAAGATGGAGCTTGGTCTAATCTAACAAGGCAAATAATCTTACATTCTGTTCAAATGCTTTTGATTGCACAAATCACCCAGCAAATATATGGATGTGTGAGAGATGTGCTTAGCTCTCTGCAGTGGAGGAGGAGGAGGAGGAGGAGGAGGAGGAGGAGGAGGAGGAGGAGAAGAAGAAGAAGAAGAAGAAGAAGAAGAAGAAGAAGAAGAAGAAGAAGACGAAACAATGTTGGGATCTGTGTCTGTGCCAGTAGTGGAGGAAGGGAGGATGCAGAGGGTGCGGGCCGCCCCAGGTGTCATCACTGAGGGGTGTGTGTGACAAAACGACAAAAATATGAGTGGTTTTTTTTAAAAAAATGGGCTCACAAAACTTGTTAGTTCAGTCAACAAACGCAACAGAGCACGGCTGGCACTTACCGTGGGGCCTGCAGCGTGCTCAAGCCATGCGTCTCTCCAGGGAGTGATGTGGTGGCTAGGGCACCTGCAGGCTCCACTCTGCCTGAAACGGCAGCGTGGGGCTTGCGTCTGCCCTCTGCCTCTCCCTCTGCCTCCCTACAGCTGAGGGAGAGACAGCGGAGAGACGGCTCACCCTGCCCCCGGCTGCAGGACGCATGCGCCACACCAGGCACCCAAGCAGCTAGCTACACCACTGGTCTGTGCATGTACATTTGTGCTAGTGAAAGCACAATTTTAGGGTTGTTTGCACATTTACACCAAACAGAGGTGCAAGCTGTTTCTACAGATGCCTAAGTGTTTATGTGAAAGAATGAACACTTTTTCTCAAGTGCTCATTTAGATCATATAGGTTAAGCCACCACCTTTTGAAATTAAGATATACAGATCCCAAACTCCTTAGCAGTCAAACGTTTTGGCTCCCAAATGCCGCAAACCCAGAAGTGAGTGTTCCAGTTTGTGAACCTTCTTTGGAACCCGAACGTCCACTGCAGTTTCCGATTGGCCGCAGGAGCTTCCCGCAGCCAATCACAAGCTGTGTCTTGGTTTCCAAATGTTTTGGAAGTCGAATAGACTTCTGGAACAGATTCTGTTTGACTTCCAAAGTATCACTGTACTGGACTTGGATTCTGGATTTATGTTTACCCTTATTGAAACTTTTAAACAGGTTATCTGGGCAGATAGTATAATCTCATAGACGGTTATATACAGAATGAAAAGCAAATCCATCTTGTTCTAGAAAGAATCTAAATTAAACATTCTAATATTCAGGGAAAATCCCTGACTGGCATTAGAAAGCTGATGTTGTTCCATATTTGCCTGCAAAAGTGACCTTCCAAAATTCACTAAATTTTTAGCTGTCCTGAAACACAAGTACTCCATATTCTTTATAGATTGTCCTCTGGACTCAGTGTTTATATCAGGCAAACTCCGTTTGACAACTTTACTTTCCCCACACATGCCCTCCCATAAACCCCTTTTATGACAGCCTGTGTCAGAAATATTTTGTGTCAAAATGAAATTCACTCCATTTATAAAGTATCCTTTAGCACTGGCCTCTGTTTGTTGCAGTTAACCTTGCACCTCTGAGTACCAAATTCTGCTCAAGGCTGACTCTTCACTTTGCCCAGCTGATCCAAACTGAGGAAAATTAGAATGAGCATTGCTGTCTTTCTCTCTTAGTTTATCTAGTTTACAAGCAGCATATTTATATATGAAATAAAAGAGAGCAACAACAGAGCTTGGAGTAAGTACTCTGTTCTTTTAAAAGTTAAATCAATATTAATAATGCATAAAATGATTCACATAACTCGCTTTATCGGCTGAGGGAGCCAGCGTACAGCTTCCGGGTCATATGGCCAGCATGACTAAGCTGCTTCTGGCGAACCAGAGCAGCGCACGAAAACGCTGTTTACCTTCCCACCAAAGCAGTACCTATTTATCTACTTGCACTTTGATGTGCTTTCAGACTGCTAGGTTGGAAGGAGCTGGGACCAAGCAACGGGAGCTCACCCTGTTGCGGGGATTCGAACTGCCAACATTCTGATCAGCAAGTCCTAGGTTCTGTGGTTTACCCCACAGCGCCATCCGCATCCCTAGTTTGTAGTGTAGCCTGATATAAAAAATTATTTTTATCCAATAATTAAAGATGCAGGAATCCTTTCTTCTGTTGCATCTGTTCACTCTTAAATGTGCATACAGGTCTCTTTCTCTCACACACATGTATTTCTTTTCATCACTGAGGCTACAAATACATATTCACTTACCTAGAGGTTTGTACTTGTGATTTCTGCATTTAGCTGTGATTTGTGCATTACACTGGGTTGGTCTAGATAACAGCTCTACAATTCTATGATTCTACTAGGGGTGTGCATCGACTGCAAGATTTGGACCCTTTGAAAACCAACCTTTCTTGATCCAAGGTGCCTTGTAGACTGTCTGATTCAATTTAAAGGATTCAGCTTTTATCTACATGCCTTTTGTGGTGGGTATCAATTCATTGGCATGGTCCTAGTGGGATCGGATGCAAAGCAGCAAGCTAAATGGTTTGAGGACTGAGCAGGCTTGAGCTTTGGGAACTTCCATCTTGTGGACCCTTACTTTCCCCCACCCCAAATCCTCCATATTGGCCTGCCTGAGCTGCTATTGCATCTTGTCAGGGTAGGGATTGAGCCTGAGCCTGAGAAGAGGACTTCTCACTTTTGCTGTCTCTGCCTTGTACGCCTCTTGAACGTCTTCCCTGACCCCCTCTTCCAAATGCTTCAGGTCATAACTTTTCCAACAGCAACAGTGAAGGTGAATTTGAGTTTGGTGGAGGGAGAATTCAAATTGTCAAGGCTGCTGTCAACACTTCTACCATTGGGGCCACCGTCTGGTGGTGGGAATGACTGCACACAAGATTTGACTTCTATATGTATCAGTCATGAACTGGCTAGGTGAAGAGGAGTGGTGGGAGACAACAGCCAGGGGACCCTAGAGAACCCCCAAGAAAAGAAAGCTCAGAGCCAGGGGATTGGTGGTGGGATGACAACGAGTGGTCAGAGGGAGAAGACTGAGGGGAGGCAGTGTTGGAAGCTGGAGAGGCAACAGGGTTTAGTGAGCAGGCAGAGTCTGTGGCAGAGTGCAGCTCAGACTCTGCAGCTGAAGCAGAGTGTGGGTCAAGAGGCTGCTGAAGAATCCAGGGAGTCTTCCCCTCCTGCTGCAACTAAATCCCCCCCCCCCCCCAGTCTCCAAGAATGCACAGAGAAATGAAAAGAGCAGAAAAGAGATTAGTTGTGTGCAGACACACTTTGAGGAAAAACCTGGGAGAGTAGAAGCTTTAGAAAGGGGTGGGAAGACAGAGACCTTCAGTCCTTGCAACTGTGTCTTCGGGGCAAGACCTCCTAAGAAGATTTGCTGAGATCACTAGGCATGAGCTGTGGTTTGTTTCCTTGAATAAGAAAGAATAAGATTTATTCATTTTTTGTTGCTGACCTATCTGCAGCTTTCGGGAGCAGCCTGATTTGTTTTGCAGCTGCTCTGGTTTTTTCTGTTCAGCATGTTATCTGGGAATCAAATTTGATGTGTTAAAAACAACATTCAGTCCTTCCTCCATTCACTTTAATGAGGAATCTAAAAATGGCTATGACTCCCTCCCTTTTTCACAGAAGTGCATGACATTTTCAGGCAATTCCTTCCAGATTGGGTTGTAAGCATAAACATGTACAGTCATACTTCGGGTTACAGCTGCTTCAGGTTGCGTCTTTTCGGGTTGCGGACCGCCGAAACCCAGAAGTACTGGAATGGGTTACTTCCAGGTTTTGGTGGTTGCGCATGCGCAGAAGCGCTAAATTGTGCTTTGCGCATGTGCAGAAGTGCCAAATCACAACCCACACATGCACAGATGCGGGTTGCGAACGCCGCGGCTTGCAAACGTGCATCCCGCACAGATCACGTTTGCAACCCGAGAGTCTACTGTATCTCAACATTACATATCTCCCTAAACCATTCATGGACAGAAGATATTCCCCTTTCTCCAGATACCTGCTTGGTTCATATCACAATATTTGTACTTTCACAGTATAACATAAGAATGGTCTATAGATATATCCATTTGTATGCTGGGCACAAACATCCAAGAATCTAATGATAGTTCTGCACACCACTGTCAACTCCACATATAAAATGGGCTTTTATATTAATTTTTCTGGCAATAAAATTTTAAATGTAGGAGTTTCAACTCAGATGACTCAGGATTTTAGTATGGGAAATGGTTCTTGGTGAAGGCATCCCCATAAGATATTTAAAGAATAAATACCTGGGATTTAAATTTGTGGGTGACTTCATTATCTATAATAACATCCAAACAGCATCAGTAGCTTGTGCTTCATGTCTATCTTGAATTTATAACCAGAGCCTATAATGAACTCATATTATTGCAAACAGTTGCTGAGCTTTGAAAATGTATATAAATGATGCTTATGTTTGCTCTTCATTAAAGCTCAAACAGGTAGACACATTGAAATCAATGGGATAAGCAACTTAAACGAATTGTTTTAATGGGTCTATTGTCAGTAGGAAATAGTTGGATATTGACTATTTTATTTTGCTTAATATTGTGGTTTTATGATGGTATTGGTTTTAATTGTTGTAAGTCACTTTCAGAGATGTGCATGGAAGGGTTGGAAATTCTCATCTAAATCAATAAGACCCAATATTTTTACAGATTTTTTTAAATAAAAAAAATATTGTTGATACTGGGCAGGGAGTAGGCGGGAGTTTTGATAAGTTAAAATGGAACCAAGCTGTTTTAGGGAGCAATACATATCCCACTGAATGGCAAATCTCCCACATATTTTAATGTCTGTATACTGCCCCCATTAACCTTAGTACTGCCTTCATACTCAACTCTTAACCTTAGTACTCTACTAATGGTTGCCTTCATTAACCTTTGCCCTCAACTCAATTGTAATCTTTGGCTTGAGTAATCAGAAAAGTGAAAGTAGACATATCTCCTCTGGCATCTAAAATGCCCACACAATTTGTTAACCAAGACAACAGGAGTAATGGTATTAAAAATGATATTTGAAACGTTTGGATGTTTCTTTTATTTTTTTACTTTTTAAAATATGAGCTAACTGCCTTGGGTAACAGTCATATATCTAGTTACAGATAGGTAGCCGTGTTGGTCTGCCATAGTCAAAACAAAAAAAATTCCTTCCAGTAGCACCTTAAAGACCAACTAAGTTAGTTCTTGGTATGAGCTTTCGTGTGCATGCACACTTCTTCAGATACACTGAAACAGAAGTTTCCAGACCCTTCTATATAGTGAGAAGGTGGGGAGGGGTATTACTCAGAAGGGTGGTGGGATATATCTGTCAAAGAAAAGGAGACAAGTATTTGATGCTGAAATTCATTCAGCCTTCTGGATCTTACTTAGCAGCCTATCTATTACAACAGGGGTAGGCAACCTAAGGCCCGGGGGCCGGATGCAGCACAATCGCCTTCTTAATCTGGCCCACGGACGGTCTGCAAATCAGCATGTTTTTACATGAGTAGAATTTGACCTTTTATTTAAAATGCATCTCTGGGTTATTTGTGGGGCACAGGAATTTGTTCACCTCCCCCCCCCCCCAAAAAAAAAATAGTTCAGCCCACCATATCATTAATGCCATGATCTACAGAATTAAACCATGGTCTGAGGGACGGTGGACCGGCCCACAGCTGAAAAAGGTTGCTGACCCCTGTATTACAACAACGGAGGAAGGAAAATTTAACTAGTAATGCTGTGCTGACACCTGTCCTCAGGGACAGGATTTAGGTTTGATGAGGCCCTAAGCTATTGACATGGGACCCCTTATATGTCCAGCTGTCCTTTGTCAACAACAAATTGTCGCTGGTTTTTGTGTTGAATATATGCTATATGGTAATTTATGGACCGTTATCTAAAGCCATTTGCACATCACAAAATATGTATTTTATCAAAGTAATTGTTGAACTGAAATAAAATTAATTGTACAATTGTTTTTTTTAATTTAATTATATTTGTAAATGTACATCCAGGGTTTTTTTCCTTTAATTTTTTTTTGGGGGCCCCAAGAGAGTGGGGCCCTAAACTATAGCTTGTTTAGCTTATAAATAAATCCGGCACTGCCTGTCCTCCATTTTCTCAAGCGTTTTCTTCTTAAGGTGCTCTACTCAGGTGGGGTCAGTCCAGCCAGCAGCAGGTGATTTCACTGAGTGCAAGTCTTTTTGCCTTATGGGGCTTGCTCCATGCAGTCCTATAGCCTCCCACAAAGAGAGCGCAATGAGACCAGGGAAGCCTTCCTAGATTGAGACTGGCCAGCTGCAGACTAGATAGGGTGGGAATCATAAGTCATAGCTACTCTGTGTAGGTTGGGGGTCACCAATGGAAGCCAACCTCCCTGGAGTGAGAAAACTTGCACACCTGGTAAAGGGTTCTGAGCTCTCTGTTGTGATTTTTGTGATCAGCCTACAGGGCATCGTGTTTGTATGTGAGCCCTGACCTGCAGGTGGGGAGATCCAGGCAAGGGGCCACTCAGACAAATGGGGTCCTACTTCTGTTAGTACTAGGTGGTGTTATAGAACTTGACCTGTTCCTGAGGCTCTCTAAGTTCAAATACATTGTGAAATATGTGTGGAACAGAGTGTGGCTTTGAGTGCTACAGGAAAACTTTTTTCTTTTTCTTTTTTTAAAAAACTTGACATTTCATATGATAAAGCTAAGCCTTGGTTGTCTCCACTGACTTTAATGGGGGAGTAGAAGAAATGAAGAGTGGAAGTTTTAAATATATGATGTTTCACTGTGTTTTTATGTTCTGTTGGAAGCTGCCCAGAGTCATTGGGGCAACCCAGTCAGATAGGTGGGGTATAAGTTGTTGTTGTTGTTGTTTATTCAAGGATTGTTTATATGTCTGTACATACACTATCCGTCCTAACAATGTCAGTGCCTTCCTCTTCCCTAACCCCCAAGGCAGACATGATACAGGAAAGAGCAGTGATGTTTAATCTAATATAATTTATTATTATTATTATTATTACGTACATAATTAAGATTGCCGTAACAAATATCAACAACCTCAGATATGCAGATGACACAACTTTGATGGCAGAAACTGAGGAGGAATTAAAGAACCTCTTAATGAGTGTGAAAGAGGAGAGCACAAAATACAGTCTAAAGCTCAACGTCATGGCCATTGGTCCCATCACCTCCTGGGAAATAGAAGGGGAAGAAATACAGGCAGTGAAAGATTTCTCTTTCTTGGGCTCCATGACAAAAGCGATGACAAACCTAGACAGCATCTTAAAAAGCAGAGACATCACCTTGCCAACAAAGGTCCATATAGTTAAAGCTATGGTTTTCCCAGCAGTGATGTATGGAAGTGAGAGCTGGACCATAAAGAAGGCTGATCGCCGAAGAATTGATGCTTTTGAATTATGGTTCTGGAAGAGACTCTTGAGAGTCCCATGGACTGCAAGAAGATTAAACCTATACATTCTTAAGGAAATCATCCCTGAGTGGTAACTGGAAGGACAGATCTTGAAGCTCCAGTACTTTGGCCACCTCATGAGAAGAGAAGACTCCCTGGAAAACACCCTGGTGTTGGGAAAGATTGAGAGCACAAGGAGAAGGGGACGACAGAGGACCAAATGGTTGGACAGTGTTCTTAAAGCTACCAACATGAGTTTGACCAAACTGCGAGAGGCAGTGGAAGACAGGAGTGCCTGGCATGCTCTGGTCCATGGGGTCATGAAGAGTCGGACATGACTAAATGACTAAACAAACAACAAATGTATATGTTGCCCATCTGACTGGGTTGCCCGAGCCACTCTGGTTGTCTCTCAACAGAAATTAATCCTGTAGCCAAGTAAACATATCTTATTTGCTAAAATAAGAGATTCAGATTTTGTATTTGCAATGGGAGTGGAGGTGGCACAAACCTATTTAAAGAAAGAGAACCAGCTGCCAGGGTGGTGTTGTCAACTGAGCACACATATAACCTGATTTCCTAAAAGTAACAGCCTTTCATATTCAGTGCAAGATATTAACAGATGTATATCAGGGACTCTGCTGAGACTGTCTCTTTGAATATTTCCAGTATTTATCTATTGTTGACATTTTATACACATTTTTCTTGCGAAATCCATTAGCCTGCTGTGTTATCAAGAAAAAAATATTCTTTCTGTATTAAAAAAAAATCACAATATTAAGATAGATATCATTGTAGTAAAGGAATAAAAAAAATGAAAAATATGGCAGTGAAGGAGATTGCTGGCTGGGAACTGGTTTCTCGTTGAGAGCATAAATGTTTAACTTGTTTCTGTTATTGTTTTTTTAATGAAAAATATATTCCAATTTGTATGGAGGTTCTCCAGCAGGAGTGTTTAGCTTCCCATCCCGCTTGGAAATTAGAGAGAAATTAAAGAGTAGATGATTGATTCTTCCATTCTTATACCTGATAACTGTTTGTGGACATTTGAAACAAGCCCTTTCCAACCCAAGAGCACAGGGAGCACAGCTTCCAAGAGGCTCATGATGATGTAATTGTGACATCTGACTGACAGGTGGGCAGACAAATTTGGCCTGTGAGTGGTAGGTCAGATACAGATCTGACCCACTAAAGGTAAAGGTAAAGGTACCCCTGCCCGTACGGGCCAGTCTTGGCAGACTCTGGGGTTGTGCGCCCATCTCACTTAAGAGGCCAGGGGCCAGCGCTGTCCGGAGACACTTCCGGGTCACGTGGCCAGCGTGACATCGCTGCTCTGGCGAGCCAGAGCCGCACATGGAAACGCCGTTTACCTTCCCGCTGGTAAGCGGTCCCTATTTATCTACTTGCACCCGGAGGTGCTTTCGAACTGCTAGGTTGGCAGGCGCTGGGACCGAGCAGCGGGAGCGCACCCCGCCGCAGGGATTCGAACCGCCGACCTTTCGATCTGCAAGTCCTAGGCGCTGAGGCTTTAACCCACAGCGCCACCTGCGTCCCCATCTGACCCACTAGGGAAATATATTTTCCCCTCCCTTCTGTGTTATATGAGTACTTCCTTTTCTCTGTGCTGAGTTTTCCTTCCAAAGTTCAGCTTTCTTAGATAATGTCTGATTCTAGTATTAAAAACTCAGTATCTCCATGCTATAGATAATTTTATACATGTCTGTCATGTCCTCTCTCTTCATCCATCATTGTATTTCAGGGCTGGCTAGCAACATAAGAAAGACCCTTACTACAAATTTGAAATTGTTTTGCTTGGTATGCTATGCTGTTTATCTTCTGTTCCCTTCTACTTTCCTCATCTCTTTCTCTAAATACAAGCTTGTTACTGAAATAGTAAATGCCCTGTTAAACTATCTATAGCAAGCACAGGATGATAATTAACATGTGTCAGTTCTGCATATTTCCATTTGTTAATTAGAACATCACTACTTGATTCAAAGATAAAAAAGCTATGCACAACAATTATTTTGGTTTAGCAAGTGTTTTACTGACAGCTTGAAAATTGTCAGTAATAACACCGTTAAAAATAGGGACAGAGCATTGGAATTAAACTTCTTTGAGAGACTGTTGAGCTCTAGATACCGTGTTTGACTATCACTGTGCTTTTAAAAACAACTCTATCATTCTCATTCCATTAAGAAATAGAATATATTTCTATATCACAGTGGGAAGCAGCTCCCCAATATGTATGTAAATCTGAACTTATTTCCATGGTTTAACACTGTAGATCACGGCATTAATGATATGGTTGACATAATTCTAATATGACAGGAGACCCTCCCTGATGAACTTTGGTGACCCTGGTAAAAGCCTGATTCCGGCCTCACCTCCTGAAAGGCATTCAGGCATATCCTGAGTTCCCCCATAGTGTGGCACACCTGACCTAAAGATTAACACATGCAAATTGGGTTGCCAAATATGGAATACTCAACACCTCAATGGGACCCATCCACAAAATGATTAGGTAAGTTGAAGGCAGATAGCAGACAAAAAGATAGCCATGTCCATTTGATTGCTTGATGGGTTTGCTAGGATTACAGTCTTTCACCTTTGTTAAGCAAGATGGGCGAGGTGAGAATGCCGCAGAAAATTCTTGGGAATAGTATGGAACTATGGAAATCGTAGAAATCACTCAGTTCACAGCCCACAGCCACCTATCCCAGCTACAACAAGGCGTTAGGATTCTTGCTTCCTGTTTGCAGTCATGAGATTGTTGTCTATCACATGACAGTATACAGTATGTTTTCAATCCACAGTGTGGGAAGTGACGGAGACAGGATGTTTATGTTACTGTGTTCCAGAATGTGGGACTATTGTCCTTTGTTCTTTCTCTCTTTTCTGTCTGATGAGAAAGAGGAAGGAGCTAAGTCAGAATGCTCTGAGTGTCTTATATGTAAATAAAAATAGATTAGCCAAAATGCTGTGCTACCGAGTTCTGTTACGCAAACTGCGAATACTCTGCAGATCCATAAGTGTGCTGATGCTTCTTGGTATCAGTCGCTGTGATGTTCAGACTGAAGAAAGCTTTTGAAGCTCCCGAACAATCAAGCAGGAGGGAGAGAACATGCCAGTTGGTCGTACAAGAGACTAGGACGATCTTAACGCAAGGAACTCTCTTTCTCAGTGCTCTCAAGGAACAGCACATGCTCACTTAGGTTTAAGGACAGGTATAATAATAATAATAATAATAATAATAATAATAATAATAATATCCCGTCCATTTGGCTGGGTTTCCCCAGCCACTCTGGGCAGCTTATAGTCTTCCCTTCAATTTTTCTGCTCATAGTACAGTGGTACCTCAGGTTACAAATGCTTTGGGTTACAAACTTTGCTAACCTGAAAGTAGTACCTTGGGTTGAGAACTTTGCCCCAGGATGAGAACGGAAATCACGTGCTGACGGCGTGTCGGTAGCAGGAGGCCCCAGTAGCGAAAGCGCGCCTCAGGTTAAGAACAGTTTCAGGTTAAGAATGGACCTCCGGAACAAAATAAGTTTGTAACCTGAGGTACCACTATACTGGTCCTGCTGGCTGAATTGCAACACTCACATTTTTGTAGGCTTTTAAAAATAGTTAGGAAATCTTTCACCCTTCTGATCAAGGGGTGTGTATGTGTGTGTGTGTGTGTTGTAGGAATCGCTGCCAGCTTAAAATGTAATTTGCTGTCTGAAGCAGCATTTACACACTGTCACATTTATTTCATGTAATAAACCAAGCTGTTTTTATTCCTCTTTGTGAGAGCTTCTCAACAGTGTGTAGATGAACATACATGACTGTTGGTTGCACACATGTGAGTCCAGATACACACTTGTAACACCAGCATGATCCAACCTTGCAGGCATCTCAAAGGTTAGAAGGGTGACTAATTCATACTCTTTTTGTACCCTTTAAAGATGGGTCAATGACCTACAGTTTGTGGGGTGCATCCAAAATGCTAAAAATCGCTTAAGTAATACAGCAATATCATTTCAGAACAAGCCCCCATTCCAACATATGATATATGGTGAAAGACACACCCTGTCTGTTTATAGGCTGTCTTGAATTAGCACCACCATTAAACTGACAGGAGCAAATAGCACTTTCACAGAACAAATTTGGAACCTCAAGATGTTATTTTAGGCTCTGCTTTTCACCAGTGCTGGTAAGGCACATACTGATTCCTGTAACAGCAAGCAGAACCTGATATGAATACGTGCTGAGTGTAAGCATAAAATGTTTAGAATTTCAAAATGCAATGCTGGAAATAGTGGGTTTCAACTGTGATACTTATGCATAAATCTGAAGTTTCACCTTTAAATAGACTTGGTTGCACTTGAGTCATAACAAAATGGTGGAACTCAGTACTGAGTAAACGTCTGTAGGTTCTGGCGTAACAATGTAAATGGAGCAATTATCAGTTAGTTTTAGGTGAATGAGTTGTTCAAACTATATGCCCAAGGTTTGAATAAAGAGAAGCAACAACTTAGCAAAAAATAAAATAAATATTTTCTATCTGGATTTTCACTGTTTGAAATATGTAAACCCTTTTGATGTTTAGTTGTTTAGTCATGTCCAACTCTTCATGACCCCATGGACCAGAGCACGCCAGGCACTCCTGTCTTCCACTGCCTCCTGCAGTTTGGTCAAACTCATGTTCGTAGCTTTGAGAACACTGTCCAACCATCTTGTCCTCTGCCGTCCCCTTCTCCTTGTGCCCTCAATCTTTCCCAACACCAGGGTCTTTTCCAGGGAGGTGGCCAAAGTATTGGAGCCTCAGCTTCAGGATCTGTCCTTCCAGTGAGCACTCACGGCTGATTTCCTTAAGAATGGATAGGTTTGAGCTTCTTGCAGTCCATGGGACTCTCAAGAGTCTCCTCCAGCATCATAATGATGGTTAAAAGTCAAGGAGGGTAATAATTGAGCTTACCCATTGAGGTTTTTTTCTCTTGCAGGGTAACCGTGTAGAGATGCTATCAGCATGCAACAGTATCCCACAGATGATCTTTAAATTTTTTTGGCCAAAATTGTTGTCACTGTTGACATGGGTTGCCATACTTCTGGATTTTCCCAGACATTTTTGCCGATTTTCGCCCAGACACTGCCAACTGCAGTGTTCCGGATATGTCTGGGAAATTCTGGATGTATGGCAATCCTAGCATAGGCTGGCAAGAAAGGGGAGAGTTGGTACTTTAAATACTTGGACCCTAAGCTGTTTTGAGTGTTATACATTAGTATTTGCATCTAGAATTGGGTAGTATACAGACACACCAGTGCAGCGGTTTGAGGATCTGAGTTATATGGACATACCACCAGGGCTGGCCTAAGACATTTTGGCACCTGATGCAAACCACAAAATGCCCGCCTCCCAGCCAGAGAAAGAAGGTTGAGTGAGAAGCTGCATCAGAAAGAAGGGGGCATTAATATCTACATTGGGAATAAGGGTAGAAGGCAACCAGCAATGCCTCCCATATGACAAGAGACCATTTAGAGATGGCATTGGTGGGGCCTGCCAAGGAGAAGGCTAATCTAACCTCTTAGGGGTGAACCACAGCCATTGTTGACACTGCAGCTGCTGCAGCAGCCCCAGTGAGTAGCACATTCCTTGGAACATGGATCTGCTGCCCCTTTGAATACAGCCACCCTGCGGTGGTCACTTCACCTTGCCTCCTGCATGTGCCAGCACTGCCCACCACACTGCCCCAGAATACAGCTGACATATGCATTCAGAAGTAGCATGCATGCTCACAATGGGTCCCAGGTTTCAGGAAATTTGGTGGGTGGGGCCAGTGGTTTTTTTTCTGGGGGTACACATACCCCTAAACATTTTGTGAATCTAAGTTTGGCCTCATTAAGGGGCAGTATCTCAATATGAGTAGGAAAATGAGAGTACCCCTAAACATTTTTTTAAAATAAAAAAAGCACTGGGTGGCGCAGTACATACTGAGGGGAGGGGACAACAAAGCACTTGATGAATATATCCTATCAAGCACCACCTACAAAAGTCGGTGGGAAACACTGAGATAGCTTTCTACTTTATGGCTCCAGAAATCTATCATGTGTGGGTGGAAGGCACACAAACACACACCTGGAAAGAGTGACCTACTTTTTCGTGAATGGCCTACTGTGGTCATGGCTCACCTAAATCTCATTCATTTCAGTTGACCCAGTCTGGATCCAATCCAGTATGTCCCAGAATATTTTCTGGTCATCAAGAAGTTTCCTCCAAACCTGTGAGCATTCACAGAATCAATAGATGGTAGCAGTTCTGAAGACAGTAATTGCCATGATGGATGAGGCTTCATAAGCATTCCAAGGCTTCAAAAGAGCAGCGGATGATGAATACTGTTTCTATGACTATTCTTACCACTTAAACATTTTGACCTTCTTGTCTGGCTTCACTTCCCCATCACAGCTAGAAGAAGGTAAGAAGTAACATTGTATGGTCAAATGAAAAAGTAGGACAGCTAACTGGATCCCATCACCGCATGGTCCCCTAATACATATTGTTCCTGATTGGTGCAAAACATCTACATTCTGGAGCCTGAGGAAAACATATCCAGCCAACCAGTCCCACTAGCGGAAGCCCATGCAAGGACTTATGGTAGAGTAACAGGGCTTTCCCCATTGTTTACCCCTCAAAAATGAATTGAGAACCCACAGAACAGGATGCAGGGAGAGGAGAGAGAAGATAATTCGATCAGGAAGGAGAAAAGCTTGTGCTGACAAAGCAATCTGCTTAGTGCTATGTTGAATTCCTTCCTAGGAGTTTAATTGATAGCTACATGTTTAGTTAGGAAGGACTTTTCCTTTATTGATTGACAGCAATCACGTCTTCCATGCAGCATGATGCATGGCTTGGACACCTGCCTAAGCCAGCCACAGATGCTCCATAAAACGTATTTGTTCTTTTCCTGGTCCCTCTGGTTTTAACTGATCACTTTTGCTCTCTGCTTGAGGTAGACTATCAAAGCCTTGCGAAGGGACTTTTCAAGAACAGAAGTAAGGGGTATAAGACACCTGAGCATTTCTAAGTCTCTCTCTCTCTCTCTCTCTCTCTCTCTCCTTTCCCTCCTGTTTTTGCTTCTGCCACCCACCAGCCCCATACTTTTTCACCCTTCATATATAATATTAAAATGACAGACAAGCTTCCAGGAAAGACAACTTGTCCACTTCTGCCATCCCCTGAAATGTGTGTCCACAGGGACTTGTTCACTGTATGATAGGATGTATACCATCCCCATAATGGTCAGTGTCATGTTCAAACTGATGGTATGTCGTTGCACAGTCCCCCTAATCATCTGCAACTTCCAGATATCCCCTGATAGACAAGCTGAAGTGAATAGGATTCCATGAGAAAAGAATGTTTAAAATAAACTACTGTAGGGGGCTAGATAATCTTCAGATGCCTTCATTCCCCACCTTTGTGAGGTTGGATCCAAACTTAGATATGGTAAGAAGAGACCCACTGAAATCAATGGGACTTTTGTCACACTTGACAAAGCCACTCCCGACATAAGGGGGGTTGCGGGCTCACGCCCCCATCTGCAACCTCGCGGGGCTAGCTCAGCCCCGCGGGACTTGGGAATCCCGGGGATTAACTCTTACCACGCCAGCCAATCGGCTGGCGACAGGGGCAGGGTTAGGATAGGTCATTTAAGGTCGGGGCAGCCCGTGCTTGCCCCTTTCTTTTCTTTCAGCCAGCTGCAGTTTCCCACCCACCCACCCTCTAGGTTTGCATTTGGACTTTGCTATGGGCTTCAGCTGGTTGCCGCAAGGGCCTGGTAGGAGTTTTTCCATTTGGCTAATTGGCAGTATTTTGGAAGCCACTTGGTTTTTTCGCCTACCTCGTAGCAAAATGTCACAACACCTTGGTTTTGGCGGTTAGGCATTGGCAGGGGTATTATTATGCAAATGAGTTGGGGGGAGGAACGCCATCACCTCCCCCAAAATGTTGATGAGAGCCAGTGTGGTGTAGTGGTTAAGAGCGGTAGTCACGTAATCTGGGGAACCGGGTTCGCGTCTCCCCTCCTCCACATGCAGCTGCTGGGTGACCTTGGGCCAGTCACACTTCTTTGAAGTCTTTCAGCCCCACTCACCTCACAGAGTGTTTGTTGCGGGGGAGGAAGGGAAAGGAGATTGTTAGCCGCTTTGAGACTCCTGAAGGGGAGTGAAAGGCGGGATATCAAATCCAAACTCTTCTTCTTCTTCTTCAAATGAGTTGGGGGGGAGGAACGTCATCACCTCCCCCAAAATGTTGATGGGTAGTCCGATTAAGGACTCCAGGGGGCATCGCCTCGTCCAAAACCTATGGAGGCTAGGGCCTAAAGCTTGCTCCCGAGCGGTAACCCCTCGGGGAGCACCTAGGGATGTGCATCTCGGGGGCTCCCCCTGTTGGTGATTAACCCTTCCCGATTTTATACCGGTTAGTCTGATAGGGCCAATGCCTAAAGCCAATACCGCTCTTACCTGTAATCAATAAAGTTGTGGCCATTTTTCGCCCATTAACCTAAATTCTTGTGTCTGGTGTCTTTATTTATTCCAACTGTGGGAGGGGCGGGAATCGCCACGCAAACTTAAGTCCCATTTATTTCAATGAGTTTATTCTAAGCATATATAAGTTTGGATCCCACCCATGAGAACTGTGGTTTTAGGTGCATTTATTTAAACCATCTTTAGAAAGCTGTAATGATTTGTAACAACATCAGTTAAGTAAATTAAAGTATTTGTCATTCATATTAGCCTCTATGCTGATAAGCCCTTTAAGAAACAAACATGCAGCTATTTGATGTAGTAATAGAAGATGCTTTGTTCAATCTGTCACATGGATCTTAGTGACTTCCAGGATGAAACAGTGTTTGTGAGAGAATCCAAAATAGTTTTTCTTGAAACGGAGCATTTGTGTGATTTGATCCATCTGTTTTATCATTTGATCTGTGATTTTCTGCAGACAACAATACTGCCACATGCTGAGTCTTTAAAAGAACTTTAGAATCATTGCTAATAAGACTTGCCTTTGTGACAGGGTGACAGGAAATTAAAATGATGCTGCCATTTATTTAGCTGTGTATATTTGCCAAATAAGGCTTCGTTTCTCAATAGACGCTGGTTCTGATTTTATAAACAACTAAGCTGCTGTCATCAAGACTATTCTCTCATATCAAGCACTAGGTGATATAAGAAAATCTCCCTCAAAAGCTGTCAGTTTCTGGTCAAGGAGCCATTCCCAAGGGCTTTACTAAACAATGCATACAGATGTTGTATGTGAATCAGTCCTTTGATACCAGTTGATGTTCATTGTACTGTCTAAATGGGCCTTTCATCACAAGAACATTCAATCCAGCTAATGGTAAGCAGCTAAAAATTATATAGATTTCTGGAATTAAAACAAAATAGTGTAATAAAAAGGTTCCTTATTTAACTCACAGGCTAATAGATCTGTCTAGAGTAAATAGCATAACATATAAATCCAAAAAATGATAATTTCTTAGCAGCAAATAAAATAAAAGACTATGTAGGCAAACACGTGAAGACAATCTTTCATTAAGCAGAAGGCTATATCTCTAGGGGTTGCTTTATTCCAGTCATTCTTTTAGTAGTATGCCAATGCAAGCAGAAGTCCTTCTGTGAATGGAATAACTTAGATACATAGGAAGCTGCCTTATAATGAGTTCAGAGCATTGATCCATCTAGTTCAGTATTGTCTACACTGACTGGCAGCAGCTCTGCAGGTTTTCAGGCAGGCGATATTTCCACCCCTACCTGGAGATGCCAGGGGTTGAACCTGCATGCTAGGCAGATCCTTTACCACTGTACTATGCTCCTTCGCCAACCCATAGTTGCTCCATGCGCTGTGTCTGAATACAGGAACTAAGGCTGGTATCAAGCTCTCACCTTGGCACTCTCACAAACATAACTAAAATAAGTCACTTTTTAAAAAATCTCTGACAACATGCAACTATCACAGCAGCTTGATGTTGCTAAAAGAAAACAATGCCTTAGTTATTGATCTCTTTCCCCAAAAAAAGTATTCAGAAAAGTAGAGGATTATGGTATCCTAGAGTGCTTTTCATAATGATTCTCTTTTTTTAAGCACTCAACAAAGGGATTTTTATTGTATTATATCTATCTATCTGCTGGAACTATGCTGTCAATGTAGGCAAGCAAAGCCTCTATTATGCCTGCAACAATAGCGTTCCCAGACCATTGGACATTAGAGCAGAAAATGTTGCTGCTCATTTGGCAAGGCGTACACAGGAGCCCTCCTTCCTGAGACTTTGTGGCTTTCTTTTTTCTTCCTGTGCAATATTCAAAGCTAATTGGGTATTGAAAATTCCAGCTTAAATTTCATAATAGAGCACCTCAGTGAAACCCCTAGATAAACCTATTAAGAAGAATAGGGAAACCTATGATTTTCTTCTTCTGAGCCCTGGGTTTTAGCTCCTGTAGTCCAAAGTATAAAGCTGCCTTCAGAGCATCTTTATGCACCTTATTCTTGTGTGCACACAATATGATCTTGGCAGGCTAATCTACTTACAGTGTGTCAAGTTTATTCCCCCAACCTCCTTCTATCCATTCTTTGTCATGGGAGTGACATCAGCAGTACCTTTTAGCACAGTTTGTGTAGTCTTTTATTAAGTTTGAAAAGGTAAGGGGGATAAAGATGCATGGAATATGAGGGTTTTCCCACCCCCTGTGAACTAGAAATCTAGTCCTGTTGAAAACTTCTCTCTTGGAAAGACATCGAGTTGGGAAGGATGCTAGTAATTTTATGAGTCTATGAGCTGATTCTGCAGACAAGCAAAATGATGGTAGTGGTGAAGGGGATCAGAGGGAAAATGTTGAGGCTATCACATTATTCTTTGGGAGGTGTACCCCATCTATGGGTATTCTGTCTGCATCTTGTCCTAGTGACCACAAAAGAAAAAGGAAAAAGATAAAGGACCCCTGAACAGTTAAGTCCAATCAAAGGTGACTATGGGGTTGCGGTACTCAACTCGCTTCAGGCCAAGAGAGCTGGCATTTGTCCACAGACAGCTTTACAGCTTTCTGGGTCATGTGGCCAGCATGACTAAACCACTTCTGGCGCAATGGAACACTGTGACAGAAGCCAGAGCGCATGCAAACGCTGTTTACCTTCCTGCCACAGCGGTACCTATTTATCTACTTGCACTGGTGTGCTTTCGAACTGGTAGGTAGGCAGGCGCCAAGAAGGAGCAACAGGAGCTCACCCCATTGTGCGGATTTGAACCAACTACTTTTTGATTGGTAAGCCCAAGAGGCTCAGTGGTTTAGACCACAGCGCCACCCTCCGACCACAAGCTTGTTCACTGTCCAATAGCAAAAGCTGCTGTTTATTTTATCCCATAGCTGAGGAAGGCTGCCATTGTTGGGAACAGGAAGAACGGAATGGGAATAAGGAAGACATACTACCAGAATTGTCTTTCATGTAGGTTGATTTAGCCACTATTCTGCACAGGCCATAGCAATGCTAACCTCAAAGTCAGGAAGTTACAGGCTCAGACAGGAAACCTGAGTTGGACAATGGTTAAGGTAAAGGGACCCCTGACCATTAGGTCCAGTCGTGACCGACTCTGGGGTTGCGGCGCTCATCTCGCTTTATTGGCCGAGGGAGCCGGCATACAGCTTCCGGGTCATGTGGCCAGAATGACTAAGCCGCTTCTGGCAAACCAGAGCAGCACATAGAAATGCCATTTACCTTCCCACTGGAGCGGTACCTATTTATCTACTTGCACTTTGATGTGCTCCCCTATTCCCATGACTTATGATATGATAGCCATGTTCAAATATATAAAAGGATGTCACATAGAGGAGGGAGAAAGGCTGTTTTCTGCTGCTACAGAGAAGCGGACACGGAGGAATGGATCCAAACTACAAGAAAGAAGATTCCACCTAAACATTAGGAAGAACTTCCTGACAGTAAGAGCTGTTCGACAGTGGAATTTGCTGCCTAGGAGTGTGGTGGAGTCTCCTTCTTTGGAGGTCTTTAAGCAGAGGCTTGACAACCATATGTCAGGAGTGCTCTGATGGTGTTTCCTGCTTGGCAGGGGGTTGGACTCGATGGCCCTTGTGGTCTCTTCCAACTCTATGATTCTATGATTCTATGATTCTATGACTTTACCACCACTGTGAAGGGAAAGATCCCCTTGATCCTTTCATTGGTCTCCAGCTGTGGCATATTTTCATTTTTCAGTCTCAGAAGCCGAGGCAGCCCTCAATTAAAACAGTCCTGCTGCTGAAGGAAGAGAAACAAAGCAGGAAAAACAACAACACTCAGATAACAGCCTGAGGCAAGCGTCCCCTTCTTTTCTGCATTGGTGAGGGGAATTAAATGCACCCATCATGCTTAACCTGGGCTTTATATAATCTTTACACACACACACACACTTATTGGTTTTTCACAATTTTATACATTTTAACTTTAACCATTTCAAACATTAAAATAAAAAGTTATTTTGAACCTTCAGATCTCCTTCCCTCCCTCCATGGTTTCTATATTAAAGATTAAATTTTCTGCAACTTTTACCATTATCAATCTATTTTATATCCATAGTTACCCTAATAAAATCCACATTACAAGTGCCATTACATGTCAATGGGCTTTATATAATCAGTGACTGCCAATGCTCACAGAAAGAGGGACTCATTTCTAGTACACATGCAACATAACCGTTGCCCAAAAAGTGTGTGTGTGTCTCTCTGTGTGTGTGATTTGAATTATAGTGATGAAATAAGCACATCTATTCACAAAGCATATCCGTCCTCAAAGGAAGGAAGGATAAATTAGTCCTTGGTGAAAGTTTATATAAGTAATTGAAAGAAAATATAGCGAGAAATGGGATACAGCAAGAAATTGAATTCTTTCATTTAATACAGAAAGTGGGGGAAAAACTCTGAGAGACACATAATGTACACACTACAATAGGTATCCAACAGTGAAAAGAAAAAAGTGTTGTACCTTATTGTTACAGAGTTTAGCAGGCAGTATTTTCCTTTCTCCCCTTGTAACGTAATGGAAAACCATGCGAGGAGCGATGTCCTATGGTTTCAAGGTTATTGTGAGAAAACTTGGATTATGCTGTTGCTTGACAAAATTGAGCAAAGACTTCTGAGAATACAGAATTAAGGTTGTGGATGGTATATTTGACCTGTATACCAGACAAACAATCCACTGAGGCATTCTTTCAGTATTGTTGTATCAATTCTGTTCTTTTCAATGAGACTCACATAGGTGATATACCCCATGGATTGTTATTATTTGCCAGCAATAAATGAAGTGGCAATTCCTTGGAACCTTTGCAGAATTAAATAGTATATACTAGAACCTAAACTCTATGCTGCATTGTAAATTACCTGTGCTCCAAAGCCTGTAGGTAACAGGACTGTGGTAAGCTGTATGGGTTACTTCTGCATGGTCCTAAAGATTCTGTTTTTTATGCCATTCCCCTTAAAAAGAAAAGAAGAGGGAGGGGGGGAGATGCATAGCAGAAAAACAGAGTGCAGATATGGAAACACAGTTAAGCAAAATGGTAGCATTAACGATAAGAAATGTACCCAAATATGAATTGTACAAATTGAAGGAATAAACAGTCCTGACTTTGTTGAAATTAATGCTACATAGGAAATCAATATGGGACAAAGGATATTAAAATGGCTGTTTCATGTATTAGATCCAACATTTCTAATGAAAGAGAGTCAGAAAATGAAACAAAACCCACAAATAATGTAAACTGCAATGTTAATTTCAAACTGGATTGTTTAACCACTGGAGGCAGCACTAGTATTTTAACATGAAATTTCAACATAAGCACTATTATTATAAATATTCAGGATGTGTCTCAGGGGGAAAATATTAGAGGAAGGGGTAATTTGATGACACACAAATATATTCACTCTTCAGGCCTGCAATATTCTGCTACCAGATATTTAAAACTTTGCCATCACACCCAAAGAAGAGACACAAGACACAATAAGCATGGTGAAAACAGGTTATATTTATTAAAACATAAAAAATATAGGATCTGCAAAAGCAATTAATCAGATTAGCCAAGCCAAATTATTCAGGGCAGGAGAATTCTGCAATAAGTGGTGGAGGGGAGCAGATTAGATCTTCCTGCTAAAAGCAAAGAGTTAAACTATGGAGTTCACCATTAGATAATGTTGCGACGACTGCCAACTTGGACAGCTTTAAAAAAAGGAAACAGACAAACTCAGGGCAGATAAGGTTATCTATGGATACAAGTCATGATGGTGTTATATACTATTAGTAGTATCAGAAATCATATCCCTCTAAAATACCAATTGATGGGAGAGACAGAAAAAGCCTGAGGGTCAGGGACTGTGTTATTGTTAGATACATAATTTTAATTTTTTTTCCATCTGAGTACTGGGAGGTAAATGTTTTGAATGAATGAATGAGCAAACATGAGTGAGAGGGCCAGGGGTGGCACGTCCCATTTCACCACTTATGACAAAATGGGAAGCTGCCACTCCACCACTGCCAAAGTCTCTCTTACCTAGGTTGTTAAGTTCTGGGTTGACATAGCAGACGACACAGCGATTTCTCCAAAGCAGCTCTTTATTTTGTAAGCTGGAATAGAACTGACTAGCAAACAGCTCAGCCGGCCTGCTTTTATAGGCAGCCGGCTGTCAACATTGTAGCAACAACAACCCAGAGTTTCCCGCCTAAAATAACTGGCGTGGACCTGAGTGAAAACTATCTACAGTATCCCCCTGCTGGCCCAGGGTGAAACTTCACTACATAACAGCCCTCCCCACCGAGATAAGGCGTTAGTTACAATCGTAATGGTTTCCTTATATACAGCACTACGTGTAATGGTTCAATTAGGCACAAAAGCATATCGGTTACATTTCCCATACTTAGACCAACAGTGATACATGTCCAACAACATAGTCCTTTAAATAAGTTGGGCGCTTGGAAACTCTGCCAGACTGCCGGGGACTGGTAGCCAAGTCCGGAGGGCCACACAGTTCTTGCTGAGGCTGTGGTGCGACCCTAGATGGCGTTGGAACCAAATCCCCTGGATCCGCTGCTGTGGGTGGAGGCTCCGCAAGTGGAGTGGTCTGAGTCTGTGGTAAGTCTGGCAGACCCTCTGAAGTGGCTTGGTTCGGCTCCATGCCGGCAGTTTGCGAGGGAGGTGTAGGTGGGGCCTCACCATCTGTAAGTGTCTCTTCTGGAGCCGCAAGCGCAGTTGGGGGCACCACGGTAGTGTCCAAGTCCCCAACCCTGCGCCAAAGCTGGTCTATGTGCCGTTGCCACAAGCGTCCGTCTTCGAGTGCCACCTGGTACGAGTGAGGTCCAGTGACTCCCACTACTGTGGCTGGCACCCAAGGAATGTCCCCCACATAGTTCCAGGCAAAGACCTGGTTTCCTGGGACAAATGACCGTGGCACGTTGGCACAGCCTGGGGGTTCAGCCACGGCAAAGTCCGGGTGCAGCCGGTCGAGCGGTGACCTGAGGCGGTGGCCCATAAGCAGTTCAGCAGGACTCCGTCCTGTGGCCGCATGAGGGGTGATGTGTTGCACGAACAAGTATTCGGCGACCTGCTCATGCCAGTCTCCCTGGTCCAGGCGCGCCAGTGCCTCTTTTGCTGAGCGCACCATTCTCTCCGCTTGCCCGTTGCTGGATGGATGAAAGGGTGCTGTTAGGGCATGGCAGATGCCCAGTCCCAAAAGATACCGCTCAAACATGCCTGACGTGAACTGCGGTCCGTTGTCAGAGACAAGGACATCAGGACACCCATACGTTGCAAACAGGCCTCGCAGCACCCGGATGACGGCCTCGGTAGTGGTGGAGGGCATCAGGGCGACCTCCAGCCATTTGGAATAGGCGTCAACCACTACCATAAAGGTCCGGCCGTGAAAGGGGCCAGCCAGATCGATGTGCACCCTCGACCAGGGTGTCTTTGGCGTCTCCCAGGTGTGTCCCTTACTTGCCGGTGGTGCAGGCCTCGACTCTTGGCACGCTTGACAGGCGGACACCCAGGCAGTGATGGCATCGTCCATATTAGGCCACCAGACGTAACACCAAGCCAACGCCTTCATTTTGACAATTCCCGGGTGGCCAACGTGCAGAGCCTCCAGGACACGCTGACGGAGTCCCTGGGGAATCACAACGCAGTCTCCCCACAGCAGACAGCCGCGATGAGCTGAGAGTTCATGTTGTCTGGTTGCGAAGGGCTGGAACTCCAATGCAAAAGGCCCTTGTGGCCACCCCCTCCACACCCAGTTGAGCACCTGGCTGATGGTGTGATCCTGGGCAGACGCGGAGGCCACAGTGGCAGCCGATACAGGCGCTGCCGGAAGATCCTCAATCAGGAGGAGCGATGAAGCTGGAGCCGGGTCTTCCACAAATGCTGGAAGAGGGCAACGGCTGAGGGCATCGGCATGGCCCATCGATTTCCCTGGGCGATGGATGAGCCGGTAGTGGTAGGCAGCCAGGAAAACAGTCCATCGCAGCATGCGTGACGAGAGGACCGGTGGAGTTGGACGATCACTGGCGAGGAGGCCCAGGAGTGGCTTGTGGTCAGTGATGAGGTCAAAAGTCCTGCCATAGAGGTATTCATGGAACCTCTTCACTCCACCCACAAGTGCCAGTGCCTCCTTGTCGAGCTGGCTGTAATTCCGTTCCATCGGAGATAGTGTCCTGGAAAAGTAGGCGAGCGGTGCTTCTCTTCCGTCTGGAAAACGGTGACTAAGGACAGCGCCGATGCCAAAAGGTGAAGCGTCGCAGGCAAGGACCAGCGGCTTGGATTCGCTGTACTGTACCAACACACTGTCTGATGAAAGGAGAGCCTTGACCGCGTTGAAGGCCGCTGTCTCCCGATGACCCCAGGCCCAAGGCGTCTTTGTGCTAAGGAGTCGGTGAAGAGGCTCAGCCACTGTGGCTTTGTGGGGCAGGAACATGTTATAAAAGTTCAGCAGCCCCAGGAATGCTGCAACTCCGTCTTGTTCTTTGGGATAGGGGATAGCGCGGATCTTGGATGTGGTCGGGTGAAGGCCGGAGGCATCGATAAGATAGCCCAGGAATACCTGTGGAACGGCAATCTGGCACTTTTCCCTCTTTACCTTGAGCCCGGCCTCTTGGAACCTGGTCAGCACGGCACAGAGGCGATTGAACAGCTGCTGGTGTGAGTCTGCAGACACCAAGACATCATCAAAATATGGTACCAAGCCCGGAAGCCCTTGCAGGAGATGCTCCATAAGGCTTTGGAAAATGCCAGGAGCCACACTCACCCGGAACTGCAACCGGCGGCAACGGAATGCCCCTCGGTGGGTGACGATCGTCTGGGCTTCAGCAGTGGCATCATCGACGGGCAGTTGTTGACAGGCTTGGGCAAGGTCCTGCTTAGCGAAGACCTTACCCTCACCCAGGGAATGCAGCAGGTGTTGGACAACAGGAACCGGATAAGCGTGCTGCTGAAGTGCCTTGTTGATCGTGCACTTGTAGTCAGCACAGATTCTCACCGACCCGTCTGGCTTGACAGGCGTGACGATGGGGGTTTCCCACTTGGCGTGGTCAACCGGCTCCAAAACTCCTTGGTCGATCAGTTTGTCCAGTTGTTCGTCCACCTTAGCCTTGAGAGCAAAGGGAACCCGGCGTGGCTTTAGCTTGATGGGGGTGACTTGTGGATCAAGGCTAAAGGAGATGGGCGTACCTGTATATTGCCCCAAGGTGCCGTCAAAAACCTCGGCAAAGTCTTTGACCAGACCCTCAGTCTCTGCGTTAGAGATGCAGTTGATGCCGGTGACTTCCAGGCCGAGGGCATCAAACCAGTCTAGCCCTAGGAGGCTTGGCCGCTGACCTTCGACCACCACCAACCGGAGCAGGCCCGAAAAATCCTTGAAGGCGATCCGGAACCAGCCAACGCCTACCACGGGGATGTTGTTTCCCTGGTAGTCTCTCAGGTGTACGCGGTGAGAGTCAAGTTGCCTTTTGGACACTCTGGGTACCAGTCTTTTGATGGTGCTCCAAGACACGATGGACAGGGCAGACCCGGTGTCGATCTCCATGTCACATGGAGCTCCTTCAATGAGCACCGTGACGTTCAGCTTGCGTTGCGTAGGCGAATCGGTTTGGCCAATCGTGGTTCCAGATGGGCAGCGGCAGTTGGTGAGAGCGAAACAACTTTCCTTGGCAGACTGAAGACTTGGACTTGCGAGTCGATAAAGGGGGGGTGTCAGACGGAGCCGATCGGCAGACCTTAGCAATGTGGCCCCTTCTGGAACACTTCCTACATATGGCGTCTCTGAATCGACACTTGGCACGGGAATGGTTGCCTCCGCAGCCGGCACATTCTGGTTGGCCCTTGGACTTCTGTTGGAACTTCCTGCGCTCCCGCTTTGTCTGGTGCACATCATCGTCTTCACTGGAGGATGCCTCATCACTGCTGGCCTCTTCATGATGCACTGGAACTGGCTTCCTAGCAAGACACGGGCTGCTGGACTTGAAGATCTCCTGCATTCAGCAGCTTCTGAGGCCACAGCCTCCTCAATGGCTTTCTGTAGCGTGAGGTCTGGCTTGGCGAGGAGACGCTGTTGCAGATGAATGTCCCGGACCCCGCAACAATTCGATCCATCAGGGCATCGTCTAAGTCTCGGAACTCACAGTGCATTGCAGCCTGTTGCAGGGCGGTGGTGTAGTTGCTGATTGACTCCCCCTCTGCCTGGTTCCGGTGGTAGAACGCATGGCGGGCAGCAATCTTGGACGGCTTTGGTGTGTAGTGGTTGCGGAGCTTCTCTTGGATCGTGTCCCATGGTGTTGCCTGGACTGCTTCAGGCGCAACCAATACTCGGGCCATCTCGAACACCTCAGGCCCACAGAGGCTGAGGAATAGGCCCCGCTTACGCTCCTGTGATACTTGTGTCAGCTCGTTGGCTTGGAGGTAGCAGTCGAACCGAGCGAGGTAGGAGTTCCATGATTCAGAGGCTGGTGCAAACGGCGGTAGAGGCACAAGTGAAGCCATGATTCCGATGCCGGCGTGAAGGGCGATGGATGGAATACAGTGCTCTAGCCAGAACAGTCAGCTCTGAATTAGTTCTGTCCAGTGATTTCGCTCAGTGATTTCGCTCTGTGATTCAGCTCAGTTCAGAGGCTGGCCGCATCTGGCTGTGCTCTGATGTCCATCGATCCCATCCTCGTCGCCAGTGTTAAGTTGTGAGTTGACATAGCAGACGACACAGCGATTTCTCCAAAGCAGCTCTTTATTTTGTAAGCTGGAATAGAACTGACTAGCAAACAGCTCAGCCGGCCTGCTTTTATAGGCAGCCGGCTGTCAACATTGTAGCAACAACAACCCAGAGTTTCCCGCCTAAAATAACTGACGTGGACCTGAGTGAAAACTATCTACAAACCTGAGTGAAAACTATCTACAGTATCCCCCTGCTGGCCCAGGGTGAAACTTCACTACATAACATAGGTCACACTGTGGGGCCTGCAGAGCAAAAATGGGTTCCTGTGAGTTCTTGTGGCGCTCTCGCAGGAACTCATGGAGCTCTTGTGAGATCTCATGGAGTACATGAGATCTCTTGAGATTTGGGTGAGATATTGTGATATTCCAGCAAGATCTCGTGAGAGCTTGCTGGAAGCTGCCATTGCCATTCCTGCTTCTCTGTCAATGGCAGGGGCAGCAAGGTGAGTGGGATGGCTGTGTGGCACCTCCACTTGGCTTTCCACCACCTGAAGTGGCTGCCTCATCTCATCTCATGGGCGGGCCAGCCCTGGAGAGGGAAACATCACACTCATGTCCTGATTGTGGGCTTCCTGTAGGCATCTGATGGCCACTGGTGTTGAACTAGATAGACATTTTGTCTCATCCAACATGGTTATTTTTATGTGCCATTCTATCACTAAAACATTACTGAGGTTACCAGTGTTTGGTACCTGCTGATTTACAATCTTAATTCCTCTGCCTTCTTTACATGTTTATCCTATCTACTTTGTTTGTCCTATTCTTGAGCTCTTATTCCTCAGAACCTTAGCAGCTATTTGTTCATTATTTATTTGTCTCACAAAAATGCTGCGTGCAGTCTTTGTCTCCATACTTTGTCTCACAGAGGCTGGACATATTTTCCAATGTTATATCATATTTACCATCAGCAATCTGAATGCTTTTGGACATGCCACAACACTGCAGAACCTTAAGCAGTGTTTAAGGGAGATTCTGCACAAATCACAGATGAAAGCAATCAAAAATCAAGAGTGATAAAGAAAGGTCTGTTGAAATTCTTTTTTAAAAAAAATCTTTTAAATTATTGAAGACAGATCAAGAAAATAAGGAAGGTTTGTTTGTTTGTTATCAACCAAATGTCTAGACCACTCTTCATCATATGGCGCAGAGCTGTTTTCAAATATAATACATAAAACAACATATTGTACAGTGCACTAAATAGCCACCAAAAAATCAGTTAAAACCAATTAAGCCATAAGAAATAATAGAACTGTAACATATTGAAATAATCTCAATTAATTTTCTCGAAAGGCATGAAAGAAAGAAACCCGATGTCAAAATTCCAAACAGGTTGTGTCCAGCCACACCTCCACTGGGAGAAGAATCCACAATTTGTGTGCCATCAGGGCCAGCCCATCCATGAGACAAGGTGATGTGACAACCTCAGTTGGCAATAGCCACAGAGACAGCAGATCCCAATGCAGATCTCCTTCCCTGATGGGAAGAGGAACGCCATTTTGTAGTTCACCTCAGGTGCCAAAATGTATTGGGCCGGCCTTGGGTGCCACTCCAGAGAAGGCTGTATCCTAGAAACTCTATCTCCACACATCCCCTCAAACTTAGAGCCCTTTTCAGTTGATATGGGGAGAAGCACTCCAAAAAGTATCAGGATCCCATATTTTATAAGTCTTGCAAGTCAGTATTAACACCATAAACTGAGCTTGGTAAAATATAAGCAGCCAGTGCAGACTTTATGAAATAGGCATTATAGGATTCTATACAGACATATCCCTTAGTATGCTATCAACAGCATAGTACATTAGCTGGTGCTTCTGGACCATTTCTAAGAGAAACCCTACACAGCTTGCATTATAGTAATCTAAAGGCATGGTTACTAAAGTTTGGATCACTGTGCCAATGCTATCCCGGTCGAAAAGTCGCTATAATTGGTGAGTCAGCAGCAGCTGACAGACACATGCTCATCCAGGGCTACACACCTGCTCTTTCAAAGTGAGTGTGATACCATCTAGCTATGTACCAAATTCCCAGAAACAAGAAGCACACATCAACAGTGCCTCCATCTTGTCAGGTTTCAGCTGAAGTTCATTGACCCTCATCTAACCCTTTGCTGCCTCCACCATGTCAACACCATAACTGCTTCATCTGGTTCAGATGGCACTGAGAGGTTGAGATGGATGTTATCCAAATACTGATGACCTTGAGTTCCAAACCCCCTGATGACCACACCCAAAGTTTTCATTCATATAGACAAATAGCAGAGCTGTCAAGGGCCGATGTAGAAGTCTCCCAACAGTCTCTGTTTCTATGGAAACAGTCTTGCAGATAGCACTACAACAAACCATATAACTCCCAATTCCCTTCAGAGCCAATCCAGGATACCATAGCTGATGGTACCAAAAGCTGCTGAGAGATCCAGAAGTAGCAATGTGGTTGCAGTTCCCATCTCTTTTCCAATACAATTCAACCAGGATGAACCAAGACATCTTAGTACAGACCTTGGCCTGAAACCAGATTGAAATGCATGTTTCCCTCAGACATCTCTGGCCACTGTGAGAACAAGATGCTGAACTAGATGGGCTATTGACTTGATCCAGCAGACTCTTCTTATTGTCACATGATATGGGTCAAGATAAAATGCAAGAATGTCTGGAGTTGCATGGCCACAGCTCTTTTGAGAGCCTTGCCAAAGAAGGAGATATTAGCAATTGGAAGGCAGGTATCACAGATCTAAGGGTCCAAAGAGAACAATTAAAGTACAATACTAACTATTTAAATGAAGAACCCCCTCCCACAGTGAGATACCCACTCATTCCTTCCATTTAGCTATTAAAAACCAATGTGAGCAAGTATCAAGAGAGCAAGTTCCCATGAACAGACCTCTACTAACAGGCTGCTCAACCTGTGGTGTTTTTTTTTTATGATTCTCCCTTTCCCACCTAGTCCCATTCGCTCCTCCACCCCCACCCCCCAAAAATTGCTCCAGTGGGTTTCAGCAATCTGCTGAAACAACATGAGCTCATATGATAGACTAGATGGAAAAGAGAAAATGGCCAAAAAACTACAACCACTCTACAACTGTGTTTACCAGAAGTAGTCTTGGCCTGATAAGAGTCCCTTCTGTGATTGCAGGACTCAAGTCACTGTATTTGTATGTAGGTGTAAACATTCTTTCATATCAATCTAAATAAATAACAGTGAACTTAATCCACGAAAAATTCAGTTCTGATAAGAATTCAAATATTAATTAAGTACATTTGCCCCAGAGATAACATGTACCTAATGATTTTTATATACTGTATTTATATGGGATATTATATGCTATTTATTAATAAAGCTGCTCCTGTGAGGACACATTCATAGCATTTAAATCAATGACCCATTCACCATGATACTATACCTGTTTCCTTGAAAGCAAATGCCAACTTCAGTAATTCTCTATGGATCTGTTCTCAGCAATTAGAGCCTTGTAGTTTTCCTTGTAGACTTTTTAATACTTCTGCTTATGGTTTTGAATCTGTGTGCTTTAGTTGTCCTGGAGGGACTTGGAAGCAAGACTCAGAAGAATCCTATACATGTCTACATAAAAGAACTTTCCATAGAGTTGTATTGAATTCCTTACTTACTTACCACCTTCAGATGCTTTCCCCATGGTCCAACAAGATATATTTAAACTATAGGCACTGAAATGGCTGGAGAAGAACCTGTAGTTTATGTAAACTACCGGTACATAAGCCTAATGCCTGTTTGATTATTTTAGGAAATAGAGCTAATCTGAGGAACTACAAAAAGTCTATTGGGAACTCGTGTGTGTGTGTGTGTGTGTGTGTGTGTGTTTAATGAACTGGGCAGTGATGTAAGATGAGTAAAAATAGCATAAAGTACTCTGTGGAACGCAGCTGAATGCCATAAAACAGGTGCAGGAAACTTTTGGTGCTCCAGATACAGTTGAATTCGAGCTCTCATCAACCCATCCAACATGGCCAGCCAGAGATGATGGGAATTGTAGTGCCAACAGCATCTAGTAGGCCACAAATTCACCAGCCCTGCCATAAAACTACCAATAACATGACAACATACACCAAAATTTTATATTCTCTACTTGTAAGAAAGAATCATCCTTAAAAGGAACATGCTTGGGCCAGATAAAAGTATGAAAGTATTGACACAAATCTTTAAAATGGGCTGAATGCTGACCTTACCTTCACATGTGAATGTTGATGATCCAAATGAATATTGTGAATATCCGAAAGCTCGGAGATACACCAGTGATGGTTAACATTCACCTAAATAAAATTGTGAGCATTCTCCAGTGTTAGCTGGACAAGCAACAACGTACTCCCAAAAACCTATTCCAGTGAAATGCCCAAATTTGTTTAGGATTCTCTACATTCTCATATGAAAGTTGTGATTTACTAGATTTTGAACCTTTACCAAAGAACAATAGGAGTTGTTATATTTTGCTCAGAATATTTCTTGTTTGCAACTTGCACACTATCTTTTCTGCAACACATTTACAACATGTAAAAATAACTTTTAAAATTGAACGTCAACATTTTATATAGAAAAGTGTTTGCAGAACTGCAGAGAGAACATAACTGAGTGAAACTATCACTCAGCTGATGAACAGCATGCCTGGTAGGTCAGTTGGAAGGGGGATGATGCACCAATTCTTTAGGACCTGCCAAACACTTTGCAATTTAGAGATATTGCACAGCTCCAATGGGTGGGAGTTTCAGAGCTGTAGGGACACCACAAAGCATCCTTATTGTCTTAGTGGGTAGGCACACCAGGAGACCCGACGAAGCAGATCTTAAGCTGTGGGCAGGACTGTATGGGTATAGGCAGTTGAAAAAATAGCTGATGTCCACAGCATCCCACTCCCAGTTTATAGAGTGCTAAAGATAACTTCAAGTGTTGTGCCATGTTTTAGTGTAGTGCCATGTAACTAAAATCAACATTGACTCCATCATTCTAGATCGATGTAAATGCCACCCAAAGAATGGATGTGAAACTGTACTTGGAAGTTAATGCTAAAAATATGCCTATGTGTAACTAAGTAAAACTATGTAACAGAAAGCAAATTCCCCTGCACCAAGCAGTCAAAATTCTATAAATAATTCACCTTTTAAATATGTAATGGAGACTTTAAAGGCACATAACTCTAGCACTCTTGTATGTGAAAGCTCTTCATTCTCTGCCACTTTAGATATTTATAACTTTCAGAAACAGAATTTATTAATATTTCATTGTAACCCAAACACTAGTTAAACAAAAGAAGCTTGGGGAAGTAGTTAACCTCTTAGCTGAGAACCAAGGAAAACCTGCCTATTATTATGTTCAAGTACACTGTTGTCAGAGTTGGCCTCTTATACAATATGATAATCTTTATTGTCATTGTCCCATACAGAAGAACGAAATTGAAAAAATCTACACCAGACATTCAAAAACCAACAAGCTTGCTATCCCAGCTATCCCAGCCTGGTCAGCCCCCTAAAAACTCTGATATCCCATAATTAAATACAATAGAGACTACCTTACACTGTGTTTAAAACCAAAATCACATTTGGATAGAAACTGTTTCTCAGGCGGCTAGTCCTAGTCTTTATAACCCTGTACCTTCTTCCAGAAGGCAGAAGCTGAAAGATATCATTTCTGAGGTGCGCACTATCCTGCACTATGTCTGCAGCTTTCTTATGGCACCTTGAAGCATAGATTTCATCCAAGGTGGGAAGAGTGCACCCAATTATTCTCTCTGCAGTCTTTACAACCCTGGACAGCATTGTTTTTTCCCTGACTGTGCAACTCCCAAACCACACACACACAGACCATAAGTTAATACATTCTCAACAGTACAATGGTAAAATGCCATCAGCATCATGCATCAGTTCATACGCCACCTCCATTTCTTCTTTGTAAGCCTAAAAACACCCCTAGTCCAGCTGGAGTCATGGCACAGATCTTGGAGTCTTAGGGTATTTCTTGAATAGGAAATAAAATCCAAAACAAACAGAGTGAGACAAACCTAAAAGTTGTTTAATGAAGCATTTCATTAAAAAAATGTTATGGTGATAGCCTAATTAGGGCCATTGGTTTCTTATAATCTTTTGAGATCCACCTCCCATCGTTGCTAATCCATGTCCATTTTGTGGAGTAAAATCTTAAAATGCATTTTTTCCCCCCCTGGAGCAGAGAACCTAACCACTACTGGCATTTGTCGCTTTGTAACTGCAAGGTGGAATTATTGCAATGCTCTCTACATGAAGGGTAAATGATTCCAATGTGTTCTACATAAAGCTGCCCTTGAAGGCTGTTGGGAAAATAGAACTACTGCAGAATGTGCCAAAGCTCATTTCCTTAGTGGTGTTGGTAGATACAAGTATATTCAGCTGATTTTTTGTGACCATTGCGTTGGCAGCTATTATGGGCACAATTCAAGGTGCTAGTTTTGACCCATAAAGAAAAATATAACCCATACCCTAAAGTCTTTCTGGTGGTCTCATATAGAGAAAGACAGAAACAGTGTTATCGCATTGCCTGTCTTCTTCAGCTGTTGCAGTATTTTGAGGAATAGGCACTAAAATACACAAGGACAATGTAAGATTCCTAGAGCTGTGTGAAGAAATACCATATTTTTTGCTCTATAGGATGCACCGTACCATAAGGACGCACCTTCTTTTAGAGGGGGAGAACAAGAAAAAAAAAAATCTCCCCCTCTCTACTCAGCGCCCCTTCAGCGAAGTGGCAGGAGAAACAGAGCCCCTTCCATTTCTCCTCCTGCTTGGCTGAAGGGGCGCTGCGGAGCTCTCCCTCTCTGCTGAAGCCAGGAGAGCAAGACTTGCTCTCCTGAAAGGAACCCGAAGCCTGCGGAGTGCAGCGGGAACTCGTGCTGTGCTCCGCAGGCTTCAGGCAGCTATCCCTGAAGCCTGGAGAGTGAGAGGGGTCAGTGTGCACCAACCCCTCTCGCTCTCTAGGCTTCAGCAAAAGCTTCGGAGGCTTCATGCTGCTATTGCTGAAGCCAAGGAGCCTGCATTCGCTCCATAGGACGCACACACATTTCCCCTTAATTTTTGGAGGGGGAAAAGTGTGTCCTATAGAGCGAAAAATACGGTACACGGGGGAGGAGCTTGAGTCTTCCAACATTCAGCTTCATTGTATGTCCCCGAATTCGACTGTTAGGAGAGAGTGAGAAAAACAAAGAACTAGCTCACTTTTTAGTAAGTACATTGGGCGGACCACTGGTTTAATCTACATAAAAATAAACTTCTGGTCAGAGTGCAAAAACGCCTCTTTTTCGGCCTACATGAATGAATATGCACTTGCCTTCTTACAACACAGTTTGACATGCCTTATTTGCTGAGACACAAGACAAGTGCTTGGAGTTTGCTGAGATCACATCCAAACCACCTACAGATAAGTATTCATTAATATCAATACAGTAACACTCAGTTAAATGCACTAGTCCAGTAAATTCCCACAAGACATGTGTACACGAGTGGTGATATGAAAGGCAACAATGCTATTAACCTGTTATTAAGGATCTGCAGCTATTGCAAGAATAAATTATTTTACTGCTTGGAGGCATAGCCAATTCATAAAGACAAAAGTGGAGATGTAATGTTCCTCTGTTGCCTCATGTACCTGTAATTTGACTGGTACATGTTTCCCGTTGCCAGAAAGGCAACTCACTCCAACTTTTGATAGTCAGCTTTCAGAAGGCTAAATCTTCCAGGGCTCAAGAGTCTCTAATCAACACAATCCCCATGAACCAGTCAGCAACAGGAAGGGGCTGTCAAGTGCTCTTCATTCAACGGTACCTCTGAACATCCTAAGCTAGTCTTCTTCCCTACCCAGCGCTATACACCACCAGAAGGAGCCAGTTTAATTTTGGCAAATGCATGCTACTTCCTGGCCAACAGGTTGAATGAGACTCACTGAAGATCCTTTTTGAATGTGTCATGTCCTGAAGATGAATGAAGAACAGATGAAGAAGAAGGTGCTGAATATGTGGATGCGGGAAGTTATGTTCTGCCATCAGTCAACATCCTTCTTAATATGCAAATTAACCATCTATCTGACTCTTTCCACTTAATTAGAGTTCAACACCCTCCACTGGAATTCCTTCAAAGTTCTGAAGTCATACCAGAAATAGATGCAATATTCTTCAGTTCCAGGGTGGCATCATTCTCACCAAGATGCTTCAACAATTGGTCTCATGGAAAACTGAAGAGATAATGCATACAGTTTTGCATGTTAATACAAAACTACCTAATTTTCTCTTTCCAAGACGATGCACATACCAAAACACAGCTATCCTTCAAAATCACACTTTTCCAAATATTGTGATGCAGTTTGTCAACCAATTAATGTGCTTAAGAAGGCACATATGAGTGAAAAGTAACATACAAAGAAACTTTATATTATAGGAAATTGTGTAAGGCTTCTAAGTCCATTACACTTATCCTATCTGCTGCCTGAACTCATTCAGACCTTGGCATGAGCTCAGAAGACATTATAGTATGGCAGAAGTTCAACACCTATGCTACACTAGATGAAAGAGGAAGTGACCTTTATACAGGGGATGTCTGCCCTTTCCTGATTGGTGAAAGCTCATCAATCAAATTGCTCTCACTGCTCATTCTAACTGGAATGAAGTCTTTCAGAGCTTCTTCTGCTATCGGGTTGGACAAACTCAGCCCTGTTTAAGAGAGAGAGGTGCACCAGTGAATATATTTCCCCCCTCTCCATTTATTATTGCACTGGTGGTCTGTTATTGTGAGAGCACCAAGGAAATGCATTCATTTATTTATCTGGTTCCATTTTTTAGACAGTTGGTATTTAAACAGAGGAACTTAATCAAATATAATGAGAGAATGGAAGTACTCTGATGAAAATACTATTGCTGACTTGACAATCACTGTGTTATTCAAAATACTATTTGGAAAGTTTGAGCTTTTTGATTATGGCTGCTATTTATAACTTATATTCATAATCTGTCTAGAACAAAATGTATCATTTATGCTGATAAAAGGGAAACAGGAAATGTCAGGAGGTTTTTCTCCATAAACCAAAACTGATAATGGGCCTTAATTCTTCAACTGGCTATGTAGATACAAATCAGTGTATAGCTGCATATACAAATGAAACCATACCGAGGCAGAATAATGCAGGGATATTAGTTTTAAATTTAGCTGTTCAAATGAATATTCGAGCGAGCTTTTGAAATGTTTTAACTCTTGTTTTAACTTTGTACTCTATTGGAATTATGTGTGAACTTGTTTTTCATAAATTATATAGGTTGTCTTTTGTCCTAAGAAGCAGTCAGGAAACCTCTAGAATAATTTGGAGTCAACATGTTCCTATACATAGAGATTATACACATTATAGCAGGCATAGGCAAACTTGGCCCTCCAGATGTTTTGGGACTACAACTCCCATCATCCCTAGCTAACAGGACCAGTGGTCAGGGATTATGGGAGTTGTAGTCCCAAAACATCTGGAGGGCCGAGTTTGCCTATGTCTGCATTATAGGGACGACATACTCAGGGTAATGCATGAAGAAGAAAAACTAAAGGAATATAAAAAACTTAAAATACAGTCTCAAGTCACATATTTGTAATGCTCTCATGACCATTAAAGATTTTACATGAAAAAATGTCAAGTGCTATTGGCAATGGATTTCTGTGATAATGAGGGTTTATTCTCTCTTCTCCCATTCCGTGGAGAAATATTGATTATTAATTAAAAGTGCAAACTTTCATCATATTGAGATTAGTTCTTTCTCTCTTGCTTTTGCAAAATCAAAATAGGAATCACAGAGGAATTCCTTGGGTGTCTTGATGAAACCAATTCAGTTGATCCCTAAAGGAAGAGGGTTAGCTGACATGCATTGGGCCCAATGAACAGTTTCAATTACACCTTTTGAGGCTGCCTCTTCCTTTCCGTCCTTCCTGCTACCTCTCCTTCTTTCTTCTGCCTTCACTCTCAGTCTCTGATTAATATGGACCTCACCTATGAATTAATTTTAGTTGCCTACTTAGTTTAAATTGGTAGTTTTGGGACAGCTACAAAAAGAGTAGGGGGCCAGGGAATCTGTCAGATTCAGATTCTCATTTTTTCAATCATTAAATCTTTGCTACATTTCCACATTAGTTTGCAATTTTTTAAATAAACATCCTAATGAAGATTCACCAGCATTTTAATACAATTTCTCCTAAGTTCTGTACAGTGGTACCTCAGGTTAAGTACTTAATTCATTTCAGAGGTCCGTACTTAACCTGAAACTGTTCTTAACCTGAAGCATCACTTTAGCTAATGGGGCCTCCTGCTGCTGCCGCTCCACTGGAGCCCAATTTCTGTTCTTATCCTGAAGCACTATTTCTGGGTTAGTTGAGTCTGTAACCTGAAGCGTATGTAACCTGAAGCACCACTGTATTTATATGCAATTTTGCCTAATTAATAAGCATATTTATGCAAATAAATTCCCCACATATAAGGCCCTTTTGCATGGCATTTTCACTAATGCATGCATTTTTATTTACCCTTATATGTACATTTTTATACATGGCAGGAGAACTTCATTGAAATATTTGGAGAAGTGTGAATTCTGAAGGATGATTGTGTTTGGCTTGTGTATTGTTTCAGAAAGTGTGAATTCCCCCTTCCCCCTTCCACACAAGCAAATGAATCTCACTTCAGTCAATCAAAGGCAAACAATCATGCCCTGGGTCCCCATCAACCTTCTCTCACTGCCCATGTAAACTAACAGATGTGTAGGAAGAGAACCTACCAAAATGACACTGACATACAAACCTCAAACATATACCAAGTTGGAAAAATGAAAAAAATAGTGTGTAAGTTTATCCCTCTCCCCTCTATTCTCTCCCCCTACCTCTGGATACCATATTGCCTTACATTGAACGTAACCAAAATACTTTATAATCTGAACCGAGAGAGAGAGAGAGATATATCCCACTTTTTTGTAATTCATGAAAATCTTTAAGAAAAATTATTTTAAAAAAGAAAGAAAGTGTGAATTGGGTGAGTCCGTATTTCAATGCAAACTGAATTAAATCTCTCCTCATCTCTAGTTTGGAGGCACAGGGTGTTCGTGGTCATAGGGAAAATTAAGAAAAAATAATGGAAATAGCAGCTACGCGCAAGCCAAGTGATAGCCCACCCACACCAAAATGTGCTACAATTGTGGCACACACTGCAGATAGGATTTCTGCCAAGAGTGGGTGGAATAAAACCAGTAATTGACTTCAATTGCAGGGCCCACTTGATCTTAGGAACGCATGTACACCTGTTGAATATCTAATGCCAGTAGCATTTCCATTCGGAATGTGGCTTGTTCCTCCTTCTGCTCTTTCCTTGTGAGGGGGCAGGGTGACTATACAGGCCACTATCAAATATTCTGATGAATGTGGAAAGACTTGAACCATGACAATTAAGCAAGCTTGGCTGCACTGCCACTTACTATTCTGTTTCCATTTTTAAAAATCATACCCTCTGTGTGTTCTACCAATGGAAACTGGAAGGCATGATCTTTCCAGCAACCAGAAGAAAATAAATTAATTACTGGGACAGCCTATTAATTTACAGCCCATTTATCAGAAAGACCTAATGACCCTTACATCACTCTATCACTCATTCCGCAACCTGTTTTACCACCCCTGTTCCTTACATCTGTTCGTTGTTGTTCTGCAGATTTTTTGAGAGGCTAGAAAATGAGCTGCCAGCGGCTAGTTCTCCACAGTGAACAGAGACTCTGGGGCAAAGGGTTGGCAGAGACCTAGTCCAGCTGAGGCAGCCCGAGTGCCAGCCTTGCTTTAGTACTTTTGGCCTGTTTACATGATTGTAACAGATGGGTTCTTATTCTCTAATGTTTTGCTACTTGCAAGAATAAAATGTTGCCTGCTTGTCATTCTATTTTTCATGCTGCACAAAGGTGAGCTCGATGGCTGGAAAACGAACCAGGGATGTGGGACAAAGAGAAGGAAATAATGGAAGCATCACACCTCGTTTTTTCAGAATGAAATGAGGTTGTGTGATCTCAACCATTTGTAAATAGGTTTTATCATATTAGACTAACGTGCTTTATGTTAAATGGCATATAAGTATATGAAACTGTCTAATGCTAAGTTAGATCAGTGGTCCATCTAGAGTAGTAGGGTCAACTGTGATTAACAGAAAAAGAAAGAAAAAACACCCCCCAAAAAACTGTGATTAACAGCATCTCCCAATTATCTTCACCCACTGTGGAGCTTCCTTCTGAGTAGGCCTGCAGAAAATTGCACTGTCAGTTGATTTATTTGGCATTCCCAGTGGAACCCTTTACAAGCTTTGCCTTGTATGTGCATTGACAACATGCCTAATATATAGATCGAGGTGGGGGGATATTACTTTCTAAGTATTTTGGGCTGAGACTTTTTGGAGCATTTACTTTTAAAAAATAAATAAACCACAACCCAAAATAGTTCAGTTAACAAAGGACCCGGCCTGTGCTCCTGTCTACAAGGCTTGCCAGGATTTCGAGCACTTGGCTGTGGGTGGGTGTAAAATGTTGTAATTTCTAATGTGGCTATTGCTGTAAACTGATTTTTTTTCCAGAAAGGGGGAGCTCTTTGCCAAGGGTGCAAGTGACCATAGGTATGCCTCTGGGAGGAATCTCTCTTCATATAATTTGAATCCATTTATTTGGGTCCTGGTCTCCAGAGCAGCAATGTTTTTCCTTGCCAAAAAAGAATAGAATATAGTTTCAGACTGAAGTTTTTGTTGGTCCTTCACTTCTGTCTGATGTGACATAACTGAAGCTTTCTACAAAAGACAGCAGAAAAGTGCTCTCCCCAAGGATTAGAGTCACAAAACTGCAACAGAATAAACTCTTACAGCAAGTTCTATGCCTGAATATAGCTTTTTTGTTTTTGAATGTTGAACCACATCTTGCCAAGTCCCCATACCTAAGCCAAGTGAATCAATTTACTATGTACAATATGCTATGTCCAACACAAATTGTTGATCATGTGAAGTAAAAGCCTCGCTTTTATGTACCCAGGAGTTTAATTATCCTATATACGTAGAGAGTTCTTTCCCTGGTGCTCAGTTCCTACAGTGAAGAGATTCAATTGCAGGTCAGTATAGACAGAAACATGCCAGAAACTCAGATACAGATATCAAGTAAGCTGTAGTAGCCATCATTTAATAACACCAGTCAGTATTCAGCAGGCACAACAGTTTTTACACATGTATTGAGAAGACAGGTATTGTTAGAGAACATGCTGTATGGAGTATGTGATTATACGGTTGCAGCTCACTCTAGTGTGGAGCTTGACGTCTGCTTCAACTACACCATTAAACAAAATGCAGCTGCTCAGCTAGAAACTATAGAATGTTGTAAGTAGGCCAGGGTATAATTAATCTCAGATGACATTTAGGCAGGTTGTTGCAATTACTGTAACACCACAGTTCTAATGCTTTTTAATAATCACTGTACTGTAGTTGTTCTATACCAATCATCCTTCCCTAAATAATGTTATTTAGCATCTGCATGGTGCTTGTAGTTTCAGGAGGGGGAAAATCCTCAGTTTCCCTCACTTTAGAAATAATAAATCCAAGGTTCTAAGTAGTAATACTCATTTTTTTAAAGAAATGCTGTAAGTCAATGGCAAAAAAATCCTGAGCTGTAAAACGAAAATCATATTCTCTAGAGTAGTCTCACTGAAAATGATGTATTTGATCTCACAGCTTTTTCATTGAAGCAGTAGCTGTTTCTTCAAATCTCACCTGTGATTAACCAGAGGTTATTGAAACATTCTGGTGTGCTGTGGAAGCTAAACGTTAGTAACTGCAAAATGGTTGTGCATGATAGTATTTGGGAGGCCAAGTTAGTCCTGGATGTTAGGCAAGTCAATGGGAAAAAGCTTAACAACTTTTGGGGTTTCCCAAAGAAAGCTCAATAATTTTGTATGTGTGTAGAGCTCTGGATTGGTGCCGGCTTGGAGTTGGCAGGCTGAACAAAGGAAAGACTTAGGAGACTGGAAAAGACCTGGAGGTCAATGGTTCACCAGTCTGACCTTCTCTCTCTCCCTCTCCCAACACACATAATTATAAGCACAAGCAATATTGGCCTCCTGTTTTCCACATTAAATAGGCACAGTAGCATAATTTGCTGGTGGTCTTACCATACTGAAACCAAACATGAGAATCTTACATAGTAGCAGAGTGTTTATTCAGCAGGAACTTGGGGATGTCAGCTCTGCACCTCTCAGGTAGGTGCTTTTGCCATTCTAAGAGAATGAGGGACGTGTTCATAGTGAGTTCTGGCACCTCTTTTTCTAGAAAAATAGCACTGCATACTATCTATCAGGGAATGAACCTGTACATCTGTGGGAGTATGTAAATTCAAAGATGAAACAAACAAGCTCACAAGCTCTTTTGGCTTAGCATTATTAGTGATGCTTTGTAAATCTTAGCTTGAACGAAGTGGCTGCTGAAGTTTTAGCAAGTTCCAACTATTTTAATTTATTCAGCCTTCCTGACATGGCAATCTGCATAGTATTACCCATAATAATGGGATTTTACTTTTCTTAATTTATCTTCCAAGAGTTACTCTATCCTTAGTCTGTCTCTAAAGCTTTTACCATGGCGATTATCTGCTGCTGTAGTGTGAGGAGTGACACACAAATGTACAACAAAAGAGATTTTGAGGTGATGCTATTTCTGTTTGATCAGCCAATTGGGTGAGCTGTATTACAATTTCCCCACTTCCATAGCCCGAGTCTCGTCCAACTGCTTGTCAGAACACATGCCATGACTGATAGATGCACAAGCCCTCCCACTGTGTCGGGTGATTGGCATAAGGCAAAAATTAAATGTCACTCAACACAAGTTTAAGCAAATGAGGCTGAGAAAAGTTTCTTTCAGATATTCATTGAATGGAAGGAAGTGGGGATTTCACGAGCTGTCTGCACTTCTGACTTCCATGTGTTTATTTGAAGAGTGGAACACATTCTGCAAATCACTCAGCAATGCAGGTGTACCTATCTCCACACTTGTCATGGTCAGGCTGGATACAGAGGAGTAGTGGTAGGCACCAGCTGGGGAACCCCCAAGGGAACCCCCAGGGAAAGAAGGCTCAGAGCCAGGGTACTGCTGGTGGGATGCCAATGAGTGGTTAGAGGGAGCAGACTGGGATGAGGAGGTGTCAGAAGCAGGAAGAGGCTGTGGTGAAGGGCAGTACAGAATCAGAAGCCAAAACAGAGGCTGGTTAGAAGTGGGGGCAGTTTGCTGAAGAGGCCAGGGAGTCTGCCCCTCCTGCTGTGACTAGCTCACCTCCCCCCGGTCTCCCAGAACACAGGGAGGAACGAAGAGTGCAGAGAAAAGAAAGACAAGATGAAGGGAATAACCTGGGGGAGGAGTATTGGAGGTGGGAAGGCTGAGACCTTCAGTCCTTGCAACCACCTCATTGCAGAAAGACCTACTGAGAAGAGAAGCTGTGATCAGTAGGCCTGCACTGTTTTGGTTTCTTTTGAGTGTTTGGGTGTTTAATTGGTGACCTGCTTCTGACTCCAGCTCCTGACAACACTTTTGGAGGAACCATTACAAAGTAGGGTTTCCTACATACAGTTGCATATACGTAGATCTGTCCTAAAGGAGAATAACAGGTACAGTGTGGAAAATCCTGACCACCCTCATACCTTTTTTATCCCCCATCCAGACAAACAAGAGGCATCATTAGTATTTAAGAACACATTCCAGAAGATTCTAGCACATTCAGGGGAAGAGCCACAGCTCTGCTTTGTATGCAGAGGGCCCCTGTTTCAATCCCTGGCATGTCCAGTTGGGGCTTGGAGAGAACCTTGTTTGAAACCCTGGAGAGCTATTCCCAGCCAGTATGGACAGTACTGATGCAGTACGCAGCTTCCTATGTTCCATATCAAAAACACAGGATGTGAAGCAGGGAAAGTGGCATGTGTGGTCTGGGGCCAGTTCTGAGGGCCAGTTAGAGAAGCATGTATTCAGGCCCTGAGCCTGAGGTCCCCTACTTTGGTTCTAAAACCCCATGGAGCAGGGTTTGCCACAACAATTGAATTTTCAACAGCCCCTGTTCTGGCTTTTCATTATAGTTCCCCCCCAGCCCCCCCCCCCCAAAGCTGCATAATTCCATATTGGCTGTCAACCTCTCATCACAGCATAGCCCATATCCTACCTGATGCACAACACTTCTTCACACTCCTTAAAAATAGATACCCCCAAGAAGAAATATTCAACAGAAATCTTTGCTTCTGATCTTTAAAAGCATCTAACCAGCAGTGTCAACACAGTCGCTCCGTGCCAAAGCCTGTGCTTTCCATCTTTCCCACTTAAGTCAGCAGAAGTGTTGGGATGAAATACTCTCTGTCAATCCCAGCAGCCTCTGTTTTCTCCACATCAACAGACTGATTTATCTCCATCCATCCATCCAAATATTTATGCAATTCAGTGTGAATTTCTCTACACCCATGTACTCTAGACATGATTGATTTTAATTCAATAATTGAATAAGGGAACATGCCGGTGCACAAATCAAAGATAAGAATTTACAACTGCATGATTCTCCCTCCTCACATTATAGAGGACAGTCACTTTCTATCGGGTGATGGGTGGAGAGAGAAGATATATGCTAACAAGAATCTGAGAAAGAGAGTGTGTTAGATAAACTGGTCTTGGAAGATGGACAACATATCCATCTTATATCTGCAGGAAGTACAGCAGGAGGAGTTGATTGGTTCTAATTTGAATATCATGAGCTTGCGGGTATTAATGCAGTGTGTGACATTTCTTACATCAGCTATCCCAGAACTTGGCAACCAATTGTCTACAGATGTGTGGATTTATTATAGGCATTTTTGACATTCACTGCTGTATGTAACACCAGCATGCTGTACATGGCATTTGGTCTTCAGAGCTCAATGAATCACAGATGGTAGTAGACCTACAGAATGAGCTGGAACTACACAAAGCCCAGTTAGCAAAGGAAGCACAAAAACCCTTTTGCAGACATGCAGTTGGGGATTTAGAGAAAGACAGACATTTAATGGTACAGCAGATTGTCACTGATCAGATATTACTAGAAGCAGCTTCTGCCACCAGATATATGATATTACTCATGGGGAGGGTAACGCTGTTTTGAACTGGAATCAAAGCTCCCCACAATGCACAGCTGTCAGTAGAGCCCCAATGTGTGTGAGTTCCTGCTTGTGTGTAGGGTTTCCATGAGACCAGACCCCCAGCAGGTCAAGTTTTGTTTTGTTTTGCAGCCTTGTCCAACATGCAGTTGTTGGAGAACGCAGATATAGCATTGACTCTGGGGCTATAAGACCAGTCCTGCTTCTCATTTAATTCAGCATTGCCCTACATGCAAGGAATGTGTGCAAAGAGTTGCTATATACTTAGTATGGTTGTCAGTGCAAGACAGTGTCAAGGTGTTCATTAATTCTGAATACTTATTCTGATTTTCTTCCAAAGGTCCAGAGTAGCAGTGTACATGAGAAGGAAGTAGGGGGGGTACCAGTGCAATTTTTCTGGAAAACTCACCATGAACACCTCCCTTGCTTTCTTATAATGACAATGGTGCCCACCTAAAAGGTGCCAGAACTGAGTTCTGATGAGTTCCAACTAAAAAAAAAGCCCTGGGGGGAGGGTACCCCATTATTAAAATAATAATCAGCATCTTTTTTATTGAAAAAGAAAACTGCTCAATGAGACTTTTGTTGTTGTTTAGTCGTTTAGTCGTGTCCGACTCTTCATGACCCCCATGGACCAGAGCACGCCAGGCACTTCTGTCTTCCACTGCCTCTTGCAGTTTGGTCAAACTCATGCTGGTAGCTTCCAGAACACTATCCAACCATCTCGTCCTCTGTCGTCCCCTTCTCCTTGTGCCCTCAATCTTTCCCAACATCAGGGTCTTTTCCAGGGAGTCTTCTCTTCTCATGAGGTGACCAAAGTACTGAAGCCTCAGCTTCACGATCTGTCCTTCCAGTGAGCACTCAGGACTGATTTCCTTAACAATGGATAGGATTGATCTTCTTGCAGTCCATGGGACTCTCAAGAGTCTCCTCCAGCACCATAATTCAAAACAATGAGACTTACAACAGTATAAATGACATATCATCAACATATTTTTAAAAAGGGAAAGAATCCAAAAGGAAATAAGAATTTAATAAACTAGAACAGCTACTTGCATTTTTAAACACACACACAAACACACAAACACACTTTATAAAAATAAATTACAATTCTTAAAATTAGATAAACTATTGATGTAGTAAACTATTTGCTACCTCACCCAACAAGAATACTAAAAAAAAGATTGTGCTGCTAAATATATATATACACAATCGCCAAACCCAAAGGTAACGATATTTTTATAGTAGTCAGAAACCCTCTTTCTCAAATCCTGAAAAATATAGTCAGCTACATTTCTAACGAGTTCCGGTTCTACAGACTCCCACTCCAGCTGTCACTTAAACTGTCTTTCCCTTCTTTTTATTTAAGTAAAGTAACTATTGTTTCACAAGGAGACGGGAATGTCCCTGGCTGGTTTTTACATACCTTCCACTGCTAACAGAGGCACAGTTGATGGGCAGGAGGGAGAAGAACTTCACTGTAACAAAGAGGCTATGAAATTCTTTGCTTGGGGAAATCCAGTGCCTTGGCTGCATTTAGAAGCCAAGTAAAGACTATTTCATTTCAGCTCTTTTATTTGGCTTGATCAGCTCTCAAAGGAATCTTTCTTTTTTTTAAAAAAGGGGGGGAATCCCTTGCTTTTTTTAAAAAAAGTGTGTTATATCTGCCATTTTATCTTTTTGTATTTTGAAACTGTAATATTGCTGCTTCTGATTAAAAATGTTATTGGATACCCTCATCAGGGATGATTCATAAATTATTGTATGGATAACTGGCAAAGCCGGATGCCTCAGTATAACCATTCGTATTCACACGCCATCCATCAGAAGAAGAAGAAGAAGAGTTTGGATTTGATATCCCGCCTTTCACTCCCTTTAAGGAGTCTCAAAGTGGCTAACATTCTCCTTTTCCTTCCTCCCCCACAACAAACACTCTGTGAGGTGAGTGGGGCTGAGAGACTTCAAAGAAGTGTGACTGGCCCAAGGTCACCCAGCAGCTGCATGTGGAGGAGCGGAGACGCGAACCCGGTTCCCCAGATTACGAGACTACCACTCTTAACCATTACACCACAGTGGCTCTCTTCATCACATGAAGAGGCTACGCTTATTAGCTCTACCTCTCTTGTTGCATCCTCTCTGGCCATATGGAGACCCTGTGCATGTAGAGAAAACCCCTTGCCAACATGTGGGCAGTGGGGTCCTGAAGACACACCAGTAGCAGCTGGTGGCAGCAAGTAAGGCCTCACTCTGACCCTTATGTGATGGGGAACATGTGACTATAAATATTTGTAAGGGGCTTTATTCATCACTTCATTGAGAGCCACGGGGCTTATGCTAGTCACATAAGATTATCTATGGGAGCTTGGGGCTATTCTGTCCAGCTTTCACATACCATAGGTAGGATTTACACTGAGCTTTTTCTTGAAAGGACTATGGTGCAAATGGCTTATTTCTCACTCTTGCTGTAAATATATTCACCACAGTTTTGTAATGACTAGTAAAAACCCTCACTCATATGAACATGAATTCCCCAAACATAGCTTACATCAACACTATACTGAAGTGAAGGCAAACTTTTGCTGCAATCCTTCACTCAGTTACCTGGGAGTTAACCTGCAATGGGACTTTCTTCTGAGCAGACACAAACTGCAACTGCTAGTAATGAAATTGTGATATATCTGTAATTCTGTTGTTTCTTCCACATTCATCGTCTCATGACATAATTTTTGAAAGTGAAAAAAACAAAACGAAAAACCTGTGGCTGTCTATAAAATCCTTACAACACCTGCAATATTCTACAACAGAACACAGCATAGACTTTTCTTTCCTGTAGAATTTTGAATTTCTTGTTTCATGCTCCAGCTAAAATAAAATGCAGCTGCAGATGTGCAGCGCTCCAATCATTTGTGATAGCTTGTTAAAGTGAGAAATGCAGAAGGTTAATTTTCTAATTACATACTCCCTAAGTTAAATTATGCATGTTATCGCACCCATTGACACTCTATAATAGAACTTTTTATAGCAAAGTGATTTACTCCAGAGTTATGTTAACTAATAGTGTGGTGTATTTTTAGATTATTTGTAGATACTGAGGTTAGGGGACCAGCCCATTTCTATGGAGTCTAAACTTTTTACATTGCAGTTTCTATTTAAGAGCTGGGTAATATTCTCACCCCCAAACTTGCAGTGCAAAATTGTGAAATGTGGGTAAGGGAGTATGCCTATAGCATGTGTGAAACTCTGAATGTTGGGTAATTCAGGACAGACAAAAGAAAGCTCTTTTTCACAAGAACATAGTTAAATTATGAAGTTCACTTCCACAGGATTTAATGGCCACCAACTTGGGTGTCTTTAAAGGGAACTTAGGCAAAATCAGAGGAAGTATACATCTGAATACTAGTTGCTCATATTTGTATGCTCTACGGACAGTCACTGAATATAGGATTACAGTTTCAGAGAAAATTGGCTAATGTGGAAGCAATGAAGTTGATGTAGAAAGATTCATTGAATATTCAAGTTTGAAAACCACTCTGCAACTTAAAAAAGAAAGAATTTTTTTAAAGAAAAGCATTGAGATAGCCCCTTAGCAAAAAGCATTTTTAAAAACCATTTATGTGCATGTGGAATAAATAGTATTGTTGCTTTCATCTGATTCTTCAAAACACATACCGGTAATTGTTTACATACTGTCCCAAATCTGATTACCTGTTGTGTTTTGACCATTACATTGAACAGGGTCTGATGCATCTAAGATCTCCTCATGTGAGATATATCAGTTTCCTTTACTGTCATCAAACCCATATGGTGTCTACTCTTAAGTAGTTTTGAGGGAGCACTTAGGACTGACTTTTCTCAGTGCAGGCCTCTGAACAGGCCTACATACACTATATATGCACTACATGCATATTATCAGGGTCCCTGACTATTTCACAGTTCATCATCATGCATACAACTTGTCCATTACATGCATGCAACTCATACATTGTCCATGTGCAGTCTCTATTCCAAACATTGGTGGAGCGGGTAAGTGTGTGAAACTTTGGTATGTGGGTCAGGAAACGCAATCCCCAGTTCTAGCTCAACCCACTCACCCCAATCCATGTGTTCACTGAATGTGTGAAAAGGAGTAAAAGAGGTTTCTCTATTATAATCAAGACCTACATTGTCTTTCTAGTACTGTCAAATAGCAGTCTGGGTAAAGCAGCAAATCAGATATAAATGATTAGCAATGATCTAGTGCACTAACCTTATGTCAGCATAGAAACAGATGCTTTGCACTCTGTAAATTTACCATTTATTAAAGATAACAAGATGAATGGGCTTATCATTTGCTCCATAGTAGATCCAGGCTTGTGAACCACCAGTGAGAAAATTTGTGGAAAGCTTCTGGGATAGAATGGCCAAGTGGCAGCAAAGCAGGTGGGGCAGGAAGTGGAAGGGGTGAATGAAAGAATCAGCAGGTTCACCAGAGAGGAATAAATATCTTGTCACAATCTTTTAGCTCAAAAATGCTCCCCCCCCAATGATTTCTGCAGAGTTTGCTTCCATCCTGATACATGGAGGACAGGAATCTAGCTTAGGGAGGTTAGGTATTGGGAAATGGCTGGGTTCTTCCCATCCCTGTTTGACTCATGCCTATAATGAGTAGGGGTTTTATCATACAAGGTCCATTGCAGCAGCTTAAGTTCAGCAGCAAAAACAACTGGTGTGCTGGTTCAAAAGACAGCTAGATTCCAAATGGTTGAAATGATAACTTTTAATAAACACAGTTTATTTTTATCATAAATATAAGTTGCCACCAAGTTTATGCAGGCAATTAAGAAAATATATTTCTGTAATAGGTGATCTCTGGTTTTAATTTTTTTACATGGTTTTTATTGTATATTTGCATGGTTTCTGTAAACCATTTTGAAAAACCAATGGAGGCTAAGGCTGTGAAAAAACTCAATATGGAGGCCAAATGGCCGAAATATTGGGAAATAATAGAAAAAGATGGAGATAACTGGAGGTTGCAGAGTATGGATAAAATAAAAGATAAAGTGCGAGATTGGCTACATTATGCTCAGGTTAAAGAAGTTTTTAAGTTGGATAAAAAGGTAGGATTCCAGGTGGAAAAATCAAAGTTAGAAACTGAACTGTTAGAACCCAGCTCTAAGATACTTTCAAGAATGTATAATTTGCTGTTAAAATGGAATACACAGGATGAAATGGTCAAATCAGCCATGATAAAATGGGCACAGGACATAGGGTACAACATCATGTTTGCTGACTGGGAAAAGTTATGGACCACAGGTTTGAGATTTACGGCATGTAATGCCTTGAAAGAAAATATTATGAAAATGATTTACAGGTGGTACATGACCCCAGTCAAGCTTGCAAAGATATACCATGTGTCTAATAATAAATGTTGGAAGTGTAAAGAAGCTGAAGGAACATTCTTTCACCTCTGGTGGACTTGCCCTAGAGTGAAGGTTTTCTGGGAAATGATGTATAATGAACTGAAAAAGGTATTTAAGTATACCTTCCCTAAGAAACCAGAGGCCTTTCTCTTGGGCATTGTTGGTCAGAGTGTGCAAAAGAAGGATCAAACCTTTTTTATGTACGCTACAACAGCAGCAAGGATACTCATCGCTAAAAGCTGGAAAACTCAAGAATTACCCACACTGGAAGAATGGCAGATGCAACTGATAGACTATATGGAACTGGCGGAGATGACGGGCAGAATCCGAGACCTGGGAGAAGAACTGGTGGAGGAAGACTGGAAGAAATTCAAGGACTATCTACAAAAATATTGTAAATTGTATGATTGTTAAGAAAGATGTAAGATTAACAAAAACATGGCTTCAACAAATTAGTTATAAAGAATATAAATTTAAATTCAATTGGAGGATGAAAAGATAAATTTGGGATAATTAATATTTTATGATTAAGCTTCAATAAGAGTATGTTAAACCCCAAAATTTGAGACATTAAATATTGGAAAATTATATTATATGAATTAAATCAAGTTAATAATTTGCTGGTAAAATTTATGTTTAGAAAGCAGGAACAAGAGATGTGAGGAAGTCCAAAGTTGAGAATGAAATGTAGACAATGGAAAATATTATGTTATTATGTATGTTCTTTATTGGTTATAAAAAATTTAATAAATATTATTATAAAAAAAAAAAAAATATGTATTATTTTAATTTATTACCCAACCTTCATCCTAAGGTCCCTGGATGGGTTACAACAATTAAAACACCATATTAAATAATACAACTTTAATACAACTTACAATCATAGAAATAAGATGGGCCCTAGAAATATACATCTCAAGTATCAAGTGAACAACAGTGTACAAACATTTTTTGAATAAATAAATAAATAAAAACATATTATATGAACTAAATTTTAATTGGCGATAAAGGTAAAGAGACCCCTGACCATTAGGTCCAGTCGCAGATGACTTTGGGGTTGCAGCGCTCATCTCACTTTACTGGCCGAGGGAGCCAGCGTACTTTCACTTCGTGCTTTCAGACTGCTAGGTTGGCAGGAGCAGGGACCGATAGTCAGCTGTTTTTTGTAGCATACGCTCTTATAATGCAATCCTGTATGTGTCTACTCAGAAGTAAGCCTCAGAGTTCAGGTAGCAGGATCTAGGATTACAGTATTACAGCGTTAGCATACTTGAGAAGCTGGTGTTTCTTTTGGAATGTTAGAGCAGTGGGATGAATATCTATTCCTGCTTTGCATGAGTCACTCACTTGATTTGCTTAACAAAGTTATAATTTGACTTTGAAAATTTCATTTATGGTGGAACTATGTGAAATGAAATAAAAATGACTTGTGTCAAGCTGAACTTTTTTCAGTGTTGCAAATTGGGAGCTGAATGATGCTCGCTGAAAGAAATAGGCATGTTAATCTCATGGATCTGCTCAAATAGAGCACCTCACCGTCTTTTTGTGAGTGTGACTGCTAGATGAACGGATATGTGTTATATGGCTATATGCCGACACAACAAATCGAAAACCATTTCAAAACTGTTTTATTGAGGGCCCCTTTCAGATTGCTGTTTTGTATTATTTTTTACAAGTGTATCCCACAACATGCCGCTATTGGTGGATTTCCAGTGGACCATCACATCATTCCACTCATCAGTCGTTCTGCAACATTTCCCCAGTATCATCCCAATACTGCCATCTGAAGGGGCACTCTTGCACTTTGCGCAACAAATCAGGACCAAACAAACAACTGGAACAGGATTTCAGACGTACTGTAAATTATGGGAGATACATGTATTGGAAAGAATGCAGGTAACTACTGAATAGTCAGCTTGATACTTAAAACAGATAACAAACAACAACAACAACAAATTATTATTAAATTAAATAATAAATGGTGATTTGTTGTAATAAATGATAATTAAATTGTCAGTCTGTGAGCACTTAGAAAAGGATGCTGTGATAACTAAGAACCAGCTCGAGTTTCTTAAAAGCAAGTTATGCCAGACAAATCTCATTTCTTTCTCTTTTTGAAGGAATTACAAAATTGGTGGTTCAGGGGAATGCTTTGGATGTAGTGTATCTTAATACCATTAAGGCTTTTGACAAAGTCCCCCCTGATATTCCTGTGGATAAACTGGTAAAATTTGGGCTGGACAAGGTTACTGTTAGGTGATGTAGTAGTTCTGCACTGCCAGCCATGGCAGAGCTCAGTGGAGGAAGAAGCCAGCCAATCAGTCGAGTCTCAGTGGGGTACTTGCCTGGAGACAGAGTCAATACACAAGGTTCAGGAGTATCTCAGTTCACATAGTCAGGCAATACAAGGGTCAAGATCACAAGAAGCAGCAAGGTCTGGTCAGGAACAACAAATGCTGTTTCCAGGAACTGACTGAGGCTGGAGACCCTGCTTAAGAAAGCTGGTTCTCATCAGGAACAAGAAGGCTGATCAGCAGCAGGTAGAGTCACTTTGCCTTCTGCTCTTTCAGGCTGCTGCTCAGCAGGTGAAGCTGACTCCTGGCCCATGACAGATGACTGTGTAGCTGGTTGACTGACCGAACCAAACGAATGCTCACTAATGGTTCCTCATCAATTCAGTTCACATTTAAAGGCCAATCTACCCAATTTGCAGTTTTTGAAACAATATGAGAACTGAAAGGCAACCATTCTTTGAAATTCTCCCTCTTCTGAATTTTGCAATGCAGTTCTCCAGCCGTGTAATGTGTTCAGAAATGCATATAATGAGATGAAGTGTAAATAAAAATGCATTATATTATGGGAAATTGCTTTGCAAATGTGTGTAAATTAGGGAAAAATCCATACAAACATGTATGTAAGGAGAAATGTGTAACAAAATGCTGGTGAATTTGGAAGAGAATTTTTTAAAAAATAAAATTTTCAAACTGTGGGCTAGATCATCCCCAGGGACCCTTCCATCTCTACAATTCTATGATTCTATATGTAAGAGACATGTTGAAAACTGAATTTAGGATTGAAAGAATGAGCAACTAAAACTGACAGACCTGCCTATCCCTAGCTGGCATAGCATCCCATTCCTAGATGCCTTCTAGACCCATAAATGCAGCTGGTAGGCTACAGAGGAGCTGTGGACAGCAGTGCCGCCCCTCACCCCCAGCTAATAATAATAATAAACCCTGTGGCTGCCTCATAACTAAGTCAATTCTGCTCCCCTTTGAAACGGTCTGTGAAGATTCCTTGCTCCCACTCAAGGGGAATTCACTTGTGCATTGCTGTTCAATGCTCAAAAAGATTGCCACAAATATATTTGGTTCATGGTTAGCTTCCACCATGATTAACAAAATCAGGCTCATTTAATTTTGATGGAAAGAAAAAAAGAAAGAAAAACATTTGGTGGAAACATAAGTTGGCATTGCACATATGCTTTATCAATTATCATCTTGTGTCTTGTGTTTACTTGAAACAATCTATTTTACAGTAACAGAATAATTTATTTTTTTCACTTTTGCTGTTGTGGCATATGAAAATCAAACTGTCTCCTCTCTCTGTCCTATGCTGCAACGCCAGCAGAATAGTCAACGAGTAAGAAAACATGTGCAGATTTTAAACTGGTAATGAATGATGGATGAGCTAAAAGGACACAAGGACAAAAGTGATTTCTTTAAGCTACGGTAGTCTAGCAACTGAAGAAGGAAGCAGGGAGGGACTGAAGCTGAGGGGTTTTTGTGTGTAATAAATTGAGCCTATATGATGTCGGAGCAGCAAATACATTTCTAAAGTAGAAATTCCAGGAGATTGTTATATCATTGGTTGATGAAGTCCAGATATTCTAATATTTATTGTAAAGTGTCATCTGCATCTTGTGGAGGCTGCAGGTGGCATCATTTCCTGGTTACTGCAACAGGTGGACGGTAAAGTGAGACTGTGGGGCATAGGTAAATGCTCTACAATACACCTGTCTGTGATATTTGCTGGGTGCTTGAGGAATCTGTTCCTCAGGGACTAACGTGTGGATCGGAGCTAAACAATCTGCTAGGATTTCAAACTTCCCAAATATTCCAACATAAATCTCATCTCAAATCATTATATACTTACATTTTTAAAGAGAGAATACCATTCCCACTCTTTAGGTAAAGGTAAATGTACCCCTGCCCGTACGGGCCAGTCGTGTCCGACTCTGGGGTTGCGCGCCCATCTCGCTTAAGAGGCCGGGGGCCAGCGCTGTCCAAAGACACATCCAGGTCACGTGGCCAGCGTGACAAGCTGCATCTGGCGAGCCAGCGCAGCCCACGGAAACGCCGTTTACCTTCCTGCTATAAAGCAGTCCCTATTTATCTACTTGCACACGGGGGTGCTTTCGAACTGCTAGGTTGGCAGGCGCTGGGACCGAATGACGGGAGCGCACCCCGCCGCGGGGATTTGAACCGCCGACCTGACAATCGGCAAGTCCTAGGCGCTGAGGTTTTACCCACAGCGCCACCCGCGTCCCACTCTTTAGCTGGGGTCAATTTACACCCACCAACTGAAGGAGGAAGGCTCCCAAAAGGAAGGGTGAGGGATAGCCCCATGGCCTCTTCTGACCAATTGGTTTTGGGGAAGCAGACATCTTATAAAATGAGGCCCCTCACTTTCTTTTTTGTTTCTTTTCAGCATCCTACTCTTCCACCCTCTTTTGCCATTCACCATGTGGGACTGAGTAGGGGTTATTTTGAGATGTTTTCTCATTGGCCTTTTTTTTGGGGGGGGGTTTCCTTTTTATCTACTCTGCCCTGCTCTTAATTTCATCGGCTTTCAGAAGCTTAGTTTTAATCTGGCTGTTGTCTGCTGGCATGTAGAGGAGGCAGAAAGTGGATTTTAACATGGGGCAGCACCCTGTGGCATGTTTAGTGATTGGTATATCACAACCCCCCTCTTATCATTGACTGACTTGGGGGGCAGCATGGGTTTTGAGCTTTCAGGACCTGGCACATGTCCCCTGTTGGACACTGAACAGCAGGGGTGACTAACACAGGTCAGGTCGCACCCCCATGACTTCCATTTCAGGAAAAATACTGTTGACCTACCATCACCATCTGGCATAGCTTGGCTCACAGAAGCAGGCAGGAGAGTTCCTGAAAGTTCTCATTACAGTGGTACCTCAGGTTAAGTACTTAATTCGTTCCGGAGGTCTGTTCTTAACCTAAATCTGTTCTCATCCTGAAGCACCACTTTAGCTAATGGGGCCTCCTGCTGCTGCCGCGCCACCGGAGCCCGATTTCTGTTCTTATCCTTAAGCAAAGTTCTTAACCCGAGGTAATACTTCTGGGTTAGCGGAGTCTGTAACCTGAAGCATATGTAACCTGAAGTGTATGTAACCCGAGGTACCACTATATATATATATATATATATATATATATATATATATATATATACTTTTACTAAATACTTGATTCATCAAGTCCAGGTGTGGGGGGAATGCATATTTTCAGGGAAAATATAGGTTTTACATAATGTATTTATATCAGTGTTTAAGGACACAATGCCATGCACTCTGTGGGGGATTACAGGGGCCATGGGGCAGATAAGCTCACTCTCTCTTCCCATGGAGGAAGAGGAGGTCCACCTTTGCAAAGCTCCGTATTGTTTACATGAAAACATCTGTCACCTTTGCCACTCTGCTGTCAGCATTCTGATGCTAGCAGCATTAAAAAAGGGGGGGGGCTTTCCCATTTACCTGACATGCCCCCAAACAGCAGACCTAGAATTGGTGTACTTATTTCCCCATTCTTCTGGGTGGGAAATGAGTACGCTCACAGCAGAGTTGAAAAGTATGCCAGCTCTGATGCTGGCCCACTTTCTTTTTCTACCTTGGCCAGTGTGAGACAGTCATGGCTTTGGAGTCTTTGTTTCCTCCATCTTGGATTCTCCCTCCATCATGTGCATACTATGCCCATGTGAATTTTCATACAGATTTTTTAAAGTCACAAATAATGCAGAAATGAGACTGTTTAAGATGGAGGGCACCACATTGACCAACACTAATAATAATAATAATAATAAATTTATTTATATCCCGCCCTCCCCAGCGGAAGCCAGGCTCAGGGTGGCTAACAACAATAAAATAGTACAAAATTCTAAAATAATTCATTATAAAATTAATTCAAATCAAATTGATGGCAACCATTGGGCTAGAGATTCTGTGGAGATTGCCAAAGGAGGGAGCCAGGCTGTGCCCTGACCAAAGGCCTGGTGGAGCAGCTCTGTCTTGCAGGCCCTGCGGAAAGATGTCAAGTCCCACAGGGCCCTAGTCTCTTGTGACAGAGTGTTCCACCAGATTGGAGCCACAGCCGAAAAAGCCCTGGCTCTAGTTGAGGCCAGCCTAACCTCTCTGTGGCCTGGGACCTTCAAGATTTTTTTATTTGAAGACTGTAAGTTCCTCTGTGGGACATACCAGGAGAGGCGGTCCCTTAGGTACAAGGGTCCTAGGCCGTATAGGGCTTTAAAGGTTAAAACCAGCACCTTAAACATGATCCTGTACTCCACCGGGAACCAGTGCAGCTGGTATAGCACCGGGTGAATGTGATCTTGCAGCGAGGACCCCGTAAGGAGTCTCACCACAGCATTCTGAACCCGCTGGAGTTTCTGGGTCAGTCTCAAGGGCAGCCCCCCGAAGAGCGAGTTACAATAATCCAGTCTGGAGGTGACCGTCGCATGGATCACAGTGGCTAGGTCAGGGTGAGAGAGGTAAGGAGCCAACTGCTTAGCTTGGCGGAGATGAAAAAATGCTGCCTTTGTTATAGATGCAATCTGCGCCTCCATGGAAAGGGAGGTGTTGAAGATTACACCCAAACTCTTAACGGACTGTGCTGGCACTAATTGCACCCCCACAAGAGATGGGAGTTGCCCCCCCCCAATCCCATATCGTCCTGTCCCAGCCAAAGGACCTCTGTCTTCGAAGGATTTAACTTCAACCGGCTCCCACGTAACCATCCAGCCACAGCTTCCAAACATCTGATCAGTGTGTCTGGGGCCGAGTTAGGATGGCCATCCATCAACAGATAGAGTTGGGTGTCATCAGCATACTGATGGCAGCCCAGCCCGAAACTCTGGAGAAGCTGGGCAAGGGGGCGCATAAAGATGTTGAAAAGCATCGGGGAGAGTATTGCACCCTGAGGCACTCCACACACCAAGGAGTGACACAATGACAATTCCCGCCCCCCAAGCGCCACCCTCTGTCCCCGACCAGAGAGAAACGAGCGCAGCCATTGAAGGACTGTGCCCTGGATCCCCACGTCGGCAACACAAGTATATCCACTTACCTTGGAGAAAATCCCATTTAACTCATTGGTAATTACTTTGGGGGGGGGCAGGGAGGGGGACAAAGGATTTCATGGTAAGTGTCCCAAAGTATGCATTTACAGATACTTGACTTCCATGTTAGGAAACATTTATCCAAGCATTGGAAGACACAAGATTTGCCCACCCTGGAAGAATGGCAGATGCAAGTAACAGACTACATGGAGATGGCAGAAATGACTGGCAGAATCTGAGACCTGGGAGATGAGGCGGTGGAAGAGGACTGGAAGAAGTTTAAAGACTATTTGCAGAAACATTACAAAATTTATGAATGCTAAAATGATGTTGGATTTAAAAATAATACGGCATTAGTGATATAGGTTTAAAAGCTATGTAAAAAATGTAATAGAAAAAGGGTGAAAGACTAAAGTTATATTATGTCAAAAGTAAATAATATGTTAGAAGGAGTTTAAATATAAGGAGGAAAGTTTGGAGACATAATAGAATGATTTTAATAATTAGAAATGAGTTTAGAAAGAATTTTTGGATTTGCTGTATACGATTGGGTAAAGAGGAACACAAAAAAAGGAGGCGAGAGGAATTCAAGAAAGGAAGTTTTTGTAAATATAATTTTAAAAGTTGGAATTTTTATTTCTATTTTTTTTCTATGTGTATTGTTTTTTGTCTTTTCTATTTCAGTTCTGTGGTTGTTATGTTTTTTCTTTTCTGCAAAAGCAAATAAATATTATTATTATTTTTTAAAAAGGAAACGTTTATCCATCCTTTTATTTATTTTTAAAAGCTTTTTTCACAGGCTTACTTCTGTTCAGAATTAAATTACATGTTGAATCTGAGCCAGGATACAGGAACATTTTATAGGATATTAATTGTACAATTGTAGAAATGGGTTGATTGCCTTTAGTTTAGTGAGTCTCCACTTTTTGTTATATTGTTATTATCTTACCATCCACTACTTTGGTAGCTTTGTGTGTGAAACAGTTTATAAAACTGCAAATAAAGGCATTAAAAAAGGAATAAGACAAAGCCTCTCTCCCCATCTCTAGTATTCCACTTCAGATTGCAAACTTGGCAGCTGATTCATATTTTAAAAGGCAGAAGAAGAAAAATCCCAGAATGACCCATAATATATACTTCTGCCTTTTAATGTTCAGTCTGTGTATTGAGACATTTCTGCCAAAAGACAAATTGCTGGCAGCAGAACGTGGGCATCTAGTTTATATAAACAGCACTTCAGAATTATTCAGTTGCATGATGATAATCTTCTGCCTTTATAATCTTCTCCCTTTTTAATACCATCAAAGAAATGATTTTTCTTCTTAAGATGCAGTAATCTTTGGTTGTGTAAATAGATTTTTCAGATTCTTGCACCTATAAGGTCCTTCAGCATAATGCTTATGAGAATCTATTCAGTGTGATTTAAGAAGTCAGATAATCTTATTTATTTCTCTTTTCTTTCCCGTTCCTTTTGTGTGTTTCCTTCATTCCTCTTTTCTCTCCTTTCCTTTTCTGAGGTCTTTTCCTCCATTCATCCTTGGAAATTTTGCTTGTATATTTTTATGGCTGGTGGGAATGTTGTGCCAGTTCATAAAAAAGTGTGTGGGAGATAACTTTTGCCCATTATTTGATAGAAGAAGAAGAAAGAAAGTTCATGTACACCAGGTGTGAGGAACCTTTGCTTGCCCACAGATGTTGTAGAACTACAACTCCCATCATCCGTGATCAGTGACTATTCATGGTGGGAGCTGTAGTTCAGCAGCAACCATAAAGCCAAAGGTTTCTCAGTCCTAGTTTATACTGTATTTCAAATACAGGTATTTTTCCTGATGCTACATTGATTTTATTTGATCCCTGAGTGATTGCTGGATCTGCCATCATTTAAGGCTACCGGACAGATAATCATGTAAAAGACAGACAGAGAGAGAGAGAGAGAGAGAGAGGACTTCCATGCAACAGCTGCTGATGAACATGTTCCAAAAACTCTGGAATGTTTTTCAACAATATGAGTACTTCTGAAAAAAGAATTACTACTACTACTGCTGCTGCTGCTGCTGCTGCTACTACATATTTATTATGACCATAGGTCAGCATAAGGAAAAAACACCTATATACATAAGTAGAGCGTGCTAAATAGGCAATAGGGCAACTGTAGAAGTAGGGGTTGAAGCAGGAGTATTACTGAAGAAGTAATACTCAATGACAATATTGTGAAATGGTTCTGAAAAAGTCATTCATCTGAGGCATGAGAGCAAATCCCATGAGAAAAAAATCTCAGCAGGGGAAAATAAATGGCTGATTGAGGCAAAACACATGGTCCACTTTTTGCCTGTCTTGAAAGTCAGAAGATCTCACTTATATACATATGAAAGCATTTATTTTTCATTTTTGATACATACAAATCCAAAATAACAAATGCCTCCACTTCTGACAACAGCACAATAAATGGGACTATGAAATATTGAGTCAATTTTAATATCCTCTTCTTTAATATCCTCAATATTACATGTGGATGTAACAAATCAGTGGTGGATGTAACAAATCAGTCCATTTAATATATGCTCACCCTAACTTGGGCTGTCGGTTTTTCCATAAGAGCAATATGCCGCTATCTCTTACAGCTTTCTTCCACCATTCATGTTCCAGATCTCTTCCAGTTTTAGCAATGCTGAAATAGGCCATTAATTTTACCAACATTCTAAGCTATAATCTAGAATAATATTTATCTCCCAGCATCACCCAAACTATAGATTTTCAAAGTTAAAACAAGGTACGTGGCTTAGGTCATGGTTGAGCGTTTTCTTTTTCTTTTTTCTTTGCTATCCACTCTTTTTCTTTCTTTTTGCAAGCCTAACCAGGAATAGCTTTGTATTCTTTTAATTTCCCCAAAACACTTTCTTGAATATCCATTACACTCTTCCCACTACCATCTGAGGAAGCATATTTTGCAGGCTTCTGAATTGCTTCAAAACCTATTTGATTATACATACCAGTTGGATAAAGAAATATTTGTGTGCTGGAAAGGCAATGATTCTTTTATCCACACCCAACATCACCACATGGCATGCCTGGGTAGCTGCTGGTTTCCCAGCAGTTGAATCAGCTGTGACAGTGGTTGCCTTGAGCTGATCAAATGAGCTCCACTGGACAAACGCTGCACCCAGTAGGCTCACAGTGGAGGTGGGAGGAATGGCAGAAAAACATAGTAACATAAAAAAGAGCTGTGGTGGATCAGGCCAAAGGCCCCTCTAGTCCAACATCCTGTTTCTCACAGTGGCCCACCAGATATCTATGGGAAACTCACCAGCAGGACCAGAGTGCAATAACACTCTCCCCACTTTAGCTACTCAGCAACTACCATTCAAGAGCACACTGCCACTGACAATGGAAGCAGAACACAGCCATCGAGGCTAGTAGCCACTGACAGCCTTCTCCTCCAGAAACTTGCCTAATCCTCTTTTAAAGCCAGCCAAGTTGGTGGACTTCATTACTTCTTGTAGGAGTGAATTCCACAACCTTGGAAGGTGGTGGGCTTTCCTTCCTTGGGGGTTTTTAAGCAGAGGTTGGATGGCCATCTGTCATGGATGCCTTAGCTAAGATTCCTGCATTGCAGGGGGTTAGCCTAGATGACCCTTGGATTACAAGCCCCCTCCGGAGAGGCTGGCCCCTCTCACTGCTCTCGAAGCTTGTTTTCCGGTAACCTCCTCTGGCTGACTTCCCGGACAGACCAGGGAGATTTTGATAGGCGACATTTTCCCAGCGTGGGTAAATGCACACCCCCTCCTCCTGCTTCCCTACCAGGGAAAGGAGACAGTCAGAAATGTCTATTTACATCCTTTTATTGATGACTTTACAGCACTACAGAAATCATGTCTGATCAATTCAGTTCTTCTAGCAAGTCTGACAAAATTCCTGTACATACGCAAAAGGAAGGTTTCAAATTACACTCTTCACAGAGCTCTGAGAAGCCTGTGAACTTCTGGGGAAATTCTTTCCCACAGTTAGCCGCATCATGTGATGTCAACAAGCTGGCTGTCTGCAGCTGCGATGTTCTCATATACCAACACCTTCCAGCTCTCAGATTTGATGATTCTATATGTGCTGTGCAAAGGAGCACCTAGTTTTGTCCATCCTGAATCTTCCAGCATTCTAGTATTATGTCTTTTAATGTCTGATGCTGTATTGTTTTTAATATTCGGTTGGAAGCTGCCCAGAGTGGCTGGGGAAACCCAGCCAGATGGGCGGGGTATAAATAATAAATTATTATTATTATTATTGAAAAGGAGGGGGGATCCTGTCCACCATGCATAGTTTCATACAGCTGTCTTACTAGCCTTTCCTATAAATAAAGAGCCCCAAAGGTTGTAACATTTCCTGATAGGGAAGTTGCTTATCTCCTTGATCATTTTGGTTGTTCTTTTCTGAACCATTTCCAGCTCTACAGTAGGAGGGCGCCCAGTGCCAAGGACACCCACAGAACTGGAACCAACCTTGCTTCTATCATATCACATTTGTCTTCAAAGGGGAAAATATTCTCAGGGGACAACTGCAAAGATGTGGGTGTTTCTTGATTAGTGTACAGGGCTTTATTTCCACTGTTTTGCCAGACAAGATTTGGTTTTCATCATGTTTTGCCTCCAGACCTTTGCTAGAAAAACTTCTTCGCTCTACTACCTTAATTTTATTTTTGTTTCAGAAGTGTTTTTTTGCCTCATAAGGAAATGCATTCTGACAGAGAGAAGAAAATAAAATAAAAGCTTCTCCTTGAGAACATAGCGCAAAGAAGCAGCTACCTTGTAAAACAAGAAGTCTGTGAGGATTTTTCAATCTCTCTTGTTATCACTGAAAGTGTAGAACGAGAGTGGGGAGTGATCGCTCAACAAGAGCCATTGATGACATGAAAAGTCAAGAGGAACAAGGACATAACACTGAACTACAGATAGTTACTTTCTCTTATCAGTTTCAGTCTTTTAGCACCCTCACTGTGATCCAGAAAAACACTTGGACAAATGCATTTGCCATAAATACACACAAGTCCCATATACAGGCCCAAGCTCCACTGCTGGTAAGGTAGTGGTGCTGACAGTATATCTCCCCTTCATTTCACTCCCCTCCCCATCTTCCATTATGATTTAAATAGAAGACTCTCAATGTGACACTAATACAATTGTTCTGACAGTGCAAGTATTTCTGCTTTCCAGACAGAATGATTTTCCTCCTCCTCCTCCTCCTCCTCCTCCACCACCAGCAGCTGTTATGGGGTTCTCCCAATCCCACAGAGCTGGTGGTGAGGGAAGTTAGGGCATACAGGGGAGCAAGGAAGAAAAGCCACAGTGTGCTAGCAAAACAACGTGGTGGCTCCCACTATTTAGTTGAATCCAGCCCTTAGTCTCTGTGACACACAGTAAGAACACTTGCTGGTGGTATGCTAGGGACATTTGCATGACCAGCTTTAACACAAGGGGAAGTGAGACAGGCCACCTCAGCAGACAAATTCTGGAGTATCAACGAAGGGCAAATTGCCACCTACATACTTGGTTAAAAATAAAAACAAATACTAACAGGAAGAGACCTGTTCAAATATCTATGGCAGGAAGAGGATACCTTAGGCATCCCTCCAGGCCTCTCTGCCTAGCTCCTGGGGCTCTCCCCAGGCCACCATGACCCACCAGGGGGCGTCGCCTCATCCAAAACCTATGGAGGCTAGGGCCTAAAGCGCGCTCCCGAGATGTAACCCCTCGGGGAGTGCCTAGGGATGTGCATCTCAGGGGCTCCCCCTGTTGGTGATTAACCCTTCCCGGTTTTATACCGGTTAGTCTGATAGGGCCAATGCCTAAAGCCAATACCGCTCTTACCTGTAATCAATAAAGTTGTGGCCATTTTTCGCCCATTAACCTAAATTCTTGTGTCTGGTGTCTTTATTTATTCCAACTGTGGGAGGGGCTTGAATTGAAGAGTGGGGTAGAAGACCATCAACAACATCACCATCCTCATCACATGATGGAATCCAGTAAATACTAGGGGCAAACCTTCAAGATACAGTTGCTTCAAGAGACAAGAAGTGACCTGCTGCCTCTGACAAACAGAACTATATATTGGAAACACTTTCGCGTTCTGCCTGCCTGATGTGGGAAGCTTCTTTGTTGGCACCCCAAGAGACTGGAAAGACACAAGGATGCATTGACTGTTCTGCCACAAGCGGTGATGGGAAGACGAAACAAGCTTAAGGCAGCCACATACTTTCCTGGGTCTCTTTCCTGTGGTGACAATGAGCTGCCTTAAGCAGTTTAGAACAGGGTAAGGCTAGCCAATCAATTATTAAGGTAAAAAATGAGTACAATGGTACTTTGGTTCTCAAACGTCTTGGTACTCAAACACACAAAACCCAGAAGTAAGTGTTCCTGATTTTGAATGTTTTCAGAAGCTGAACATCCGATGTGGCTGTTGGCTATTGTTTTCAGGATACCTGCACCAATCAGAAGCTGTGCCTTGGTTTTCGAACATTTTGGAAGTCAAACGGACTTGTGGAATGGATTAAGTTTGGCCCTTTTGTTTCTGCTATTTATTTTGTGTTTTTGTTTTTGAGGCTTTTTCGGTTAATTTGTTTTTGTGACTGTGTAGAACCAAATTCAACTATTGATTGATTGATTGTGTGACTGTAAATTGATAAAAGCCCCCCATACAAACAATGACTATAATCAGTGCAGGTAAAAAAACAAATTAATTAATTTTTATCATCTACAATACTGTCTTATTTTATAGTACAGTACATTGATTATTGCTTTCATTTTATGGATCAATGGTCTCGTTAGATAGTAAAATTAATGTTAAATTGTTTTTTTAGGGGTTGTTTTTAAAAGACTGGAACAGATTAATCCATTTTGCATTACTTTCTATGGGAACGCCTGCCTTGGTTTTGGAATGGACTTTTGGAAAGGATTAAGTTTGAGAACCAAGGAACCACTGTATGCTTGATTTCCCTTTAACATGGTCTCTGTGGGGATGGTGCAAGCTATACTCCTTCTCTTAATGTCTATGTCTCTCCATTTCTTTTTCCACTAGCACCCCTAAAAAAGAACCTAGACCACAAATAAATGGCTGTCATGTGAGTGATCCACATTAGGTCAAAGCATAATCTACTCCAGGGCCCCAAGTTGTCAACTGAAGTCCAGTGCATTACATTGCAATCGGTCTGAGTAATATTTGAGCTTTGTCATTTGATGCAGCAAATATTTCTATCATACAAGGCATGGAGAAAGATCAGTCTATGGGTTGGTTTTGTTTGCAGGGAAGCAGAGATTTTACTTTTCAACTTGTTTTGTACGGCGGTGTTCAGGAGGCATAGGTAACTGCAGAGATTGGCATCATGATTTTGTAGAAATAAGTCAAATGAAATAGATTTTCTTAGACAGATGGAAATTAGTGCTAGGTAGAAAATGAAGATGTGAAATTGGAATTTGACATTTAAATGAGAAGGAATTGCGTCTGCGATGATTTGACAGGATCTTGGATAAAATGACAAGTCATCTGTCTTCATAATACAAGGTAGAAATTGGCCATCAATTTGGATCAGGAATATGCTTCTCTTTCCTACCCCTTGCTGGGGAATTGTACAATGAGGTGTGTTGGGATTTTACATTCCTCTCAAGCATCTGCGCCAGAGGCAGGAGGACAGATTAGTTGACATCCCACTGAGTTGCTTTGGTATGATTGCCCCATGTAAGAGACACAAATATTTCAATCCTAATTTATCAACATGATGTTGGTACAACAGAATCTACTTAAAAGCTTATGTATCCCAAGAACAATATTCATTGCTGACAATGGCACATGGAAGGCTAGGTATGACTCAACCACTTTTGACCTCAAATATAGCAAAAGACAAATTGAGCAGAGGAACTTTGTAAATCCATAGTTTAATTCGATAATTTTCTTTCTTTCTTTCTTTCTTTCTTTCTTTCTTTCTTTCTTTCTTTCTTTCTTTTGAAGTGTAGAGGAGGAGGATATATCTGAACATGGGTTGTCCTTGGATAACCTTGACAATTAAGTAATGCAATTCTAAATAAAACAGGGGTGAACTGCTTAGGATACCAAATCAACAAACTAACAAAAACCCCTATAAGTAAATGCATTAAATATAATTAGATAAGAATGTAGGGAGATGCCTTATACTGAGTCAAGCCATTGGTACTTCCAGCTCACTATTGCCTATGCTGACTGGCAGTAGTTTTCCCAGGTTTCAGCCAGGAGTCTATCTCAGCCCTGCCTGGAAATATCAGTGATTAACCCTTTGTATGCAAAGCGTGTGCTTCCCCTCTTGAGCCACAACCCTTCGCCTAGTAAGTTGGTTTAACTATAGAGTCAGGGTTCATGTCACTGTCTCCTGGTACTTACCAAATCTGGTGATACACTGACATTCTCTCACCTAGGAATGGAGGAGGAAATAATTTAAACATAATTTGGTTGCTCCAAGCCAGTTGGGTTTTGCTGGCAGCAGACCACCTCCTGTGTCCAAACTGAGCACCTGCTTATGTCCAAACTGTGCATGATTGCACAACTAATTGTATTCAAACTTAAACAGTAAAAAATGTATATGTATACACATTTATATGTATACACAGAAATATGGATATGCATCATCCATATAAAAAAGTCAGGTGCCATGTGGTACCTAAATTTCTGCATGGCAAGTTTATAAATATTAATAGATAAATGGTTTTAAACAGATAAAGGAATTTTCATTATTTATTTATTAAATTTATATACTACTCTTCATCATAAGATCTCAGGGTGGTTCGCAGGATTAAATACAAGATAAAAAGACAAATAAATAATTAAAACAGCAAAACAATAACTGCCCTCCTCCCACAGGCACACATTAAAAGGCTGTAGAATACTAACCAGACTGGTTGAAGGGGAATTGTTGTTTGTATCTGTTTTTGTGCAGATATACATAGAGGTCACAGGCTTATTTTCAGCAGAACTGGTAGAAAATAACTCACTTCTTATCCACATGAAGGCGCAAGATTGGAATGGGGAGGAATCTCTGCAGATAAATTCAACATTGATGTTATCAGAAAACCCCACCCCTACCATCGCTTTCCATGGTGCTGAGCTGACCATTCTCTCATGCTTTGATAGTGCAAAAGAGTTGCAGCTTGTACTGTTACAACCTGACTCCTCATTCTCAGCTGGAAAACACCATCTGGAGTGAGTAATTTGCAAGTGAGACATGACAGTAGGGAGTGGGAAAGCGTTCAGTTTAGTTTACAGTTAAATGTGAACCTACCAAATTTGCAGTTTTTGAAATAATACAATAAGACAACAATCCTTTGAAATTTGCACTTTTACGAATTTTTGCAATGCAGTTCTCCAGACAAGTAATGTGCACAAAAATTACATATAAAGTGTGCATATATTAGTGAAAATAGCATACAAAAATGTATTCTACTAGTTTGCAAACATGAGTCTGTTTGGCAAAAATTCAACGTATATTGTTGTTGTTGTTTAGTCGTTTAGTCGTGTCTGACTCTTCATGACCCCATGGACCAGAGCACGCCAGGCACTTCTGTCTTCCACTGCCTCCCAGTTTGGTCAAACTCATGCTGGTAGCTTTGAGAATACTGTCCAACCATCTCGTCCTCTGCCGTCCCCTTCTCCTTGTGCCCTCCATCTTTTCTAACATCAGGGTCTTTTCCGGGGAGTCTTCTCTTCTCATGAGATGACCAAAGTATTGGAGCCTCAGCTTCACGATCTGTCCTTCCAGTGAGCACTCAGGGCTGATTTCCTTAACAATGGATAGGTTTGATCTTCTTGCAGTCCATGGGACTCTCATGAGCCTCCTCCAGCACCATAATTCAACGTGTATACATTAGGAGAAATTTGCAGTAAAATGCTAGTGAACGGTGAGAACATTTTTACTTTTTAATTGCAACTGGATGTGGAAATGTGGAGACTTGAACCTAAGATCTGAAAATGAGAAATGAAGAGAGACCAAAATGGATCAATTTGCCCATGGACAGCAGGCCAAAAAAATAAATTAAAAAAAAATAGTGGGTGAACTCAGTGACCACTTTCTCCTTGCAACTACCTCAGTCATTTCCTCTTTCAATAAAGGATTCTGTGCACCTTATCCCACAAACAGCTTTTTATCTTAAAATTGCCTCCTAGGGTCTAGTGACAAAGGTTGTGGGCAAGCAAGATAGCTCCACCTTTAGATGCTGGACGACCAAGCTGGTGGACAATGAACCATTTTTATGGAGACACAAATGAGGAGAATCATTTAAAATTTAAAATCCAAATGAACTCCATGCTCTAGGTTTCCTACACTATTTAATGGAGGTGAAGAGCTCTCTAGAAGTAGACAGAATGCTACTTGAATACAACACATAGGTGAGTGTGATAGTCTTTTGTTTTTTTAAATTGGATCAGTTCTGAAAGTGAAGCTTTTCTCATCTATGCAAAAATAGTGGGAGCATTTGATGGAGTTCAAATATTTGGTACAGCACCAATAGGGATATAAGAAGGAAATGATTGGGCTCATATGGAATATTTTCTCATCTGGCCAATTTAAATTAGCCTGTGCAACTCTTCCATGCATTTACCACGTGCCCACACTCCTGCTAACTGAGTGCTAACTGAGTGGGAGATGTGCCATGGAACGAAGGCAGAGTTCATTTCCTAATGGTCTGTCTGATAAATGTCATTCAGGCTTTATTGACTTGTAGAAGGGAACTAATTTGCTTGAAGGAGGGTGATGGTCTTACATCACAAGTAGAAGATCTTAGGCAATCACAATTGCCTATAAACAATGGACAAATGTCATGACAAATTCAGTCTGCAGGCCTGTTTGCAGTAATTAACAGGTGTGAATTTCTATTTGCTAGTACAAACCTCCCACTGTGCAGGCTTCTGCTGGGTTTCAGCTGCTTCCTGACTGCATTTTGGCTTCTAAAAAAGTAGCTGTCACCTCACTGTTGTTCCTTCAATACATTAACTCAAATGCTTATTTTAAAATCATTTGAGACATGTTGTATTAAGGACTATGTATTAATGGTACTGTGTGTTAATGCAATTATGAGCTTATAGGGGCTGTAAATGAATAAGTTTATATGCATTTTAAAAACATAGTAGCCTGGACATGTAGCTATAAAGTCTGTTTGACAGACTATTTTACATGTTCTACCCCAATCACCTCTGCATAGAACATTTGCTTGGGTTACTGAATGGAGTATTATCAGGTATACTCAAAGATATCATTTATACTTGTTCCTCTCCTTTCCTCCCACTTCCATTCCTTTCCTAATTCCCTGGTGGACAAAACATGATGAATCAGCCAAATGAGCAACAGTAATGGCACTGTGAGCTAAACCACAGAGCCTAGGGCTTACCGATTGAAAGGTCGGCAGTTCGAATCACCACGATGGGGTGAGCTCCCATTGTTCAGTCCCAGCTCCTGCTCACCTAGCAGTTCAAAAGCATGTGAAGTGCAAGTAGATAAATAGGTACAGCTCCGGCGGGAAAGTAAGCGGTGTTTCCATGCGCTGCTCTGGTTTGCCAGAAGCAGCTTAGTCATGCTGGCCACATAACCCGGAAGCTGTCTGCGGACAAACGCCAGCTCCCTCAGCCTATAGAGGGAGATAAGCGCGCAACCCTAGAGTCGTCCGTGACTGGACCTAATGGTCAGGGGTACCTTTACCTTTTAATGGCACTAGAGTAGACCTGGTGAGTTTCTTAGAAGCGTTCAATCACAGAACAGAAATATGTGTGGGTTTGCTGCTTCAAAGGAGAAAGGCAGACAGTACCTAAACATTGGCAAGACAAAGGAGATGGTGCTGGACTTTCAGAGGAAGAGAGGGGAACTAGCCCTGTTGTATATCAGGGGGGCTGTGTGGAGATAGTCTCTTCCTTTAAATTCCCGGGAGTCCATCTTAGTGAAGACCTTACTTGGAAGGTTAATACAACTCAGGTGGTTAGGAAGGCCCAACAGAGACTTCATTTCCTTAGGGTCTTGCAAAAGAACAATGTTAGACAGCAACTGATTATTTCCTTCTATCGGTCCACGGTAGAAAGTGTTCTCTCATACTGTATTACGGTGTGGTACACTGGTTTGACAGCCATGGACAGAAAGTCCCTACAGAGGGTGGTGAAGACAGCACACAATATCATGGGTTGTCCCCTGAGTCTGCTAGATGTCATCGTAGGAGACAGTTGCCTCAGAAGAGCGAGGAACATTCTCAGGGATGACTCATACCCTGGCCAGCACCTTTTTAATCTCCTGCCCTTGGGCATGAGATATAGAAGCATGATAAGCCGCACCAACAGGTTAAAGAACAGTTTCTACCCATGGGCCGTGAGGCTGTTGAATGGAAGACAGCAACATTGCAGCTGATGTTCAGGGTTGGTGGTCATACGACAGTACACAGAGTGTAACAAGGACTGAGAGATTGGGGGGGGGGGTCATTTAATCTCACTGTAAACAAGTGGTACAGTGACATAAAGTATTTCTATTTCTATAGAACAGTTTACATACTGCAATGGGAAAAGAAATTACAACCACTTTGCTGCTCCCAAGGCTTTTTAGGAAGGATGGCAATTAAATTGAGGTTTGGCTTAGTGTATTATCTGAATTTAGGATTGTGGTTAAGATCCTCCTTAACCACAATATGTAGCCAAGGTTTGTTCTATGATTACAGACCTTAACCATGAACCAAGGTTTGGATAGCACAATCTGGCTTGCTGTGGTCTCATATGTACCATACATTTAAAGCAGTATTAAACCACTTTAACAGTCATCACTTCTCTCAGAGAATCATAGGAACTGTAGTTTGTTAAGGGTCCTTAGAGTCAGTGCTTTTTCTCTGGCGGTATACAACAGAACACAGTACTGGCATCATGGCGGATGCACCTTGCGGTCACACACACTGCCTTCCCACCCTTTAGCTGCTTCTGGGTGGGGTTCAAAGCTTTCAGTCGGTGTGGAGGGAGGGAAAAGAAGAAGCCTGGGGTGCAGGGGTGGGTTTGGGGTGGATGCGGCCTGTGCATGCGCGACTGGGCGATGGTGCAGGTGTATTGCAGCCTGGCTGCTGTGAGGGAACGATACAGGGCAAGCTGGCAGCTGTCTGTCTGGCTCCTTCACATATTCTAAGGTTGAACTACCTGTTCCAGCAAAGTAGTTTCTGAAACTTCCCTGGCTCAAATTCACTCTACCATACTGACTGGCGGCGGCGGGGGGGGGGGGGGGGGAATAGGTTAAGATATCCAGGATGCTTAAATTTCAAAAACAGCTAACTAATTAAAATTTCAGGGCAGGTTTCTGTGAACTTGTTGCCACACAATGCACCATCTATGTTTTTACTCATTCATTGCAAGTCAAAATAATCAGACATACCAGGTTGAAACTGTAGAGGTGAATCTCCTCCTGGTGTGTGTGGCCTGTTCCTTCCCCCACCCCCATAAGCCACCAAAAGAATATCCAATTATCTGCTGGCTCAGTGTACCTTAGTGAAGGAGGTGAGAGATGATGTGGTGACTTCAGACTGCTTTTAATAAAGGAGTGAGGCAAAATAATAATAACCCTGACATTTTACGTGTGATGGGTTTTGCTAATGAGTTTTCCTTCTGCCTTACTAAAAAGGATTAGATACAGATGCATCCCTTTGGTGTAAAGATTATCTGTAATCTGTGGTGCTGGACAGTTTGATGTTTTCACAGCATGCCTTCTGACATGCCTTTAATGCAAAGCCCATGATGCTCATTTCCTTGCCTTGGTGTTACTAAGGGTTGGTACTACACATGCAGTAAAATAAAGGGTTAGAATGGACTATACCATTTTGAAATGCATGGTTGGGATCCCAATGTTGAATTTTCCCCGTGAGCTTAAAAAAGAAAGAAATATGTTTTAAATGTGTATAAATCTAGCAAGCTGGGAGAGGGTAAACTAGAATCTCCCTCCCCAATGTGCTTCTTTTTTTAGCTGCAGGAGGTTTGGAAACTTTCCACAATCGGGGCCAGTAGTCTGAAGTGGAACAATTTGCTCTACCAGCTCAGGACCTATTCTGTTGTATGTGTGGATCAAAGCTTAATCTACTGGTGTGTGGCTGCATGTTTTCCTTGGTTATTCCCAGTAAAGGATAAAGAACACATAAATAGCCAAGCTGAGAGATCCATTTGCTCAACAATAGTGGAAGAAATGCCACACTGCAGTGCATCAAGCCCATTAGTCTATGTCATATATTAGGTATTTTGCATCAAACACCATTATTTGTGAAGCAGTGCAGGAGAATAAAGAGCACGACTTCTTATAATTGCAGGAGAAAGAGCAGCAAGCTGCTCTCAGTTTTCTAGGTTTCCTTTTCTTGAAAGAAAAGGGGATGTTTATGACATGCCATCTCCTTTCTCCATTTAAAGCACTACCAATTATCAGTGGACATTGTGCAGTTTAGTTATAAATTAGCAGAAGAGTGTAACCCAGACAAAGCACTTAAAGCTCCTTAGCAAAACAGAGTAAAAATGTTGATCTAAATGAGGCCAGAGATATTCAATTAGAGAGCTTAAATCCTCTTAAAGGAGAAAATCTTGTTGCCTTCAAAGAGGCTTTGGGCTTTGTTTGGGCACATTTGAGTGTAATTGTGTTACTGGATCTTTTATATATTTATTAGTATAGAAGATATGGAAGACTTGTATATGATTTTCTTTTTAAAGCTCCATTATGCCTTCCCTTCCTCCTTCTGACCATGAACAAAAGTTTAAAATATTATTCAGGTAGATGGTTTCACTTCTTTTCCTCTCTTTTACTGTCCATTAGTTCAAAAGCTGCAAAAATGCATGGGTTTAACCATGCACACACTATGCTCACAAGGTCAATATGATACTCATTAACTCACTCACTTCACATCAAGAAACGTGTTCCTTGTTAGTTTTCTTTTATTTTCTCGTTTTTCCACTCGTAAGTTCAGCTCTCCACATTTTCACATCAGTTTACTTTAAAAAAAAAAAAAAAGTCTTCATGAAAATTCATCAGCATTTTGGTGTTTCTTCTAATATACTTTCTTTTTTTCTTTTTTTCTTTTTGCAAAATGGCTACCTTTAATACAAGCTATGTCTGTGGTATTTTCATTAATAGATGCACTTTACCCTAATATATGCATTTTTTTACGCATTATGTGGCTGGAGAACTCCACTGCAAAACACAGAGAAATGTGAATCTTGAAGGATTACTGTTTCGGGTCATACACTGTTGTAGAAAGAGAACTGAATGTGAACTGAACTGAATTTCTCCCCCATCCTTACTGATGGTGAACTTCTGTAAATAGAGCCTAGCCACAGTTCTCCATGCTCTGGTAACTTTCCATTTAGATAACTTGTGACATATATTTTAGTTGGTGCAAAATGTGACATTCATAGTTTTGATTGGGAGTGCTGTGTCTGACCATATATTGCCAATTCAGAGATAACACAACTGCCTTCCTGTCATGATCTCATTGGCCTCATCCCCCCCCCCCCCAATTCCGGCTGTGAAAAGTTAAAGTACGGCTTATATTCTCGACCTTACGGTATGCAGCCAAGAGCTAGGAAACAGCACCAGGAGCGTGGCAAAGTGGTGCCCACCCCACGCGTAGTCCCCCGTCCTCTCCCCCAGGGCCAGGAAGGGAGAGAGCAAGGAAGGGGAAAGGCTGCCGGAAATGCAGTGTGGCTCCACCCCCTTCCCAGTATGCAGCCAGGAGCAGCGAGGAAGGGAGCGGTTTATATTCAGGTATTTTTTCTTTCCCTCCTCTGATTTTAGAGGTGTGGCTTATATTCAGGTGCGGCTTATATTCGGGCCAATATGGTACAGTAATTACACTCAGAGCCACTCCCACAGCTACCGACTCCTTTCAAGACATTGAGGCATCTGGACATTTCACCGCTAACAGGAAGTCCTCCAGAAGCCCCCCTTTCGTTTATTTGATTGACAGCTTTCCTTGACTCTCGTTAACCTACAAGCACAGGGGGATTCTGGCTGGCATTCTACTCCTTCCTCTGATGAATCATCCCTCTCTTGTGTTGTTGCTAGAGACCGCTGATCAGTGCCTTGGCTTCTCTCCAGCCCTCTCTCTCTCTGCCCTGAGAACTTATCTCCTCTTCTCTGGCAGAGGAGAAGGGGGGTTGTGGGGAACTGTCTTCAAATGGCTGAGAAGGAAGGAGAACTACTCCTTCCTCCTCTAGCTCTCTGTCTCTCTGGGGAGCCCTGTCTCTGACACTTCCTTATTTGCTTTTGTAGGCTCAATTCAAAGTGCTGATGCTTACATTGCAAGCCCTAAAAAGTTTTGGATCCAAGTAGTTGAGGGACCAACACTTCACATACCAACCTGCCCGAATGATAAGCTCAAGGTACAATGCCCTGCTCCAATGACCATCTCTGTGTGAGGTGTGCTGTTCCTCAATATGGGCTTCTCCAGGTGTCCTGCCCAATTTGTGGATTGTCCTGGTGCCAGCTATGGCCACTTTCGCACCATACATTTAAAGCACTGTGATACTTCTTTGAACAATCATGGCTTCCCCCAAACAATCCTGGGGAATGTAGTTTGTGATTTTTGCATTTCTGTATGCTTGCTTTGCTGTTGTTGCTGATCAGTTTTAACTTAATTATTTGTATTTTACACATTTTGACCAATTTTGACAGCTTATGGCTTTTAGGAATAAAGATTTCATTCATTCAGTGTGTTAAGACTGCTGAAAGTTCTTAGGCAGCCCCTATTATCCACACAGGCAAGATGAGGGGAATAGGGAGCTCCTATCAACTCTCAGCAGCCACAACGCACTACAGCTCCCAGAATTCTTTGGCGAAAGCCATGACTGTTTAAAATGGAATCTGTTAAGTTGTGGGTGAACATATCAGATGACACAGCGATTCTTCAAACAGCTCTTGTTTGTTCAGAGGCCAGAACTGAACTGAACTGAAGGGCTCAGTCAGCCTGCTTATAAGAGCTCCAGTACAACGTTACTGTAGCAACTTTCTAAAACTATCTAATCACTGAACACCACTTTCGATCCTTCATTTGCATAACTATCTACAGTATCCCCCTGCTGGCCCAGGGTGAGAACTTCAGTACATAACAGAATCATAGCATTTTCAATATATGGTATGAAGGAGACCCAAGTTATGTTTCAGGCACCAGGAAACTGCTATTTTATTCATCCTGGCAACTTGCAACAAGCCGCTGGCCATGACTGAAGAATACCCAGTGAAGAAAGATCAGGACAGAAGCAGTGCAGAAAGAAAACATGGAAACCCCGCTCCCAATACTGAGAGTTTTGTATACAAAACCTGAATTAACATTGCATGGCACTCTGACAATTGGCTGGAAGCAGCAGCCATCTATAACAGTGACTGTCAGTAGCAGAAGAATGTGGTGGTCAGGTCTGGCAGAGACAGCATGCTGGGAGACTGATACATAATCTGTACATTATCAGGAAAGGCCCAGATCTTTGTGTACAATGTGCTGCAGCTTAACAGTCCCTTAGGATCAAGCAGTTAGGAAGAAATAGAAAGCAAGGAGGGGGCCCCTTTGGATTTTAAATAGAGAGCATTATCCTAATATTTATTTCCTATATGACCTGGGAATATGCAAGACTGGATAAATGTGTCAACAAGCATTTAATAGCTGGATCCAGCTTCAAACCTGAAATGGGATGGGGGTGGGGGGAGAAGAAGCATTCTGATTGGACTGCATCTCAGGGAAAAGTCTAAGAATTCTTTGGAGAGTCTGTATAAGTTGCCAGCTTGTTGTCATATTTGTAAATAAAGGGAATCTTTTATAATAATTCAGCAGCATTTGACGTTTATTCCAGCCATAGATCTCAAACGAGCTCAAAGAACAGCTTTAGGGCTGAGCAACAGCTGTATAAATATAAAAACGAGACAAACAGGCAGATTTCTTCACTATATCACTGGAGCACAGATTCTGCGCCTGCACCAACAAAGAAGGCTTTATATATGCCAGCAGAATGTACTTTTAAAATGGCGACCTTATGAGCCTCTGGCATTCTTGATTCATTTGATGAAGAGATGGTCTCACTCTTTATTGTAGGGAAAGTCTGCATGAATAATCACTCGACACACCCATTCTTTAAAGCTGCCATTTTGCACTACAGGAAGAATCAAGTGTTTCATGCTAATCTGGTTGGTTTTAATGCACTGATAGAAAGCATCCATTATTTCTTGGATCCTAGGCACAAGCAAGTAAGTCCTGTTGATTGCAAATTGAACTTACTTTTGCATAATTGCTGCGATTCAGAGGACTTATATAACCAGCAGAGTTCAAGTATAGAGCTGGAAATAAAGAGGTGAGGCGTTTGTGTGAGGTTAACTAGGGCCTCAACTTTATTCAACCTAGCATGAAGATCTGCATTATTTAAAACTGTGTGGGTGCTGTCTTAAGTCAGGAGATGCCTTTCTCCAGTTACAGGCAAGCTTGCCCTGCTGTGCTGTGTCCAGAACCAGTGAACTTGCCCACACCAAAAACTCTGCCTGGTGTGTTGCAAGCGGCCTACATCATTCACTAGCATCCCTGGTCACTGTGATCTTACATGCCCATATTTTTGAACGCAAGCCGATTTAGCAAAAAGAGATTAAGATTGCCAAAACTGTATACTGAATTGTTGCTTATGTGTTTCAATAGAGTACTTGGGGTCTATTGAAATCAGGACAAGGTAGGTGTGGTTATTTAATCCAACTGAAGTGAGCCAATAGTTTCAAAAACGTTTTTTGTGGGAGTGCATTTGTGGGAAATGTGAGAAAAAGAAATGCCCCCATAGACTGGGTGTTTGTGGAATTTCCCCAAAGTATTTTTTTTAAGGGTGAGTTTGCTACAGGTCCTATAATTATATGGAAAAAGAGATGATTGTCCTCATATGTACATGGAGACAGCCATCTTTTTCCTCTATATAATTACCCAGGAAAGGACTCTCATTTTCAGTGTCCTTAGACCTCTTCAGATGTTCACATAATTGGTTAAGCAAATATGCGGGGGGGGGGGGGGCATATGTGTGACCATCACTGTTCCTGTTCATCACGACCGATTTGGAGGGATGACTGTGTTAAGCAGGGAGCTTGTGGAAGCATTCTGCATGATGTAGAACCCAGTCTTCCAGAATTCTAAATCACGTGGTGAGTAGCTAAGAGTACAAGATGCCATCAGCTCAGATGCTTGCCCATTGCCCCCAAATTTTGGGTGATGACTGGGAATGACAAAAGGGGACAGAGATGGCACATTCATCCTTGCATCCACTCATATACTGAATGCTTAATGTGATTATTATTTCAATGCCTTCCCCACCTACATAGTGGGAGTGAAATTTAAAGTTGTATATAAGTTAAACTATGACAAATGGGATTGAAAAGAGAAACCATTAAGATCGCCTCCTGAGTTTCTTGTTATTGAATCACAATCAGTCTTGCCTTGGCCACTAGTTAATGGCTTGGGGTGCAGGAATCTAGTCTGAGTGCAAGGCAGATAAATTTATTTTAAGTTAGGCTTGCCATACGTCTGGAAAATTCCTAACATGTTCTGGTGAAAATGCATGGGGGGAATTTTGCTGAATTGGCAAAATGTCTGGGAAAACCCAATGTATGACAATGTGATGGAAACAGCAGTGGAAACAGCTCCAAAAGCTTTTTTGAGGGGAGCGCAACATTTTGCATGTGTCAGGAATTTTACCTTTTGAAATATGGCAACCCTATTTTAAGTTCACATTCTGTGCAGATTTATTTGAGGGGTAGGAAGAACTTTCTGAACTGATTTTTGAAGTGGGGGTCAATTTCATCTTGATCCCCTGTCCCTAATTAGTAAACCCATATTTAATTTATTTTCAGTTGTCTTCTGCTCAGCTGAAATATTAAAATACACATACAGTCTAATTCTCTTTTTGACTTGGTGCAATTTAATTTGCGCCCCCTTGGACTTGCTACTGTTGTAGTGAAGTTTCAGGAATTAGCCAAGCATTAGATACATCTAATATAGCTTTGGCAGGTATAAGATCTGTATAGTAGCCTAGGGCCAAATGGTAATATGTACACTGTACCTCATAGTATCTTAGCACAGCAATCTCCAACATACACATGGTTAAAATTCCCTATTCTGCAATGAATGTAGATAATGAAGTCCTTGGACATCACTTGCATGCTCCATAATATATGCTCAGGTGATAGCAGACTACTTAATTGAGGTGAGCGAGGTTGAAAAAGCTTTTGATCCAGTCTCTTATCCACTTTGATCCCTGAATGGCGCTAGCATACTTGGTAGGCTGTTTATGTTTGTACTGCTAAATGCCTGCCCCCCCTCTCTCTCTCTCTCTCTCTCTCTCTCACACACACACACACACACACACACACACACACACCAGCAGTCTCAAGAAAGACTGTTCCTCCTGCCCTCTGGTGCCTGTCATATCACTGCACTCATCCTTTCAGAGGGCTGTGTGCACATTGCACAATTGAGCTAGTAGCATTGAAAGATTATCTGTCCTAGAAGTGATAACTCTTCAAAGAAAAGGAAAAAAAGAGAGGAAAAACGGTTTGTGCAGCAGCCTTGCTCACTGCAGATGACATAAATTCCTTCATATTTATTGAAAACAATCTGAGAGGAAGGTTGATTCTAGTCATATATCAGTTAAATTGGTATTTTTGTGATTGTAGCATTGGTCATGGGCACGGGAGTTTCTTTGCCACGCAATACCATTTGCCTTAGACCCTCAACATGGGACTAGAGCTTTGCATTTATTGCACATCCTCCTACATCATGTTCAAGGGCAGGGGAGACAGGAGCTTGCCATTCCCTTCCCAAATAGCACTGTGGCAGATCTTTGTTGGGCTGATACCACATGAATATATGAAGCTGTCTGCCCTGTACAGTGAGGGGTATTGGCTGCTGTGATACACTTCGATCTTTCTGATTTGAATAATGGTATACATTTTTATTATTGATTAAATGTGTGTGTGTGTGTGTGTGTGTGTGTGTGACCATGTAGGCCACTACAGTAACCCTTCAAGGCTATTTCTCAGCCCTCTTACCTAAGACATTTCAAAATGCAAAGGCGAGGCATTGAACCAGGAGTATTCTTCATGCCAAACATGTATTCTGGTACATGTTTTATATGTACATCTCCTTCACACATTCCTCCAGCCTGTCACAACAGCCCTCTCTGTCTCCCACTGTATGCCACAGCCTGGATTCCCTAAGGAATTAGCACCTAGCACAGCCTTTCCTCAACCTAGTGTCATCTGGATGTTTTGAACTACAACTCTCATCTTCCCTAAGTATTGGTTGTGCTGGCTGGGGCTGATGGAAGTTGTAGCTCAAAACATCTGGATGGCACTAGGTTAGGAAACAACATTTTAAGTGGGAATTTGGCTACTTCAACCAAGCATTTTTACAAGCAAAACTGGGGGTCCAAACACATGGCGTGCTAGATCACTAATTCCATGCTTTCTTCACCTGGTATTGTAGGCTGCTGAAGGTGAGCAGACAATTTTTTCAGTAGGCACTTGCTGACCCTTGTCAAAGGAATAGGACAAAGGAACAGGAACTCCTTACACACACACACACACACACACAGTCCAAGGCAGGATCATGTTGCTGCTGGTTTTGGAGGAATGGTATCATCTCACAGAGCGTGCCTAGAGTCTGTTTTGTCCTTCTCAGCAACTACTTTACTTTTTAAGGATGGTTATTATGCCATAGTTCTTTGAGCTCCGTAAGTAGGAATGTGGCAAACACATAAATAGGCATGTTCTTCTAGTGCCTGAAAATTCATTTAGTAAGTTCTGGGGTACATAGATATAGATTTGCTCACACATTAGCAGGGATTTTAGCATTCAGGACTTGAAGCTTGGAGAATGTGATGTTTGCATTCTTAACCACACCGTTCCTCACTTTTCATGGACTCATTGCAGGGCATCTTTCCAAAAGAATGTTCTCTTTTCCTCTGCCGTGTTCCTGTTCTCTCACAGTCTGTGTGGGTGGGAAGCACTAGCCTCAGAGATAACACCTGGATTGCTCAAGTGAGCTGAATGCAGTGATTGCAACTCACAGATGTTAGAAGCTTTTTGGTATTTTAACACTTTGGACTTCAGGTTTTTTGTTAATGACCCAAGGTATAGCCTTGGGGTTCTGCTGTTCCCTGGAGCTATCCAGTGTGGGGTAATTTGAGTTGATCAAATGACGCTTAACTGAAAACAGTTGGAGATGCGTTCTGCAGCTGAAGCTTGCCATAATAATATTGTTCAAGGGATTCATGCTGGTGGTCTGCTGAGCATTTGGGAGAGATTGCACTCTGACGCTGGCCTGAGATGAAGGAAATTCTTAAGTCACTGTTGCATTTTCTCTTCATTTAAGACAGTATTTGCATAGAATAAAGCCGCCACTATAGACACAAAGTTGAAGCAATCTTATTGTGCAATCCTTTGATCCCTAGGAGGACATCTCAAGGACCATTTGATTTTGTGAATCTCCCTCTTTATTGACTGAGCAGGAATCTCCCTCTTTATTGACCGTTTGCCTGCTCTGAGGGATAGAGGGAGGTCTATCTTTGGAAGTCCTCTCCAGCTGCCATAGAAAGGACTTTTGCCATTGGTGATGCTCTGATGGTACAGGGGCAGGGTTTTGTGGGCAATCCACTAGATCCAAAGATCTCCTATCCCATTGCCATGTTCTCCATCCCTCACTGGCTGCCTAAAACCATTTGGCAGGTTCACCAACACAGATTTGCATGTGAAGTTAGTGATGTGCGTGTTCATACACCTGCTTTTGAAAGGCCTAGAATAGTTACCATGAATCTCAGACTGCAACTTGTCAAAGCGTATCTACTAACCCCTCTTCTTTGCAACCATCTGTTCCTGCCCTTTTTCTGCTGGCCAGCTCAAGCTACATAGACAAAGAAACTGAAAGGCTCTGATGTCCTCTTGTATTCATGTTCAGAGCATAATTTTATGGCAGAGTGCAGATGACAGGTCGGAGCATAGCAATCAAGTTTCCATTTAAACACAGCTTGAAAAGAGCTAAATTAATAATGAGTAGCTTGTCTGTCACCTATGAAGCAATTTATAAGAAATGTATTAATAAAAGCCTAAATCATGGCCTTTTATTGGAAACTGCTCAACATCAACATTGTGCTGCTACAATTCAGTACAAAGGAAATGATAAAAGATCATTATTGGCCATTTGCAAATGATACTTCTGCAGTCATATGCCAAACCACATAGTGCAGGATTCTGGACACCAGTGATATAAAGGATTAATTGCATGTGCATAGCATCAGAAACAAATGCCTCCAGAAGCCTAAACAGAGTGGGTGGGAGTTGTAGATAATTTGATCCGTTTTGTTCTTCAGCATTACACTGGTGGCAATGAAGCCTCTGAGATGGATTGGTTATGCTGGAGTGATGGCATGGATTGTTTACAAACTTCTCAAGTGCTCATGGAATCAGGCTGTTGACTGCCCTGTGTACCTGTGAGGGAAGAGAGGTTGTCATTTGGCTGGAATTAAAACCCCACCTAGGGCCTAAGAACAAAAGTACTTTTGTGGGGCATTCTGAAGATGAAAACTGAGCATGGATGAGAGCGGAACTAAGGAGCAGGAAGTCATAGACAAGGCTGCTGAAGGAATGGTTCAGAATAGGCAACAGTAAGAAGCAGGTAGGTGAAAGAGAAGAGTTCTGGGAAAAGGCAGATAATGGACACGGGGGAGACTGTCAGTGTCATATATTAAAGTCATATTCACACAAAACATAGAAAGCACTATACTACTTTAAACAGTCATGAAAGAAATCCTGGGAACTGTAGTTTGAAGAGTGATGAGAGTTATTAGGAGACCCATATGCTTCTCACAGAACTACCATTTCCAGAGTGGTTTAACAATCAATCCCCCTTCTAAGGGAACTCTTAAAACTGTAGCTTTACAAGGGGAATAGGGGATTCCTAGCAGCTCTCAACACCTTTAACAAACTGCAGCTAAGAGGATTCTTTGGGAGAAGTCATGACTGTTTAAAGTGTTATCATAGTGCTTTAAATGTGTGATTGTGGCCTAATTTGAACTAACCAACCTAGCATTTGGCTGCAGGCTTCTAGTAACTTCTGTTGATATATGTGAGAAAGTTGGTGCATTGAAATGTTTGTCAGCTAGGAACTATTACAAGTTATTTGCAAGGCTAGAATAACTTTGAAAATAACATTCAAATAAAATTGTTACCTAGTCAATGCAAGGCCTGTTAAAGATAATACCATTGGAGGATTTTGATACAAACACAACTAGCTCCTCAAACCAGTTGCAACCTACCATCAAAAAGATTTATCCTTGTATTAAATCGTCACTTGAAATTCTATTTCTGAAAGTGTTGTCTTACTTAAACCAAAATAAATATTTTCATACATTAAGTATGAATGTAGGAAGCTGTTCTTACCAATCCTGCTTTAAAATAGACACCATTGTCCAAATTACTGTTGCTCTAACAGTTGTCTAGGCAACAGGCCTTCCTCAAATTGGAGGGGTGTGTTGTACATCCCTTAAATAGCATAGCAGCCCACTTCCTAAAAGTGTTATGTTAACCTGAAACTCCACTGACTCTAATGACAGTAGGGTAGTTTGAGATTTGGAACCTCAAGCCACTATCTAGTCTCTTAAATTCAATCAGTAAATTTTATGTATCAATTTAATTATAATAGATTATTTGCTTCTGCAATCGCATTAAATGTACCAGCAGGAGGTCCGATATATTAGTATACATTCTGAATAACTAAGCATGTTATGCAAAAGCATAAAAGATGAGGTTGCATTATCAGAACTTCACAGCAGCTGTGGCTATCTTATCTGGCCAGCTGTTCTTTCTTGCCTTCTGTAAAATACAAAAGCAATATGTTTCTTGACATATATCAGAGACTTCAGCTTCTTGGACAGCAAAACCACTGACAAGAGCTTTATTTGCTAATAAATATTTATAGCATTTATAGCTTTTATACCACAGTGTTTAGAATACTGGAAAACATCACACATGTGGCAAATTCTGTCAGCTTGGGCCTAGGAAAGGGCATTCTGTGGGGCTCTTTTCAAAGAAGTTTTTCTTTTCCATGACAATCAATTCTTCAAGGTCAAGATCATAATGAAATGGAATGAACAACATGACTTGCTTTACTGCATATGTGAGTTAAAGGTGCACCTTGATTCCACATTGAAAAATGGCCTGAAGATAGATGATATAGATAGATGATAGATAGATAGATAGATGATAGATAGATAGATAGATAGATCAAGATATTCTCAAATCCCTGAAGAGTTATATTTTGGACCCTGTTGGAAATGTTATGTGTGTCTGGCATAATGAGCTGGTGGCCATTGGCCAAGACAGTCCTAACTGAAGCATGTATAAACAAAGTAGTGAGTAGTGTTCTAGAGTATCATGGGGTATATTTGGGGTGCTCTACAAGGCTTGAGGAGATTCTTGAGAGTCCCATGGACTGCAAGAAGATCAAACCTATCCATTCTTAAGGAAATCAGCCCTGAGTGCTCACTGGAAGGACAGAGCCTGAAGCTGAGGTTCCAGTACTTTGGCCACCTCATGAGAAGAGAAGACTCCCTGGAAAAGACCCTGATGTTGGGAAAGATTGAGGGCACAAGGAGAAGGGGACAAGAGATGACGAGATAGTTGGACAGTGTTCTCAAAGCTACTAACATGAGTTTGATTAAACTGTGGGAGGCAGTGGAGGACAGGAGTGCCTGGCGTGCTCTGGTCCATGGGGTCACAAAGAGTCATACACGACTAAACGACTAAACAACAACAACAACAAGGCTTTCACACATGCTCAGAGCCTTCAGCACAGCCAAGAAGTAGTGAAAACACCATCTGCTCACTGCTCAAAAATGTGATCAGGACTACATTTGAATGATCACAATTTGTTCCCATAGTCTGTCACACACTTAATATTTAATCTACTTTATTCATGTTTTCATTACTAACACTTTGTGGGATGTAACATTATTAAATCTCTCTCTCTCTCTCTCTCTCTCTCTCTATATATATATATATATATATATCCTCGTTAAAATTAGTCCAAGTCTGGCCTGCAGGCTGTTCCCCCACAAGCCACAGTCACCTGCCCCTTACGTGACATCATATGTCAGCTGTGATGTCACTTGTTAGGTACATATTGAAACAACTACAAATGAAGAATTGGGAGTTTCAAGTGAGCTCTGATTGTTCCTTAGGAAGCAGTGCTAACTGCTGGCACATTCCCCACCCCTGCTTTAGGAATGATCTACCTGCATGAAAAGTATAATAAGTGTTCTGAAAGTTCACAGGTAATCTACAAATCCTGGAAGTTACATTTGGACAATTCGGAGATCACAAAATTTTCTACAGCTGACATCTGCTGGGAGGAGGCCACTTTCATGAGTAACAATGACTCCCTGACAATGAATGACAAAAACAGTAAAAAGGAACCTGGGAGTCCTCAGCTAGAGAACCACAGGCCTGTTCTAGTTTACGGTATCAACAAGGAGAAGGGGACAAGACACACTTTTGCTAAGCCACAATATGGTTCCAATAATATTATATCCAGACTATCATGTACTGGGATACATAATTTGCTCCTTGTGGTTTAGTACATTGCCATATGGCTCCACTGGGTCAGAAGAGATATTAAAATAACTTCTAAAAAATCCCACATTGTTTGGTAATTGAAGGCCATGCAGGCATACAGTTGTGACTTAGAGAAGAGTCCAAATGTGAAAAAGCCCATGTTGAACTGTTCAGTGTACATTAATGCAAAAAAAGTTTGCCCTTTTAGTAGAAAACAAGACATGGCTGAAAAGTTCATTATGAAAGTGTCATGTTGATGTCCTGATCCCTTCTGTCTTAGCAAGAAAAGAGAGATGACAAGAGAGGGGGAGGGAGAACCGTCACTAACCTAATGCCATCAGAAATTCATTTAAAAGACTTTTCATCCCTCGCCAACTTCTCTAAAAGAACGAATTTGTTCTTCACAAACCAGTCCTGTTCTACTCAGCAATATTATCTCTGTCCCCAGGGTCGTCTCTGCCTTTTAGAGCATGACAGCTTGATCAAACTTTTCAAATTGCATTTTTTCCCCTAATTCAAATAGGATTTTGCTAACATATAACTGGATGGGGAAGGGGGGAAGGAAACGAAAACTTCTTCTATTACATCATGAAACAATAATTAAGCACAAAGGTCTAGTTCTAATGTCTAGTTCCCATAAAGAGCAGGTGTGCAGTTAACTGATTCTGGGTTTGGTACCAATATGAGCAGCAACTGGACACTGACGTGATTGAATGTTCCTCCATTTAACAAATATCTCCAACAATTAGAAAACCAGTATCTCAGGGAGAAACCTAGAACCCTTCTACCCAACATCTAATTTTCAATGTTCTAGACATAGGAGTATTGGGACATGTGACATGCCCCCTAAAGGCTGGCACGATACAGTCTAGAAAGAGCATTACTTCCTCATCTGCTATTGTTGTGAACAGGCCAATGAATCTGAGTTTTCTTTTTCTTTTTTTTAATAATTTTTTTATTAAAATTTTTTCCATGAAAACCTCCAGTCATATCAATTTACACATCACATATTTTAGCTTATTGGACCTCCCTCAACTTCTCTGACAATCATTCGTAGTTCAAATCCTATCTTCACATTCCTTAATTTTAATATTGCCATTAAATACTATATTTCTGACCTTATTTGCTTTCTAACAATATTCCTTGTATTTTCACAAAGCTTCTTTAAAGCACACTAGCGTTGTACAGTCCTCACATACAGTTTTCAAATACTCTGTAAATTTTCCCCAGTCCTCAAAGAACCTGTGATCCTTTTGGAATCTGATTTTCCCAGTTAATTTATCCAGTTCTGCATAGTCTGTTAATTTTGTCCTCCATTCTTCCAAAGTCGGTACTTCTTCTTGTTTCCATTTTTGGGCCAACAGTGTTCTTGCTGCGGTGATTGCATACTGAAAAAGTTTACAGTCTCTCCTATTTATGTCCATTCTTGTTATTCCCAGCAGAAAGGTTTCTGGTTTCTTAACAAAGCTATATTTTAGCATTTTCTTTAGTTCATTATATATCATCTCCCAGAACCCCCTTACTTTCTTACAATCCCACCACATATGCATGAATGTACCTTCTTTCTCCTTACATCTCCAACATTTGTTACAAGTTTTGTACATTTTTGCTAATTTTACTGGTGTCATATACCACCTATATACCATCTTCATAACATTTTCTTTCAATGTGACACATGCTGTAAACTTCAGGTTTTCATTCCATATTCTTTGCCAATCATCCATTTCTATGTTATATCCTAAATCTTTGGCCCATTGAATCATGACCACTTTTACTTCCTCATCCATTGTATGCCATTCCAACAGAATTTTATACATTTTGGAAATTATCTTACAATCATTATTGACAATTTCTGTTTGAAATTTTGAATCTTTTTCTTTGTACCCTTTTTCTTTCACATCCTTTTTAAACATTTCACTTATTTGATAGTAGTGCAACCAATCATAAACATGTTCTCTTACTTGTTCGTATGGTTTTAATCTCCACTTCCCCCCTTCCTTCACCACCAAATCTCCATAGGTAATCCAGTCACTTCTCATATTAATTTTTTGACACCTATAACCTCTAATGGGGATAACCAATGTGGGACCCCCATTTCTAATATATTTTTGTATCTGTCCCAAACTTCCAATAACGATCTCCAGAAGATATGATTTTCAAATGATTTATAACCCTTTTTCTTTTCTTTCCAAAGGTGCGCGTGCCATCCAAATCTGTTATCAAATCCTTCCAAATCCAGGAGCTTTGTATTTTTAAGTTTAATCCATTCTTTTAACCAGCAAAGACATGATGCTTCATAATATAACTTCAAATCTGGCAGGGCAAAGCCTCCTCTTTCTTTTGCATCTGTTAATAATTTATATTTGATTCTCGGCTTTTTGCCCTGCCAGCCATATCTTGAGATCATCCTTTGCCAATCTTTAAAGATCGCCGCTCCTTTTAATATTGGTATCATCTGAAATAGAAATAACATCTTTGGTAGCACTGACATCTTGATCATTGAGATTCTACCCCAGAGGGATATCTGAGTTTTCAGATAACTTTGCCACATCCTCTTTGCACTGTGGCAGAATATAGAAATAACTTTATATTGAATCAAGGACACAAGAACCAGAGTTGTTGTATCCCTGAAAATGCTACTGCTGGAGGCAAATGCCCCAACAAACTGAACATAACCAAATGTGCATGACCTCAGTTTACAGATCACTTAAACTAGTGTGGTGCTAATTATTGCAACAAAATGTCCAGGCAGACATGAAATGTTAACAATGGCTTGTTGAAAATAAGGTGTTTGAAAGATTTAGGTGTCAGTTGGTCATTTTAAGTTGCTTCTTAGAACACGTAGGAGAATTGGCTTCACTCCATGGATATATTTCCAGTGAGCTGATGTCAACTGCCACTTTAGTGAAGCCTTTAGTGAAGGACAACCGCCCTCCTGTTCCCCAAAAGTAGCTACACTAGGATTTATGCATATTCACAGGCACCATCTCTTCCACCACCTATCTCTGCCCCAGAACTTACCTGGTGGCAGGTAGAGGATGAGGGAGCATCAGCAGAAGGGTTTGAGCATAATCAACTGTGTCCACTTTGATTCAACTTGCAATAAATCACTTATGGAAGCACCCCTGGTTGAAGGCCCATGCCACCCCTAGTCATTGATAAAGGTCCCATTCCATAAAGGAGGCACTACAGACACATACTTATGTATCTTAGCAAACAAGTGGATTGAAAAAGCCGAGTCTTTCATATGTAGTGAGATATATGGACCTTCTGTCTGGAAGACTGCCTCTTCAAGATGAAGTCGACAATAATAAGAAGGCTGCCTCTTCAAGTTGAGGTCTACAAAAATAATAACAATCTGACTCAAGTGGAATAATTCTGAATATTACAATTTCCAAGCGGGCTGGAGTTTCATGCACAGGGATACTGCAGCCAGATCTGTGGGGCTGTGGAGCTGCAATGCTGCTGTAAGACTATGTCTTTCATACTGTATTGAGAGAGAGATAATAGTCCATCTTGGTAAGAATAGGAGAGAACAAAGAGAACATTATCTGGAGAAAGAAGAGAAAAGTCCATGTCAGAGAGCAGGAAAGGAAAATAAAAAGAGCAATTTTGAATCTTTTAAAATAACCCGTTTGTTGTACCTGGCTTACTTCTTCTCAAGGATATGTGGCTGGTGATCAGCCTTGGCATTTAGGTTGTTTGCACATGGCAGTCCTTTAGAATTAAAGTGCTGCTTTTCCTCAGTTACCTGCAAGTGCAATTAAAGCAGAGATTCCACACAAGAGGTTAATATAATGTTATATTATCCAGAAATGTCCTCCCCGTGCCATGACCTTTCTATAACAAGCATGACCAAGTAGAAAACTTCACCAGTCTGCATTTTTTAAAAAAAGTATTGCTTTTTATTCCCTGCCCTGGGTTCCTTTGGAGGAAGAATGGGGCACAACAGTAATAAATAAATAAAGTTTCTCATGTGGAAGGGCTGTTCATCAAAGGTCATATTCAATCTTAATCAAATGTTTCCTGTTCACAGGTTCTGCCCATGTGGGGTGGGGTTCCAGTTGATCAAAATTAAAGTATTAGTATGTATTATGCTACTGTTACTTTCTTTTTCCGTAAATGGTGAATACTGATTCTCCCCCTACCCCCCTTTCCCGACAAAAAAAAGAAGTATATCCTTCATTCTCAAAGAAAAAGTTAGAGGAAATCAGTAATTGAAGCCTCATTCTCCACAGACACAGAAACAGACACTAGGGCAATTAAGTGAGGCTATTCAGCTGGACATTTAAGTGACTATTCAAGATTAATGCTCAAATGATGATCAACAGGACACAATAAAGCCAGCAGAGAACCTGGAAACAAGAAACAGGACAGACAACAGTGGACTGCAATGATTTTCCAACAATCAGAACATAAAAAGAGCCTGCTGGATCAGGCAGTTATCACAGAATTGAAAGGGACCATGGAGATCATTCTAATCCAATGTCTGCAATGCAGGAATTTTTCACTCAATGTGCCGCTCGAACCCACAAGCCTGAGATTAAGTGACCTGAGCTAGGTCAATAGCCCTGCTAGTGCTATCTGGAATCTCCATGAAAAGTGACTGAAGGATAAGGATGTTGGATAAAAGAGTGTTTGTGTAAGCAACATTGGTGAGCTAGCTGGGTGTGGGGGGGCTTCCTGCACATATGTAGATCTTGAGGAGAAGCCTGCCTCTAGCTTGCATGTAGGTCTGGAGCTTGCTAATACAGGGTTGTACCCCCACCACCACAAATGATTGTTCTACCTACGCTGAACATCTGAAAAGGATTATATAAACTTGGGTTTTAGTGGAATGTGCTGTAAAATAAGTTTGCTTAGGAAAGAAGCCTTACTCTTTAACATGGAATTCAATAGAATTGCAGCAGCCACACCAACAGTGGGCACATTTATTTATTTATTTATTTATTTATTTATTTATTTATTTTAATGAAAGCAAGTCCTCGATTTAAATGAAATGTACTTCTACATAATGTGTTCAGGATCAAAGTTCAACAGTCCTTAAATCCAAATAAAGAGGCATGACTCACATTTGGAATATGATTTGCGCTTGTAGCAACACCCAGTAGAAAACCTATCCAGTATGAAGTGGGGAAACATTGTGAGGATAATTAGTGAGCAAGTTGTATTTCAGTTTGTCTTCCTTGTACTGCTGAATCAGTGTTTCTCAAACTTCCAGTGACTGAGACACATTTATGTCCATCACCTGAAAAAGTGTACATTTAGTGAGGAAGTGCAAGAAGTACTAAAATAGTATTTCTGCTTTTCCTCCTTGAACAAATTCCAGCAAAACAAAAACATCAGAGAGCAGACAAAGAATATGCTCTCCCTTTCCAGTATATTTTTTTCTTGCAAGGTCCTCATAGGTGTTTTTCTTTTCTTTTCATTCAGACATAAAGCTCCTACCTTTATCCTGTTATGTACAAATATTACATTTGAAACTGGCCCACATCTTGCATCAAGACTTAAGAAAACAATGACTCACTGGGCCTTAAAACTTATTAATCTTCCCCCCAATTAGTTATGTTTTTCAAGGGAAAATATATACTGTATCCAAAAGCATTGTGGTGCTAAATAAGCTTTTGAGTTTTACCAGCACAAAGCTTGCTCTATTGCTGTTAAGGCATTTCGGCACATTGCTGAGTGCTGTACAAAGGGCGAACCATAACAAGCAACATGTCCCTACCTCAAGTAGATCGCTGTCTAAAGGCAAGGGAAGGTTCAGTGAACCCACACTGCTGTGCAGAAAGCACATGCTTCTCATTACAGCAAGAGAAGAAAATAGCATACAAGAAATTGCTCTGTACCATTATTTTTGCCCTGTGTCTTCCTTTTCTTGTTTTGATTATTTTCGGCAAGTTCTTTTCTTTAAAACAACATGCATCATGGTGGGTGTGGACATGTACATATGTATGTATTCACACAATTGAGGACAGCAGATGAAAAGAACATATACTGTATTTTTCGCCCCATAGGACGCACCGGCCCATAGGACGCACCAAGCTTTTTGGGGGGGAAATAAAGGGGGAAAAAATTATTCCCCCCCCCAGGCGCATGTGGGGCCGGCAGCGGGGAGAAGCGCTCTTCTCCCCGCCGCCCGCCTGCAGATCAGGTCCGGGGACAGCGGGAGGAAGCGCTGCGCCTCCCAGCTGTCCCCAGAGCTTGCGGGGCAGGCAGCGGGGAGAAGCGCTCTTCTCCCCACCGCCCGCCTGCAGACCAGGTCCGGGGACAGTGGGAAGACGCGCTGCACCTCCCCGCTGTCCCCGGAGCTTGCGGGACTGGCAGCCGGGAGAAGCACGCGTCTCCCCGCCGTCAGCCTCCAAACCACATCGGGAGACAGCGGGATGGCAGCGTTCCGCCTCTCCGCTGTCCCCCGACCTTGTGGGACTGGCGCTGCGGGTCTCCTGAAGCCTGGAGAGCGAGAGGGGTTGGTGCGCACCAACCCCTCTCGCTCTCCAGGCTTCAGCGAAAGCCTGCATTCGCCCCATAGGACGCACACGCATTTCCCCTTCATTTTTGGAGCGGAAAAAGTGCGTCCTATAGGGCGAAAAATACGGTATGTGATTTTCATCCACTGCCCTCAGTTTAGTTGGGTTTTGAATACAAGTCAGTTCTGAACATACCTGAACTTTTGGTGTGTTTCGTACATGCACAAGTCCCTGTCCATCCTCATATGACTGACTTGAAAGGTGAGCACCAATTTGCTAATGTACGCATGAAGTTGCGCACAAAAGTGGAGGGAGAGAAATGTAAACTCTTTGCAGTGTGCGCTTCTGTGACCATATCTTCTGTTTCTACTGGTGACTTGGTTTTCACCACTTTCATAATTGAAGCTGGCATGTCTTAACTCAGTGTCTTTTTTGTTTTGTTTTAATTCACTGGCAGAGCATCTGCTTTGCAGGCAAAGATCTAATGTTCCATCTCTGGCATCTCCATGTAGGGCTGTCTGAAATCCTGGGACCCACTGCCAGTCAGTGTAGGCAGTACTGAGCTAGGTAAAGGTAAATGGACCCCTGACCATTAGGTCCAGTCGTCGCCGACTCTGGGGTTGCAGTGCGCATCTTGCTTTATTGGCCGAGGGAGCCGGCGTACAGTTTCCAGGTCAATGTGGCCAGCATGACTAAGCCGCTTCTGGTGAACCAGAGCAGCACACGGAAACGCCATTTACCTTCCCGCTGGAGGCCGTACCTATTTATCTACTTGCACTTGACGTGCTTTCGAACTGCTAGGTTGGCAGGAGCAGGGACCGAGCAACGGGAGCTCACCCCGTCATGGGGATTCGAACTGCTGACCTTCTGATCAGCAAGTCCTAGGCTCTGTGGTTTAACCCACAGCACCACCCACGTCCCACCAATACTGAGCTAGATGGGCCAATATTCTGTCTCAGGGAAGGCAAACGTCTGAATCAGGGATTCACCTCTGTGACTAGAACATTCCCATGTGATTCAGAACCCTGGCCAATCTGGGTACAATGCACATCTGAAGAAGTGTGGGACAGTTAAGTTTTGATTTGCAAACTTTAGCATGGAATCGGATCATTTTGCTTCAGAATTCAGAAAGATTGAATTCCGCAAGCATCCCCGATTCCTAGAACTGCGAGACTCAGTCCACCTAAATTAAGTACTGGTATTTAAACTGATTGACATCCTACTATAAAAGTCAAGTCCTACTGTGACAAAATAATTCCCAAAAGAGATATATATCCCAGTTATAAGATTAAATGTGAAGGTTAATTGTAGAGATAAAACCATGTTTGTTTTATCTTCACCATTATCCTTCCAAAATGAAAAGACACAAGTAAATGGATTTGGGAATTTCACAGTCCAAGATATATTGAGCTGGATTCAACTAAGTAGGTGTGCTAGCTTGAGTCAGGGCAATGAATCCCCCTAGCGCAACAAGACATCCCCTTCTCTCCTCCTCCTGTCCCCAATCAGCTGTTGGGGGTCTGGAGAAGTCCTAGAACATAGTGAGGGCAGATCATTCAACTGGGCAAGCTCAAATATCTGTGCTGAAAAAAGCAACAGGAAGAGTGTTATGTTGAATTCCTCGTATTATTTTTCCACTGATATCAACAATGTAAATATATATCCCCAGGTATATAGAAAATTAAACAGATGCACTTCAGTAGATATAATAAACACAATGCTCACAATATGGCTGATCTAGAGCAATGCATCCTCAGTTACTATCCCCATGTTCCTCCTTCTACATGTTGAGATGCATAATTTGGGCCCAAAGGATGGAGGACAAAATTGGTTGGTGATGCATATGCTGAATTCCTGCCAGACATCCCCCAGGCCACCATTTCACAGTTTTCTGTGGGCTCTGCTTCTGACACTAGACTATTTCCTATGGATGCTGTTTTGTACCAATTCAAATAACATCCTATTTTTCTACAATTAGTCATCAAGATTTCACTGTTTGGTCATTATGAGATTTGAGTTCCATTGAAGTACAATTCACTAGCTCCTAAACTGCCAAGCCACATATAATTCATCTTCCACCGTTAAGATGCTGCGTGTTTCTCTTTCTAAAATGATACAATCTATTTTCGTAATTTGCCATCTCACAGAATGAGTCAATATTGTGAAATAAGCACACCCACAAAGTGGGTGAAAGCCCTAGAGCAGCAGATGCTGTTATTAATAGAACCAGTGGAGTTATATATACTTGCCATTCACAGTACATGACAGCCAGGGCTTCAAGCTTATGTTCCTGTGGCTATAAGTTTAGGAATTTGTCCTCAGAAGTTGGAGGTCCTGGCTCTAGTCCTCCTAGCCTGCCCCTTTTCCATAGCCATGGATTTGTTGAGTTCATTTAAACATGATCGTGACTGCTTCCCTGTGACTGGAATCTATTAAAATGCTATGAAATAAGCTTTGCAAAGCATATAATGAGACCCAGCACTATGCATAAGCCTGATGGGAAAGTAAGGATAGAATAGTCAACCCCAGGAAGTTATGGAGAACCCAGCTGAGAATCTACAGACATAGGTAGAGTACAGTGATGTAGCAGAAGCTCATCATGATATTTTCCGATCGCTACACCCACAAGGAGACTCCAAAATTCAGGTAGCTATGTTGATCCATTATTGTACATTCACACATAATGAAATAGCAGCATTATATTTAGCACAATATGAAACATGTGCAGAGGAAATCAAGCCATATGAGGAATGGTTGAGGGAGCTGGGCATGTTTAGCCTGGCAAGAGAAGACTGAGAGGAGATATGAGAGTCATCTTCAAATATCAAAAGGGCTGCTACATGGAAGATGAAGCAATCTTGTTTCTTCATGCTCTGGAAGCTAGGACCCAAACCAATGACTTCAAATTACAAGAAAGGAAATTACAACTAAACATCAGGAAAAACCTTCTGACAGAGCTGTTCAACAGTGGAACAGACTCCCTCAGCAGAGTGTGGACTCTCCTTCATTGGAGAGAAGGTAGCCATTTTTAAGCAGAGGTTGGGTGGTCATTTGTCATTGATACTTTAGTTAAGATTCCTGTATTGCAGTGTGTTGGACTAGAAGATGACCCCCAGGGTTCAACTCTACAATTCTGTGGTTTTATTTTATTTTATTTGGTTCAGAACAACTGTAATCCTGTGCATTGTTTCCTGGAAGTAAGCTTTACTGAACAATGTGGGACTCACACACTTATAAATATATCACTTCAACTTGTACATACACTTTTATCTCCCCACCCCCATTTTATGTTGTTATTTCTATGTATATTATGCTATGGCCGCATGGCTAATGCAATAAAATCATTATTATTATTATAACTTGTAAAAGACATTGAGCTTCTGTTTTCAAAAAAAGATTTTCAGCCAGCTGAAAGGCAACCTTTACTTTTTAATTATGAGTGCAAAAAATCTCACACAGAATTGTTACTTCTGGCATTTAAACCATGAATATGAAGTGGGAAGAAAAGGAAGAAGACAGCCTCTGCTTGATTATTTTCTTTCTTCCTCTATGTTAATCTGTCACAAATAAAAGCAAAAGCCTCATTATCATCACATTTCTGGGGCAACAGCAAGAAGGTGTCAGTTACCCCGCCACTTTAGCAGATGACTTTACTGTTGCTGCTGTGCAAAAACTCTAAGACCTGTACACTGAATTGTCCTTCCATTGCACCACTGGTATGGTAGCCATGCTTCTTACTTGGCAGAACACTCTCTTTTATTTCTTTTTTTACCTACCTACCTACTTACTTACTTACTTACTTACTTTTATATCCTGCCTGCCTTCTACCATGTAACCCCAGGTGGCATACATGTGGTTCCCAGGTGGTCATCTAATCAAGTAGACCTACTTAACTTCAACAAGGTGGTGGGCTCATTGCCTTCAGAGTGCACCTTGGCACCAATTGAAAGGGACCTCTATTTGAAAGGCTCTCCAGTCATTGTGATTGAAAGATGAAGAATGGCAAAAAAAGAAAGAAAAAGAGGAGGGGCCTTGAAGATGTCTATCAACAGTTAGCGCTTGGACAGCACACACCGAGGAGGCACACAGGTTGCCTGATCCCATTCTTTCCCACTACGGTGAGATGCACTTCTAACTAAATTATAATACTTCTATTTAAATGTGTGTTTATGTAAAAAAATAACATATGTAAATATGTTCCCTATTTTGTCTTCATTTTTAGTAAATACAAGGGGCAGATGTGGAGGGATCACTCTTTTCCCACTTTGGAAAGGCCCCTGAAATGCAACTCAATTTCAGCTGTGGTATCAGAAATGATATGAAAGACTGTCCCTGTATTTATACCATTCCAACATTTCTTATGGATGTTGAAAGCTGATATCAGTCAGGAGCAATGAAGCACAGTTCATGCTTTATCTGCCCTATACTTCTAAGAGAACAGGCTGAAATAAGCTCTTAGGAAAACTAGAGTTTTGTACATCTCCATGGCAGTTTCTGCTGCCTTAAGTATATCAAGCTATTCCTTAGTCTTGGTATTTTTGCCATAGGAAGATCAGCACGGGGGGGGGGGGGGGGAACAATGGGTTAATCAGTTTAATCTTGCAGCCTCCTCCACATTACTGAAAGCTGAGTATAGGGAAAGTGATACAAGCTGCACAAATGCACACATTCACACTTGTCATTGCTCCCACGTGTGTCTGTTGCTCAATGTGGGCAGTAAATCTGAAGATATTTCCATACAAGCACGAGAAAAGAACAAATGGAATTCACACACATACATTCACATCTCATAAAAAAATCTCCCAAGCATAGAACCTTTTTCTTGCAGCCAGAATCATCTATTGCTCTTCTTTTTCTGTTTTATTCTTTCTTTTTCACTATCAAGTATACAATTAAAAATGAAAGACACTTGAAGCTGAGCTAATGCTCCCAGTTTGGTTCCTTCCTATACATGTTAACTATTTACTTCATATATTTATATACTCTTCTCCTTCCTTCGGCAGATGGGTGGAGGGCACCCATGGAGACACCTCTTGAATTTTGCCACCTGAGGCAGCTCCTTCAGTCTGCCGTATGGACAGGCTGGCCCTGATATGAAGACAGTCTCTAAATGGTTTCCAAAGTAACAATACGTATACATAACAAACAATGAAAAAATTGCATTATGTGACCCATGAGAGCAGGAAATAACCAGACACTAAAATGGTGATGGGATAAAATCAGGCCAATTCTTTATTGACAGCAGCAGGCAGGGCAAGGGTTGGCATGGCATTCATCATTCCACAAACCCCAAATTGATTGATGGAATGGCTCTGCTGCTTTTAGACCACCCCAAACCCATTCCATGGGAATTGGCCAGTGTTGAACCTTGCTGTGGTGCAAGCCAAGCAAGCAAGGTGTCACTGGGCGACCAGGGTACAGAATCAAACCAATCCTCCCCACAGGACCCTTATGAGCCCCCCCCCCCCAATTACTATGTTGATCCTGCCATTTTCCTATGCCATTTCCCTCAACAAACCATGTTCTTCCACCTAACAAAGGAAGGCCATAATTTCACTGAGGGAAAAGTGAAGAAAGCACAATCAAGTGCCAATCAGGTTGAGAGAGGAAAAAAATCATTTCCAGCCTGCCAATGAGTAATGCAAAATTGCTCAGTGAAGGCTCTAACTCAAGGGTGGGCAAGTGGGAAGCTCTTGAGGGGAAATTGCCCTGAGCTCCAGAGGAAGCAACTTTATAAAGGCTTTTCCATCCCTTTTGCAAAGGCTCATGGGACAGCTTTTTCCTATGAACCCATTGCATGAGTAAAATGGCAAAACTTTGTCCAGTATATTGCACCAATCTGTGGGCCCCAGTGCTGCTGGGCAAAGATGTCCCCACTTACTGGTTTCCATCACTGTGTTCTTTTGCATCAGAGGTGGTTTAGTCATTCTGGCCACATGACCTGGAAAGCTGTCTGTGGACAAACGCTGGCTCCCTAGGCCTGAAAGCGAGATGAGCACCACATCCCATAGTCGCCTTTCATTGGACTTAACCGTCCAGGGGTCCTTTACCTTTACCTTTAGGTAAGTAGAATATAGGGATGTATATAGGGTCACCACACATGTACATACAGTTTCCTAATGTCATCAACCTCTTTTTCTCACTTGAAATTCCTCAAATGTTCTGCCTTCAAAGGAACTCCTAGTTTGATTTCAAATTTCACTTGCAGTAAAAATTTCAGTAGCTACTTTATGGCAGATAGATTGGACACATTTTTCTAGCAGTCATGTATTTTCTGAGTTCTTTTCTATTTTCTGAAATGCTGCAATTTTATTAGCCACTGGACTGAAACAAAGAATTTTTTTTACTGCTTATCATAAATTGAATGTGTTTAGCAACTCTGCCATATAGTCAATTGCATACAAATTGAGAAGCAGCTCCATTTATATCCATTTCATGAGTATGCAAACACACTGCATCAGCAGGAACTCAGCTTTTTAATATACCACAGAAAATGCTTTGAGAGCATTAAAGTCAGTGGAAAGATAGGTGTAGATAACACCTGTGGTTTTTTGTTTTTTTTAACAATACCTAGTTTAAAATATCAAAATAACTCTTGTAAATTTCTCAGGGGACAAATGCTTTATGCTTCAAATTTTCCTGGCATCATGAGTCAAAAATATGAAGGCAAAGACGCACGAAAGAGAGGTATGATAGTACTTGTCAGAAATGAGCATATAATGTACTATTAAGAGATAGTATATTAATGAATCATAAAGCTCAAGCAATATGAGTGGGTAATCTCCAAACTTTATTTCAGAGCTGAACTGAGGATTCATTATGACATTGTTTCTCTCTTTTTCTTCTTCTTTACATATTTTTTTCCTCCTTTGGGTTCCTCTGTGTTCTTTTATTGTACCCACCTCCCAGTTTTGTTGTTGAGGCAGAGTAGGCTGCAAGTATTCTTCAATAAATAAATGATGGGTGGGATTCAACTAATGGGTCCCATTAGGGGAAACCCTGCACGAGGACTGCCACTTGTTCAATGAGACTCCCCCATCTTTCCTTATGCTCCTTGCCCCTCCAAAATTTTGCTCAGGGGGGTGTCAGGAGAATCACTAGAACAGTACAAGGGAGAGAAGAGGGCAATGCTTTTCCTGATGAATTCCTCCTGATTTCTGTAAGAAATGAATGCCCCAGCATTCATCCCTATGGAGGGCAGCTCCATCCCACCATAACCACTGAGCTGAAAACCCCACACAAAGCTTTCCTTTTTTCTCTCAGTCTCACTCAAAAACTGTATTGCTTCCTTCATCTTTTACTAGGGGAAAGGAGAGAAGCAAACTAGCTTTCACTTTCCAGCAGTGTTTCCAGCTATTTCCTAGTTGGCCATGTACAGTGGTACCTCGGGTTACATACGCTTCAGGTTACAGACGCTGCAGGTTAAGAACAGACCTCCAGAACCCAGAAATAGTACCTTGGGTTAAGAACTTTGCTTCAGGATGAGAACAGAAATTGTGCTCTGGCGGCACGGCAGCAGCAGGAGGCCCCATTAGCTAAAATGGTCTTCAGGTTAAGAACAGTTTCAGGTTAAGAACGGACCTCCAGAACAAATTAAGTACTTAACCCAGGGTACCACTGTACCTAGGGATGCGGGTGGTGCTGTGGGTTGTGTGGCTATTCCCTCCCCCCCACAGGTGGAATAAATGAAGACAACGGACACAGAGTTTTAGGTTAATGGGCGAAAAATGGCCACAACTTTATTGATTACAGGAAAGAAGGGTATTGGCTTTAGGCATTGGCCCTAACCGACTATCCGGTCTGACCGGGAAGGGTTAAACACCAACAGGGGGAGCCACCCGAGATGCATATCCCTAGGCGCTCCCCAAGGGGTTACCGCTCGGGGGCGCGCTTTAGGCCCTAGCCTCCGTAGGTTTCGGACGAGGCGTCGCCCCTCGGAGTCCTTTAACGAACTACCCTTCAAGCATTGGGGGAGGTGATGGCGTTCCTCCCCCCCAACCTCATCTGCATGATAATACCCCGGCCAATGCCTACCGCCACCGAGCCGCAAGCCGGCTCGCCGCCAATACCCTCAGACCTGTAACCAATCCCTAACGCCTTGAAAATTATCTGCCAACCAAATAACATTGCCAGCATCAGATAGATGCACGCCATCCCAGTGATAAAGCATTTCCTTGTCAAACCGTATGCACGCCATCCCAGTGATAAAGCATTTCCTTGTCAAACCGTATGCATGGGTGCTGAATGACCCGACCGCCCCATGCGGCCACTCTACGAGCCACCGTGCGCTCCACAATCCTCCTAGCTTTGTTCACAGCCACGGGTTTTTCTGCATCCCTTTACAACATCGCCTTTCCAGCAAAGGTGACCAGATTATTGTAATGTTTTCATGGGATGCCCTCAACAATTCCAAGTCATTGATAATGTTCCATATCAAGTCCACCCCTTTCCTATACGCCAAGTCGTTCTCGCTCAGCTGGATGACCATGGCACTGGGTGGGCCCTCAATGCCACACCCACCCAGGGCTGCCACTCTACGCACCACCGCCCAATGCCAGGCTTTCCTAGCCCTGTTTATGGCTATCGGGCACCTGCAATCTCTCCAAACCCGCCTCTCCATCCACGAGGCCCCAAATAAACTAGTAGTGACGTTTGGGTAAGAGGCCTTAAGTTCCTCCAAGTCACTAAAGATATGCCACATCAAGTCGACTGCCTTTCTGTAAGCTAACACTTTTCGCCTAATTGGATAACTAAAGCATCTGGGGGCCCCTCCGCCGCCTCTCTGGCCCTAATAGCGGGCAACATTTTTTGGCCCAGCGCATTCTCCTTCGAGAGATCCAAGATATATTTATGTAGCTAAGGTGCGGCCCGAGACCGGAATTGATGGCGCGGACCCTGGCCCAATGCACCATGCTGTGCCCGATTATCCAGATGCGCGCCCTCGTAGCTCCTGCACCCTAGGTCCCCATTAGCGGCATGGTTTATATCCCAGTGGACGGTGCAGGGCCTATACTCCAAATATGCATCACAACGTCACCTGAAAGCAAAAGAAGGTAACAAAGCCAGGTCAGGTATACTGTGAACAATCACAAGGTCTTATGAATATATCCTTTATATGCATCAGACTTCCCTTAATGCATCAGACTTCCACTGCCCCCAAGTCCTTCATCCTTTCAGATGAGAGTCCCAAATGCACTGCTGTGGTGGCGGCCCCAATCCGAAAGGAGTTAACCGTGAATTTAGCTGAGGGTAAACCTCAGGCAGCAATCGCCCTTCGCATAACGTGCATGGACTGATGCCGTGCAAGGCCGGAGCCATCCCAATGTTCGAGGAATGGACCTGAGACGGTTGGTCCCATGTACATGAATTGTTTAGTGTCCTTTACTGCTGATCGGTTTTGGAACATTGGACATGCAGGACTAAATTGGATCTGAACAAGGTCAGGTCTCTCAAACTACCTCGGGCAATGGAATCTGGTTGGCCCTTACAAACCACTTCGCCACTGCGCATAGCGCCAAAGGCAATGGAGTATGCAGCTGTAAATAACTGGGCCTTGTCCTCGGACCAACAGATACTTCTTAATTTTCTTCCTTTTTTTATGGTTTATTATTATTATTATTATTATTATTATTATTATTATTATTATTTTACATTTATTTATTTATTTATGAATTAGCATAGAATGTCATAAGTTAAGGGCCTTCTACCATCACTTTTAGGAGGCTGCGGCCTGCGCCAGCCCCACAGTGCCCTTCACACTAAGAAGGCCACACCAGGGTCTCTGGATTAAACAACCTTACAGAAAAAAGAGATTGCCGCCTACTGGATGTTTAAGAGTCTTTGCTGCACGACCCAGCACTCTCCAATGTACCAAGTATTGCAGAGCTTCAGCCTTGGTAGGAGGCGTGTGAAGCTTAGGATTTTTTAATTTACCTTGAGGTGTGTCAAGCGTAGGTTTTTTTTGTTTGTTTGTTTTTTGTTTTTTGTTTTTTCTTTGTTTTTTTTACTATTATTATTATTGTCATTATTATTATTATCATTATCATATTTTATTATTATTATTTTATAAGTTTGCCTTGAAACTCCATAAAGTCCACCCAAGCCCTTTTAAAAGATCTAAGCGTGGGCTTGGCTCCTGAAGCTAATACTCCCTTCAGGACATCATGTTCCCAAGGCTCCAAAGGTGCTCCCGGAATGGCTGTGGCAATTCGCTGCACCTGTGCATCCGTGATGCCCTTGTTAACCCCAGGGGTAAATTTGTTAGAGAAGTAGATGTTTATTTCTAAGCACTAAAGGTCAAAGGTCCGGGACAGGTTTGCCACTCTAGGAGTGCGATAATTGTTTAGACGGGACACTTCCCGAACTGATTCTTTGGTTTGGGGGGGGGTTCCCCGAGTTAGGGGGTAATGAAATGAGGATCCTGAGGCCATAAGAGAAACTCTTTGCTGCCTCTATTTTTAGGGTATCTATTGAGAAGGGTTCTAAGAGGTGAGGGCTCAACAGAAGAGAACATGCCAGTCAAGGGCCAAATTCATACCAGTTTCTGGCTGTTCTTTTTGGCGGGTCTGTGAGCTTTTCAAGACCCCTGATGGAAATGCCCCCTGCTGCCCGGAAAAGGCTGTTTACCTTTAAAACATGAAGACGTTGGGTGGTTACCTAGGCACTTCTCACATTCATGCACATACTTACAATTTGGCCCTTGGCACACACCCGTGTTGTACTCCCAGCAAACCTCATGGTGAGGGACTCGCTTGGCTTCAAATTTTCCGACTTTCCTTTTTCCACATAGGGACCCATGTGCTCCATCCAGTAATTCTGGTCGCTCGGAACACAGCAGGTGGTGGGCAGCAGGAAGCTTTTCTGAATCGTCCTCGGCATCAGAAGGCTTACTTCTTTTGCTCTTCTTGGCCGAATGCTTCTTCTTACTTAGACTTCTTTCTCCCTTCCACAGTATTCCCTGTAGAATACTGGGAAAGTCTGGGGTATACTGAGAGGCAGAAAGGTTATAATTGTAAGCATGAGCCCTACCTCCCGAGGATCTGTCATTGGAAACCCAAGGACATGTAGACTGTAATTATGTGTGAGGATGCATAAATGGATTGCTACCCGAATGTGGAACCCTAAATAAGGAGGCCAAAGTGCAAAGGAGCTCCTCACTATTTCGGAAGAGGCCGTAGTGACCATGGGCCTGAATTGTTGGTAAAAGGTTTCCAAAACAGAGGAAACACTGACTAGGCCTGTGGGTTGCAGGGCACAGGAGGCTACCCAGACCCATCTTGGACACAGGACCCACTGTTGAATCATTGGCTGCTCTCAGCACTGCTGCGGTGGCCGCGGAGGTGCCAGGGCGGTCCACAACGTTAGGTGGCGTATCCGGGATGCATTTATTAATATTTTATATTTATTAATAATTAATAATTTATTAATTTATTAATATATTAATTTATTAATATATATATAAAGATGCTTCCTACTTCATATTATAATATCTCATTCAAACCCCTGCAATGCAGAATATGCTGCGGTCCCGTACAGGGATCAAACCAGCAACCTTGGCATTATAGGCACCATGCTCTAACCAATGAGCTATCCAGGCTCTCTAGAATTGTGTGGGACCCCAAGGGTCATTTAGTCCAACCCCTTGCAAAGCAGGAATATGTAATTGTTCCATACAGGGATCAAACCTGCAACCTTGGCATTATTGTCGCCACGCTCTAACCAACTGACGGTTCCGAAATATATGTAAATTATTTATTATTAATGAATTTTATTTTATTTTATTTGTTTATTTATATATTTATCTATAGATTTGTTCAATTAATTAATCAATTTAATCTTGGTATGTGACATCATTCCACTTATTCTCTTTTATTATTATAATGTATATTATCATTATTAATTTTTTTATTTATTATAATATTTTTTTTAAAAAAAAATTATTAAATTTAAATCCACTTATTTTATTTATTATTAGTAGTCTTTCTTTTTTTTATTATTCTATAATTTATCTATTCATTTTTATTTATTTATTTGTTGTTGTTATTATTCTATTATTTATTGTTATTGTTATTTATTACGATCTATGCCAGTATTTTTTGTTCAATTAATTACCACTGTAAGTAGAATTAATTGATGATGCTATAAATTGTCTACCATAACTAATGATGATATGCTATAAATTGTCTACCATAACTAATGATGATATGAAATAATTATTCTTCACTTGACTGTTTGGTTTGTATTTGCCTATAAATTTATTTATTTGCCTCCTAACAAAGGGTCAGGCAGATAGACACAGCTAAATAACTCACAAGCATATAGGGATGGAACAATAGGCAGCCCCACCTGCAATCAAATGGAATCAAAGAAAATCGCTCTCTGGGAATTGTCCCTTTAACTAACACTTTGAAAAACAAAAGGGTATGCTGGAGGCCCAGCAGAAGGAAAATGCTGCCAAAGACAATGTATCCTTGATTGGCCATCCACCAGGTACCTGAATTAACAATGTAGGACGAACTGCCTGTCTTTAAGCGACAATGTATACTGCCTGGAAGCCGGGACAATTGTGATGGGATTTCTTAAACCAGGCAGCAGAATGAGTCAGACTGAAAGAAGGAAATAAAATGTAAGAGTAAAGGACTACACGAAGGGGAAACTTAAGGAGGGGGGAATAAATCAGGAAATAAGGCTCAACACCAGAAACAGAAAGCGGGTAAAAGGCTGCTGACTATAAGGCACACGGCAGGCTAACAAGGAGATAGCTACTAGACCAGCTGCCCGTTATAACTCACTAAACGCAGCCCACATGTTGAGTCAAAATCGGCAGGGAAAGGCTCATGCTTTAGCACGACTCAAAAGGGGGCGGCATTCTTATTTAAGACAATAAGGGACGTCGTCTTCCGCCCGCAGAAGGCTCAGGCGTAACTCCTAGGGCTATCTGCTTTAGCGAGATTCACAAAGATTTGCTTATATGCTTCTATCCCCCAAAGCAAGCCCCTGGATTATTGAAACAAGTTGGAAACAATAACAAAACAAAACAAACAAACAAACAAACAAAAAAACACTAGTTGGGACTTGAAGCTTTCTCCCGAATACTAACGCTGATTAGTCAATTGGGGGAGGAGCAGAAACCAAAATGCAGCAGCTGCAAGCCAAGAAATGGCAGAACAGAAAAAACGGAAGGCAGGGACTTTTTAAAGAGGCAGCTACAGGCACAAAGAATGGCAAGCAGGGACTTATAAAGAGCGCAGTCTTCAGCTGTACCACCAGCCTTAGATATATGTTTTAGGCAGTAGCCCAGTGGCTCTCACAAAATACAATTTAAAAGAAAAAGAGAGGCTGGTGGAAATTCGCTACGCTCTGAATCGCACTTATCCTCAGCCACAGATGAGGCAAGCGCTGAATACAGCTTCAGTACCGAGAGTATAAAACCACTAAGACAGACTCATAAAATTTCACGGGTGGGGGTTAGACGACCTGAACGGCAAGAATATAGATAGGCTGCCCAGCACGTGCTCCCACAACACTCCCCGCACTCTTACTGCTTTGTTAAAGCCACTGCGGGGAGGGGGAGAAGCAAGCGTTTTGTTTTGTATTTTAAATCACTGACGCAGGAGGAGCGAATGGGGGGGGGGAACCCCCTGGGGAGCTCCAACAAATGTCCCGCTGTCTACAGCAACTCTGGAGAATTACTGCCAAAACAGCTGTGTAAATTGCTCCATCAGCTGTTTGGCGGGAGGCTTAAAAGTAGCTGTGGATAAACGGAAGCGGCCACGGCCACGTGGGCTGAGGCAAAGGGGGGGGCGAAATAAAAGCAGGGGTTAAGCCAGTTTTTTGTGGTAATATTAGTAACTCTGCTGCAGCGGGGCGCAGGGGATCACACATAGATGCACACTCCCCCAGCACACACAGCGGCGAAACCAAATTCGGACTGCTTGCACTTGCGCCCGAAATGAGTGGGGGTAGCCAGAAAAGGATACTTTGTGTGTGTGAGCGCGCGTGCGTGTGTGTAACCAGGCACTAGGAATGGGGGAAAGACAGCAGACCAGCAGATTTGGATTTAGAAAATTAGGAACCCCCTACTTAACAACCCTGAAATTAAACCGAACACCAGAAATGGGGGGAAATAGGGAAGTTAGCTCAACGAAAAGTAAACTGAAGCAATTTACATCCAAGCAAAGATCCAAACTCTCCCAGTACTCTAATCACAAGGAATTAGCTCCAATAGCAATAAACAGCCCCCCCCCCACTCTAGGCCTTGCGAAATACTTCCCTGGCTTCTGCAGACAGTAAGGAGGTTAGACCTGTTGACTCCCCACGGGACGACGATGAGGACTGCGTCGTCTCCAGGGAAGAAAGGGGGTGAGCCAGGGGCTGCCCTGACCTTAAGTGGCCCTAGGAAGGCCCGCCCCTGCCGCCAGCCAATTGGCTGGCGCCACAGGGTATGCTAATTGGGTGAATCCCTGTCTCCTGCGAGGCTGACGCCAGCCTCGCAGAGTGTGGGCGGGGTCGTGATCCCACAACCCCCCCTCCTCCTGAAGGTCGGAAGGGGCATTAAACCACAGAGCCTAGGACTTGCTGATCAGAAGGTTGGTGGTTCGAATCCCCACGACGGGGTGAACTCCTGTTGCTCGGTCCCTGCTCCAGCCAACCTAGCAGTTCAAAAGCACGTCAAAGTGCAAGTAGATAAATAGGTACCGCTCCAGCGGGAAGGTAAACAGCGTTTCTGTGTGCTGCTCTGGTTCACCAGAAGCAGCTTAGTCATGCTGGCCACATGACCCGGAAGCTGTATGCCAGCTCCCTCGGTCAATAAAGCGAGATGAGCACCGCAACCCCAGAGTCGGTCAGGACTGGACCTAATGGTCAGGGGTCCCTGTACCTTTACCACTGTACCTGTAATTTCCCTGCCAAAAATATGACAGGCATGTGTTGCCAGTGTACATTTTAATAGTCCCAATAAGTTGCTCTGGCTTCATTGACCCTCTCCCATTCAGATTCCCAAACACTAAGTAGCATTTCCTCTACCCCAAAGCATTTTTAAGCTAGATATAGTTTTTATATATAGTGTTCTTCCAACTTCTGATAAGTAAGAATCAAACTATTATCATGAAAAAGGATATGCAACTACAGGTGAGATTAAGAACGTACAGGACATTTCAGTTGGCACTGTATGAATAACCAAATATTCATAACTTGCCTATCGTTCCTTGCTTTGGATTTATGTATATCAGAAAGAGAATAAAGCTTTTGGATGACATGGCTCACCAAAGGCATGGAACATTAAGCTTATGAGACCTTGGCGGCTCTGCAAGGTGAATTGAATGCTGTGGTGATTTTTCTCTTGGCCTCCACAATGAATCTTATTTCACTTTGGTGTCTCTTCTTTTCTCTATCGAAAGGAAGAATCCAGAGAGCCTCAATTCAATTTTCAAATTGTACAAATTTGCCCATTAACTAATTTGTCATTCAGCAAGGAAACAAATCAGTTTTTATTGCTCCTATTGATTTCACTGTGATAAGAGATTTCAATGCATTTCACTTCAGCTGAAGGAAAATTGGGCATGCCTTTGCATTAATGTTCAGAATTTTTCTCATGTACGCATGTACAGGCATGCAATATTTGGAATCAGTAGAGTTATGCCAGAATTACATTGATTTTAATGAAATTAGCTCCTGGCTTTGCTGCTACACGTGGCCTTTTACTTATGCAGGTATTATGGGTGAGTGATTGAAACTTTTGAAGAAAAGAACCCATATCATCTCACTAATTGTTGTTGAGCCTATCCCTTCAATGTTAACCAGGAATACCAGGTTCCTGGAAACATATGTCCTTCCTATATTTTGAGGACATTGTCTTTTTTTCCATTACCCTCCCCACGCCAATCAGGTTACCTTTAATAGGTAAAGTATAACAAATGACAGTTTCATTACCATGGTAACATACTTTTTCTTACATGTGATCAAGCTGCCTGCCTCCTCCCCCCCCTTCTTTTTTGCTTTGTTTTAGAAGAGTAAAGATCACAGATGTAAGGAACGTGGGTTCCCTTTGCCATTTAATACATGGAATAAACACATTTAAGGAAAGGATCTATACCCTAATAATAGAATATGCTTATACTTAATTACTCACTGCTGTTATTTTGAAAGCATAGTGCTGTTGACAAACAGGGTGACTCTCTGCTCCATGGAGTAATTAATAGTGTTGTTTATTGTGCTATAATTTTTCTCTTTTTGTCAGACACAATTTGTTAAGTAAATTAGAAGCTGAAATGCATATGGGCTTAAAATATAGCAAATAATAAAGCATTACCAAGGATTTAATGATACTAAAATAGCTTAAGGGGAAAATAGCATTCTGATGAGAACAGTTGCCATGGTAATGAGTTAAAACCTCCAACATATTTAATATGTGCACAATTTTGGAGCCTCTAAATTTCTACCTATGTTTTCAGAAGCAAACACAAACAGATGGGAGAACATGAATTGATGTTCCACTATGGACAAAGTATCGCCATCTTAATCCCGACCCAATCCACATTATTTAGAACTTGCACTGAAAAGCATGAAATCTGTTCAAAAAAGTGTTTAAGTGTTTAAGACTGGAGATCAAGATATCTTCATGCACCAAAGCACAGACACTTGTAAGCAGCTATATCCTGGGGTCATTATGTGGTATAAAAGTCCCTACGGGAGGTCAGCTGCATTCTGATTTTTCCGTGTGTGTTTTTTTCATATTTTAGTATGGATTTTATTAATAGGTAGAATTTACTCATTAAACAGACAGAGTGCTAGATGGAAGCTAAATTTTCATCCTGGGGCAAATTGTTAAATACTAGTGCTGTGCCAAAAGGTTCTTTCACATTTTTTTACCTGCTACTGCCCTGAGACCTCTGGGTATAGGGCAGTATATAAATTCAATTAATAATAAAAATTAATGAGAAAAGAGATTGCAAACAAAAGTTATCAAACGAAAGATAATTTTGGTGCATCATTGTGGATGGGATGCAGGATTTTCATTGTTGTTGTTACACTCACTTTTCTTTGGGGGCGGCCAAGGGACTGTGAGAATGTCCTTTCCTTCTACCAATATTTTCTCAGGTGGTCTGGATTAGTTAGTTTGTGTTAGCTAGATAGGTGCATATGAAAATGCAAACCAAACTGAATTTCTCTCCCATCCGCATTGGTTTTTGTGCTGCACTGTGGAAAAGCACCTTACAAAATCACTCAAGGCTTTCTCATGAGAACATAATCTATAGTTGCTCCATATAAACAGAGCAATCACTTTTGCCCTTAAACACAGAAATGCTCTGGTAAGATGTTTCCGTGGATGGGGATATATAAATATTCACCTTCATTTTATTCCAAGCACTTAATAAACAAAGCACAATGTAATTGCTCTTTCGCTTCCATAAAGGAGAACTGAGATTCCATCCCCTGCCTCTGTTGTTCCAAACACACCCAGGGTATCTCAAATGGACTTATGATACAATAAATAATGGCCAATAACTGAGCATCTTTATAATAAAATTTCAAATTATTAATGTCCATACCCTGCTAGTTCTCTGCTGTAATACTCTCGCCCATCATTTATAAATTTACTCAGGTTCCCACAAGCATCTATTTTATATATTAATTGGTACTGACAAATAATAATAATAATAATAATAATAATAATAATAATAATTCAGCCAGAACAATTGCTGCCAATCTTACTATCTATTCTACCTTGTTATCTTTCTCTTAATTGAGTTCCTTTTATTTCCTTCTTGTTACCACCACACACAGAGATAAAATTAACTGGGACAGGGATCCAGTGATTAAGGCTACAGTTTTACAGCAATTTAAGCTGGGTGTTAGCCCTACTGAATTAAATGTAACTTACTTCTGAGTACAACATGTACAACAACGAAACGATATGAAGACAGGTTTATTTTATTATTTTAAAGATAACAGCAGCAGCAGCAACAATACTTGTGCTTGTTTGTAAATTTTGGGGCCATGTTTTACAGGAAATCAAGGATATAGTGGGCATACTGATCTATTCAGATCCATAACTTTGTTTGCTGTCCATTTTCACAAATGGATTTGCTTGCAGCCACTCAACTAACCATTGCCAAGGGATGGAGGATTAATTCGGCCTTTTCTCTTGATACCTGGTTCAAGAAGGTCTTATTTATTTATTGAAATATCTGAAAAACTATTACTAATTGCAGTATCTGAAAAACTCACTCATTATTTTCCAGTTTCCAGGAGCAAAGCCAAACCTATGGATTATGCAGCTATATGGTGGTCATTCCAAAGACAAGCTTATGGCTGATGAGTTCTTGCAAAGTATAGGTTTGCCTGTATTCCATGACTTATTATTGCTGCTCCATTGTGCTCCCATGGAATCATGACCATATTATTGATACCATTGTTATTATCTCTCTGCAACATAGGAGCCAACCCCTAGGGTCCCTTTGCCCCCCCCCCCTATAATATTTGAGGGGGCTGCCTTCCCAATGTGGATGGGCATTGTCAATCAAAAGTGTGTTTGTGCTGTATCTTGTGGTTGATTCTTCAGGGCAGGGCTTAGCTATGCCCCACCCCCAATATTTTATTCAGGTTGGCACCCCTGCACTGCAATAACCATTTTTCCACTCTGCGCAATTTTCTTTCTTAAATTGTGGACCATATGATGTCAAACAGGCAAGCCATTGTTCATTTTTGTCAAACATTTGTATTGGTATATGTAGCAAAATATCATCATCATCATTGTTTTGTCTACAAATGGATACAGGAAATGGCACAAGTTAAGAAGCATAAGCTGCTTTAAGGGAAATCAAATAAGGTAGAAGTGAGTTATTAACATAACAGTTGCCTAGGGATGAGCATTTACAGATTCTTGGGCAAATATAGATACAGGTTAAATGTTGTGTGGAACCATCAGTTTAATCCCACGGAGAAGCAAAGACTCTACAGAACGAAAGGGACTAGTATTGATCCATCCTTCCTCATAATGAAACTTGCATCAAGAGGTTACCATGTTTATTGTTTTTTTTATTTATTAAATTTCTAAACCACTCTTTATCCGAGGATCACAGGGCAGTTACTTTATCCATTAAGGTTTCATATGCTACAAATCCAATACCCTTTTTGTGGTGTCCAGACCAAGCAAGTTGCCAGGCCCCTGCAGGGGTGGGGCCAGGTGGGTACATTTGTCCTGGGCATTGGAGGGCTTAGCTGGCATGGGGGGGGGCTCCCAGGGACCAGCTGCTTTTTTGTTAGCATTCATAACTTTATCATAACAAGACTCCTGGATCAATCCGCAGACAAGCTCTGCATGGCCCTGCAAGTTGCAGTTAGTTCTCATGGAAATCAGTGGAACATGTCACATTGATTTCCATGAGAACTAACTGCAACTAGCTGATTTAACACAGGACCAGGTAAAGATGGATTAAGTAGAGGTATCCTTCTGCTTACCTCCACTGGCTGAGCCAGTCACCCATTCCTCCTGTCCCACTATTGCCTTCTGCCTCAGTCTCCATGAGTGGCTGGTCTGCAGATGTGGTGGTCACCCCAAGAAGCATCACCAGCATGGGAGGCTAAGTGATTCAATTGTGCCCTAAATCTAGCCCTGACCCTAACCCTTTTTGTCATTTTGGAATTCCCTTTTTTAGCTGCATCCTGTAACGTGGGATACACACACCCACACAAGTGCACACCCACACCAAATTTCAGCTCTAAAGACAACTCTAATGTAGTAGACTGACGTAGAATCATAGAATCATAGAGTTGGAAGAGACCACAAGGGCCATCGAGTCCAACCCCCTGCCAAGCAGGAAACACGATCAGAGCACTCCTGACATATGGTTGTCAAGCCTCTGCTTAAAGACCTCCAAAGAAGGAGACTCCACCACACTCCTTGGCAGCAAATTCCACTGTCGAACAGCTCTTACTGTCAGGAAGTTCTTCCTAATGTTTAGGTGGAATCTTTTTTCTTGTAGTTTGGAACCATTGCTCCGTGTCCGCTTCTCTGGAGCAGCAGAAAACAACCTTTCTCCCTCCTCTATGTGACATCCTTTTATATATTTGAACATGGCTATCATATCACCCCTTAACCTCCTCTTCTCCAGGCTAAACATGCCCAGCTCCCTTAGCCGTTCTTCATAAGGCATCGTTTCCAGGCCTTTGACCATTCTGGTTGCCCTGCTCTGGACACGTTCCAGTTTGTCAGTGTCCTTCTTGAACTGTGGTGCCCAGAACTGGACACAGTACTCCAGGTGAGGTCTGACCAGAGCAGAATACAGTGGCACTATTACTTCCCTTGATCTAGATGCAATACTCCTATTGATGCAGCCCAGAATTGCATTGGCTTTTTTAGCTGCCGCGTCACACTGTTGGCTCATGTCAAGTTTGTGGTCAACCAAGACTCCTAGATCCTTTTCACATGTACTGCTCTCAAGCCAGGTGTCACCCATCTTGTATTTGTGCCTCTCATTTTTTTTTGCCCAAGTGCAATACTTTACATTTCTCCCTGTTAAAATTCATCTTGTTTGTTTTGGCCCAGTTCTCTAATCTGTCAAGGTCGTTTTGAAGTGTGATCCTGTCCTCTGGGGTGTTAGCCACCCCTTCCAGTTTGGTGTCATCTGCAAATTTGATCAGGATGCCCTTGAGTCCATCATCCAAGTCGTTGATAAAGATGTTGAATAAGACCGGGCCCAAGACAGAACCCTGTGGCACCCCACTAGTCACTCTTCTCCAGGATGAAGAGGAACCATTGATGAGCACCCTTTGTGTTCGGTCAGTCAGCCAGTTACAAATCCACTGAGTGGTAGCATAGTCAAGTCCACATTTTACCAGCTTCTTTACAAGAATATCATGGGGCACCTTGTCAAATGCCTTGCTGAAATCAAACGTAGAACCAATTCACAGCAACGGTATCAGATCCTGGGATTTCTTTCCCAATAACAATAAAGTTTAGCCTTTGGTTGTAAGTGCTTTCTTGAAAATATTTGTGTTGAATTGACATGTTGGTCATTGCACAGTCAATGCCAAATTATTTAATAACTTTTAAACTTTTTGCTTTAGGGTTGAATAATGTCTCAGCTTTAATATAGTCTTCCTTGTCAAGGGTTTTATTTATATTTGCTCATTTTCTCTTCTTGTAGCAAAACTAATTCATTACAACAGGAAATGCTTGGCTAAAGAAGGATCCTTTTGAAAAAGAAACTGAATTAGAGGCCAAAGGAAGCCCTGATACATCAGTAAAGAGCACACCATCTGCACTGCTGTGTCCCACTGGCTATAAAATATATAACCACCGTTCTTCAACTATACCGAAAAGGCTCTGCCTAACGGTCTCCAAAAAATATGCTGCTTTATCTCAGCTGTTTTACAACCTTAAACAATAGGGCAGTCCTCCTGGGAAAGTGAATGCCAATATGGTATATGATTACTGCATGAGTTACCTAGGCAGAAAAATGTCAAGAAAAATATAATAGGCTTTGGGGGCAATGGATCTTTTTTTAAGTAGAAATGTACGATTGCTTCTTCTGACTTACCGTATTTACTCTGTAACACTTTCCTAATTTAACAGCAACTAGGAAAACAGCCAATCAGTTGCAAACAAAACTCCAAACATTCTGCCTTTAATAATAATAATAATAATAAGGGTGTTGTTGTTGTTGTTGTTGTTTTTGAAAAAGTGACCCCTACAACATGTTGCTCTAAAAGGGATGTTAAAGATACTTTTTCATAGAAAATCACCACCACCACCACACCAGTATATATGCTTAATGCTCAGGTAGATATCTGTAACTAGGGAGAGATATTTCAAATCAACATGTGAAATTCAAGCTGTTTCTCCTTGCTTTACACCAACCCTTACATCATTAGGTCAGTTCCTTCAACATTTGGTCTCTTCCATCTATCCTGCCCTCATTTTTCCCTGCTGTGATGCCTCAACGCACATTATCAATTGGTTTCTACATCTCCTGAGCCCCCCCCCTTTACTCCTTCACCCAACTGCCCTACGTTTGTGAGATCAAAACAGAATATGTTTGTGTCTACCTTCCTACCTACCTACCTACCTATCTATCTATCTATCTATCTATCATCTATCTATCTATCATCTACAGTGGTACCTCTGGTTACGTACTTAATTCGTTTTGGAGGTCCGTACTTAACCTGAAACTGTTCTTAACCTGAAGCACCACTTTAGCTAATGGGGCCTCCTGCTGCTACCACGCCGCCGGAGCACAATTTCTGTTCTCATCCTGAAGCAAAGTTCTTAACCTGAAGCACTATTTCTGGGTTAGCGGAGTCTGTAACCTGAAGCATATGTAACCTGAAGCGTATGTAACCTGAGGTACCACTGTATCTCTCTATCTCTCATCTATCCATCTTCTATTGTGATACATCCTGCTAATACATGTTACATCCACTCACACAAAATATAAATGCAGTCAAGGAAACCAATTGTTGCATTATGATGGCTTTAAGGAGAGCATTTCATAAGTGTACACAATATAATGAATCAGGAGGCAGTGGTATACTTCTCAGCTAAAGATTCAGGGAAAATGTATGCTAAAAGATAACTTGGTCCCTGCCCCCCTAGCAGGAGCAGGGAACCAGTGGCCCCTCAGGTGTTGCTGGACCACATCTCCCATCATCACGTACTGTTGGCCATGCTGGCTGAGGCTGATGGGAACTGGAGTCCAACAGTTCCCATGGGGGGCCACAGGTTCCCCATTCCTGCTTGGTAGGATTATTAGACAGAAACATTGAACTAATCTTATATACTAAGAAAGCAACTATATTTTCAGCCTTATGCACAGAAATGTAGGAAAACAATATTCTCAAGATGGGAACCTGATTTAATGGGAAGAAAATGCTTTTCATGGGACACTCTCACTAAAGGCAGGGAGGAGGTGGTTTTTACCACTCCCTCCTTTCCCCTATGATTTCCTGAACCTCCTAAAAATCTACTCCAGAGGTTTGAGAGTTACATTGGGACAATGTGGGATGTGGCACTGGAATCTGAGGGAAATTGTTAAAAGTAGCCTCCTCTGCCATCTTTCCTCCACCAGAATCCTGTGCTGAATCTCAGTCCCTTCCACAAATGGAAGCCCATCCATTCCCATAAGGACAAGTCTATTTGATTATAACTTTCTGAAGGGTATCTTCTGCAAACAAGGTTTGATTTCATTGAAATGAATGAAGAAACCTACATGCACACAGAGGTTCCAGTGTCTTCAATGAATCACTGGATCAGGATGCCTTTATGCAATAGTGAATGCCTTAGTGCAAGTGATGACTTTTTCATTAAAAGATACTGGGGAGACAATACCTTAGATTGCACCTTATGGTCACCATGCACTAGACCAGGGTGGTCCAACTTTTCATACCAAGTGGGCCACAAAAATACTTTGACATGGAGCCCATGGGCCTCACACTGCCTTGACATGTAGTGGGGGAGCGAGGCCAAAAATTGATGCCTCCACCCCCAACCTCACACTGCCTTCTGACAGCTGGGAAGGTGCTAACTTGGCTTTGAGAAGGAAGCAGGGGTACTCTAGGACCCTGTCAAAGCCCTTGTGCCTCCTTCCCAAAGCCCAGCACTTTACTTACCCAGCTTTGGGAAGACAACATGAAGGCTGGAGGATAGGGGCATCAAATGTTGCTGAGGGCTGCCAAAAAAGGCCTTGAGGGTCGCATGGAGCCCTCAGGTTGTGCCTTTGCCTAGACATTTCTCAGACATTTCTCAGACGCATTCAAAATGGTGTCAGTTTGAGAATAACATCAGATAACAGTTTAGTCATTGAAACAAGTGCCAGAATAAGACATCAATAAGCACAGCAGCTGGCCAACTGTTTATGCTTTTAGGACCAGCTTTCTCAATCAAAAGCACAGACAAAGGTAGAAGTGCATGGTGCTTTTTCAGTTCACTGAAGAAAATGATTTAAATGTTGCTGCCAGATTTCTCAAAGGAACAAATAATGCTGCCAATAATGTTTATACCAAAATGTATGATATAGGATGGGGAACACTAAACCTCATACTTCAGAGATTTCTTGTATTTTCTTCAAGAAGCGAAAAGTAAATTTCCACCCTACTCCTCACATACAGAACTGCAGATGGACTGATTTTATGATGGGGGTGGTTTGTTTTCTTTCTTCCGTTTTTCTTTGCTGAAGTGTTAGGTATTGATCACTTTCGGAGACAGCATACAGAACTTCATGGATCAATGGCCCAATCCAATATTGTATCCTATGGATTTATGTGTCTTTCACGTTATCACTTTGCCTCCTAAGATTTAGTGTGTCATTTGGGTAGGTACAAGTAGGTTGTTTGATAATTTATAATGCAGTGCAGGTAGGGTGAAAGTAGGATATGAATCATGATGGTTTTCCCAAGTACTGGAATACATCTAAGAGAGGCACAAGAATTGCTTTCCACCAGGTCAGGGGCAGGGAGATTCAGGAAGGTGGGCTTTATAAATATATGTAAATATAGTTAATGTAACCCAGTGAGGGTGAAAATAATAAAAACATACAATTCAAAACAAATAGAAGAAGAAAAATCTCTTTGTACAATGATAAGAAATAAAGAAATAGAACAATGCCAAGTAAAGATTTATAATTAAAAAAAGGTAAGGAGGGAGACATTGTAAAGGTTATAGGATTATAAATGTGTGGAAAGGGTGAATAGGAAGAAGCTTTTCTCTGTCTCTTTTAATACTAGAACCCAGGGCCATTCAATGAAGCTGAATGTTGGAAGTTTAAGGATATATATATATATATATATATATATATATATAAAACCTTCACACGTCATACCATTAAACTGTGGAATTCACTCCTGCAATATGTTGTGTTGGTCTCCAAGTTAAATGGCTTTACAAGAGGATTAGACAAATTGATGGAAGATTGCTACAAAAGTTGGATGCCACCCCCACTCTCTACCAAGTTTATAGCAAGAGCGGAGATTATTGTAGCTTTAAGAAATATGGTTTATTCACCAATTTACACCTTCAGTCTGCATGGCGGGAGTCCAGATCTTACAGCATGGTCATTTCAAAAGGGGCTTGTGCCCCACAGCAGTGCAGCCGTAGAATCCAAGACATCTCTCCAAGCCATCCTTCAGCCTGCCTGCCCAAGATGAATCCCAGTCTTTGTTCTTCCCTTTTTTAATTCCCAGAACATCTTGCTCAAAACTTGTCTGTCAAACACATACCCTATCAAATTGGCAACTTCTGTCTAATTACTATCGGGGAAATTACTAGTGGGGAAAGTGATGACTCTGATCCTATTTACAGATTCCCCATGTCTGGCCTCTGTGAGAACAGAATACTAGACTAGATGGGCCTTTGCCCTGATATAGCTTGGGAATAAATAAGGTCCATGTGCTAATTTATGGGGCACCCAAATATGGGAATTGTGCTGGACGTGATGTGTACAGAGATCAATACCTGTTGTGAGATTATACTGCAAAGAGGAAGCTTTCTGAAACATTCATAAAAGAGATTGCTAAGGAGTATATCAAGAAATCCATAATTATTTATTGAGTTACTATGCAACAAACCTTCAATTTTGTTAAGAATCAGCTAGGAGTAAAGCAGGTTTGTGGATTTGCATGTATGAAGTCCAGGTCACTGTGTACAGCGGTGCTTCCCTCAGAACAATTTTCTTAGCACTGATGCATTCAAGCAATGTTGACAGGGTGCTACACCTTTACACTTTACAAGGATGGTAAAGTGGCTACGCTGGAACAAATGAGCTGTTCTGTTTTTGTTTTGCATTGTATTATGCAGTGCATGGAAAACTGGAAGCTGGTAAGCACAATATATGTATTGTCTATAGAAAAGCAGCATATCTTAAGATGACAGGAGGCTGGAAATCAGTTAAGACAACCTAAATTGTGGTCGTATAAAAAATAAAATATCTGACAGATCATACAGAGCCAGAGACGCAATAAATTTATTGGGTCAACGACTGATCCTATTTAAGCCAGTGTTAAAGAGGTAGCTCTATGAATAACAGTACACTTGAGCCTAGATTAACCTTAACATAAATTGTAGCACATTCAGTTTGCAGAGTTCTTACTGGTAATTCCAAAGTAAAACATTTGAAATAAGCAACTGCATCAGTGTTGCTGCAGAACTCAAACAGGGAAATTGGAACTGTTAAATCTATGGAGACTAATATACCGTCTAATGCAAATTGCTACATAAACTCTCCCTAGGGCCACCCCAGGATATATTGCTGCTACATGAAAGGAGATATATACAGAACTTTTTGGTTTGACAGTGGGCTGCCCTGGCTTGGAAGGTGGTAGATCTTCCCTCCTTGGAGGTTTTTAAGCAGCGGCTGGATGTCCATCTGTCATGGATGCTTTAGCTGAGATTCCTGCATTGTGGGGTGGGGGTGGCCCCTTCCAACTCTACGATTCTATGATTCTTCTGGGCAAGTTCAGCCTTCCTCTGTATTTTATGCACAGAAGGTAACTGGAATGGTGGTTGAATCTTAATAAAACACTGATGACTGGAGAACATCTTCCACTGCTGCCCACTTTGTTGCCACTTGGCAAATGTTGTGTGCATGATTCCTGCTGGAGTGCATTGCCTGGGCTCCTTCTTTCTGCTTGTTCACAGTTGGTGTTGTGTTGGGAGAAGGTTATGAAATGAGAAACAAGGGCAGCTCAGAAGGTCTGCAAAAAGTATCACCATTTCTGGAGTGCCAGCTAGCAACTGCCAGAGAATGCACCCGGGCAATAGCTACTGGTGGAGGCAGTGGCACAAGTAAAGGGGGACTGAGAGAGAAAAGGGTGGGAGACAGACAGAAAGCCCAGAACCAAGCTTAAAACTAAATAATTGTTCTAATAATAACCAGCTGCTCAGGTGCAGATGATGCCGGATAGAGCTGAGGGAATTAGCCCTGCTTCTCACCTTTCCCGCTTTTTTTCACTGAGGATCTCATTTTGAATTTCACGTTTTCTTGATGAGAGAGTTGTCAGTGTAGCCTTTTCAAAATGTAATCGAATTCAATTGTTGGAGCACCCTTCAGTTTAACACATTGTGTTAAAACATTTCCATTTCCTCAAGAGCTTCACAGTTGGCGTTGTTTGATTGTTAACAATACAAATCTCATTAAAACAATACAGTAATGAAATAGAATATTTGAGCTGGGAGATCAAGAGAATGAATGCCTGTATGACCATGCGTGTCTTCAGAAGCTGGTGGAATGCCAATACAGATGGGGTTGTATTTCATCAGGGAGTGTATTCCATAATACTACTGCTACCAGTGGAGGCAGTGCAAGACAGGAATGTCTAGCGTGCTCTTGTCCATGGGGTCATGAAGAGTTGGACTTGCCGATCGAAAGGTCGGCGGTTCGAATCCCTGCGGCGGGGTGCGCTCCCGCTGCTCGGTCCCAGCGCCTGCCAACCTAGCAGTTCGAAAGCACCTCTGGGTGCAAGTAGATAAATAGGGACCGCTTACCAGCGGGAAGGTAAACGGCGTTTCCGTGTGCGGCTCTGGCTCGCCAGAGCAGCGATGTCACGCTGGCCACGTGACCCGGAAGTGTCTCCGAACAGCGCTGGCCCCTGGCCTCTTAAGTGAGATGGGCGCACAACCCCAGAGTCTGTCAAGACTGGCCCCTACGGGCAGGGGTACCTTTACCTTTACCTTTAAACGACTAAACAACAGCCAGTGGAAAAGCCTGCCTCTGCGTTTTCAGAAGCCAATAATCATCAGACTGTGGCAAGGCTAAATGGGTTTCATTTGCTGATCTTAATGCCCTTACTGGGCAGTGGAAGAGGACATACTAACATTGGCCATTGGTTATCTCCACCTCAGTGCCATGCACCCTGTTATGAACCCCATGGCCTGGACATTAACCGCCTTGCACCTTGCACACCTTGTTATGTCTAAGGCTTTTACCTAATTAACAGGTACCCCTACAGCAACAGTTCACAAAACCTGCAGCAGAGGATGTAAAAAGAGAAGTGCAAAAGAAAACTACATTGCGGCATCAAGATAACACCTGAAAGAGCTTGAGTATTTATTTAAAGCAGAAACGTTTTATTTGCAGTTTGATGAATTATGTATTATAAACAGCTTCAAATCTCCGAGAAAAGCAAGGTAAAATGCTCTAAATAAAGAAATGCACATAAATCATTCCTGTTTTAGGCTCACTTTGCTGCCACACAGTGGCAGAGATGGCAACACTAGGAGACAGGACGCAGGTGGTAGGACAAGTTCAAAGATGGCTCGCATGATATATATTACAAGTCTAATGCAAATTTACCATGGTTATACTGGAGATGTCTGATAGCAAAGGTGGGGTTTTGGAATGTCCTCTGCTCTTTTCTTGTGAGGTAAACACGATTCAGAACAAAATCCATTGAGAAGACCTTGCACTGTCTTGAAATGTGGGACTTTCATAATTCTTTTGGGATTATTGTTTCATTTTTATTATAAGGGGAATGGTCAAGATTATAAACATCTTAGCTATGATTTTCTATCTTTCTTCCTTCAAGTTTGTTTCTGCATTTCTTCATGGTGTGTCCATTTGAAAACAGATGAAAGCAAATTTGGGTGAGTGGTCCTCACCCAAATTGAGCCACACTTGCCCAATGACGTTGTGTATACCAAAATCACAACAATCACTTCCTTCTTCATTCAGCTGGGGCATAGAATCATAGTTGGAAGTGACCACAAGGGTCATCTAGCCCAACCCCCTGCAATGCAGGAATCTCAGCTAAAGCATCCTTGACAATTGGCCATTCAACCTCTGTTTAAAAACATCCAAGGAAGGAGAGTCCACCACCTCTTGTGGGAGTCTGTTCCACTGTTGAACAGCTTACTGTCAGAAAGTTCTTCCTGATGTTTAGTTGGAATCACCTTTCTTGTAATTTGAAGCCATTGGTTCAGGCCCTACCCTTAACAGCAGGAGAAAACAAGGTGACAAGGTGACAACCCTTTAGATATTTGAAGATGGCTATCATATCTCCTCTCAGTCTCCTCTTTACCAGGCTAAACATAACCAATTCCCTCAACTGTTTTTTTATAAGGTTTGGTTTCCTGATCCTTGATCGTCTTGGTAACTCTTCTTCACACCTTCCAGCCTGTCAATATCCTTAAATTGTGGCTCCCAGAACTGGACACAGTACTACAGGTGTGGTCTGACCAAGGCAGAATAGAGTAGGACTATTACTTCCTTTAATCTGGACACTATACTTCTGTTGATGCAGCCTAGAATAGCATTAGCTTTTTTTTTGCTGCTGCATCACACTGTTGACTCATGTTAAGCTTATGGCCCACCAAAACCCTAGATCCTTTCCACTTGTACCCCATCCAGGTGTCCCCCATCCTATATTTGTGAATCTGGTTCTCCCTGTCTAAGTGCAGAAACTTACATTTGTCCCTATTGAAATTCATTTTGTTAGCTTGCGCTTGGGGGAGGGGAATCAGACAGCCAATAAAAGAAAAGTGATGTTACTTTTAATTAGCAGGGGTGTTGAAATCAGAACAAACCAAACAGCAACCCTGGATGCGAACCAGCTACCTTTTTACTATTAGACTGTAACAATGTTATATATTGTATAAATAAGGTTTCATGACCTTTGGAGCCAGCTCAGAATCCAATAAATGACATCAATCCTGGATCTGTCCATGGTGCTGTTTATTGGCACATATACTGGATTTTATTTTTATACACAGAGACTGAATTATTCAATCCTTACATATTTACCATATTTTAAGAAGCTAGTAAGGAAAGCTAGCTGCCATGGTGAGAGGCTCTGTCTCTGAGCAAGGCCAGTTTTATTGTGCTTGATCATACGTTTTTGCTGCAAAAATATCCACATTTTCTTACTGAAGTGCGGGACTTGGGGAGGTGCGATTCTATTTCCCTAAGGTATACCACCACATCCTCAAGGTGTCATTAAAGAGTGTAGGACCTTGTGAGGATATCATGTTGATGGGAATGAAGTTTTAATTTATATGGTATAAAGCAATGTACTTTATACATTTGGAAGTTTTCATGCTAGCTCAATGAAAGGGTGATTTGACTAGGACTGGGGCCTTAACAGACAGCTCTGAGGACAAGTTGGTGGTGGGATACTCAGCATGCAAAAGAGGGGTTGAAGCGATGCATATTTTGATTGGTGGACGTAGATGTGGAATTTTCAGCATGAATGGCTGGGGCTGAACTAGTGGAGGCAGACAGACAGACAGACAGATAGAGTCAGATGCTGGCCAACAGGAGCGTTCAAGGAGTTTGAGCATTGTGATTAAGCAGGAAAAAAGGAGCCAGACAGAAGTAGACTGGGGAATGTGAGAGAAGAAGGTTGAGTAGTTTGGTAGCTGAGGATTAGCTGAAGATAGCCAAATCACTTGGCTCAGACTGAAGAGACAAAGAGAGAATCTGTTGTGACAAACTCCCCCACTGAAATGAGTAGTGGGGCAACATGACTGAGTCTGTGTGGGGTTTTTTTAACCTTAGTTACTCCCTGTCTACAACAAATGAAAATTCTGAGTTTCTCTATACAGTGGTACCTTGGGTTAAGAACTTAATTTGTTCTGGAGGTCTGTTCTAAACCTGAAACTGTTCTTAACCTGAGGTACCATTTTGGCTAATGGGGCCTCCCACTGCCGCCGCACCACAGCCACACAATTTCTGTTCTCATCCTGAAGCAAAGTTCTTAACCCGAGGTACCATTTCTGGGTTAGCGGAGTCTGTAACCTGAAGTGTCTGTAACCTGAGGTACCACTGTATGTGGTAGCATATATTATGAATCCTCAGCAAGGACACTTGATATTGGGGGTTCCTATGACAACTTACCGTATTTTTCTGTCTATAAAACGCCCCCACGAATAAGACGTCACCTATTTTGGGGGACTCAGATTTAAGAAAATGGGAGATGTATCCGTGTATAAGACGCCCCCTAATTTTTGACATTTTAAAAGAAATAAACCTGGTCTTATACAAGGAAAAATACGGTATTCCCTGAACTCAGTATCAATGAAAGCTGAGACATGTTGGAAAATGAAAACTGTATTTTTATTAACAAACACTCCATGAGGGAAAAAGCTGGAGTGTTTCAGTATTAATGACACAAACTTATTTTCTGTCAGAAGTACTTTTACTTCTAATTCTTTGCTATTCATTGAATATAAGCTGTTGGTAGTAAACTTGACAGTAGCAGGTTTCTCGATTTTAGAACGGCTGGGATGGTTCTACAGTGGTCATGTTACATTCTCTGTTAAAACCTGGAAATCTGAGTATTCAATTAAAATACTGACAACAGCAGCAACAACAACAACTTGTATCTATTCATGACCTTCAATCGGATTCCCAGGGCAGCTTACATAAACATGGAATAACAAGTTTCAAAAATGTGGCATAGAATAAAAGCAACAGCAACTGTGGATATAGAAAAGCAGCAGAAAATAATTTGGCAGAGATTTTCCTGGAGAGATGGCTTAGTATATATAGCAAGGAGTTAGGACAGAGCCAGGGAGAGTCACATAAAAACAAACAGGTAAGATTTATATATTTAAAATTATTTGCAACTCACTGTTCCTCCCTAATGAGATCAGGGCAACATACAGTAAAATAATGCTATAAAATACAAACAAACAGTAGAAAACCCAGTTAATGTTTGGACGAAAGGTTTTCTGGGTGCTATTGTAAATGTGCAGAGGCAGGGAGTGATGATAAACCAAAATGGAATAGAATAGATAATATTTTTAATTCTTCATTGCTCATACATATAGCATCTTTAAGATAATTCTGCAGGGCTTACAGTGCATTCCTAATATTGTCTACTCAGAAGTGCTATTGAATTCAGTGGGGTTTATCCCAAGGTAAGTGGGGTTAGCATAGCCATCTTTATTGTGCAGTAGGGTGAGGATAGACTATATTATTAGAACTAATTCTGTTTAAGAGATTGTTCTCAGATTTACAATGGAAAGCAGGTATAGGAATGAGAAAGTATTGGATAAAAGAAAGAAAAAATGTCATATAAAATTAAATCAAAACAATTATCTCTTTCTTAATGGGTATTCTAGGATCTGAAAATCTTTAAAAGATGAGCTGATGCTATCTACAAACACTGTTCAAAAATCATGGAGGCAGCAAGTTAACTTTCCTGCCTTAACTTGCACAATATCTTTGCAATCGAGGGACATAGCGGCTGGACTCTTGCCGAAGGAGTGTGACTGCCCAGCCGCCAGATGACAAATGTGGTATTTCTAAGAGCACAAATTAACATCTCTGTGAGCATAACACAAAAGATAGAAATCTGATGTGGAAGAAAAACAATAAATGAAAAAGAAAGGCAATGCAGTTGTGGGATAAAAAAAAGAGTTTGTTGGTGGGAAAATGATGCAGGGGATATGGAGATCATGGGCCTGACTACGGATGGGTAAATCTGTTGGTTTTGGTTTCTGTCTGATTCTCATTTCTTCCAGTCCTCAGTGCAGTTCTCCTCATTTCCAAATCAGTTTGTGATTATTATTATTTAGTTCTAATGAAAATTTATCAAAATTTTATCACATTATTGTGTGCATTTGAAAGAGATTTGGCCTGATATAATGGATTGCTATTTGTTATGTTTTGAGGCACACTTTACCCTAGTATATGCATTTTTGTTCACATTCCTTGGCTGGAGAACTGCATTGCAAAATGTGGAGTATTGTGAATTGTTTCAGGAAGCAAAAATTGGGCAGGTTCACTTTTAGATGTTGACTGTTCCAAATTTCTCCTCCATTTCTAGTCCTTAATCTGATCTTCATGGTAATTGTGGAGGCTTGTGTTTAGTTAAAAAGAAAAACAAAGAGATGGGTAATTCTGAGAATAAAATTAAAAGATGAATTTCAAAGTGACACCTTTTTGGCCTAACAACCAATATTCTGATGTTTTTTGTTTTAAACAGATTACAAATACCACATACATGGCTGGTAAATTGTGTCAATGAGCAGAATTAAAAAGGGCAGAAGCTTAACTGGACCAACAACCAATTAAACTGTGACCCACAATTTGGTTACAATTTGAATTTCTAAAGGTGCTCTAATGTTCCAGGACCCTCTTCCCTTCCCCCTCATAAAAAAACCTCAGGAAATTCCTTCCTGTTTCATATAAAGAGAGAGAGAAAATTATGTATTTTTGTGCTATTTGTGTTAGTAAACTATCCTGTGATCCTCAGATGAAGGGCAGTGTAGTAATAATAATAATAATAATAATAATAATAATATGTGTGAAACATGGGCAAAAAGTATTCAACATTTAGCACAGAACTATTGCTTGAAAACCTATTGCTACTTTGTACTGAGAAATGTAGAAACTGCTACACAGCATAGAACAAAGTATCTCCTGTGCATACATGACAGGCATCAAATTCCCCTATTTTATCCCATAAATCTACCACTACCACATCCATTTCTGTCTCCAGAGTAACAGCAATGCTGTAATTCTGGAAAATGGCTTTTGTCTGTGACATTACCCATTTGACAGTTCCATTTGATCTCCTGGTTCTGTCAAGCCCAACTTCTTTCTGGAGCCAACAAACGTACCTGTAGAATCTTATTGTAACTGAAGAACAATTTCATCTATATTAACTGCTTCCTAAAAAGCTCACCACATACTAATCTGGCACATGTTTATGGCGAGGAGGATCACAACATGAGATGACCTGACGGTTCATTGATCATTTATATAAATGTCCCCTAAGTCTCTGAAATATGCCCTAGACACTTGCAGTGATTTATTACAGTTTATAACTGTGTTGACTTTAAAACAGAAAGCTTGGCTCACAAGTTTTTTCAAATGTCAACATGTCTGCCAGGATGATGAACATGAATTTATATCACTACATTACCTCATGGTCCGCACTGCCTCATGGTCTGCACATTGGGTGGTGGAAATAAAAAATTTCCTCACTACAGTTCCTCCTACGCCATGGAAATCACAAAGCAAACTAGCACTGAAAGGCATTTTAAACCTCATTTTTATCACATTTCTCATTTATGGACAAAGGAGCAAAAAAATCTGTTCTTGAAAGCCCATGCTCTACACACCAGCTCCATAAATCTGCTTACCCATTCCACCACCCCCGATATAGGAATAAATGAAACTGCTTTATACCACAGGTCCATCTACCTCATAATATTTGGGTGAGGAAGCAGTGGTCCTCCAGATATTGTTGGGCCGTACTTCCCATCATCTCTGACCATTGGCCATCCTGGCTGGGCCTGATGAGCGAAGTCCAATATCTGGTGGCTTCAACTTTTGGTCTCCACTGACTGCTTTTAGCTCTCCAAGGTTTCAGACAGGGTTCTTCCCATACGCTATCAAAAGGTGTTAGAAATTTGAGATCTGGGTGACTCTTGATGTTTTATTTGAAATATTGTCAGGGTACCAAAATGTTTGTCAGACATGAAAAAAAAGACATTTACCTATAATAAGAAAAACCCATTTCCACAGACCAATGCTTTGGTGCATATCAGTTGTGATTCTCTGTGTTGGTCTGTGATGGAGACATTACTCCTGTTATTCTCCAATAAGTAAGAATGAAGCTTTCAGAAGCCAAAGCTTAAGCTATTCAATATTGAGTGTGTTCATTACTAACAAGTGCATTAACATGTGAAATAAAAACATTTGGGAAGCTTTAAACATAGCACTAAGGAGAGATTGCTCCTCAGCACAAGCATTTCTGTTTTCTGGATGGAACAATCTCATGTCTATTTCCCCCCATGGTGTTCTGGGGGTAGTCTTTACCTCTCCCCCCGGGGCCATTTTGGGGTGGCTTGGGGGCACAGGGGGAGGAGAGGAGGAAAGCACTATTGCACTAGCAGAACTCTTTCTTCAGGCTTCTGCTAATGAGACCCATTTGTTGAATCCAGCCCATTTTGTTCTATATACTCTTTTTCCATGCATTCTGCACTTTTTATATATAGCTGAGAACTGTGTTGCAAAATACAGGGAAAAGGCAGTGGCATTCTGATCCATGTATCCAAAAGGAACAAATTAGGTCAGATTGCTCTACAATATGGACTGGACAAAATTCCCCATCCTATCTGTAAATTCCATCTTAATTTTGTGGATTTTTAAAAAATAGAAATCATGTTCCTGAGCATCCAGCCCCGGTGACATGTCAGCCAGACAGCCAAATAAGAGTTCTGCTCTGATGCTAATGTGAGCCCATCAGGAAAGCGGGCCTGGCAATGGGAGTGTGCCGGGCAGATAATACACCATAAAAACCAGAGGGATAAAACACCTTACAGCCGCTGCCTATGCTTTCCCAATAAAGTCAGACAGAAGGGATGGAAATGAGAAAAGGGTGCACTTGCAAGGCAGTCATTCTTGCTTTCAGCAGCCTTTATGGCTTTTCAACAGGCCACAAAAGGGCATTCCTCTAGAATATGAATCAGATATAGTCAAGGCTTCAGACAGTAAAAGTAACCAGCACTAGACCTCCCTCTTTGGGCCCTAATAGCTTTTTCCACCTCAGTAACCTCTCCTGGTAAACAATGCAAGTGATTTTAAACAGCATTTCCCTTCTCTCCCTTTGATTATTATTCCAAGGGGGAGGAGGGTCTTGAGTAACTGTCAAAGATTTAGCAGCCATAAAGCAACCTCCTCCCCGCCTCCTCTGCTCCCTCTTTGGATTCACTTCACAAACACCATACCTTGGGTTACTGTGAGGAATACATGATTGACACAGAACTGGAAAGAGTAAAAAAGGGAATTCTAAAGCTTGGGTATTCTCTCCCCTAAGTACATCCCTCAGACACACAGGGCGATGATATTAGTTGGGGTGGGGAGAGGCATTTTATCACTGTCTCCGGAGAAAGTGTAGAAAAGCCCATTTGATTTATGCCATACTAGCCCGTTCCAAATCATTGCCCTTCAAGCGCCTTCAGTTGAATGCATTTGCAATCTAGATACAGGCTTTCCCAGGGCAAAAGAATATATTCCAATGTATCATGCCTCCACTATCACTTGCTCAGAGTACTTGAATGATGGATACTTGTCAGTCAAATGTCTTTGAAACGTCTAGCAGCAGAGCATTTATGCCTGCCCCTGTGATTCCCATGGCTACAAATCAGCTCTGAGGTTGTGAACTGGTACAGCACGCATACAGGGCAATGGCATTTCTTGCTTTCTCAGCATTAATCTGCTCCAGGATCTGTAAAGGATTGGTAGGGGTAGCAGCCCACGTACATACTCTTTACAGTGGATTGGTTCAGCTCATTGTTTATTATTTTGCCACCATTTACATAAAGTTTGGCAACACCTGATGGGGAAATCTGCTCTTTTGCTATTAATAGAAGCCTTTCGGAGAAAGGTTCAGCTTGTGTGGCTTCTCTTGTTCCTGGGCAGTGTGAGAAGAGGAGAGCATGAACACTTCCTGATTTTGCAGCTGTAAAGGGCAGAGAAAACCACACTGGTTCAGCTCATTGGCATCCCTGATTCAAATATTTTTTTCCCCAGAATACTTAGATTATGTGTGTCAACTTGAAAGTATTTGGGGTGGGTACTAGAATATAATTTGCTTATTTTTATGTCACCTTCCACATGAAAATGTTGTTATATTTACATCGTACTTTATATAAGAAGTGGTTCTAACTTGTTCTAACTTGTTGATCCAACTGGATTGTATATAAAAGAATATATATATATATATATATATGGACAGAGTGGATTAAACTGATACACACAGGGGGGGGGCTATGGATTAAGGAGATTTCTGCAGGGTGAAAATCCAATCAGTTTATTTCTACTAACTGAACAGGGACGAGTAGAATAATAATATTGAAAATTGAAGAAGGGAGGAGTTACGTCTTTGCTGAAAATGTTATTGATATTCCTTTTCTGTATGGACACTGGCACAGGACTGACCTTACAACTAGTCTCAGGAAGCAAAAAAAATAGATTTCTCTCTTAGCAATATCTAGCTGGTGTACTCAGGTACAAGAAGATGTGAATTTAGGACAGATCTGGATAATGTATAGTTAATAGTCAAGGAAATCCAGTAGTACATACATTTTTTTTCCTGGAGTGCTTTTTCTGAATTAGCTCAACTTTATTTCACAAGGGGGGAAGTGCTTTGAGGTGGCATGGAACCAGCACAACAAAGCTTTCTATTTAGCTGGCAGATAAATGGCATTTTGTGACCTTTGAAGGTACCAAAGGAATAAGGAGAAGGGCTGGCTTCTCCATTTGCAAAAAGTTCTTGGAAGAGATTGCTAGTGCAAAAAAAGGAGCAATAGGTTGCTAATGCTGCTCATAGGGTGGAAGAGCTCAGGAGCCAAAGCTCACAAGTTGGCAGTCACATTTTTCTACAAATGGAAATGGAATTAACTGGAAGTTTGCAGTGTGAGGTGTTTTACTGCCCCTTCTGCTCATAAAATTAAATGATATCAATAAATGTTATTTTAATGGAAAGGAACGTCAGGAAGGAAAGCTTGGCCCATGGAAACTGAAGAGGGCAACCCAAATGATCCAGGAGATGAAGCAGCTCCCCTCTTTGGAAAAGTTGCAGCATTTCAGACTTTTTAGTTTACTGAATAGGTTAAGAGGTGACAATATAAAAGTATATATCATCATGCTTGGCATGGAAAAGTGGGTAAATAAATGTTTTTACCTCTCTCTCATAATGCTAGAACTCATGGGCATCAAAAAAGCTTTTATTTGGTAGATTCAAGAAAGATAAAAATTACCTCTTCACAAAGCACACATTTAAGCTGCGGAATTTGCTCCTGGAGGAAGCAGTGGTGACCAGTGGCGTAGCGTAGGTTGTCAGCACCCGGGGCAAGGCAAGTAATTTGCGCCCCCTAACCCGTGGATTTGTGCCCCCTAACCCGTGGATTTGTGCCCCCTAACCCTAACCCCCAGATGTTGCACCTGGTGCGGCCGGCCCCCCCTGCACCCCCCATGCTTTGCCACTGGTGGTGACCACTGTCATGGAGTCAGCTTTGCCTGCTGAACAGCAGCCTGAAGGGGGAGAAGGAGGAGTGACTCCATGTGCAGCTGATCAACCTTCAAAGACTCAGAGGAGAAGGCACTGATGAGAACCAGCTGGCTTCAGCCTTCTTAAGCAGAGCTTCCAGCAGCAGGCAGATGCAGGTAACAACGCTTGTAGATTCTGACCCTGCCTTGTTGCTTCCTGCTCGTCTTGACCCCATAATCATTGGATTCCCTGGCCCTGGGACCATCTGACTATGTGGATTGCTGTTCGCCCGATCCTAAGACTGGGCCTGACTTCAGATGTTGACTCTGCATCCAGGCAAGTACACCCCAGAAACTTTTCAGGCTTGCTGGCCTCCCAGTCCACTGAGCTCTGCATGTTGTTGCTCAGCCTGAGACTATGATAGCTGCCAGCCTGGGTGCTGTTGAAAGAGGATTGGACAAATTCAAGGATGACAGAGTTAGCAATGGCTGCTAGACATGATGGCTGTTCTCTGCTTCCATGGTCAGAAGCAGTCATGCTTCTGAATACCAGCATCTGGAAACTGCAAGATGGGAGAGCATTGTTCTGCTCAGGGCTTGTTTGTGGGCTTCCCAAAGGCATCTGGTGAGTCACTGGCTTGATGTGGGATGCAGGACTAGATGGGTCATTGGCCGGATCCAGCAGACTCTTCTTATGTTAATTGCTATGGGGAGTGGAAAGATATATGCACCTGAAATAGTTTACATTACAGAGGAACATAATGCTTTATTTTCTGGTGCTCAGTTAAAAACATAGAATCCATCATCAGAAGTGTGGAATGTCAGCAAATGATAAGAAAGGCATATCTATTATCCTTGCCTTACAAACTTCTAATTTTGTTCTAGTGACATTTTTATGCACGGACTGTTTTACTACTTTTTTTGCACACCCACTTCCTAGAGAAAAGGCCTATAGTAAAACTTAATGGGAACTTGTAAAACAGACTAATGAGCTCACAGGTTTGGGGAATATGCTATTCAGATACCAGCTGGATCCCTCCACAGCAAGCTCAAAGTTTACTAACACTTGGACACCAGTTCACAAAAGCATGCCTTTCTTACTGTTTAAATGGCAAAAAATCTCATTTACCTTTTCCTTCTTTTTGGTGGGTGCTAATTAAATAGGTTATTCTGACAGAAAAGAGAGCCAGCTAATGTTGACTCATCTGTCACGGTATCCTGCAGCTTTTTGCTTTCTCTACTCTAACAAAGTACAAAACCAGAAACTCAACAATCACAATGTAGTTATTGAACGAGTTGTCAAATTTCAGAATTACACACACAAAGGCAACTCATTAGGTGTCTTCTGCTGTAGTAAATAACTTGCTGACTGAATTAGCTATGCACTGCATGTTTCAGGGAATAAGCCTGACATCTACTTCCTTCCAACTTCTCTGTAGGAGCACAGGATTGTTTTTCTTGTTGGATTTGGTTTCTGTGAGCATCTCTTGAAGGAGCTGACAGTTTTAAACTGCCTTTCAAGGGTCTAAAGTAGAGTGGGTGGGGAACACAATGGTGTCATCTCTGCAACAAATGAGGGAGCCACCAGTCCTTTTTCCTTTAAAACACCAAAGAAAGCAGGCTATGGGGATGGAGGGGGGACTGGAAGCCCTCCTAGATTAAAATGTTAGGGAGACTCTGTGAGTCTTTAGGAGTTGATGATGTCACATCAACAAATCTACCTTACATGTAAGGAGTCAGAAGTGACTTGCTGGGTAGAGCCCCTACACTACCTTTCTCCTTTCTTTTAGGAGAAAAGAAGTTTGGAAATGAGTATTTTTCACACCAAAAGAAGTCTAGATTTTTTTTTTACAGGAAATGCTTAAAAACATTTAAATGCAAATATTCATGCAAATTTAAGGAATAAAATTAGAGAATCTGGTCCTGCACAGTTGCATCCAATTGCACATCACAATTAATGGAAGGCTCATTGTCCCAGTAGGAGCTTTCACGAATGAAAGGGAGAGGGAAGTGACTTTTTGCAAATCCTTCCTTTCTCCTGCAGCATCCCCACCCACCCCAGGCTCATGCCACTTCCCTAAAAATTCCAAAGGATCTCCTAATCCTCTGGAGCAGATTGGAGAAGAGCAGAACCATCCCTCTCCTGCCATTTACGGAACTCTCTTCTGGATCAAAGAGCTTTCTGTGAGTGGGATGACACCACTGGACACACAACCCATAGAGAGATGCTGTGTAATAATCTCACTTTATATGACTTCTTCCAGGTTGCCAAAGATGCAACACACAAGCACTTTACAGCAGAATCATGCAAAGAATGCAGTTCATTCCTCTGGAGTAATTTCTGATTGGGTCTTTTATTTCCTTGTAGCCCAATGGCCCTAATAGCCCTCTAGCA